>NC_044006.1:18250213-18889123 GCF_900496995.4 Aquila chrysaetos chrysaetos
ACATACATGTATTAATGACAAACAGGGAAATTGAAGTGCAATTTTTGTGCATGCACATGCATATATGTATGGATTTACATAAAACTCTATTGGTTTAAATAAAAAATGAGCTCCTCTTTCTTCATTCTGTGAAGAGGGAGAAAGAGCTGTAAGACAGGTCTTTTCTGTAGTCCCATTCCCCTGTCATGGTTGGTCTTGGGTTTAAAGTGGAAGGTGAGAAAAAAAACCCTTTTCTTTTTTTTTTTTTTTTTTTAAGCTGCCTTAACTAGGAATACTATACTGTAGAGTTTGCACACACAGGCTGAGAGAAGAATTTTACTGAAGCTCCAGTTGTTCAGAAACTCAGAAGTGATAGAACTGAGATTCTCCCTACCCCATTATTATCACTTTTGTACATGTGCACTGCTCAGTTTCAAGATTTTCAAGAACTGTGGGGTTTTGGCATTTTTTTTTTTTTTTTTTTAATTAGGCTACTCAATGTTCTTATAATACTTTGGTTTTGAAATAATGTTTTTTCTATGCAAAGGATTCCAGCTGCAATTGATGCAAGTCTGCAAATTGAGCTGTAGAAATCAAGCAGAACGTCTAGAAGGTAAGGAACAGTTAGGGTGAGTTTCATCTGCATTAATTCAGTCATCTGCAAGTTAGACTTGGAAGTCTGAGCTAGCTGTCTTCAGAGACAGTGGAAAGAAACAGACCAGATGAATCATCCTCTGCAGGTGTCTGTTTTCTCTGACTGCAGAATCTTGCTTAGGATCTTGCTCAGAGATCTTGCTTTTTGACATGTAGTCAGCTGATTTGAATCCCACCTGCAGTGACTACTTGTGAAAAAGTTTTTTACTCTTTGAAATGAAATCACTGGGACCTCTTAAGTCAGCGGAGGGGTGGAAGGAAGTTCTTCAGGGTGTCCATGCTGTCCTTGCTGCTGGATTGTCCTTTTTTTTTCTTCCTGCTTCTTTGTTACTTCCACCCTTTCAGCCTCTGCAATATGAGGCAGTACTTCTACAAGCAGTGATCTATTAAACTACACAAACATGATTCCTCCTTAGAAACCGGGCTCCTTCTTACATGGACCCTCTTGGGGAGGGGGAGGAATAGTATGTCATAATGCAAATCAGGTCTATCATAAAGTATATCTGTAAAGTAGATTGTTTAGGGCCACTTAAGCAATCTTAATTCTGCTTTATCTGAGTTTTGTGATATTTTTCACTTATACGCACACACGCATACAGAAATTTCTATATTGGAACACGAATTTTTGAAAGAAGCAGTCTAATATAAAACAAGATTATCATCAGTGTCACTAATGCCTGTTCAGTTTGTTGAATTGGGAACAGTCAGAGCCTGCAGAAATCCCTGTTGCTGGCAGTATCTGATAGCAGCTGAGGTGTTGATGGCATGTTGTGAGCTAGAACAAAGTCATTCTTCAGGAAATTTCACACTGTCAAAAGAACACAGGAGCCAGATCTCTCAGCTTTATTCTGGACTTTTGAAAGGAGTGTTCCTTAGTGAATACATGTTTTTTCATATAGCTTGAATTGTCCTACCCTCTTTCCTTTAAATGTGTCTTCTAATTCATTATTTTTGTTGGAATGGAAAATACAATCGTAATTCTGTAAGTGCTTGGAAGCAATGATGTCTTAGATCCTTACTTGCAGTATATCCTTGTCAGGAATGACGCTTTGAAGGTATTCACTGAAATCTAATGCACCCAGGGTTTCCTCTGTACTCGATGGAAAGAAGCTCCTGCAGAGGGTGAATCCAAACCCCTCTCTGTTGGCCATGCAGTGAAGTAAAACACCTGATTCAGGAATTTAGTGTAGATGCCCCTTGACTATCTATGTTTTAAAACTTACGAACTATGCTTTATTTACTGCTGAGGTTACTCCTCCTGCGAGAATCCAGTAACAATTCTGTAAACAGTGTTTTCAGCCAGCCAGTTTGGATCTGGACAGTATCAGATTGTATGATACAATCTTCTTCTGTATTGCAGATATTTACATGAAGCTTCTAACATTTTAATTTTTTAATAATCTGTGATTTGAAAAGGATAGCAGGGAATTCTCAGGATTTGGGTACTAAATGCAAGCAGTTTCTCTGCTCTTTTTATGGATGCTAATTCCAGTGTTTGTCTTGCTTTTGGAAGTCAGATGTTCTTCTGTTTTGCTTAATGGCATATTTTGTTTAAAAGGCTTTATGGATTCTTCATAACTAACTACAAGTCAGGGCCTGGATTCCCTCCTCTTTCCCCTGCCAAAATTAATCCTTTTTCTATTGCATGTCTTTTTTTCCACCCCCTTGTATAATTATTCTTTGCACCTTACTTACCTTTAGCTCAGGGCTTTGGTCTTTCACCAGACCTTTATTGTCTGTGGATATTTTCAAGATCTCTTTTATAATATGAGGAATAAGAAAACTTGAAATTGATACAGCAAGTAGCAAGGCTGATTTCCTGTTTTCTGGTCCTTTGCGCTTTTTTCCAAGTTGGCAACAGTTGTAGGAAGATTGACACCGTGTGGTAAGGTGAAGAATTTCACTTTTCTTGATTTATTTCCCATTTCTTCTTCAGTACTCTCGTCCTTTACAGTATTTTTATTTTATCATCCATCAAATGTTAATGTTTTCTGTGTGCTTTCTTTGTCCTGCATTTTTATTTTCATGTATATGTTTTAAAGCTCACTAGTTTATTGCTAAATGTTCTTCAAGAGAAGTTGCAGTATCTTTGAACAGTTTCCTTTACTGATAAATTTGTGGTTAGATTTTGTTCAGTAATTTTATAAATGCACGTATGGAAAAAAGAGTTGGTGAAAGTGGCTGGAAACCCAGAGGGGTCTCCATAGGAAAAGAAGATGAAATGACAGTACTGTCAAGATACTGCTTATGAAGATCTGTGGTAGACATGCAGTGTAGTGCGAGGAATAGAAAGTTTGTCCCTCTAACTGGGAAAAAGAGGTAAATGGCAAATAAATGAAAGGTGAAACTGAAAGGCAGAATTTCTTGAGGAAAGGAGAAGGAGGTACTTTAGGCCAATGTGTAGCACTCATTGCAGTCAAGGGCATAAAAATACTTAAAAGCAGTATTTTGCTGTCACTATAGTTTCTGAGATCATTCAACATCCAGTATGGTAAAATAGAGGCTTGCTGTATTGGGTTTGTATGGCAAGGTTTTGGTAGCAGGGGAGCTACAGGGGTGTGGCTTCTGTGAGAAGCTGCTAGAAGCTTCCCCCATGTCCGACAGAGCCAATGCCAGCTGGCTCCAAGTTGGACCCGCCTCTGGCCAAGGCCGAGCCTGTCAGCGACAGTGCTAGTGCCTCTGGGATAACAGATTTAAGAAGGGGAAAAACATTGCTGCGCAACAGAAACTGCAGCCAGAGGGAGGCGTGAGAACATGTGAGAGAAACAGCCCTGCAGACACCCAGGTCAGTGAAGAAGGAGGGGAAGGATGTGCTCCAGGTGCCGGAGCAGAGATTCCCCTGCAGCCTGTGTGAAGACCATGGTGAGGCAGGCTGTCCCCCTGCAGTCCATGGAGGTCCACGGTGGAGCAGATATCCACCTGCAGTGCATGGAGGACCCCACGTGGGAGCAGGTGGATGCCTAAAGGAGGCTGTGACCCCATGGGAAACCTACGCTGGAGCAGGCTTCTGGCAGGACCTGTGGCCCCATGCAGAGGGAGCCCACGCTGGAGCAGGTTTGCTGGCAGGACTTGTGACCCCGTGGGGGACCCATGCTGGAGCAGTCTGTTCCTGAAGGACTGCACCCTGTGGAAGGGATCCATGCTGGAGCAGTTCATGAAGAACTGCAGCCTGTGGGAAGGACTCACGCTGGAGAAGTTCATGGAGGACTGTCTCCCATGGGAGGGACCCCATGCTGGAGCAGGGGAAGAGTGTGAGGAGTCCTGCCCCTTAGGAGGAAGGAGCAGGAGAGACAATGTGTGATGAACTGACCTCACCCCCATTCCCTGTCCCCCTGTGCTGCTGCGGGGGAAGGGGGTAGAGAATTTGGGAGTGAAGTTGTGCCTGGGAAGAAGGGAGGGGTGGGGAGAAGGTGTTTTAAGCTTTGGGTTTATTTTTCATTACCCTACTTTGAATGGGTTGATAATAAATTAAATTAATTTTCCCCAAGTCAAGTCTGTTTTGCCTGTGATGGTAATTGGCTGAGTGATCTCTCCCTGTCCTTGTCTCGACCCATGAGCCTTTTGTTTTATTTTCTCTCCCCTGTCCAGCTGAGGGGGGTGGAGTGATAGAGCAGCTTTGGTGGGCACCTGATGTCTAGCCAGGGTCAACCCACCACACTTGCATGTGTTAGCATGTTACCTAGTCATGAGCCCTGGAGGGGCTGAGAAGCCAAATCTGATTTCAGGATGTGTGTGCCCCAGCAATGACCTCTGCTGACACTGCAGGTACAGCAATGTGCTGCTGGCTATGTGCATACAGGGGCAAAGGTATTCAGCTGCTGAGATGTTTTCTGCTTAAAGATCTGTTTCATACTTCTCTGGAGGAAAAGGTACTAGCCTGGATGGAAGCTCGGCAGAAGCCACATCTGCCCAGGGCCTGTCAGTTAGACCACACATGAGTCAGTCCATGGGTGCATTGGAGGAAGGGACAAGGAATGCTAGTAGGAAGAAAAACTTTGTTTTATACCATTGCTAAGGAAAAGGTGCTAGGCTGAATCACAGAGACTTGCTTGTTTGGCAACAGTGATGTATTCTCTCTCTGCCTCACTCTGTTCTTGTTCGTCTGTTTAGGTTGAATTTTCCTATCCTCCCCTAAAGCCTGGAGAAGGACATGACAGCCACGGTTTACCAGAGGAATGGAAATACTTGCCATTTCTTGCCTTACCAGATGGTGCTCACAACTATCAGGAAGGTAAGAAACAAGAGAGGAAGTTGTATGTACTACTTCTGCTGCAACCAACAATTCTTTTCGCTGTTAGACTTCCTGTACTTTTTGTTTAAGCTGCAAAATACTTTGGCAATGATAATTGCTTCAGAGTTTAAAGTGAAAGTAGATCATGAAGGTGTACCTCCTACATCAAGAAATCGGATGTCAATAAAAGCTTAAGGGTTACATATCACTTGTGTGTAGTCCTAGTGCAAAACAAGGCTACTGGCTTTCTCAGAAGTTCTTTGAAAGGGGAATAAACTCTTCAGTAAAACCTTAATCCAGTTTTGAGGTAAGGGAAAAATGAAATTCTAAAATTCAGCTTTGTAATGATTTTTTTTTTTCCCCTCCACTAATTTAGAGCTTCTTAGAGTGACCTACAAGTCATTCAGCTTCTGTAGAATGACATATTTTGAAAAACAGCAAATGTAAAGGGTAGGAACAGGAGCTTTAGTGTATTTGTCAGTAGAAGAAGAATGAATGACTCCTTTGCCATGTAGTTACCAGCAAGTTCACTGCAGTTATTTTTTTTTAGTATTGCATTTATTTCTTTGTTTATTTAACAGCAGTTCAGTTCATCACTGTGACATTTATATGCATATTCAGTTGTTTCATCTTTTTTTCTGCAGAGCAGTGAACAAGGAAGTCACTTACAATAGCAAAATCACAGAAACCCTTTAATGCTACTTTTAATAAGATTTTTTTTTTTTTTAACTTGATGTACTTAGCTTCCTAATTCTCCAGCTTCCAGAGACCTCATTTGGAAGCAAAGGAAGTCATATCAAAATAATCCCCTTCCTAGCAGCAATAAAAGTCTCTCTGACTCTGGTCTGGGTCATGATTTTTGTTCAATTTCTGTGTTGTTAAATACATAGTGAGAAGTAGGCTACATTCAAAGCTAGGAAAATTATATGCAGCTGCACTTCACTGTTCTCTCTTGGCTCAGTACCATCCCAGTTAATGCTTAGCTTTGAGCATTTTTATCACTGCACTAAAAGATTACCAATGTGTATTTTTTGGTAAGAAGAAAAGACTTGGCAACAAAACTGATAAATATCCTTGTGTTTTGTAGGCAAGAATACACGTGAACTTGAAACAGGTGAATATGTTTCAGATAATAGTTATGTTACATTTACTGTAACTTTATTAGATATGTTTTCTGAGTTTTAAACTAATTCCCACTGATAGTTACAGTTTTGCAAAGAGGATGACTTGATACAGGAAATAGTCTTAAAGGCTTTCTGAAAGCCTAGGTGATCTCCATAATATAATTAAACTTGTTCAAGGGAGCAAGCTTTGTTAAAAATAGTCCCTCTTTCTGTTAGACTTAATGCATATGGGATTGTCTCTTCTGTTCATTTTGTTACTATGAAGCAAACAAAAAATTAATAGTTGGTTTCAAAACGGATTTCACTTGTGTTTTGAAAGGCTAACAGTGGTAATCCTCTCCTTTACTTACGATTTAGCAACTTTTTGCTTTGGTAGTAGCAAGTGCATGTGTATATGTATGCTTGTATATATCTCAAGCCATAAAAGTCTTTCTCTTGTCATATTTTATAGAGATTTTTTTTCTTTCATGTAACACTTGCACAGAGACAGTAATTATTTTGTGTGAGACTAGGATTCACAAATCCTTTTTGTTAGCATAGCAGTGCTGGTGCATGGATATCTACCTTGGCAGTGGTAGCAGCTACTCTAATCTTTTAACAGTATGTGTCCTCCTTAGTGGTTTTTTTTTTTTTCCCCCCATCTTCATTGCATTTACCTTCTTAATGGCATCATGCTGCAACTGTACACCTTGCCTTATAGTTGGGAAAGCATCTTGCAATTTGGAAACTAATTTGGGTGTGGGCATAGCTTTATAGATGACTTTTTCTTTCTTTTTTTTTTAAAGTCTCAGAAAAATAAGTGTGCTAGTATTTTCAGCAGTAAACCTTTTATAAATAAGTGACACTGAAAATAAAAATACTGAACTCTTGTTAGTGACTTACGAAACAGTCTTTTCTTTTTCATAGATACTGTGTTTTTCCATTTGCCACCGAGATATGGGGATCGAACCACAGTATATGGGGTCTCTTGCTATAGGCAGATTGAAGCGAAGGTAACTTTCCAAGTTGTGAGTTATATTAATGAAATATAGGCTTGATGCATTAACGACCCTAAAATTCACTGGCTTGCATTACACCAACAGTCAAACTGCATGATCAGCTTACATTAAAAGTCTATGAAATTGTGCACAGTAGGTAGCTACAGAACTTGAGAACTATTTCTTTCCCTTATGTCAGCAGGCATATTGTGGTCTTTTGAAATGTTCGAGGCAATTGAAAAATATGTTTTGGTTCTTGAGAGCTAATCCAGGCATCAGCACCAACTAACAAATGAAGCTGACAGTCTGTCAGGTGGCCAAGTCATGTTTCCAGGAAGTAGGCCTCTTGGGTGGAAAAAGTTGAAATTTTCTCCAGTGGTGACCATGAAGAATTTTAGGAGTATTTCCTGGGATCTGACCATGCAAGCGTAGGGATGTTTCTCTTCACCTACCTCCTTTGCCAAAAGTACACTTGCAGAGTAGACTGAGAATCTTCCCATTCATTGTAGCTGCTTACCAATACTGAACTTTTAGGCAGTAAAGGCTGAAAAATTGTGTGCAACCTGATCACACTGAGGAAATTATGTACTTGATCTACTAGAATCTGTCCATATTTCAAAAGTAGTTATGGTAGTGTGATCTGTGCGCTTACAATTGAGAAGTTACTACAAATTCCTTTAAAATTACTCCATTTTCCCGTGAAGTGCCAAGAATCTGGAATGCCATGTGGGTTTGAGTTTTAAATGAGTCTTGTATTCAGATGTAAATTATGTACTCAGGTTTAGTGTTAATCATACATTGATTATATTTCAAGTTCCTGTTTATGCTATAGAGAGAAATTTCACACATGCAGATTTTAATTCTGTTTCTTTTGAACTAAATCCTTGTTGATTTCAGTTCACTCATTACCTTTGCAGCCAGTCTTAACTGTATTCTGTGATTTAGAGTCTTGCTCTATTTAACTATGCAATAACTTGGCTTTATTGTGCTCTTGATTCCAGTTTATGCTGTTTAGTAACCAATTAAGAAGATGAATAGATGTTTAAAATGAACTCTTTGGAACAAGTAGAATATAAAACAATGTGTTTTATATGACAGCTCTACCACTCTTTCCATCTGTCCCTTTTGATGTGTGGGCTGCAGTCCGCACACTTGCTGTTTTGTACAATTAAGCGAATCACTTGGCTGTCTTTCTGCCCTCATCCTTGTAGGTCTGCTGTTAAGTGCTGGGACCATTTGGTCTGGCTGAGAATGTAGTTGATTCTGCAGATGATACCTCCTTTATTTTATTGGGTGGCTCAAAGAAGTTCCTTGAATATAAAGCAACAATTTCTAGGCAAAGACTTTTCAGCCGGGTCCATTTTCACAGATAATGTTAGAGAAGAACGAGTGATATGTTGTGGCTTCACTTCTGTTACATTACCCTGACTTAAAATGCCACTGCCTTTTCCAGGGCTATTGCCTTTTTCTCATGCTAGTGTCTTTTAAACAGTCCTCTGCCTGTCATCACAGCTGTATTTGGATCTTTGCTGTGCACAGCGAGATAAGAACACAACTCTGACATATCAGTGTTATGACTATTTTTACTAGGTAAGGGCATACTGTTGCATGGTTTGGGTATTCCACCATTGAAGACAGTTTTTTTAGGATTTTGTTTAAAAAGGGGGGTGGTATGTGGCAACTAGACTTGTGAAAGAATTCTTTTTGAAATTGGTGTGTGGGTAAAAATACTGTAATACTTCTCATTTCTATTTCTTAGGCATTAAAAGTACGGCAAGCAGACATCACCCGAGAAACCGTACAGAAAAGTGTCTGTGTTCTCAGTCAGCTGGTAAGAATGCTTAACTCCAAAAACATTTTCAAACAACAGACTAAAAATAATTTGTTTTCCATATTCTTATTTGGAACTTTTGGCTCCAAACATCTCTTTAAATCATTGCAGAGGGGTAACAAAATACTGAAGCAAAATTGAATTGGAAGGCTATGGCATTTGAGTGAGCTGCCTTGAATTGCTATCTCTTTATAAGAGTAATTGTAAAAGTGTCTGCCTGTTGTCAGGGACTTGGATATCTATTTGCGCTTTTGATTGTTAAGTGCTACTAACTTTATTTCATGTAGTAGGATTGAGGGGTGTGGCCATTATAATAACTGGAGAGAGTGACTATTGACAACTGAAAGAGGTTTTAAGGTAGTCACACATACAGCATACTCTTGTTTTGAAGAAACATCTTGTATTTCTACCTATTTAGCAAAAGCTACTGGTCACCAGGCAAGGAACAGAAATTCTTTCTGTGCTTAAAGCTGAAGAAAGAACTATTACTGGAGCTGCACAAGCAGTGTTGAAGCAGGAAAGTACTTTTCCAGAAAGGTGTTCAGTGATGCTATGGTACGTGCAAATGGAAAGAAAATAGAATTATCATCATTTAAAATGAGCACAGGAGAAAGATGGTGCGAATCAGTGACTAAGGACTGCCACCTCCGTGAACTCTATGTGTAATAATGTGTCTATATTGCAAGATAAGAATGGGAGAAGATTAACGTTCAAAATGAGTGGTTAAATAAGTTTTCTTCACTTGCTTTTGTGTTTGTTTTTCTTCCAAGCCTTTGTATGGGTTACTTCAGGCAAAGCTGCAACTCATTACACATGCATATTTGAAGAAAAAGACTTCACGCAAATTTCAATTCTAAAGGTAAATTTTAAGCAATAGCCACACAGAACAAAGCTTTCAGTGTATGGCTATGGATTTAAGTGTTTTTAATTATTGCTCAAATGTTCCATTTGCATAGGTCATACAGTTATTCAGCTCTTGTAATAACTTGACGTGAACTAAATGAATGACCCTAATCTGACAGAAGGTCAGCTTTCTGATTTGTAATGAAACACAAGAATGAGCATGATTGTCAGCCTGTATCTCCGTTGACTCCATTAGTAAAATTTTACTTTCTTTCTGGAACAAGACATTGAAATCGTTGAATAAGTGAACTTTATTTATTCTGAATTTTGTGTGACCATATGCCATTAACAGCTTCTGGATTTTTTTGCCTTTGTTCTAACTTTTACAGGAACTTTATGATCATATGAATAGTTCCCTGGGCAGTACTTTGCTAGAAGGGTCACAAGCTTATCTGGGTAAGTGACTTTTTTTGGACAAGCAGCAGAGATAATGTTATACTAATCAACACATTCCCTTCCTTAGCTAATTTATTCATGTGCATTAACAGATTAAGCACTAGAGGTCTGTGTGCCTGCACAGTATTCTGTTATGCATTTATTTTATTAATGGATTTAAATAAATGTCAAATAAATGTAGTGTTGCTTTATAATAGAAGTTAGTGGTAGGTTGAAAGCCATGTTACCTCTTGACCTAAGAGTCTGACAAGCAACTGCTTGGCTGCTTTTGGGAAACAGTACCTTCTTAATTTTTAGATTGAACTATTTGATGGTGTGGGGTGCTCAAGCTTTCATCTACCTGTTATTTGGGCTATCTCCCATTTGATTCTGACTCTTCCCTGTGTTTTCTGAATGCACGGTGTAGTATTTACTTCAGTGTTTCCGTAAAGCTGTGTGGCAGCCAACAGGAGTAACTCAGAGCGTGACTATTTACATTATTATTGTCTCCATTGTAGATTTAACTCTTGCTCCTGCTCAAAAGAAAGAATTTGATACGAATTCTGCTACTGAAATAATCAGGTTCATATAGAATGCATAATGGCTGTCCACCTCCCCCTGAAAAATGGTGGCAAGAAGTAAGTTAGTATCTCTACTAGCTATTAAACTGTAGTAATTGCTCTCTTTTTGGTATCTCAGGTCTGTCTCCTCGGGATCTTGTTCTTCACTTTAGACACAAGGTAGGCGTTCTCTGTTAAATATATAAATTACAGCACTTATTTTGTGGAGTAAAATGCTTTGTGAGGAACTGAAAAATAAACATGTCTAGACATACCTGAACTACAAGTAAGACGACTGTTTCCTAAGTACTTCTGGTTACAGCCTCCTGATTTCCCTTCCCCTTCTGCCTACATGACTTCAGTGAAAGTAAGTTCCAGACCGAGAAGTTTTGTCTGTCTGCTGGATTCCCTGGAGACTTCTAGGTTTGTGTAACATGTCTTTAGTCCTGTCCCAAAGTGCAAGTGGTATCTCATTTATGGTCTTGTTTCTATTTCCTGCTTCTCGTCAGATGAATGTGATAGAAGAATATTGCTAAAGTCCGTGCAGACACAACTTGGAGCATTTTTCCCTGTATCTTGTAATTTTTGCAGCTTCTGCCATCATAGAACCTGAGGGGACTTGCACCTCTCCTTCTTTTTCCTAATGACTATTGAAATTGAGCGTGTATCCTACAGCTAAGGTACAAATAGCATTTAGAATCTTTTATTAACTGAGAGGCATCAAGGAAACAAATTCAGGAATCTGGGTTTCATGGTGTATTTTCACCTGCTCAGTAGATTTTTGGGGTAGAACTCATTTTTGTTTAACTTCAGATGTCTGCCAGTTATGTGCCAGAAGCATCAGTGTTTTTCTTTGAGTGTAGAGAATCTGGACAGCCACTTCTGATCTAGATGCCTCATCTATAGATGCCTAAAATTAGGTGAGGTGAATGCTGTTCTTGGTATTTTGCTGAATTGTTTTCTGTATTTCTGTGGAGGAGCTCTTTTATGTTTATGCAGTTTACTGTTGTTTAAAATTCTGGAATTATACAATGTGTTTTTTCTGATAAGCTTTTTATGATTCAAATCAAACAATTCTTGTTTGTGCAGGTTTTTCTTTGTGCATCTCATATGCTATATTAAAATGAGGGCTCAGGTGGAGAAAGGGTATTGGAACACTGGTTTTCACTGGTCACATGTATTTGATCATTTGACAGTTATGCAGTGATTAACATGAAATTGTGATAAGAGATTATGCTTGCACAGTATTTTTGATCAATGGCACTAGTTCACTCACCATGTTTTTCCTTTTGTGTTTTTTCAGGTCTTGATCCTTTTTAAATTGATTCTTCTAGAGAAAAAGGTAATGTTTTGTAGGCTAAGGCAGGTAATTTACATAGAAATGCAATTGTGAAATTTTTTCCATATGAAATGGTGTAGAATATACTAGTGAAAAAAAATTTAAAGTAAAATAAAGTAAAATAAAAGTATCTGAAGTCATATCAACAACTTTGCATCCATATATAAATTGGGAAATTATGCTACACGTAACTGCTGTGTGTTGATGTATAAATTTGCCTCCGCTTCTGTCCACACTCCACCTTATTAATAGCTGTCCCAGCCAGAGTAAGTAAAATGTGATTAAATATGAGTGGAGAAATTTAACATATTATAAAAGGTAGGAAAGGATACACTTAATGCAGGTAGGTACCTGTGTGAAAGAACCAATAGGAAATGCTAGTACCTAAAAGGGAGCCTACAGCTTTACAGGTATTCAGTAAGTAGAACTTCTGGTTTGGGCTAGAAGTGTCCTTCAGACCTGAATTGCATGGACACCTGCAGGAGACAGCGTAAAGAGCTGTATCTGTTAGGTCAGGCTGAACTCAGATTATAAATTGGTAAAAACTGTTGAATTCTAGGCTCAGTGTTTTCTTTAGGCTACCTTACTGCCTCAGAAGCAATGCTATCTTAGTAATTTAAGTGGAATATGCAAAATGTACAAGCAGATGTGAAATATAGATATGTTTATTTTCTTCTATGTATAAATACCCTGGAACAAGAACTTTCAGTGAAATGACTATGTTTCAGCTCCCAGACACATTTATGCAGGGATTATTTTTTGTTTGCTTTTTAAAGTTTTTGTTTAAAGTTTTGTTTCCGATTCCCAAATGTCACTTTTTCTTCAGTGAACCTGCCATGTTAAAACCCATCTTCTTCAGAATGCTGAGAAGGAACATAAGAATTTCCTGTTAGCTGCAACTGGAAAGTCAGTAGGACTTAATCTGTAAGATATTGAAACAGTTGTGTGGCTTTTTGAAGTCTATATCCAAGGCCTAGGTACCTCTTGTGAGGCAGTAAATATGGCTTTTAAAAATAGAAGTAGCAGCCTTTCCAAAGCTTTTGCACTTGTCACTTAATTCTGTAAGTTAGGTATACCTTAACAGTTCTAAGTATTTATAGATGAGAATAAATGCAGTTTCTGCATTAAAGAGCTATATACTAAAGACTGCTATATTAAAGGCTATGCAGAAGGTATACTTGAGAAAATATGATTATGACATAGTAGGAGTACACATGTAGAGATGTATGTAATCAAGACTCAATATGGAAGCTTTTTCCCAAAAAAACCTTAATACATTCTGAAAGTCTACAGTGGTTTTTAATTTTTTTTTAAACCATAAGTGGAAAAATCATTAAAAAATATTTTCCAGTTAAGATTTTGTAAAGTATCTCTATTGATCTGTTTAAAAACTTATGATAGCATTTCATCCGGTCAGTTCAGCATTTGGACATATATGAACAAAATACTTTACTGGCTACGATTCTTTTCTGAAGCTGCTCAAACCACAAGACGTAAATGCACAGGAAGAGGGGAGAGGGAAGGTTTGCCAAGCATGTTCATGACTCAAACATACGAAATTGTTTTGAAAATAACTGGATGCTTATTGAATAAACCGGCAGGTTGCTTTGCTTTTGTTTTTCCCTGAGCTCTAACAGGAAGATAACACTTGCAATTTCAAAAGGAAGAGTTTTGGTTTTCTGGCACTGCCTGTTTGTTGGTAGATATTAAGGTTCCAGAATAACTGTGGGAATCTGTATGTTCAAAGACCTTAAATATAATATGCAAGAAGCCACTAGTAATGCCAATTTTCCTTGAGCTGAAGAATGCCTGAATGCCACAGACAGATTTCCTTTAATCCTTAGCAATTCGGTTGATGCCTTTCCACAGGCTAAACAATTTTTTTTCACCTCTCAGCTGTTTTTAGGCTGGAAGACTACTTCCAGCTGGTGATCATTTGACTTTCTGCTGCCCAGACCACCCAGTTTGCTGATGTAAATGTTGTAGGCTGTATAAATGGGGTTGGGGGGGTAGGACGTGTGCACTCATGTAGATGGAAAGATGGCAGAGGGACTTGATGGAACAAATACAGAAAAATACTTGGCTTAAGTAAGCGGTATACACAAACAAAAAACCTAGACTGGAATAGATTTCTTGAAAACAAGGTGGTACTTTATAGACAATTATTTCTGTAGGTTTAAAAATAAGTTTGGCTAGGAATACATGGTATCATAGAATCTAAACCTGTAGGGTTATCATGGGCTTTCTGTTGTAGTTCATTGCTAACGTATGATGATCTTGAAGGTCTTTTCCAACCTAAATGATTCTATGATTCTATGATTCTATCTTTCATACATGCATTATAGAGCAGCATCTTAAAAGAAGTTAGACTTTTTTATTCCCATTGGAGTCAGCCGAAATTCTTTCCTCAGATGAGCTGCTTGTTCTTCTCACCATGCTTTTTCTGTGGCTGTTGCAATTGGAATTCACTTATCTTGAACATAGAAAAAAGAAAAATTGTACAAGATAATGTACATCATCTATTTCTAGCTGAGTCTATTTCTACCATCGCTTGCTATGTGTAAGGACTGCATAGGTCTTTCTCTTGGTTCCACCGATTCACTAGCTTGTAGACTTGCAAATACTAGTCGAACATGAGTTATTATTAATCAGTCACTTCTAAAGTGTCTTCCTAGCTTACAGCAGAAGTCTTTTATTAAGTCTAAGTCCACAAACTTGCACTTTTAATTTCATCATATACCTATTAAACTGGCCTGCAAAGTCATCAAGCTAGATCATTCTGTATTCCTTTGCATCATTGTTGATTCCTTGTAGTGCTGATGTATTTTTTACTAGTATTGTGCTGTTTGAGGATGCAAAAATGGCATTGTTAAACAAGTTGATTTCTGTGGGGTTTTTTTGGTTTGGGGTTTTTGGTTTTTTTTGCTTTCCTCCCCCTGAAGGCCTGTCTTGGAGGAACTCCAGTAGTAATATTCAGTCTGCCTTCTGTTTCTTCTCTCATTGCTAGCCTTTGACACCCCCATTTTGAATTCCTAACTAATTTACTAATCCCAGTCTCTCTGATTTAATTAAGGAGACTCTGCTTTCCCATGTTATGCCTTAAGTGCTTTACCAAAGTTTATATCAGTCATGTCTTCTGTTTCCAAAAAAATCTTTTTTTTTCAATCATAGGAAGATACCTGTAATAAATGCATGCTGCATTTACCCTGTTTTTCATTCATTTATCTGCATAGCTTTAATATATTTTCTTAGAGGAGATGTTTTTACATAGGTTTTTGTCAGAATTCTGGAATGGAGATTATCTGGCCTCTTTGATATAAACACAGAGATTTTAGCGTACTACAAATGAACAAGAATCTATGCGGTGTGCCAGGAACAGCTTTTTTCTGTCAGTCATTCAGTAACTGGATCAATTTAGGAAGAAAATCTGAATGATTGACAGAAAAATCTGAAAGATTGACAAGTATATATATAACATATATATTACAAATATTATATAAGGATACACTAGACATTTAAATATTTACTTTGAACTGGTTTAAGAGCTTTTGTTGGTAAGCAGACTTTCTAAAATAATGTAAAAAGCAATGCATTGAATAGTTTGTATGTGTTCTTTGTCAAGCTTAAGTGTAATTTTATTTTTCTCATTCTCTCCTCCCTAATTCCCCTTTCCTCTCTTGCACACTGTCTTCTCCCCATGCCCCTCCCTTCTGCCACCAGGTGCTGTTTTATATTTCTCCAGTAAATAGGTTGGTGGGAGCTCTGATGACTGTCCTGTCACTCTTTCCTGGTAAGAAGAGAAGTTTGGACTTCTTTTTCTATGCTTTCTGGTGATAAATGAGACTGGTTGTACTGTTTCATTTGGAAAACAACTTATGTGACAAGAGTTATGTTGGTATGTTGCCTGAAAAATGGGTGACTTCTGTGCATATCCGTGTACTATGTACACATCTCCTAGTACTTACTGCTTGCACTCTATGGGTTATTTCTTGTGCTTAATCAGAGCCACTGGATCTTCTGTATTGCCTGTGGGTAACATAGATGGGACCCTGAATAAGTCACACATTCCTGTCAAGTTCCTTAAAAAAACCAAAAATATAAACCTCTGTCTTCCTTCCACATGCACTCTTCAAAAAAAAAAAAAAAAAAAAAAAAAAAAAAAGAAGAAAAAAAAAAAACACCCAAACAAAACCAAAACCCCTAACCTTGCTAATTCTTAGCTTCTAACCAGTGTTCTCAAAGCAAAAAAAGTTGGGGCAGATTCTTTAGGAGAGAAAGTGTGGGGTTTGGTTCTTGTGGTGTTTTTTTAACACCCCCCTCCCCAAAGTGGTATTTTGAAATACGTGATTTCCACTTTGAACACAAGAGGACTTTGTTCATTTTCTTTAACAAAAGTCACTTAAATTTCTATTGAGATGCTGATACTCATGCATGCTATCACTTTCCAGGTATGATTGAACATGGTCTTAGTGACTGCTCACAGTATAGACCAAGAAAGAGCATATCGGAAGATGCTGGGTTGCAGGAAAATACACCACGGTTAGATGACTATGTTTCTGTGTCTGCTGATGATGATTCAAATACAAACTTAGGAATGGGAAAGGGGGGCAGGAAGATGGCAGGAAACCATTCACTGGAAGGTCAAAAAGCAAACGTGCCTTTCTCCCAGTCAGAGAAGACTTGCAATGGAGCTCAGTCCTCCAATGGTACTGTGCAGCGCTTGAAAGTTCCTTCCTGCACTTCTCCAGCATCCTCTGAAAGTGACTGGGAGACCTTAGATCCTAGCATTTTGGAGGAGTCTAATTTGAGAGGAGAACATGAAAATACAGCATCAGAACAGGCTGAAAATCTTCCAAGCAAAGGCATGAGCTCAGAAAGCCTTCCAATCACTGTGCAGCCCCAAGCAAACACAGGACACACGGTGCTTGTTCCAGGACTGGTATCTGGGTTGGAAGAGGACCAGTATGGTATGCCGTTGGCTATTTTTACAAAGGTAAACATGTTATTCATGATACCTGGTAACTGATAAAGACGTCTGTTTTTCAAAGTGGCTAATAATTTTGGTTACCCAACTCCAAATGGACAGTAGGGTACTTCAAAACATGTAAGTACAGGCTCTGGCAAATGGCTGTGTTCCTAGGCAGGTGGAAAGTGTCAGTGCATGTCTGAGAGTGGCGTGTGCGTGCACACATGCATTCCACTTTTCTTTCATATGTATACTTACACACTATTTGCAATTCTACATGATGGTAACCTGCAGCCCCACTGTAGTTAGTAAATGGTATGTATCAGTACCTACTGTTTTCTTTTACTCTGAAGAATTGTTGATCTGACCTATATGGGGCAAGATCAGAGTACTTAAGAAGTGTTTAGATACCTTAATCTAAACTAAGATTCTGCAAGCTGTATCTTAGCTGACACCTAAGCCTATGTTTTCCTCTTTTAATTTTTTTTTATATATATGTATTCATAAATGTGTATGTGTGTATATATGCACAAAATGTATATACAGGTGTGTGTGTGTATACACACACAGACAAAAATATAAATACTTATATAATTTCACCCTTCTTTACATGATAACTCTTCCTGGTTGTCTGTGGCTCTTTCCCTGTGCATGGTGCTGACTTGCTGAATTTTAAGCTTGCACTGATGCCTAACTGAACTACAGGTGTTCCAGAGTCTTTCTAAGGACTCTGATGAGCGTTGTCAGATAACAAGCAATACCTTTACTAGGGCTGGTTTCCCATAAAAACCAAGGAAAATGTGTCCCTTTTAAAGATACTTTTGCCAGTGAAAGAAGTGATACACTACATTTGTTTTGTTTTGTTTTCAACGTAATAACCTTTTAGATGAACATTTGCCTGGGAAGTAAAAGATTCAGATTTATTTCCTCAAGCTGATGGGTTCGAAGTGGTGTTTCTTCCTTTGGAGGTGCTTGTTTGCATTTCCTTGCAGAACATTGTATTTGATGATTGTGTTTGAGCTTCTCACAATAACTTTCATTGGAAACAGTACACTGTCTGGGCCCAAGTGAGCAGCTCAAATGTCATTGCCCTGTATTGTGTCATGGTACTGTTAGAAATGCTTTTTCAATAAAGATCTACAGTCTGGTGTTTGTCCTTATGGTCTGTCTAATCAAGAGAATAGCCTGTAAATTGTATTTAGTCTAGTTCTATCGAAAATACTAGATTGAAAGCAAGAAGAAAATAATTGATAAGGGGGCCTACAAGTGCAAACTTAGTTTGCTACTAAGCTTATAAAATGGAAAAGTAAACAATTTTAGGGAAGCTGACAGTTTTTACATGTTTACCTTCTGTTCCACAAAGGCGCTTTTCATTTGAGTTCATCCGATTGTAATTAAAGTAGAAAAGGCTTTACATCTCTAAGTTATCAGAAAAATGTGTTTCAAAGTTATAGTTTAACCACTTACTGGAAAGTTTAAATCTCTTTTAGAGCTCTCATCTCAGTGTTGTTTTATGCCATGCCATGGAAAGACTAATAAATCTGACAAATTTGAATGGGAGGATATTTTGACAGATGGCATAATAACATATCCAAGTACATCAGAGCATAAGGCAAAATATATTCTTTGGTACCAGTTCTGTAAGATCTAATGCTCATTTCACTTGCACTTTTTTGAAAAGTATGGAACATGTTCATGGAAATAAAAGTTGTTATACTTAGAAAAATGTGAATTTGGGAACTGACACTTGATACTTTAAATAGTAAAAGACTTCCAAGACACTGCTACTTGAGTATACAGTAATTAAACCTTCCCTTTGCCAGCTTCTTAAGCCATATTTTTTGAAGAATTTCCATTTTAGGTTGGTGATTCCTCTCAAAGCACCATTGTTCCTTTGACACAGGCTGTTTTCAGCTCATAAGTGCTTGTCATCCGGAAAGCCATCCCTGTGTCTACTATAACAAAAAGGAATAGTTGTGCTCCTTTCTTCCATATGTTTCCAATTACCGTGATGAAGTGCATATGCTCTTTGTTTCTGTCCAGTATGCTGTTAGCCCTTCGGGGTTTCTACTAGTGAATAAACTGCTTTGTGCTTTATGCAATTGAACAGCTGAAATTATACTTCAGTATTAGACTTCAGGGGTACGTTGATCGTATATTTAAAAAGAAAATTACAATACCTATAGCTGCTTCTCAATGATTTCCCTCAAAGCCTTTTTTCAAAATGTTTGGGGTTTTGTTGTTTTGTTTTTTTTTTTAATTGGAATGTAGGATACTAGATTAATTTACAAATATGGAGTGGCTAAAAAGCACAGTGTGTTGCTTTCCATCCTGCTCTCTCTTAAAGCAGGCATGCATATGCTTATCAAAAATTGACTGCTATCTCTGGAGCCTGGAAATCTCCACTTATAAAATGTGGATAGCAGTCTGTAGGTCTCCTGCATTATGTGCCTCGGGACTACCAGAAGACATCATGGTATGCAAGTGGAGAGATGCATCTTTATTTCCATTGACTTCTTGTCTCTGAACTGACCTGAGATTTCACTCTTGTTTTATACTGCTTATTCTGTTGCCTTATAAACATGTTTGATTTCTGTCCTTTGCGTTGTATTTCAGTTTCAGTCCTGAGACTGAAAGGCGACACAGGTTTTTTTTTTTTTAAATTGAAAAATTTAATTCATGTGGAATCTGGTTGCTTTGCTTTGCAGATGTAATGTAGCAAAACAATAGATAATTGTGGCTGAAATTGTAATAAGCAAGGCTCATTCTGGGTGGAATGTGCTGGCTTTTATTAGGAAAAACTGAATATAGATAATTGGTGGGGGTTTTTTGTTTGGCTTTTTTTTTTTGGCCTTATGTTAATCTGCTAAATATCTCTGTTACTTTAGGGGTACCTTTGTTTGCCATACATGGCACTGCAGCAGCATCATCTCCTGTCAGATGTAACAGTCCGTGGCTTTGTTGCAGGAGCCACCAATATCTTGTTCCGTCAGCAGAAACATCTGAGTGATGCAATTGTGGAAGTATGAATCTTTTGCATTTGAACTGCTTGAACACGAGCTGGGTGGAGCAGGGGGAAGTGGAGGTTGCATTTTAAGTATAGCTTTAAAGTTTCACATTCATGCCCAAATTTTGAATTACTTCCCTATGAAATAAATTCTTAAATGCAGAAGCTTATTAAATTTGTATCATTTGTTAGGATAGGATTAGATAAGCTGTGCAAAACTAACACTAATGTTTTTCTGTATATTCTTCTATCCAATATTTGAATTTGCAGGGCACTTCTTAAATTTTTGTTTTGTTGTTGGTGTAATTTTACTTTTCATGTCATAGGCTTTTTCCATGACTTTGTAATTAGGTCTTCAAAAATAAGTGCTTGCAGCTTAGAAACAGATACAGTTGGATAATAAAGCACACTGCTCTTGACTTCCTTCTGATTTAATCAAGCGGTTAAAAAAATAGTATCTTAGGAAAACACTGTGTCGGTTCTAGCAAATAGGTACAACTATATAATCAGCGTTTGGTAACCCAAGATAGCTACATATAGGTAACCAACTTAATAAATTGAAGCGATAATCAAAGAGCCTCTAGGAAAATAAATGTGAGCACCAAACTTCCCCTGCCAAATCCTGTCAAATAAGCAGCTTTTACTATGTGCCAGGAAGATGATCGTAATCTGGTTATATCAGAGCAGTATCTGACTTTGAGAACAGTTAATTCATTATTTCTTTGGCCATTTGTTTCTTCTTGATATTTGGGGGGATGTGAATTTAGATTTAGGTAGCAATATATAGTAGTATGTATAAGCAGTTTTATTGAGATAAATGTTTACCATTGGAATTATTTCAAACAGATAGAAGACGCTCATGTACAAATCCACGATCCAGAACTCCGTAAGATCCTGAACCCAACAACTGCTGACCTAAGATTTGCAGATTACTTGGTGAAGCATGTAACTGAGAACAGAGATGATGTTTTCCTTGATGGCACTGGATGGGAAGGAGGAGATGAGTGGATCAGGGCTCAGTTCAGTGCTTATCTTCATGCACTGCTTGCTGCTGTGCTGCAACCAGGTAGAACAGATACCTTGTCTAGGGACTGAGATGAGGGTGGGTGTAATAAGCATTTGCTTTGTTGTGTTAAACATGTGGCCTATCGTTGGATCTCTCTGTGCCTAATATTTTATTTTAGGCTGCTTTTTTGGTTGTCCTTGGCTATTCTTGTTATTCCTTGATAATTCTTGCTTCACAGCCTTACAGACATTTTATTTGACTGTCTCCTCCTTGATTTAGTTAAGCTCTCCTCATAAGCAGAAGTACCTGAAACCCCATATATGATGAGACTTTTACAAAATTGGGTGTCTTACAGACTGTTGCAACTTGAAGTTAATTGTGGGGAACGGATTGGATTCAAGGAGACATGGAGTTAAGTGACTGTCTTCAGGAAGTTTTACTAGGCTGTTCCATCTCTTCTTTTCTTCCTGCTATGGTCTTAAGTAGGGATTCACATAAGTGAAAAGGGTCATTTAGAGGCTTTATAAGCTTACGTTTTCTGGAGCTCAGCACTTTTTGTCTTAACTCTGAGGGAATTCTCTGTCTTCCAACTTTTGTGCATGAATATAACTAAAAGAATCAGTGTTTTATTTGTGGAAAATGTTTAGCTTGCCCAGCGCTGACCCTGTTAACTTCATTCTCGTCATGATTATTCTGTATTCGTATCAGTTAACTAATTCAGATCTTGTTCTCTGGTATTTGTGAGAAAACATGGGATTGACAACTTGATTTTAAAGTTTGGAAGATGCCAAGTTCTTTGTCTGACAACATTAATATTTTAAGATGATTACCTGGTTGATAAGAAATGTCAGGTTTTTCTGGAAACTGATACTACTTCACGGGCTGGCTTTAAAATTATTTCCTGTACTCTTCAGTGTGGATTTGGGGTTTACTAAATTTGAATGAGTAATAACATAGTACAGCAAAGCTCAGTGTATCTGACCAAGACCAATGCAAATGATGTTTTTGCTCTTAGTTGCTATGTGGCCATTCTCTCCCCTTTCCTGTCTTTGCCCAGAGACTAAGTTGAGGCCCATGTTTGGATGACTTTTTTTTTTTTTTTTCCAGTTGAGCTCTTTACTTAGAACTTTATAAATGAATTAAAAATAAGAAAAGTGGAGGTTTTTAAGCTCTTCTTTTTTTCTCCCTCTTGTCCTGGCATTGTATATTTGGGACACTTTAAAATGAAAATAATAAAATATTTTTTAAGTGCCCAGTTCTTAGTACTAGAGCTTTAAGTGTCTTTGATTTGGTAAGAGCCTGCAAAATTTTAATTTTTTTTTACAAGAAAAAAAAGTAATTTGTCTTGTATTGCATCTCTAATGAATTGCTGCAAATTCTCATCTTTATTTTAATTTATCAGACAATGAAAAGACTTTGTCAGACTTTGGAACGGCATTTGTAGCAGCCTGGAAAAATACCCACAACTACAGAGTATGGAATAGCAACAAGCATTCAGCTCTTGCAGAGGTAAACTCTAGGTAAGGAACTTTTTTTTTTTTTTTTTTTTTAGCATTTAACATGGAGAGCTCCTAGTATGCATAGTCAGGCACAGTGTTCTGTAGAATTACAGCATTGCCCTTGTTCCTGCTGTAAAGCCCTGAGGGTGAAACTTTGGGGCCCTATTCTGTGAGTACAGAAAGAATTTCTGTTCTTCAATACCTTACTCTAATTCTGGGCTATAGTTTTATGAAGAAAAATATATCCAGAGTCAGGAGAAGTGAAACTTGTTCAAGTTGATTGTTGGCTGTCCCCAGCTATAGAAAGTTTGTCATTCCTTAGGAATTGTCCTCAGATGGTTCTGCTTTTTATTAATTGCTTCCAGGTGTGCAGGGAATAGTTGTGTCCAGGGTTGTCATTGATGGGGATGGAGGGGAGTTGGCTGTTTTATGTTGCGTCTTCTATACTTTGGATTGTTTTATGTGTATTTTCACTCAAAGATTAGATGATGCTAGGCTTGGTAACACTGTTGGCTGTGCATGTGTTTTGCTTAGCATGGGTGTTGTGGTTTAACTCCAGCTGGCAAATAAGCACCACAGAACCTCTCGCTCACTCCCCCCACACTCCCCCTGGTGGGATGGGGGAGAGAATTGGAAGAGTAAAAGTGAGAAAACTTGTGGGTTGAGATAAGAATAGTTTAATAATTGAAATAAAATAAAATAATAACAACTCATAATGAAAAGGAAAATAACAAAAAGAGAGAAATAAAACCCAAGAAAAAGAAGCGATGCAAATGAAAATCAATTGCTTACCACCAACTGACTGATGCCCAGCCTGTTCCCGATCAGCAGCTCTCCAGCCAGCTTTCTCCTTAGTTTATATGCTGAGCACAACATCATATGGTATGGAATATCCCTTTGGTCAGTTTGTGTCAGCTGTCCTGGCTGTGCCCCCCCCCCCCCCCCCCCCCCAGTATCTTAAGCAGCCCAGCCTCTTTGCTGGCAGGGCAGCATAAGAAGCTGGAAAGTCATTTACTTAGTTGTTGTTGAGCAGTACTTACACTAGAACATCCATGTGTTATCAACATTATTGTCATCCTAAATCCAAAACATAGCACTATACCAGCTACTAGGAAGAAAATTAACTCTATCCCAGCTGAAACCAGGACAATATCCACCTCTTATTCCATACCATTTACATCACGCTCAGGTCCCACACTATCTAATACATCCTCACTAACCACCACCCCTCTTCCCATCCTTCAATATAATACACAGATATCATTCCCTTAGTCTACCAACTTTGTAAAATGTCCATAGAATGTCCAGAAATGTCCACAAAATATCCACTGAGTTCATTTAGTCCTTGACTTTGGGCTCCACCTCTTATGGTGGTCACTCAGGACAGGACAGGTGGAATTATTGGGCACCAAAGCCAGCGCAGGTCAGGTCACTGCTGCACTTGCGCTGCTTCTTGTAAGGCTTGTCCTCCATTGGTTCAGGTGGTTCCTGCTTTAGTAATTCCTATAACATACAACTCAAATCATGGGTTACAACAATGTAAAAGTATTTCCATTACAATCTCCACCCCTGGTCCCTTTGGACCAGACCATAGGGTTTAACATTGTAATGAACTCCCCTTGCCCCTGCTCTGGCTTGGATTTATCCACAGACTGCAGTCTGTTAGGGGTGTATCTGCTCCAAGTGGAGCCTTATTTATGAGCCACAGTCTCATCAGGGATATACCTGCTGCAGCATAGACTTATCCACAGCCACAGTCGCTTTGAGGTGCACCTGTTCCAGTGTGGCCTTATCCATGGGCCACAGTCCCTTCAGATATATACCTGCTCCAGGGTGGCCTTACCCACAGCCACAGTCCCTTCAGGAGTGAACCTGCTTGACATGGCCTTACCTATCTCTGCAGTCCCTCTAGGGGTGTAGTTGCTCTGTTGTGGGCTTATCCATGGCCACATGCTTTGAGGTGCTCTAGCATGATTTCATGCACAGCCACTGGTGCTTTGAGGTGTACCTTCTCCAGCGTGGACTTATCCTTGGGCCACAATCGCTTCAGAGGTATACCTGCTGCAGCACAGACATAACCATGGCCACAGACATTTTGAAGTGTACCTGCTCTGGCGTGGACTCATCCACAGCCACAGACGCTTTGGGGTGTCCTGCTCCCACGTGGACTCATCCACAGGTCACAGTCCCTTTGACTCGAGTTCACGCTGGAGTTCCAGCCTGTCCAGTACAGCAGCGATGCCCTGGCCATCTGCCAGCCCAGGTGCATCGCCATTGCTGTTATCAAAATGTTCCCAGGCACAGCAGAGTAAGATAAGCACTACAGCAAGCAGCAAAAGCAAAAAGCAGCCACTAATGAGCACTAGACCCTAATATACAGTAAGGCAAGCAAGCCCCATGGCAAGCATAGGAGCCTGTCAATTAATAGCTAAACAGCAATAACAGCTACAAATTCAATCGAGCACATTGCAATCAAATCTGTCATTACCTTGAACCCTTCATGCTCCATGTTGGGCACCAAAAAGGACTGTTGTGGTTTAACCCCAGCTGGTAACTAAGCACCACACAGCCGCTCGCTCACTCCCCGCCCTGGTGATGGCATTATGGGTTAATTGCTTATTACTGTACTGCAGGAAGTTTTGTTTTGTCAGCTGCTGTAGTCTGAAGACGGTTTTTCTTCAGATCTACAAAGCTCTTTTGGTCTACTTAAGGGATCTTTTTTCTTTTTTATTTGCTCTGTGTTGCTAGAAGGAGATGACTCTGCCTTAGTGTGAGAAGATTGTTAATATCTGGTCTGTAAATAGAAGGCATCTTACAGGTAGTTCATAAGAAATCTAAGGTTGAATAGTCACTGGGACCTAGCCTTCTGTAAAGTGATATAGTAGTAATTCTACAAATTTTTTTTTTTTTTTAAGCCACAGAGAGGAGTATAACTAATAATTGTGTGATATAGATTCATTGTGGAAAAAATAAATACTTAATGTTTTCTCGGGTTTTTCCTCCTCTTCTAGCCACCCATTCCAGGGACAGTACTCTGTATCAGATGTTAAGTTAAGATTGTCACAGTAAGTATATAGTACTTTGATTTGTGTTTTTTTTAAAAAGTGTGGTCAAATATTAATAACTGTTTAACTGTTGCTATGATGAACTAAACAAAACAATGTTTTAAATTGGCCACGTACATGAAACATTCAACATTCTCTTGCAAAACATCACCACATCTAGAGATGGAACATTTGCCTGAAATAGGGAAAAACAGTGCTAATGCACTATTTTGTGTTGGACTTTACATAATAGAGTCCTGATTTTTTGCATTGCAGTTATAAGGCTTTTGTATATTTATTTTTAAGTTGTAAACTAAAGCTGTTAAAACTTTCATCAGTGTTTTTCTGTATGTTGACTTGAGGTCTCGTTATTAGGAGAAAACAGCTCTTTTGTTTAATTAGCATTGTTCTAGAAGTTTGCTGTGTATGTTCTGAGACATGGTTCAGCTTCTTCAATTTAGAAGTTTAAAATGAGTTTGACATAATCTCTCATTATACCACACTCAACTGAACTTTAAGTTGGTCTCAGCTCTTACCTGTAGTATTCAAGTCTAAAACTCAGTGGTGCTTGTTATTCCTATAGCTGTTCAGCTCTGAAGCCAGAACTGGAGTTGCAGTTAACTATCTTTTCTTGTTTATGCACCAAGCAAAATAGATTTTCTCACTTAGCTATGTTGACCATAAAACATCAGGGAGTGGTTCTTTAAGATGCCTGTAAATCAGCAGTATATACATGCTGCTGATTCTGCACCTGCCTTGACTGTAGTCTGTTATGTTCAGTACACTGTGAGTAGACCTAAAACATATGCTAACATAGAAGAACAACTTAGGGAATAAAAAGGTTCAGAATTCAGCCTGCTGAATCTTTTTGTTGTTTTTGCTGACCAATGACAGATTAGATTTCTGTGATTGAGAATGCAAATGAATTTCAAGGTAATTGCCTTCAATAAGGAGCATGCTGATAGCAGCTCTTATTATTAATGGACAGTCTTTGTAGAAAGACTTAATTCGAAAGATGTGGAGGTGTCTATCTTTTACTTGCCCTATTTTTGTGTTTGAAAGAGGAGATGCTAACTCTTCTGAGTAGCCTGAAATCAATGTAAAAGGACCAGTAGTTCTTAGTGTGTCTCTTAATAATAAATATTTTTACAATGCCTTTTATTTTCCAGATGTGACTTTGCTATCAGATACTCATAAAAATGACTTGCTTTTGCAAACTGAGCCTAAACTTGTTCTTGGTGTACTTCATTCTTTCTGCTTTTTGCATCCACACTGAAGATTTTGAAAGTGGGAAAAGAATGTGGCATGCCTTGTTGTTAAGTTTTACACAAATGGATTTGCAAAGCCTGAAATGTGGATTTGAATGTTACCATTTAAAACTAAATGAGATTATTTTCAAGTGATCCCACTTGTACAGTAAAACTGATTGCTTTTGTGCTTTTCTTTCCAGGTGGTGGTAGTGTCTGTCGTCTTTTTGCATTTAACAAAGGCATAAGTGTAAACTGTACTTGATGAAAAATTTAATTTTAAAGCAAGATACAAAGTAAACTATTTAGATAAAAGAATAATGTCCGATCAGTAACAATTACTGTTTTGTTTAAAGCTTATATATTAGGGCTAAAAATTCTCAAAACTACTGCAAATCTGACTTTGTAATTTAGAACATAAATGCATTTTGGTAAACATTTAGGAAAGGTATAGTGTGTTGTATAAGAGTGAACCATTGGGTGTTTTGATTCCTGTCTTGCTGACAGTATCTTTTCTTCCTCTGAGAAGCTTAAGTGGTCTATGTGGATAAGATGCATGCAGGAATTATGGGCTTGATGTCATATATATATAGATAGATAGATATAGATACATATATATATAGGTGTATATGTATGTATATAAAAACCTATATATATGTATGCTATGTAAATCTGTGTATGTTTTGATATATATTTTAACTATGTACTTTATTTACACCTGGTAGTAATAAGAAGTTGGTCAACTAACAGTCTTCAGTATCTCTCTTGTTTAGCTCTGTGCAAAACAGTGAACGTGGAAAGAAGATTGGAAATGTGATGGTTTCTACTAGCAGAAATGTTGTACAAACAGGAAAAGCTGTAGGTAAGAAATGTATTGAAAACCAGCTTGCATCTGAGCCATATCTTTTTTGGAGAAGCATCCTATATCTCAGTTGTATTTTGTTTTAATTGAAGTATACTTTATAACATACATCCAAAACAGAGAAACATTTTGAGGGGTGAAGCTGCTGATTGAGCCCTGTATATTGTGTAATAGTGGAAGGGGAAGCAGCTAGACAAAGAAATTAGTGTAAAGTCACTTTTCCAGTGTGGGCTGGAGATGAATGTGGGAAGAGAGATGTTCAGGTAAAAGCTTTCATGTAATCTGGAAATGCTGAGACCACAACACCACCTTCTGCATTGAGCTATTCTCATTTTTATATCACTTTGACTGAAACTATTCAGAGCTGGCTGAAATCAGAGGAAGACTTTGTGTCAGTTTCTGCAGGTTTTGCAATAGTCTGTAATTTTCTGGAAAAGCACTTGTTGCACTTGAACAGGGGCAACATCATGCTGTCATCTTGCAGTGTGAGATAATGTGAGTTCACCCATTGAAGAATCTGATAGTTGTTCTGCAGTAGCTTGGCCAAAAATTGTTTAGCTTCCTCTTTTATTTCATTGGAGTCTTTCTACTCTTTTTGCTGTTGTACATGCTGGCAAGGAGCGCCTTTCAGCCCTAAGTCTAGCAAGCCTTCTAGGGCAAAGGACAACATAGGCCATTTCTGCTGAGCTACTATGTTCAAGTTCTTTGAATATTTTCTGACACAGACTCTGGACTTGGATTTTAAATCCCAAATTGGAGAACTGATTGTGCAATAATTTTTTTTTTTAATATTTCTTTGTAGTAGCTTAGTAATGATAACACTACACTATTGACCTTCTTTCTTTTATTTTGTAATGCAGGTCAATCAGTTGGAGGAGCCTTCACAAGTGCGAAATCAGCTATGTCATCGTGGTTTTCCACTTTTACGCAGTCAACCCAAAGCCTCGGGGACTAAACGATGGTTTTGCACAATGCTGCTGAATATTTCAGTTGCAATGCTTTCTCTGAGCTGTAAAAAGACCGCTCCAAAACACAGGAGTGGAGATTAATTACCCAGGACCAAAACAAGATATATGTTGCTTGCAAGCAGATGTGGGATGTTACCATTAAGTTTCACTAGAAGTATAGGAGAATGGTGAGTGTCTCCATACAATGGGTTGGCATTTGCAGTATATTGGTTGTATTTAAAATGACTACGTTTCCTTAAAACTGAGCCTTTATAAAGACATTAGCAAACGGGGCTTGTTGTAAGTCAAATGTGTTTGACTTCAGATTTGTAAATTTTCTTGGATGTTGAAAATATTTATGTAAACTAGCTATATTTTTCAATCCAAATAGCCAAATGTTTGTGAATTCTTGTTAGAAATAAGCAGAGTATAAATACTGATTCCTCTTTCAGGTTGGATTTGCAAACATCTCTGCAAAAAGTATATGGTGGAAACCCTTAAAGGGTTCAAGCCAGGTGGAACTTTCTCACTTTCACCTGCAAACTAAAATCAGCAGGGTGCAGAGTAAGACTGTGGATGACTTAAGGGTTTTTCTCCCTTTCTCCTCTATAGCCATGTACAGTTGCTCACATTAATCTGTCTCTAGCTCTCTTTGTGTCCCCAAATCCGTGTGACAGTTGCAAAATCAGTGTTTTCTTCATGTTATGCAGTAGGCCTTCATAATTCTGCATATGTTTTGGCTGTGTTCTTACCCTGGGAAGTGAACAGGATTCCAGTTGGAGATCTCTCTTCGGGAAAAGTATTACAAAACAATTGTCCCAAACTGGGATTGGATCATAGACAGTTTTGTGAGGTCTTGCTCTATTAGGATGTAATTACACCACCAATGTAGTTACATACATATAAATACAAAGTACTAAAACCACCTAAAAGTAGCACAGTAGCAAACTCTGCATGCAGGTTTGGTTTTGTTTGTTGTTTTTTTTTGCCAGTGAAGTTATGAAGACGCTTCCAAAAGAAAATCAGCTATATTGATTTTCTGTGTTGACTCAGGGAATGTTCTGTTTGGATAACTACTTTTTTCATAAGGAAAGTAACACTAGAATTGAGAGAGTAACTAAAACGGCTCAGTTTGTATGCTTGTGTGAAGAAATATAATAGTTTATATAAAAAGATGAGGCATAATGCTGTATTTTGTACGCAACATGTACACAGTGTCTTCTGTTTGCAAGTGTATTCTACTTCCTACGTTTCCTGATTCTGAGACTATTTCCTGTTTCTTGCAACATGTGTGCCTCTATATGCCTTCTAACATCCCCACATGATAGCTGTTAACATTTTCTACATTACATTAGCAAACATTCCAACTTTCTGTAGTAAAAGGCTCTTAGTTTATTGCCTCATCAGTATCTGTCAGCATTTTGCCTTGTTCTTTTCTGGGGCCAAGATTTCAAGTCATGGTTATTTCTTCTACTCCTCAAATAAAATACAGCAGCTGTACAAGAGGTAAATAAGAAGGCTTGAATGTAATTTGTTTTAAGAAATTAAGTTCTAATTTCTTTAGGTGCATTTGAAAAGCTAACAGAAAAGCCACAGTTGTATCACGTAGTTACTGTCCAACAACTTAGTTTTCAGTTTTATTGCCTCAAACAGCAATTTGAAAACACAGGATCTGGTTTAAAAGCCTTCATTAATTTTTTTCCAGGACAAACTAGATAGAATGGTCATGGAAAACCTGAGAGTATACAGCTAGTTTGAGTAGTTTCATTTGAGAAGGGCAAAAAAGGCCCCTAAAGCTCTACTAATCTACTGCTGCTGACATACAAGTAAAATGTATCTATACAACTGCAGCTGTTGTTCTGGTCTCTGTGTGCATTTGTGTATCTCCTAAAACTTCTGATGCTCTTTTCTGTTTTATTCCACAACTCTGTAATAGACATTTATAATCTTTTCAAAGATTAATACTTGATATGCAGAAAAAGCCCTGGTGAAAGCTCTGGCTGCATTTACTCATGACAAGTCTAGAGCTTTCTGATTAAGCACGCAGATAAGAAAATAACCAAAAATAATCACTTGCTTTTGTGAAATGGCTAACATATTATCTGCTGTCTGGGATTTAAGTGGTCAGGCTTCGTGTTCTAGTGAAGACTGAATAAAGATGCATAAAGGATTTAAGCACCTATAAAACTAACTTCAGCACCTTAAGGCACACTAGGTAAATTTAGGTGTAGGAGCTCATGATGGTTAGTTCTAGGAGCCAGGCAAGTGGTTGGTATTTGCACGTACAAGATACAGAAAAGGACCTTCAAGGATCCCTTTTCGATATCCTTGTCTTTGTCACCTTCTCACCTGAGTTTCTTCTTTAGAATTCTATGCCCCTAATTTGTATAGCTGATTTGTTAGCTCTCTTCATTCCCCTTACTCCCACAGGCCCCCTTGCTGGCCCAGGGATATTAGAAAGCTGACTTTTTTTTTTTTTTTTTTTGGTAGATTGATCTGGGGAAAGGCAGAATGAGGTGCCCTCTGCAGTGCTAAGCTGATGCACAGCTGCTTGCTGCTTTGTACAGGGACTCTGTTATGATACTTCACAGTATTTCTTTTATGGGCAAGAAGACCAGACAGATCTTTCTCTGCAGTCTTTTTCCCACTGTCCCAGCTGTCTCTGTGGTTGGGCCAAACATACAACCTGATTAAGAGTATTTTTCTTACTTTACAAATGATAGAATAAGAAACTTGTATTAATTTTCAATCTTTTTAAGAACTGGCATCCTGCTAGCAGGTTGGACTGTGATTTAAACTCATACAGTGATTAAGACTCATGCAGTGGGTGGAGATGAAGTGATCTTCATAACATGTGTTTTCATTAACATGTATGTTTGCTCTTTGACATTTGCTTAAACTTAATTTTGGGCTGTAGGAAGGCATGCAGCCACTGTGGTTCATCTAAGCTCATGTAGTCCTGTTCTTAATTTAATGGTTGTAACCTCTTTAGTTAAATCCAGTGCAAATGCAAGTTATTTTCTTCCCTTCTGTTTTAAAATTTCCAGTGCAAGCATTATTACTTATTCAGAAAGATTTAGGCAGTTGACTTCTATTTCAAAGACCCTGACAACCATTTCTGCACTGCAAGAAGCAGAGTCCTAAATGAATTGGTGATAATGCCTCTGAGTCAACTGTGAAACTATTGATACAGCTCTGTTGTGATGTATGTTGCAGAGGTATGTCTGGCTGTCAATGTGCAGCATGAACTGACTTAGAGGTAATACAACAGCACACCTCTCAACTTCTGGCATCAAAGACATCAACCTCTGCTTTTTGTATGTGCCAGCATTTGAGGAACTGCCTATTGAGCATATAAGTCCCCCAAACCCCACAAGACTAAGTATCATTGACCTAATATTTCATTTGGCTAAAATGTTCAGCATTTTTCATCAATCATTTTTGTGTCATAACCTCAATTCCTGTGCACATCTGACACCGGTTTCCTCAAATATCGCAATGTAATTATCATTTTTTAGATTAGCGTCCTAGTACATTGCACTTGTTTAACCTTGTACATCTGTTTTAAGCACCTTTGTAATTAAATTTAGTATTTTGCCTAAACAAGCTTCTGATTTCCACAGAAATTATTACTAAGCAGAGAAACTAATGTGACAGTATTTAACTGTAAAAGTGAAGGCGTGAATGCAGGTTTTTAAACATAGAAACTGTTGCTTGATAATTGAACATGCAAGTAATGTATTTGATTTTTCTTGTGCTGCTTGAAAAATAAATACATCCAGCCTGTTTAAAGTTCTGTCTGCTCAAAAAGCTGTATTATTTTAAGAAATTAATCCCACCAGAAGACATTTGCAGTGTCTGGGTTTGATATTGGTAGCTGCTTGTGATACACTGGCAGTCTTTTTGAAATTTGTCTTCCATTTAAACTGATTGTGGATGCTGCTTTTTGCAAATTTAGGACAAGAGGGTCCTCTAGTGTGACTTTATTCCCTATTGGGTACTGCTCATTGTGAATTGATTAAAGTCTTCAGTAGCTCACAGACATGTATCAGTAAGAACTTTTAAGTGCGACTGTAAAATTTTGATGTAGATATAGCTTCAAAATAGTACGTAGTTCATGTGGATGGTGACATCTAGTCAAAATCAGGATGCTGAGTAAATTAATTGCTGCACATCCAGTTCTCTGCCATACTGAGCTATTTTAAAACTTGAAAACTTCTACTGTAACTGTCACTGTACCTAGCTGAGAATGATTTGGTGAATTGCTGTTTCCAGTAGGAGGAAACTAACTGCCTTGAATAACATTCAGATGTGAATTAGGTGAAGCTTATGTCTAGAAAACAGTTGCAATTCTCTAAAACTTGTTAAAATTTTTCTGACCATATGCAAGTAGTTGTGCAAACATGCTGAAAGATAAATTTACATCATGTTGTTTATGCAGTGTAATTTTACTTTCTTGCAGGTATTTAGTTTTCATTAAAAAGGGCAACATGCAGAGTACTCATTAAAGGCAGAAACACTACGTTATTGTACTATGATTAAAGAGGTATGACAAGTTGCTTCATGGTGTTTTGAGTCTTTAATACTATAGTAGAGGAGGAACTGACTTAAAAAAGCAGGCACAGAGCTTTAGTTCTGCGATGTTTCAGGTCTTGACCCCATTCTTTATCAAACATCAGAAGTAGTGTTTGGATTCATAAAAAAATATGGAGATGGGTCACTTCTGTCAGTTAAATAGTGAGCCTTACTCAGATTACTGTATTTCCTGTAAATTGACATCATATGTGCATACTGTCTGTACACAGGTGGCTTAATCTCAGTTGTGATGGAACTTGGAAGTCTAGCTGTCTTCTTGAGTCTTTCTATATAGGCTCAAAATTGCCTAATCATACATTGCTCCACATGTAATACTATTCCAAAATCAACTGATAGAAAGTTGTTACTTCCCTGCCTGACTTTACTAATATTGATGAAAGCATAATTACTATTTGCCTCAATAGTAGCAGAGAACATCTACAAAATCTTCTTTTCTTGTCTTAATCTAGATCACCAAGAAAGCAGCACTGCTTTCTAGATCAGGTAAGCATAAAGAAAATCAAATAAGAATGTTTAGACTGAATGAAGAACAGTTATCTAAAGTGAAGGCAGATAGAGGTATTTTGTTGTCTGAAAAACAATATGGGGAATAACATCACTTGCATACTATATGAAACAGATGGAAAATACTGAAGAAGCCAACTCGATTGGTCTCTCACCTCTGAATTCAGAGACCTTATGAAATGCACACAGAAACAGAGTGGAGAATTTAAAAGTTCAGGCATACCAGAAAGTGGCAAAAAATACCGCTGAGCTTAATGTATTGCCTAATATGACCTGTGATTACTGACCTTTGCTGCTCTTAATGAATTGTGTGTATATGCATTTTGATGTGTGTAATGCTGTGACAAAGAGCTGACTGAAGAGTATGTCTGCTCTTAAATTGTGGAAATTGTTTCTTAATTTTTTTCTTCTCTTCAATAAAAACGTGTTCAATTAACTAGCCATACCTCTTGCACTTTCTAAATAAAATCTCAGCATCAAGATTTAGCCTCATGTTTAGCACATAATCTGAATAGACTGTAAGGTCTAGGTTACATCACTACCTTTTTAGTACCTGTTATTGTCCTGTTTACTGGCTGTTAGGTCATATTAATGCAGTAGAGTGCATGTATGTATTCAGTACAGTTTACTATTTTAAGAGATGAAGTCATGAAATGCCTCAGGTGACCAGTCATACTTCAGCACTTCAGTAATGGTGTATGTACAGTGCTTAAACCCCTTTCTTTGCTGAAACAAAGGTAGCTGGTTTCACGAGTTAAACCAAGCCACAAAAGAGCTATGTGTTCTAGAGCAGGAGGGGAGAAAAGCACACACAGAGGTACTTTTATCACTTTCTTTCACCTTCATGCCTGTTCCATCTTCTCTGTTATTCCTTTCTTCCATCTCAAAGTTTCTGTAACTCAGTACTGACCCAGGTCTTGCTCTCACCTCCTGGTTCAGGCTGTTCACCAACCCCTTCCATACCAGAACTTGGGAGGTATATGAAGATGTACAGATTTCATATTGACTACCTCCCAGCATCATCAGTGATCACTGCATTTTACTCAGTCTGCTAGTACTCCTCCTCCAGGTTATAAGCTCTATGAGTAAGAACTCTGCCTGGCTGCATTGTACTCATGGTAAATGTTGTAGGAGGGAGATACTTTAAGGAATTCTGGAGTGGAACTAAACAGAATTTTGTCTGGCTAATGTTGAGCATGAAGTGGAAAGGCAAGCCTAATCCAGAGCCTGCCTAAATTAAAGCTCCTTTCGTGTAGGAATCCAGATCAAAAAGGAGAAAACAATTTGAAGGTAGCTGTAAATGGGAAAGAGAGGAGGAAAAACACTAGCCTGTGAATATGTTCAGTGGTCTGCAGGTCTGCACTGCAGTGTGGCAGGTGCTAGTGCATCATAACAGAAGCATTGAGGAGTGAAACTAGAAATGTTGTGAAATGTAGTGTTTTAAACCAGGCAGTGCTTTAAATCTTAAAAAAAATAATCTTCAGAATTTTAGCAAATTTTCCCCCAAAACTAACTATCCATCTGATTCTCTTCTCTGTAAAGCTTGACACAATTCACTGCCCTAGATCTGACTAGTCCCCTTAGAACAAAAATTAAACCTGCCATTAGGTTTTTTTTAAACAACTGTAAAAATAAGTGGATGCATTAAAAATTAGCAGAGGTCAGATTGCTGTTTATTACTTCAGATAGGGGCAACTGAAACTATGTAGAACTAACTTCAAGTAGTTTTCTACCAGAAAAGAAGCCACCTTTTTGCAAATACAGCGAAGCTTGAGGACATACAAAGTTGATTCATTGAAACTTGTACGTAAATGTACTTCAAAGCCAAGTACAGGTTGAATAGGCTAGTATTAGGCTGAAGCTTTGTAGTGAGATACTAGCTTAGAACTCTGTGAAGGCTTTAATTGTATTTGCTCTATTTATGAAATGAGAACTGCTTTTTTTTTCAGCTGTTGTCTTTGTTCCTACAGAAGTCTTTCTTTAATTCGACCACTAGTGACCACTTCCAGGCACATGGCAATGCTTTGCCTGCTGAGTTTCCTCCTCAAATTATGCAAGGAAAGAATTTAGACTTGAGAATAGCATTTGCCAGCTGTGTTTTTCTCTGGGGTTGAATACTGACTGCAGCAACTAGTTGTATAAATAAATGAACTAATAGTAAGTATGTCTTTAGCAGAGTCACTAGAGAACTGTTCAACACCACTAGTCTTATGTACTGTATTATTAATAGTAAATTAATTTTAAATAAGGTACTACATCATCTTAGACCATACAAAGTACAAAAATACACAGATAATATCTAGAAACAATATAAAAATAATATATAAAAAAAATGCAGACTAGCAGGAAGTCACATAGACCATCTGTATTTTAAAAGATGTTCCTAAATGGAAAAAATCAAGGACAGTTCTTCCAGGTTCTGTGAGGCAACATGACTCACAGCCACTGCAGTTTAGTGACCTACTTCCTAGTCAAATTTACTCCCCCTGCCCCCTTCTTCCTCTGGTAAGAAACTATGCATAAGATTTTAAACTTAAGTTGGAAGTTCTCAGTAACAGAGCAAAGCCACTGTGCTCCTTCCCTAATTATAGATCATCTACCCTGGACGAACACAGGCTCGTCCTAAAGCCTAATGCAGCCTGATACAGCAGGCTGAAGAGAGAATGACCCCCAGAACTGAGCACTCTGTTCAGGCTGGAGTTATGCCTGAGGTATGTGATTCTCCAAATTGCAGTATAAAGTAGTATCACTCTTTTTCTTTTAATGTATACTCCCTTGAATGAGCTTGCAACTGGCTGTCCTAGGCTACCTGATACATGAAAGCAAGACAAACAGACCTATCAGCAGGATCCCCTGAGTCACTTCTCCCATCTAAGCAATTCAGGTGTTTTAAAAAAAAAAAAAGAAGTGATGTAATGGTAAATGCAAACATGTTATATCACCTTCATTTAAAAAAATCAGTAGCTTGCCTCCTCCTGTTAGAGCCATCATTATTCTGGGTCCTATAAATCCATACATGGTACAAAATGCCAAAGTATTAGGAAGAGTTTTATATAAGGCAGGTCTGTTGGCTGAAGTCCCTTTTCCAGTCAAAACCTTTAATAACTGTACACGACAAAACTTTGTAAATCCACTTGCAACCTAGCCACAAAACTATATAGGTGTCATCTTTGTTGAAAGCTGTAATTGTATTTGCTAGAGTAAGAAAGAGAATTAAGGGAAAGCTGGGGCAGTTTGGACAATAGAGTAAATAAATTTGCTCTTGCTATTAAAGACTGAACATACGTCTCCCATCTTCTGAGTGTATAGAAAAGATGCCTTATTACCTCCTTAATGCCCATGGTTCTTCACACTCAGTAGAGCAGAATTTGTCCCATGACTGGAGAAGTTCTGATTTACAAAAATCATAGTGGGGGATCCAAGTTCTATATAATCCTCAGTTTGACCTGAATACCTGATTTCCAGCTTTCACTGACCAGTAAGCACAGTCAACTAATGTACTTGTCTCCAGGCTTTTCACAGCTTAACTATTTCCAGTTGCCATCAACAAACTACTTGCTAGAACTATGCCTGCAGTGGGAGGGTGTTGTAACTGTATCGACTTCAACCAGAAAGCACACTCAAACTCAGTTGGATTCAGTCTTTTTTAATAAATTAATGTCATTCAAAATACAGTGCCAGAACATGATGCAGCTGAACATGCTAGTAAGGTTTGTCATGAAGCACCTGTGTTCATGTTAGATTGGCGGTGCCCCACTACTGCTAGTGGTTCCTGGGATTAATGCTAGAGCAGCACTAGTCATCTGCTCTCCTGCACACAGCACAGGATATTCCTGAACAGTTTGCTTCTCCCCCCACCCCCCCAAAGTAAAAAACCTGATAGCTAAGGGGTATCTATACACAATCACACTACAGTAATGCTTGTTATTAAATTAACAGAAAATAAAGACCTGGTTAATCCACACTAAAACTTTGTTTTACAATGGAAAAATACATCAGCAGCAGGAAGTAATATACATGAGCCAATGTTACTGTAATACAGACCGTGGAGACATTTACTGATTAAAGCTCCACATAGACCCGCACTATGAGGGCTGACAATTCCTATTGCAAGCCCAGCAACTTAAGTCCACACCTGGTAAACTACCAGCTGCTTGGAAGACCTGTATTCTATAATAGACAGGTATAAGTTAGTGAAAATAGAATACATGCACCTAATAATACATGTGACTGAACCTGCAGTCATTTTGCCCTGCATGTTACCATACAATGGAAGATCTACCCTTCCTACCACAGGTAGATCCATGGGATTTGTTTCTTTTTCTTTTAATGGCATTACTATACCAACATGGATGTTAGTATTAAGTAAGTGCAGCACAGTCCTTTGATTAGGCTGCACTGACAATTATATAACTAGCACTTAAGTAGAATATCCAGAAGTAATTCAAATATAACTGGAAGATACTTTCAAGAGAGTTGTGACATCATCCTAGAAACAGTAACTACTTTTTTCTGAAGCTAATTTTCCTGAACTGAGACTTCATAGAACTAGAAATTAATTCTTTAGACAAGTCAGATGCTTAAGCTCATGATATACATCTACATTTCTCAATTATCAGATAATAGTATTTCAGATTATGGAAGCCTATCTGCTCATTTCACTGATTCATACTGAATGGCGGCAAGTGTTAGGTAGGGCATAAAAATACAACTCATGAAAGACAGGTTTGACACTTCTGTTTCCAGACCTGTTCTTTCACAATCATTTATTTCAAGATAACTGAGCACAAAATCAGTTGTGCAGTCTAATTCAGGAGCTATACAGGTGGTAAAGTAACCATCTCCCCATCCAGCTCAAATTCATCAGCTCCATCTGGTGAGAAGAGATACGTTGGAGGTTTCCATGGGGACTCTTCAAGGCAAGACGGATACAGCTTTCCTACCGTGCACCGGAAGTCTTTCCCCAAGTCCCACAGCACACGTTCTGATATATGCTGCCTTAAAAACCAGCGATCAAGTTCCAGGTCATATTGATAGGTGGCATACTTCGCCCTCTCATTCATGTGGGTTTCTCGTATAAAGACACATAAAGAATTAGAGATGACAACAGCTCTAACGCATGGGTCAGAATACCGCTTGGCAGGGATATTGGCTGCCATTCTCCATTCATTTTTATTCACGTCATAGATTTCCACGGTTACGGAAGACCCATCTACAGTACTGCTTGGGAGCCTTATACCAGAATTGCTGGCAATATGCAGTCCTCCAATATAGAATATTTTATCACCAAAAGCAGCAGCTGAAGCAAAACATCTACTTGTTTGTCGCATAGCCATTTCTACCCAAGCATCTGACCTGGGAAAATAACAGTACATCAAGTTGTGTGCCATTACGTAAATGCAGTTGTGAACTGCTACTGCTGTGCTCCATTGCCATGCGCAAGGCAACGGGCTTACCATGGTCCACTCATCTTTCTCAGTATCATATCTCTCCACAGTTCTCCTGTTGAGTTCTCCACCAACGCTGTCTCCTCCAATTGCATAGATGTAGCCTTCACAGCAGACCAGGGATGGCTTTATACGAACAAAGAGCATCGGTGTCTTTGGAAACCAAGTGTTTTGCTGTGCATCAAACCAGTAAAAGCAATTCACAGTTCTGAAGGCAGCCTGGAGTTTGCTGCTTTTACTGTGATTGGTTTTCGTGTTTTTCAGAGGAACTTGCCCACCTGCTATATAGATGTCATTATCAGGAGTGACAAGCATCCCAACCTTATGCAAGTCAGCAGGAGGGTTGCAGAGTTTGTAAACTTTTTCTGCCTGAGGGCTATAGCAGACAGAAGAATAAAGACTACCAGGGTTTTCAGCAGCAGCTTCAATGAATATCATCATCTCCTCTTTCGTCATACCAAGTCTGGGCTTGAAAAACTTGGGCATTGATTTGTACAGTCCTTGCACCACCACTGACTTATCATTAGGTGGTAAGCCTTGAAACCAGGCTCTCTGCGTTACTTCTGAAAGAGCATCGATTCGGATTTGGCTAAGAACAGAGGACAGATACTGTGATCGTGACTCTGTGTTGTACTCCAGCCATAACATGGCAGCTTCACGAACTGTCTCCTCCTTTTCCACATTTAAATTGTCACTGCTTAAAATATCTATCAGTAGATCATGTGACAGTTGCATGAAAGCCTCCTGGTGGTACACAGCTGTGAACTTGTGCTCCACCATTCTTTTAGCACTCTGTTTTAACTCTTCACAGCTGAAGAGATCAGCAAAACTTAACAGACGCACACAATTTTCTGCATTAATTTTTTTGATTAAGTATTCTCTACACCGTTGTAACACATCATCTACCTGTAATGCAAAGAAGACACACGCTAAGTATTACTGCATACCATCTATTCCTTCACGTACCAGCAGCAGGTAAAAATACCTGCATTTACTGTTGAATAACAGAGTTTAGGCCTGGAATACTATATATACACAAAACTACAGCAGTGACTTCCTCAACTGCTTCATGCAGATCAAGTACATCACATAATTATGCCTGCTGGAGAAACTCATTTGCTAAATGTTAGAGGTGCACTGTTCTACTTCCACCCTCCGCAGGGACCATAAAGCAAGGACGGAAGAGTATATGAAACGTATCTGGCAAGCAACTGCTGTCTGTACTGAGCAAACTGGAGTATTTTGAAATGACTAAACAGAAGACTATTTAACAGGATAAAGAAAAAAATGGTTCAGAGATTAGAAGCAGTAATTTCATACTCAAAATAAAACATTCCTACCTGTAAGAAGCAGGCAGTTTCATAAAGCTGTTCTACTGTGCTGTCGCTTATTGCCAAGTTACCCGTGTATGCGTAAGTTATGATAATTTGTAAAGTGGCTGCATCCACATTCCTCAGGTGTACATGTGTTTGTTTACTTTCACTTAGCCCGCTCATGAACATGGCTCTGAGGAGGAATATACATATCAAGACAAGGATCAACAGTAAGTACAGTAATCTTAAATAGTCACCCGTAAGTCTTCAGTGATTACATTCCAAAAGATGAACAATCTTTTTGGTTGCCTGTTTACAGGTGTTTAGTATTTACCTTAGGCTACCATCTAGTATTTAAGACAGAACATTTGTACAGAACATTCAAGAAGTACCATCACTGCCTTCTGTAAAAATATTTTATATTTATGCAAACACGCTTTGTGTTAATCAGCAGAGTACTCTAACGATTATTTAGTTTTAGTGATGAAATTTAAAACTTCTATGTTAGGTGATAATAAGAGGGAAGAAACAGCCTCCAGAAAATACTGTTGAAACATATGCAGCTAGATTTTAGCTTCTAAAACAAAAGAAGCAGATTTATGCAATGGAGTGAGCTAAGTCATATCAAAAAGCCTGCTACTCTGTGAGGAGGAGAAAGTTAGCTGGGAAAATGGAGCAAAGACTAGCACTCCACAAAGTATTTCTTATATACCATTCATAATAATATACAGTAAACTTCCAAGTTTGTAGACAAAAATGAATGACAGAAAAAACTATCAGATTGCTCTGGGGAAAAAAAAAAAAAAAAAAAAAAAAAGAAAAGGGGTGCAAGTATTTCCATTACATCTTCCTGAAAGAAGCAGAAAGCAATTTAAAGAAAAGGCTATTGTTTCCATAATGCTTTATATACCTATTGCCCATTCTGGGTTTTTTTAATTGCAACACAGTTAAGAACCAACTGGATTCTAGTACTGTAAACCAGGTATTTGTCATTTTTCTTAAAATGAGGGACACTTGATTTTAAGAGCTTTATATTAATTCAGGTTTGGTATTTATGGTTGTATTGAAAATTCAGCTCAAGGCTCTTTATATTTATTTGGGGCTTTTTAGGAAGCCACATAAGAGAGAAGTTAGAAGGGACAGTGGGTGCACCCTACAGTCCTGCCTCCAGCTGCAGAGGTGAAGGGGACATGGAGATACACTCCCTAAGCAAAGCCATTCCAAGAAGCATCTGATACAAAGACAGCGCCCCACCACCATTCCCTCCTGCCCCATCCCCATCTCTCTGTCTTCCAAGCTCCTTAACTCAGGGCAACTGGCATTTTAGGAGGGGTCACCGACTAGTCAAGTGAGCATCAACTTGCCATGCAGCTTTTTAAAGGTAAGCAGAGACAGTACAAGTGCCAGCAAAGACTCCTCTTCATAGAGAAGAAGAGGTAGCTGTTAGAGACTCTGGCTCTAGTGCATGCTTACACACTGCTGAGCGGCCTGCACTGGAACTGGGCTGTCACAGCACAGTCTTCGAGCACAAAGATGGAAGGTAAGCTGGCTGCAATCATACACAATGGCTGGATCACACTAAGAGATGCTTTTCTGTTCTTCCCCCTCTCCCCACAGCCTCCTTCAGGGCTATCAATTTTTCATAATAAAGCTAAATTTAGGAAGCTGAGCATCTTTTTCTAAACCAAAGTAGAGAAGAAAAACAGAACATGACAAAACTACAAGATTGATACTTCTTTTAACCAGTGCCAAAACCTCGTTCCATAAATAATAAACAAACACACATGAATAAGAGATCTGACTGCATATTCTAATGCAGTACACTGCGTGGACTCATGACAGCTTTCCAACTTTATCATTAGCCACCCACATTAAATCTGGTCACATTTCCAGTGGCTGTTATTTTACAGACTGTTGGAACTATGTCATCTGCACAAGACCAACAGCAATAATCATTATCTAGTGATCACACAATACTTGTTGCTAAAAATTGTACCAGACTCATCTGAGATGAAAAAATTAATACAAAAACCAGCAGCAACAAAAACTTCAGTGAAAGTAATAAATGAATCCTCGAATAGTTCTATACAAGAAAGCAGACAAAATACAGAAAACGTTTTAGACATGTTCTGTATAGTGAGCCCATCTCAACAAGAAAACAGAATTTGCAAGCCTTCCCTTGATTAAACAGGAAAGAAAAGTTATAATCCCTCCACAATGCATCAGGAAGGTGAAACATGCATGGATGTCACCAAGACTAGCTTCAAGCTTCAAAATTCCTTCCAGACAGGCAGATTAATTATACTGTGTTACCAACAAAAAATGATTAATCACTAAAGAAAATTCATGGCACTTCATCTTCTAGGACTTACCATGAAGGTATCTGCAAAAAGTAGTAGCACTCAACATACCTTATTAATAAAAACTTTTCAAAAGACAAAAAACAGGACACCTGGGAAGCAGGAGCTACTGAATTAAAAACTGCAACAGCATCTTGGGGACAGGGGGTGAACAAAAACACCCACCCACAAAAAACCCTGTTGCATTGCAGCAAGGCTCTCAGGCAAGAAAAGAGTTTCTGACTGCTTTGCTGAGCCGAGAAAACCTGATGATTCAGAAAAGACATGAACTTGCACAGCAATCCCTACCTCTGCTTAGAAACTACAGCTAATAAACATGACAATGGAACTCCCATAGCCAAATCTCAGTAATCCCTTGTTACCCTACCTTGGGAAATAAAAGAAGATTAAATATTTAAAGATTAAGTATGAAGAATAAGAAATCTACTAATTATTCAGACTGGATTAACTCCCTAAAGAAAACAAACCATCACAAGTGTGGTAGGGTTTGGTTTGGTTTTTTTCACTTACTGTAAAAACGACTACCTATCCAGAGTAAGTCACAAGATGCTAGAAAATTTATTTTACTCTTTTGGTGTTGGCAAGTAATGATATTCAGGTTTTTTACTTACTTCACTGATCTTTAAAAGTCTCTGCCACACATTAATTATTAATCAATTAAGTAATATTACACTCAAAACCAGGTATCACAGATTTGCTAGAATTAACAGATCCTAGTTTGAATACTTACCTGAAATACGAGCTGCATGTTGCAAGAACCATCTTATGGCAGGGAAATTCAGTGCCCTCAACAATCAACACTATGTCAGTTAGCAACTGCTGTTCATAAAAGAATTTTAACTGCTCCAGCAAGGATACAGCGTACTCTGTATTTATCTGCCTCTCGTCCTGGGTAGACATGACTGTATTCCATTAATATTTCCAGGACCAGAGAGAAAAGTCAAGATCTTTTCACCAGAGAAACGTCAGTTGAATGCTTCTGAAGTAACCAGGGAAGAAATGCAGGAGGTCTGTAGCCTTCAGAAGTGATATTGATAAAAAAAAGGCAGTGTTATCTTGGACTGCTGAATCAGTGTTTCAGACTTTGACCTCTTATTAGGTCATCACACTTTGACTTGCCACAATCTGTTTAGAGACTTTCAAGAGTGCCTGCAGAGCTCCTGTTGAGATCTATGATGCAGCAAATGAATGAACAAAAGCGAAGTCTGAGGTAGATTTCGTGGTAACATCTCGTGATCAGTGGCTGCACTTGAGTGACTGAAAGCAGGAAAATAAAATTAATTTACGCATTAGCACTTTTTCAAAAACCTTTCATAGTTACCCCTTAAAAGTAATTGTCTAACAAACTTCTTTCTAAATTAGAACTTAACTACTTGCACTAAAACTCTTGTTTAATTTTTTTCTCTACAACAGAAGTATCAAAGAGAAAGGAAAAGCAGAAGAGTTTGTACATTAATTCTCATCAAGACGTAGACTGATGAATTAAGATAATTTACTTCATCAACACAGCTTCTAAGGCTGGAGAGTTAAAACAAGGTTCAGTAAGACTTTATTCCTCTTCCAAAAATTACCCAGTTTTCCCACCGAGTACACCTGTGCATTTCCTTCAACTACTGATAAGATATCCACATTTTTTTCATTTCCATATTAAACAGCTACTTTTTCGGCTTCTGTGTTTTTGTCTGCTTAAAGCTTATCAATACCAGGCCACTCAAAATATAAACGCAGTTTCTTCAACATTCCATCATTTTCCAGCTAAACTCTCAACATCATCATCAACCTGTTTACTTCACCTTTGGCATTCTAGAGAACAAGCAGACCCAGACCTAAGGATTAAAAAGACCTAACAACCTATATTCCCAATGCTTATTTAATTCATCTTCTCTGTGCAGAAGGGCTTCACCTATTAACATTTCACATTCCATTTTTTTCCTTCTGAGTCATTTCCATACAGCCAGGTAAGCATGACTGCTGCAGACTGGAGAAAAGAAAATTAAGGAGATAACGGGAGCAAAGGGATGCTGGAATGGCAGGGGTTAAAACACTTGGGAGTGGTTATAAAGCAATGGCCACAGGCTACCAAAGTCTGTTTTCCTGTTTGGACATTTCTCCTCCTCTTAAAAACAGGGTCAGGTTTTATCTATCTTCCATGTGAACACAGAAACGTAATTAAGAATGGGATAGTTGTGACAACAAAATCATCATCATAAAGGACACTAGAGTACCACACCTATCAAATACTTCCAGGTTTATTTAACCTTGCACTGTTCTTTCGCATTCCAAAAATCGAGGAATAACCAGGGACTTGTTTGTCTAATGTCTAAGACATCAGTATCATTATAGTTCATGATGAACAGTGAATGCAGAAATACCTTACTTGAAATGACATACTTTAAATTCCATACAAAAATACACAATTAGTGTAAGATGAAGGCTGTAGAAATACCTTCCAGCCATATCAAAGATCTGCTATTTCAACAGAGCCCTGCCTGTAATACAATTCAAAGACAGCTGTCTTTTAACATTCACTCACTTGAAACAGATATGCTTAATTAATGCCACTTTAATTACTACTAATTTAGTGTCACTGATCCTTTTCAGTGAATATACACAAACAGGAATCTCAAGCTCTTAGTTTTCACTAGTTGTTTAACTGGAAAACAGTCAAAATAGTCAAACCCAATGTTCACTGTTTCTTCAGGTGAAGCCAGTTAGTTAAGAAAAACAGAAAAGGTGTTAATATTTGGAGGAGGAAGAAGGACAGCCTACTATATGCTAATATCTGTTGTTATAGCAGAAGTCTTGACTTCAGACCTTCAAGTTTCAGGTGCAGTTAGCCGCTGAAGCAGCTAAACGACAAGTATATCAAGGATATACAAGGATATTGCTCAGCTAAAGCAATGACATTCTGCTTCAAGTCACAGCTTCTTTTCACCAAATTAGTATGCATCCTATCTCTGCATCACTGACCACTATCCCGGTTATCTGATAACAGCTTAACATGCAACCTAATCCATTGACAGATTTTGCACTGAACTTTAAATGGCTACAGAGACATGCAGACTTCCTAAGTGTGTTAGGCCCACAGAAATAAATAGTTCGTGGCTTTACTGGTATCCCAGGTCTCTCTACAGCATTGTTTTTCCTGGCTTAGGAGTAAAGTTGCAAGAACAATACAAACCAGTAGATTAAGCTCTGTTCAGCAGAGCATCAGTAGTACTAAGCTTTAGCAAAAGAAGTCATTGATATCGTAACTTCCTATTCTGGTGCAATTTTAAAGAATATAAATCTTCAGAAACAGGAAAAAAGAGTAAAACTAACATGCACTGTTTTAGACATTAGGTAACAAAACCAGTCAAGGATGCCATGGAGAAATTGATATATACCTGCTAGTAAGATCAAAGACATTTTTGGCAGCATGCGGCTGACAGTCGGTAACTGAAAAAGCAGACCTGTTCGACAGAAGACAAGTTGAAACTGTGAAATTAATTACTATAAATAGCTGGAACATTTGAGTATGACCTTCAGTAGCAGAAAAGATTGAGGAGATGACAGGAGTCTTGTTGCAGAACATTTATGTGATGTGAACCACCTTTGAACTGTAAATTTACAAAGCTGGAGTCTTTGGTTTACAGCTGATCTGAAACCATCTCATTTCCATGATGTGCTCCAGAGAGGCGCACATGGTAGGAGCATGCTACGTACATGATTCCTGTTTTCCACATACATACTGTGTTTTGCTGCCAGTGATAACCATTTGCTGAAGAACAAAATTTTGTATTTGTCAAAGTCAGGAGTCGCATCCCATTCCCTTGTAATGGAACCATACGAAATACTCCTCAGGAGAACAATAGATATATCGAGGATCTCTGAATTTCTAGTCCAAAATTACCATCATTTATATTGTCACTTGCCCAAGAGAAGCAAATCTGTTCAAAACATTAGGATAAGTGGTGTAGGAACATCATTTTGTGCCTGGAAAGTCCTCCAATACTACCTACCTCTCTCGCACCTCTCTGAAGAGTTCAAGACAATTTTGAAGGAGATACTCTCCTCGCTTTAAAGGCTGAAAAACTGAGGCACCAAAGTAAGAATCAGCTTATCCAAAGCCACATACTTGCCAAAGGAGAACTGTAAGAGGCTCGGTTCTCCCCAGTCCAAACCTAACCTCTGTCACTGCACTGTGCTTGGTTGACATACAGCTCTGAGATCTCAGCTAACTGAAAAACTATGAACTTGAAAAGATGTTTACAGATGCACAAGTCTCCTGTAGTTCTCATAACTACACAGCGATGAACATTTCTGACTTATGGATGAAAAGATCTATGGCTGAAGTTAGCTTAATATCCTGAACTGAAATTCTGATAGAATAAAAATAATCCTTGAATTCAAGTTCTATGAATAAGACTCTCCCCTTCAACAATGTCACTGGAATGACCATTTTGTTCTGGGTAACTTCTGGGAAGTCAGCTGTCTAAAACAGGACTGGTATAGCTGCTGGAAGGCCACAGCAGTACTGGATTGCAAACTAAACCAAATTACTACTGGGTGATCCAAAGTAACTCCCTATCAAGCTGGAGAGCAGCATTAAGTAACAGGTTGGTAAGAGGGTTTGGTTTTAAGTAATTATTATTCCTTTCAGCTTAAGTAATTTTGATGAGGTGATTTTAACATCAAATCTGAATGAGACCATTCCAAAAGTTAGTCATCAAATGTTAATGAGTTATGGGACAGGCTATTAATTGCCTTCCTTGAATCTGTTTATCTTCTGAGGTCAGGCAAAGATCAATAAACAGAGATACATACTGCACTACATACATGGAATTATTAACAGTATACTTCAATATATAACATGGAATAAGTATATTGACTATTGCCAATTTAATTAGTAGGGAAAGGTGTAAGATATATAGATATAATACTCTTTAACTGGACTAATTCAAAACAAAATTTGCTTGATTTTTTCCAAATTATAAGAAAGGAAAAACAGATATATAGACATGCAATTTTTTTTTTTGCTTTTTTAGATATTTTGATACTAGGAGAAGAAATAAGTTCTTCTGAAAAATCCCATTAAGAAGTCTGCCAGATTAAATGCCTAACTTCCAATAAAATTCTGGGAAACACTTAAAATCTATGAAAGAGTCACAGGTTCCTATCTGCATCTTTAGGCATCTAAATATCTCTTGAATTCTAACTTCACTAGCTACAATTCACACTTCAATAAACCTGTATGTTTGAAAGAAAAAAGAAAAAAACAACCACCAAAACTTATTTCCCTGGACATTTCATTTACTTAATCTAGTTTTAACTAATAAAAGAAAAAGCTTTAAATACTACTTCTGTGCACGTTTAATCAAATTCCTATTTCCATGCAACGATAGCTTCATACAAATCACAAGCAAAAACATGTCTGAAGTAGTGAGTCATTCACTATTTTTAACATAATAAAATGTCAGAATTAAGAACTGAACAACCATAAGCCAAACTATACAAGAATTCATGTGTGTAGAGATAGCAATCCTCCCAGCTAGCAATGAAAAGTACCAAGCTCAGGCACTTTAATACTTAGTTACTATTAAGGATATGCCAAGTTACAAATCAACATGTTTCAAAATGATTATGCCAACTAATAGCAAGGGGGAATACAAGCACTAAAAACAATTAAAATCAATTATGTAAATCAATACACCTAGCCAACAGATCTCAAAGATAGGAAAGAAGAAACAGGAGTTGGAAGCTCTAGATTCTTGAGTAATGTATGAAATTTGCATCCTTGGCAACGAAAAAGAAATAGGTAATTGATGAAGCAGTTCCAGACTTGGAAGTTTCCCTCTCTTCTAAAGCCATCAAAGCTGTCTTTGATAGCACTGCAGTCCAGAAACCCAAGCACATCCAGGAGATTCTAATAAGGCAACAACATGAAATTACACAAAAAACAAGGACCGATTTATTCCTACACTGTTATCATCTTGAGAATTACTATTCACTTGGAAACTGCTACTATTTTCCATATATATTATGCTTGGAAGGTGAGTTACAACTCCGAGATAGGTGAGCTTTCTGAAACTATGCAGAAGCTAGAGACTAGAAGTGTCAGACTCCATGCTAACAACATGTTTGGTCACAACACGCTCCTCATTACCAGTTTCTTTCCTGTTTTTCTGCTCCTAAAGGAAGTTATACACTAAAGGAAATACCTGCTCAGAAATAAAATTAGCACAAGATAAACCAACAACTTGGCAACTGGCCTTCTACACTGAGCACAGGTAGTTTCCATCCCCAAGGGCGTTTCTGTTTTGTGGAAAGACTTGACCTGTTTTGGAAAATTAAAGGGGGGGGGGGGGGGGGGGGGGAAGTGGGCCATGGATGTCTCCAGTAAGATCCAGCCATATATCATGTATGTACAGAAAAGTGGCTTTTTTCCTCTGAACTCTGGTATGTTAGTGAAACTAGTCTGTTTTATTTAAGAGCTTAAATTCCAGTTCACATGTATACATCGCTCCCTTAAATATTCACTATGAGATATGATGATGTTCAACTATAAATGCAAGCATTTCTACATTAAGAAATCAGATTAATAATTAATGCAGCTTAACTAACCATAAGTTAGTTCCTGAAAGGTTAAGAGTCTTATAATGGTTATCTTATTCATGCATATAAAATTTGTTCTCAAAATGCAACAGCCAGTAGATTAAGGAAAACAAATTTTAGGGTTTGCAACAATTCTGGTCTGTTTCATAATCACATGACCAAACCAAAAAAGCCTGCCTCGGAAAAAAAAACCAAAAAAACCAACCCAACAAGCACCGCCAAAAATACTAAATAAGCAGCAACATCCTTTCTTCTGCTTTGGTCTGTTCCTGCAAGATGCTAGTTACACACCACTGAGTATAACAGGACCCTTTTACTCCACACACAAAAATAATTAGGGAAGAGGTGTGACACCTACACCCAGATCATGAGACCACGATTTACATATCCAAGTATATTAAATATTAAAAATTACTTATTTCTCCTGGTACATTTATGGGAAACTGAACTAATTTGATCATGTATTTCAATGATCTCCTAAATACATCACTTCAACAAAATTCATGTAAATACAGCCCTAGGTGAGCTCACAACAGCACACAGCCTTTCAGGCCCACTATGACCACAAAGTAATGTAGAAAGGCAAGCTGTGGCTTTGCAAGGAATCCTCTAAAAACGCAGATGCTAACTACAATGCAAATCCATTTCTAAATCATAACTAAAGTTATTTCAAAAGCAGCAGGTATCTATCCTACTCATAACAGAAATAAGAAACACTGGAAAAATCTTAGGCACACAAATGGCTAACTTCAAAGCTATATTATGCATATACTTATTCTACAAGAGTTCACTAAGAAATTTGACTCTTCAAATCCACACAAACACTGAAGCCCACCCCCGGTCGCTGTAGGTAGTAGTAGTATGTATACGCACAGAACTAGACATTACACAGAACACCAATGCCACTACAGTGCTGTTGTCCTAGACGACTTCATCGTGTCTGCCCTTTCAAGCGTCTCCAAAAAAAACCACCGGAGTTGCAAGCGTCCCAACTTGCTGAGCTGAAGAGGAGCACTGAACGCTGGAAACCCTACTGCCCACCCCACGACAGGCCTGAGTTTACAGTCCCCTCCCGCTCGCGGTACGCAGCGACACGGTACTAGAGAGGGAACACATTTTTTTCCTCTTCCTGACAGCCAGGTGCGCCGTCCCGTCCCTCCGTTGCTTTAATTCCTTTCCTGCTTCCCTAGGAAGCGCCCCCCGCCAGCCCTAAGGAAGGGGGCACCTTCCTGCTCCGCCAGTACCGGCGCGCTAGGGGGCTCAGGGACGGCCCCGCCGGCCGCACGGCTGACAGCCCGCCGCGCGTCTCGATCTCCTCTCCTCTCTCCTCCTCCCGAGCTCCGCCGCGCCCGGAGCCGGCCCCGGCCGCCACCTCGCCTTCTTCCTCCGGGTGCCTCCGCCGCGGGTCTCCGCCGGCGTCCAGCGGGACGGGAGCCGCAGCTGCCGGGCGAGAGAGGCCGCAGGTCGCGGAGGGGGCGGGCGGGAGCCGCGCCCAGGCTGGGGGGGGGGGGGGGGGGTTGGGGAGCGGCAGGCTGCGGCAGAGCCCCACGCGGGCCTCCCCGCTGCGGGAGCGCCGCCCGCCGCCGGGGCCCAGGCCCCCCCTCGCGGCGAAAGGGCGGCCTACCCCCGCTGCGGCCCCACAGGCCGCCGGCGGCGAGGAGACGGGAAACGGCCCGACGGCCGCGCCAGACGACGGCGGCCGCTACGGCGGGAGGCGAGCGCAGGAGAGCCGCCGCCACCATCCCTCCCCAGACAAACCTCCGACCGCCGCTTTTTCCTCTTCTGCCTCAGCGTCCCGACCGCAGGTGGCCGGGGGCGAGGGGCCAGCCAAGGGAAGCGGGGGGGAAAGAAGAAGGAGAAGGAGGAGGAGGAGGACAAGAAAGATCCGGTCTCACCCCGGCTGCGGAGGCGGCAGCCACTAGGCGCGCAGGCGCGCTGCCCTCCACCTCCTCATCCCCCACAGCACCACCGCTGCTCGGCGGCCGTTACGAGGCGCCGCGCGCTACCGCCCCTGCTCGCCTCTCCTGCGCATGCTCAGAGCGGGGAGAAGCCAGGACCATTTCCTGTCCCCCGCCCCAGCTTCTCCTGCCTACGCCAGCGCCCGCGCCCAGAGACAACGGCAGCCGGGCCGGCCCGCCTCACGGCGCAGGGTGGGTGCGGGACCCCGAGAGGAGAGGAGCGGGCGTGCGGGAGGAGGCAGCGCCTTCTGCCAGGAGGAGCGGCTCGCTGCAGCCCGTGGGCTGTGCGGGGAAGGGCCGAGGCGCGGCCTGGCCCGGCCGTGTCCCTCTGCTTCCCGGCGCCTCCTTTTTAGTTTTTCTCAGGGGCCCTCCTGCCGGCTGAGGCACCGTGCAGCTGAAACGTCCTTTGGTCAAATGCGGGAGCCTCAGAGGCGAGGTTTGCCTGCCCCTTGAGGAAACGCCACCTGAGGCTTGTGGTGGCCTTGAGCCTGCCAAGCGACAGGGACGAGGGAGGCGGGAGGAGGCAGAAGGCCGAAGTCTGGCCCAAGGAAAGGGAAAATCCTGTAGACAGGCAACTTTTTAAAAGCTAGGGAGCCGGGTTTTTTTTGTTTTCTTTTTTATTTCCCTTTGGGTCCATCCACCAAGAGAAAGGCTAGGAATTTAAAAAGGTGAAAACTTGATCTGACGAATGTAGGAGTTGGGGATTCAGAGCATCCCCAGACCAGTCACATGAGAGACCTGCACACAAAGTGCAAGAGCTGCCCTCAATGGAAAGGACAAGCTTTGACTGGGGAGGTCTGCAAGGAATGAGATTAGTAATGCTTCCCAGGCATTTTGTAGTTTGTGCCTTAGTGCAAAGGACAAGTTTAACCTGAACATTATAGAAAAAAAAACCAAACAAATTACAGGAATTTCCCAACCTAGAAATGTGAACAGTCTCTAAGCATCTACACCTCTAGTTTTCTCACATTTGTTGTGCTTCCTTCTCTCGCCATCTCTCCCAATACCGGTGCTCTGTCATTCAGACACATGAAGTTCCCAAGTGGCCACTCAGATTCTCATCTCCTGTAAAGACCCAGGGCAGAGTCAAATTACAACCTCACACTTCATAAATTTCTGTTATGCTTGGTAGAGTATGCTGTACTGGAATAAGCACTTCCCTTGTTCACATGGAAAGAACATCGCATCTGTCGGTCTGCTCAGCCCTGTTAGGATAGATGAGCATTGCTCCCTTTACTCAGTACTGAACAACTGGTAAACTTTCAAAACAAATGTAAACTTTGCCTGGTGGGTTTCTTTTCCTACAAAATGCATCTTTAACAGTAGTTTTAAGCAGAAGATTGGTAATATTCCCCTTTGTTTTGTTTTTTTTTTTTTAAATCAAGTTCCAGCATTACAAAAGGGAAATACTGGATTCACTTAGGCATGCAGCTTAAATGTCTGCAATATGAGACTGCTAGCTTTCTGTACACCAGCTGAAGGCTTTTACCACTATTCCTATCCTTATGTTTTGATTGTCCCTCCCACCAGTTGATGGAAAAAGGCCCCCCACGTCACTGTTAAATGAGCCTCAGGTGGAAGGGGGAGTGGACAAGTAGCAGCTGCTTGCCATAAAGAGGATGAGCTGAGGACTCGGTTAGTTTCTTGCTGGGCTGTAAGCAGCAGCAGCAGCATGGACCTGTTTTGAGGGGCTCTAATGGGGCAGGAACAGCTTAGTTTTTGTAGGGCTTCCTTTTTGTTTATTCGGGTTTTGTCCCCGTCCCCCGTCATCCCCCCCATCACTCTCTCTCAAAGGCCAAAATAATTCTAGGAGCTTTGGTCTAAGAGAGAGGGGAGTCTAGGCTTTTTGGTGTGTACAAGAGCTGGATAGGCCATTCTAGATGGAAACTGAAGAGGGCTCCAGTGCTCCTGAAAGCTTTCTGAAACTCTAGGCTGAACTGTGTGCTAGTTTGTAACGGATCTTGAATTCAAGTTTTTATCTGTAACTTTGAAGTGCTTAAGTTCTCCAGAGTTGAGCTGCTGTCTCTCGCTTTTTTTTTTTTTTTGTGTGTGTGTATAGTCACTAGATCTTCTGTGTTCTACAGTTTCTTTTATTCTTGCTTGTAAGCTATATGTGACAGGGTTGTATCACTTGCATGGGTTGGAATGGGCTGAACTTAGTGTATTGGTTAACTGAGGAAATACGTAGGTGTAGGAGAAAGTTCTGTCTTGTGAATTTTGTATGGCTTTGAATTTGAAATTATGCATAAGGATTTTGCTTTTTTTTGTTGTTACCCATCACTTAATTTAAGTAAAGGAAGCATGGTGTCACTGAAATATTTGGTTTATGTTAGCTGTTATTGTTCTTAAGTATATTATAAAGTACAAATCCTGAATTAACAGAGCTCTTATTGTGATCTCAAATACAACATATGTGTTGGCATTAAGAAGTGTTTTCTTTACGAAGCACCAAACTTCTGATGCGTGAAGCCTTCTGTTGTTTGTTTTTTGGTTGGGGGGGTGGTTTTGGGGTTTTGTTTGTTTGTTTTTTGAGGCCTCTTGCTCAAGGCTACTTGACTGAAGGCTACTTTTTAACTGGCTGGAATACTACTTATGTGGATGTGTGTATGTAAGACTACATTAAAGTTACTGGTCCTGTGACTGTCCCATGGCTTTAAAATGTGTTATAAGATTGGCTTAAAGGACTAATATCAAAAGCTGCATACAAAAGCTTGCTTAGCAAAGGAGAACTAAAATCTTTGACCTTGATAGTAATGTCAGTTTTCTACTTTCTGTTTGGAAGACAGTAGTTTTCTTCTAGAAAGATCTGGTTTCATTGGGCTGGGAGAGGAATGTCTGCTGAATTCTGACAGAGCATAAAAATCATTAGGTCACACAGTTTTTAAAGTGGTTAATCCTGATCATTTATCTCTTTCAGTGTTTAAAAAAAAGATGAATACTGCCTCAACTTCAGAAAGTGGATCATATTCCACAAACCACACAAGACCCTTTTTTTATGCACAGCCAACAGCACAACAGCCTTTTCCAAATCCATGGTACCTCAGTCATGCATACAGTCCGTACTGTGTACCTGCTCCAGGTAAGGTAAATAAAAGCTATCTGTGGTAGCTTTGCTTAGTAAATTACTGCTAGAGTGGAGTAAACAAAATCTGTGTTAACAAGCTTCTTGGGAGCTTAAGGTAGAATTAATGTAATGTTTTAGTTATCAAAGACCTGATTTCTGAAGTATTAGTTAAATGCAATAGCTTGCGTGCTGGAAAGCATCTGTTTCTGGAGAATGGAAACTAAGCAAAATATTAAATAATGGTTATCCTACAGATACGGAGCTCTAGAATATGCCTAACAATTAATATGCTTGTGTATATGAGTTCCATACATGCATGCACGCATTATAGGTATGGGTAAATATAAACTTAAAAATCCACACAGAAACAATATTGTTAAATGTATCTTGTAAATAGTATACCTATGTTAACTTCTATCTCGAGCTGTCTTTTTCAAAGACAATGCTATAGCATAGTCCATAAAATAATAAAAAAAGTATGGAAAGCTAATTAGTATATGTTCCAAGGAATAAAATCAAGCTCTGGTTAAAGTGTAGCTGTCTAGATAAGCTGTTCCATAACAAGGAACTCTCTCTGGATTTCTGCACCAGATTTGCTTCCAAGCATTGACAGGTGGAATGTTTTACTTGCCTGTGTGTCTGATCTTGTAGCTGTCCCTGTGAATGCAAGCAGATATTAATCATAATTACTTCAGAAAGAAGATATATTTGTCTTTTTTTGTTTTTTGTTTTTTTTTTTTTTTTCAATCCCCAATGTCTAGGCTTCCGAAGTGGAAATCCATATTTTCCATTTTATTCTCTTGCGTTCCATGAGTACCCTGGATTTTTTGTTCCACAGCATCCAATGCATGCAAGAATTAACAGAAGGCCTTATTTTAATGCTCCCTCACCTTCCCCTATGTTTTATCATGCAACAAGATTTAGACACTATAGTAACCCTGGGAAAAAAATGGAGACAAAAGAAACACAGACTGATCCTAGACAGCCTGAAAACAAGCAAAAAAACCACCAAGATATCCATACAGAAACGAAAGGTTGTGATGCAGGAAATACAGCCTGTGTTTCTTCTGGTATAGGTACAGAGACTGAAAATACTTCAGAGAAACAAGATTCATCTGGATCTTCCATTGTGGTAGACAGAGAGTTTCATAACAGGAGCCATTCCAGCTCTGCACAGTATAGAAGTCTTCCTACTGGAAGCTATGCCTTTGAGAAGGAAGAAGTGAGGATAGAATATGGTAATGGCTCTCCAGCTATTCAACTGTGGAAGTCCTTTAAAGAAACTATCCCTTTGTATGATGTGGCAAGTGGTAAACCAGTCCCAGAGAATATAGTGCAGCGTGACTTATTTTCTGTTAGCTCATGTGAAGGAATGATATATAGCCCTCAAGAAGGGGAGAAAACAGTGCCAGGAGCTTCCTTAGATGAAAGAAAAGCTGTTCTCTCCTCAAAACAGGGTGTTGAAACTGTGCCAGAAAAAGAGGTCCAAAATAATGAAGTGAAGCTGGATGCAGAAAAGCAGATGAATACAAGTCAATGGGCAAAATCCCCCCCAGGTGAAACCATGGCAGTGCAAATCACAGAGCTGGCAAGATCTGTTAGCATAGATCAACCAGTGGTAAGACAGGATGTAGTAGTAGCTAAGAAATCTAGCTCTAAAACATCCACAGGCTCAAAAACTTCTCAAGAAGAGCCCAGCTTTATTCAACAAGCAGGACTACTTCCATCTAGTATGGAGGTAATGAGTGACTTGAATTTTCAGCAGAAAAACCTGAATCTAAGCCACAGCACAACCAATGAAAGCCAAACAGATAAAAGTATTTGGTGTGATGAATCAATTGAGAAGTATGTTCCCTCTAACAGTTGGCTGGCTTATTTGGACCATATGGACACAAACTACAACTACAATGTTTGTTTGCCACAAAGAAAACGTCAAAGTGTATTCAGTCTTTCTTCTGATGACATGTCCTCCAGAGAGGAAGGCTCATCAGTTGATAATGCCCCAGTGTCTTATTTTGTCCCTGACTATGTGCTTCAGAAAAGCACATACACTTCCCAGAAAAGTACAGAGAAAGAGAAAATTAAAAGTGGTGGGTCCCTTAATGAAGATGCAGTGGTAGGAACGGAGCAGACAAACAGCTTGAATGACCAAGATGTCAAAAACTCTTCAACCATGAAGATTAAAGAGGCTTACAGTAAAGGTAGAAAGCTGGGAGCCCTTCCTAGATCTTCTAGTCAGAAAAAAATCAATTATCTCAAAAAAGCAGCTAAGAGTTTGTCCGAAGTTGAGGACTCTGAAGAATACTCTGTGAGGGGAGAAGAGGAGGAGGATGAAGATGGAGGGGAGGAGGAGGAGGATGACATGGATGAAATTGAATATTTCTTTCAAGAAGCCACTCCATATGGATTCTTGACACCTAGTAAAGGACATTTCTATCAAGTTGGCCAGAGGGTGCTTTGGAAGCCACCTAAAAATGCTATACCGGCTCAATTAATTAGCTGGCCCACTCAAGAGAAAATAAAAACTAGGAGTGGGCTTGGTGAAAACATTGATGTAGTTTACAAGCCAAAGGAGAAAGAACAAGATGAAGTTGTGTACAGTGACTATGGGTATTATGGAAGAAAGAGGCCTACAGCAAGAAGAGAAGGACTTGGACAGCAGCGAATGCTACGGAAATTCTTGGAAGGTAAGCTAATTGCTGAGGACAAAGTGCTGTTTAATAGCACACACAAAGAACACCTAATTGCAGTTGAAAATTGTAGTTTGAACCAGTGGGAAGATGGGAGAATGTTGTAGCTTCAGGTTTGGCTTAGAGCCAGAAATACTGCAGAATATTTTTTTTGAGGCAAAAGGGGTTCACTGCAATTTTTTACCTATTGCATGAGGATTCTACATCTTTACAACCAGCAGAGAATTTTGCAGGAACTCTCCTTTGAGTTTGATATACTTAACTTTCTGACATTAGTGGCAATTTTTTCATTTGAAAAGCTGAAGGTTATTTAAACTACACATTTACCATTGTTTGATAATATCTTGGAAACTCAGCATTTTAATTTATACAAACATTCTGACTCTCTCATCACAGATCCATGTCAGGTGGTTTAAACAAGATTAAGTTCATTATAATCTGGCAGCCATACCCTGTGTAACTTCTCTGCAGAAGAGGTGTCAAACCATTAATTTTTTTTTTATTGTAGCTGCTATTCTGTTACTGTTAGCAACAGAATGTTTGCTGTATTTTCATAAAATCAGTGTGAAACTATACTAAATTTGATCTGGAAAAGAACGATTTATTTACTCAAAGGTAGATATTGGTAGAAATTGGATTCATCTGAACTGAGACTAAGCAGAGTTATCAGCCAGGGGTCATAACTGGTTACGTGGGTACTTCAGTAAGTGGCTGTTGTTTAGTACAGTCTTGTATTGTGAAAGGCATCTAAAACAGGGTGATCTAATAACAGGCTTAGTGTTCTTAAATTTTATTTTCTTTGTTCAAAATCGGTAGACTTAAAGTAGCTTGTAATTATTGTCAACTGTGGTCTCCAGAAAACTATGTTTTTATTTTAAAAGACTCTTACAATTAGATTCAGTAGTTAGCTTTGCACTCTGACTTGTGGATCAAACAGTATATTAACATTAGCAAAACTAAATACTGATCTTAAATCAACTTTTTTTTTTACTAGGAAGGCTGTTAAGGGAGAACATGAGGATACCACTTGAAGAGTATTGGATTAGAAGTGGTGCTAAACCCAAACTTAACAGCCAAATACATGGTAGTCTCTCATCCCCAGCCAAGAGCAAAGACCAAGGTACAAATGATTTCCTCAATGTGTTTCTGTTCTTAAGGAACATTCAAAAGGATATGATACAAAACCGCACGCTTATGATATTGGGATAAGATTTGAAGATAATAAAACTAATTATCATTGTTCTGATATTGATGAAATGCTTGTCAGTCAGTACATCTCAGGGTATATTTACATCCTTCTCAAACTCAAACATGTGAATAAGGATGCATTATAGCTACTTTTTTTTTTTAAAGGTACCATGGGAAATCAAAGCATCAAATGCTTTAATGTGGCCAAGCAAAGCCTTTATTTTTGCAAAGTTGCTACTGCCATAAACTGTAGTATTAATTCTTTGCCTGGATAATGCTTCTCTGGAGTGCATATGCAGTGGTAGTTCCTAATCTTGATGAGTAGAACATATGTTCCTATATAGGAATTCATGTGTGATGGCTATATAGGCCAATGTTCAGAGAAACTAGCATGGACCCACAGTTGCCCCCCTACTGCTAAAGGATGTCTGAGTGCAAATCATCTTGATGTGGTTAAGGAAAAGATGAACAATTCAAAGTTAATTCTAACAAAGTAAAAGGTTAGATAGTTTCCAATATCTTTTTTTCTTTCCTCCCAAAGCAGAATGTGTTTGTGCTTTTGTGGGGTTTTTTGTTTGTGCTTTTGTGGGGTTTTTTGTTTGTGCTTTTGTGGGGTTTTTGCATTTTTATTGTTTTTTTGGGGGGGGTGTTTTTTTTGGGGGGGTGTTGTTTTTTACAATTAAGGTCTGCGTGGAGTTCAGATCTCTTTCTAGATGTTCTTCAAGGGTGTTTCTTGGTGTAAGTGCTGTTGGAACAACTGTAGAATTTGCTGTAGTCCGAGCATTACTACTCTCTTGGGTCACAGGCTTTCAAGTATCACAGTATTGCTCTATCAAATAACGGAGCGTGAAGTTATTTTCCAAACAGACTGATGACTTGCCTCTCTTCAGTTCAGTGATAATATACATCAGGTTTCCTGTATCAACAGCCCAGCAGACTATTCTTTAGAGTGTATTCCTTAGAGTTCTCTCTCTGCATTGCTTTCCTGCTTGAGCATGTTGGGGTTTGGGATTTGCCTCCTGCATTGGAAGCTTTCTATCCTTTCTTTCCACAGACTTCCTCAAATTGTTGTGGGGGTTTTTTATGCTAGCCTGCTCTATGAAAGTTGAAAACATTTTACTTCAGCAGCACTGTTCTTAGCTCCTTACAGCAATTCATAAAAATAGTAAAATAGTTCTAAAATATTGTTACCTTTAACTTCCAGGATGTCCCTTCTCCCTTTTCAAGTCATAGATGGTGCAGCATACTGAGGATGTTTGGCCTTTGTGTTGCTCCCTGCTTTCTCTTCCTCCTTTTCCAGCCTATGTAGTTTGCAGAAGCTGTCACATTCAGTATTAGGAAGCAGGAATCAGTTTCTTCTGAATGCTTTCATGCCAATGGATGCCTCAGAAGTGCTAGTAAAATTACAACCTTTTTAAAATGTCGCTTATCCTAGGACTCGTTTCTTCAAATTAATCTTAAGTGCCCTGCAAGTAAGGGGGTTTGGCTAAATGAGATATGTTGCTTTAGTAGTAATATTGTATGCTAAATTTGACTTCTTGAACTGTGTACCTGTGGTGCACTACTTAACAGGTCTGAAGAATTGAGTTTTTTAAAGACAATGGGTGAGTTGGGTCACTTGGACAGCTATCAACTAGTCTTGAACACTTGAAAAGTGAACTAGAGCAGAATTACCCAACTCTCACTGGGTTCTTTTTTGTCACGTTTACACCTATCCAAGTTATTACCCAAAATAAAAGGCGTCCAGAATTATGGTTAAACAGTGATTAAATATTGTAGACATATAAGACTATTGCTTGACATACGTAGTGTCAGTTTTATCTGCCACTAAAATGGGCACATAGAGAGAAGGGAGAAAGAGGAACACTACATACCAGTTGGGGAAAGTCAAGCTTAAATTTCCTTTGACTATGCTTTGGAGAAATAACACCAGTTGTATCTTGCTATTTAGGGTGCCCACCTTTGGTTAAACCAAAGAAGAAAAGAATAGGCAAGCCACCTTCAAAACGCAGGGACGCAAGATGTGAGGCAGAAGAAGCAGCATGGGAGATGCTCAAAAGCAGTGTACACAAAGGTTGGTGTACAGTTACAAGCTACAAAAATGACTGTTATAAGCATTTTTTCCATTACTGTCTGGGGAACTAATGGTTCTTGGTTTGAACTGCAAGGATATTGGATAGCTTGTGAAATTATAGCAAATGCTATGTATGCAGACAAGATGAGGAAAAAAAGCAAGCTAAACTTTGAACACTTACTCACCTTGCTATGAATACTGTTGTAGCTTTGACCAGGTTAAGTTCCTTCTCTTTATTTAAGGGAAGGGGTGTGTGTGGGGAGCAACCCGCCAAACCCTGCTATTTTAGTCTAGTTGATCTTCAAACTGTTCTACTAACTTTTTTATATGTTGAGTCCTGTGTCACTTTGCAGTATATCCTTTTCTTTAACCTACAGGTCTGTCTCAGCCAAAATACTGTAACTTGATACAACACCAATGCATATAGATAGTTTTTAAGAACTTCAACTTTATGGAGTAGGGACTTCTTGCTACTTTGGAGGAAGATGGGAAAAACAATGGAAGGAAAAAATCACATTAAGCAGGTTGAATAACAAATATGCTTTTGTGGGAGAGTCTGAAAAGGTTATAAATTGAAAAGGGTCATTACATACAAGAAGCTACCTAAAAGATCAGAGTTCCTTCTGGAAAAGAACAAGCTGACATAGTTAAGCAAACTTGAATATTCAGTCAGGAAATACATGAGTTAAAGACCATCTCTTTCTCATATATTAAACAGAGGATTACACTTCCATGTATTTGCAAGGTTGGAAACAAAAACTTAAACTGAAGCAAAACTGACATCAGTCCTGAAGTCAGATTATTTGAACATCAGTGTTAAACCTTTAATTGCTGATCCTTTTTAGTAAAACCATCCAGGAAGCTTGCATAATCCCAAAATACTTCTTATATTTGCCCCAGAAATGGTGTTTCTTGGATGTGTTCAATAATGTAGTTACAAGAGCACACTGAAAATATGCTATGAATTTCATATGGAACTCTTATCTATCTCTTATACTGGGATAGTCTGAAGTCCAACACCTTTCCTGCAGAATTTATACTTGCTGGGAAGTTGAGTACATAGGTCTAGTATCAACCATCAGTGTCTCCTCCTGCAATAGAAAAAGGCAATCACTGGTGTCCAGTCTGTCTTTAGAAGCAAATTGACATATATTATTTGGAGGGAGAATGCATACCTTAATCTTTTTCCCCCCCCTTTTTTTTTTTTCTTTAGGGCATGGAACAAGAAAGTTCCTCCATAAGAAGAGATAACTGCAAATATTGGGGCAGGAGGGAAAAAAAATTGTATCGGAGGTTTGCATAAATCCAAAACTCAATTATTATTCCCTTGTATACTTTGTGCTGTGCACTCTTAAAGGGTAAGAAGTAGCACTGTAGAGACTGAGGACAATGCTAAAGTCACCTTTTTACAACTTGCATGTCCACTATTTAAATAATAAATTTAATAGAACTGCACTTTGAGACTTCTTGTATTCCATCTATACATGGAAGCAAAAAAGCTTATGACAGGGATGTATGTGCATCAATACTATTATAGCATACCATTTACTGCTGCCCTGTTCTTAAGCTCTGCAGGATTGTGAACCCTGTCAATGTCATCTCATCTCATAGTCAGTTTGTCTATATGATGTGGACATAAGTACAAGATTTTCTTCCATCAGCTGGATTTTTGGCTAGATTTGTTTTTGTCAGTGTAGAGGAATATGGTTAAAGCTGTATAAAGTCAAGTGCTGACTTGAAGTTTCAAGGCAGCTCCTCAGATCTTAGTCTCTTCAAATGCATGACTGAGGACTAAAACCAAAGCACTGCATTGATGTGATGCTCCCCCCTCCTCCCCTTCTTTTTCTGTGGAGACCCTGAGCTGGAGAGATGGACTTTGAAGGTGAAACAGAAGTTTTTACAACAGTGGTGTGCCCTGTTCCCTGACTTCTTACTGATAACTTCTACTACAGTTGATACTGTCCTTGGCAACTCACTGCAGGAGTCTCTTTATAGAACTAAGATGATAAAACTAGGTCTCTGCTGACCTATCTTATGAATAATGGAAATAGGCTGATTTAGATGAGGTGGATAGCTCAAAAATGTGTGATCTTTTTCAAGTTTATGAAATCTAGTATCACCATGTGAGAAGAAAAAACATGATACTGCTGTTCTTGGATGATTCCCAAATAAAGTGGTAGTGTGAATGAAAAAGGCAGGGAAACTAAAAGAAGTTTTTCTTTAATAAAAGGTGGGGGGGAATGGACAGGACTTGTCTTCTGCCTCTTCTCCCAATGTTCTTATTCTGTCTGCGCCCTAGAGTAACCTACACGGATAAAAGTAGTATTTCCTGTGAGTGCATTCAAGTTTTGTGCCTACCTATTACTAGTCTGACCTGTAACTGAGGTTATGCTGTTTTCCCTCAGCGAGGAGTATTGAGGTTTCCCTACCCAGTTGATCCCTATCTATTATTTTTAATAGCACTTGCTTACTTGTTAAAGAGCTACTGTAATTATAGCCTTTACCCCAAGCTGTTAGGGGAAAGGATCCACTTTAACACTGTGATGTCGAGTTATTTCCTCTCTACCCTAAGCACTGCAAGAAAATAAAGAGTATGAATTCTTATTTGGCTTTTGTGCTGCACAAAACCTCTGTTGCATCAGAACCTCAAAGAATAAACAAGGGAGGGAATTACTTCAAGCATGGAGCTTTTTAATACTCTGGAAAATGTAGGACTGCTGCTCTTGGATATCTAATACAGGAATGTGCTGCTCTTAGAGGGGGATAGACTTTATTCTGATGGCAGAATGAGTGGTAAAATCTCTTCAACTTGAGGACTATGAGTGATGACCTAAGGGGTCTCAGTTATAGCTGAGAATTACTCTTAGGTAAGGATTGACTTCTTTTTCCCTGAACTTGAGTGTAGCTTTGGGATTGAATACTAAGCCAATTCTGCTGACGGATTCAACTGTTTGTCTTTTGCTGCTTGTCTGATAAAGGAATATTCATGACCTCACAGTTAGATGGCACTCTTATTTTTGGCAATGGCTAATATTTCGCAGGTACTCCCAAGATCATGCTAGTCATCCTTTCATAGGTCTTGCACCAGTCTGTGCTTTCTACCCAGTCATAGAAGCAATTTAGGGCCTGGTGATGCTAGCTCCCAAGATGTGAGGGAGTAGCAGTAGGAGTGTTTAGACAGCTCTTTGTCAGAAAACAAATGCTATTTTAAACTAATTGCTTAAAGTCTTGTAGTGTACCCATGCTATGTGTCCACACCAATGCTTAAAGTAGTATGCATGAATATTCTAGTGTTCAAGAAATACTTCTTGGATGATGTTATATGTGGTGTACTCTAACAGTACTAGTGCTGTGACCTTAAAACTAAATCTTCTGCTTGGCTTTTTCTTCACTCAGCAGCATGGATGATATGTGGACTACATCTTAAGTCAACTGGCTTAACGCTATATTTCATGTTCCAGTAGGTAAAATGGCCATGCTTCAGAAAGGTTGTGAAGTACAAATTGCATTTTAAAAGGCTGTGAATTAAAGTCCAGGCTCTTTTTATTTGGCCAGGTAACTAGCCGAGTGATATATGAGATTTAGTTTTACAGATGCACATATATGTCAACTTTTGTTACCACTGAAGCTAGATTGCCCAGTGATTAACTGCAGTGCTGGTGGTACTGTGAACTGGTAACTGTAGTAGTACTGCATTGCCTTTGAAGTTTTCACGTGCTTCCTGCAGCATCTACCGAAGGGCAGCTGAAGAATGTCTTTGCTGCTTGGCACACCAGTAACAAACCTTGGAGGCCTCTGTGACTGCCATACTTGGAGCTTTGTTTGGACAGACTTACTGTCTGTGACTCAGAATTACTAAATCATTATTTGTATCTAACTACAACCTCTGTTGCAAAGTGGGTGTGGTGTAATCATTGATGTGGAGGCAGGGGGTTATGTTGGCTTGCCAGGTTTTAATTCTGTATTTTAATTTTCAATTTGGTAGCACCTGGATGGCTTTCCCTTTTACAATGTCCTGTTTTCTGCCTTATGTTGGAAAAGATTAATTACAGGTCTTTCTTTTAAAATCAAACAATGGAAAACAGGAGCCAATGGGGGGAAAAAACCCAAACCAAACCACCCACTCATTGCATGCTAACTGTAGGCATATCAAGGAAAAACAAATGCACTCTTTAAAATAAAGAGTCCTCAGATTCCCCTGACCGACTCACTGCCACCAGCCATCTCAGTCAACACAACTATAAACCCCAAGTAATTTCATGGCCAAAGAAATAGGACAGATGTCAGTATTTTGGCTGAAATAATCTTTCTGACAAGAATGGTTCAGAGTATTAAGATAATCTGATCTGGGAGCTGAAGACCTGTGAAGCTGTATTGCTTATAAGGTACGTTGTAGCTACATTTCACACTTAGATTCATGGGACTACACAATTATGCTATTACTAGCACTCAGGCTTCAACAGAACTTTCAAATGGAAATATACATTTTTACAAAAAAAGCAAGGATCACTTGAAAGAAAAAATTTGGTTGTTCAAACAAAAACATTAAATAGTCCAGTGGTTAAGATTTAAAACATAAGGCCAATCATTCTTTCAAGACTAGAGCTTCCTATCCTGCTTTCTGGATTTACTCCTACATAGAATCATCTTCCATTAATATAAATGGTTGTTGGTATTTATCTCTAGTCTACGTATTTCTAAAAGACCTAGAGTCTCTCAAATGCCAGCTTTGGCGCTGTTTAAAATGCTAAATGATGAAATGAATCATGTTTCTCAGCACCCTAGCGCTGGCTGCCAGTCAGCATTACTAGAAATCTTACTCTATTGAAACCATCAGCTTTAATTTTGAAACTGGCTCTACTTTTATGAGTTTCAGTAAAGACCTAATAAAATCTTTATGTATAGGATATGATAGAGACTTATAAAACTGGGAATGGTATGGGGAAAATGAATATGAATCAGTTGTTCACATGCCTTCCAGTACAAGAACTAGGGTTCATGAAATGAAACTAGTAGGGATCAGTGTGAAAGCAAATTATGTTTCTTCACCAATTAATTATTAATCTGTAGAGTTCCTTGATGAAGGAAATTGCAAAGTTTACAATAAGTAACTGGATGTAAAAGAAAAAAATATATCCAAGGCTACTAAACACTAAGATATAACCTATGATTCAAAGTACCTGCACTACAAGCAGTAGGGGCTGAGACAGCATTTCAGTGAAATAACAGAAATAATGCCACTAGAGTTTGCATTGCTTTGTTGTGCAGGCATCTGCTATTGACCATGTGTAGAAACAGATACTGGTATAAACAGACCTTTAGTCTGGCACAGAACAGTGATTTGGTATCTCAAATTTTTAAATTGAATTTGATACAAGTTAGAAATGGTCTTTTATGGTATTTTTCTGGATTGTTCAAATAGTAAACCCTGGTAGGTAAAATGGGAAGGACCCATTAACAAGGAATGGGATGACAGACTAAGGAAAAACTGAATTTGTTTTTATTAAACTAAACTTCAGAAGAATCTGAAATGAGAAAAGCTGAAGTAACTGAAGAGATCTTTAGGTTAGCTCTGGTCTAGACAAACTTGAGTAAGAATTCTCTTGGAATGCATCAGGTGAATAGTAGCTGTGGCTTTCAGCATCTGTCCAACAATTACTAGTGCTATACACACATGGATTTTCTCAGCAGCAAATGTGGCAATGCAGAGAATCAGTCCATTATAAATCTCTTTGTGCTATTTCAGATGTTAAATCTTTTTCTGGTAGAAGAGCCAGGAGCTTTGAATTTGTCAATGATGATGCTGATACAGGGAACTATCAGGAGCCACCAGTAAATCACAGGGAGATTTGCTAAGTAATACTGGAGGATGAAACACAACTCCACATTCAAGCTCTGGGAATAAGATAAAGGCTCTTTTTGAAAGTAGGCCTTGACTACCTTGTTTTTCCCCAGAACGTATTGTGAATGACTGGCAAGGAGTGGCATGTCATTTTTACTAATGACTCTTAGACATGTAGGAGGGAGAAAACACATTTTAATGTATACTTTCCCCTGTCCTCTTTTTCCAAAGCTCTCAGGAGAAAAAAAAATAAATGCATTTTATTCTATGGTTCCTTGATTTCACTGTTAATGTTCACTCTACTAATGTTAAAGCTCTATCATGCTTTTTTTTTTCCAATATAAGCATAAACACAGAGACTAAGTTCTATATAAGTCCTTCCTACTCCTTTCAAAGCAGACCTATTTTTCTTTCTCCTTTTGCAAAGTACCAGTATGTATCATCTAGGTCCTCGAATCACAGCTTTGTACCACTGTACCTTGAGGTTTCAAAAAGAGATGTTTACTCTAATGCAGTTTATAGCTACCTCAATCTTTCTAGTCGAGTCTGCAAGATTATTTAAAAGAAAAGTATGGTCAGTCCACAAGGTCAATTAAGTACACAAAACTTTCCCTTCTTCCTGCTTACAAGTTCTTTACTACTGTTTTGTGGCTTATGCGCATATAGTTGAAAACTATTTTGAAAGCCTTACACATTTACATTCTTGTGGGATGGTTCATGAAATATTATTACATAGAATCTAGTAAACATAAAAAATAAGTTGGAATTTATTTCCCCAAGCCTTTTTGAAAGAAAAAAAAAACTCCAATGTATCAAAACAACTGATACTGAAGTATATGTAGAAATTAATCTTTTTCCATTTCTAACATGAAAACCCCCTTTTAAATAACTAAAACCACTACCTCTTTACAGTAAAGTTGAACATCTAACATCGTTACAGTTGGCTCCCACTCCTATGGTTTGGTGTTACAGAACTGTGCGCATTAATGGTGATGATGTTGAGATTTTACTACACAAAAAAACCCAAGTCTTGCTGACACTGCAATTTTGTCTTAAAGTAAATCCCCTTGATTAACTCTTTCCCCCTTCAACAGTGCTCTTTATTTCCCTAGCTGCCAGTACAGGATAAGTACACTGAACTTCAGCACATAGGCAGTATGCAGAGAACAAAAAATACAGTACAACCTGCTTATAATAAAAGCACTGTAAGTGAACTCTCAGTGCTCTGCATGGTGTAAACTGCAGTCCCATTACAATGAGGCTTTGTATATAATAAAATAACTTCATGGAGAAAAGACACTTCAATAGACAGTCTACTAATTCTGCAGATTTGTTGGCAATACCTTGATAGTCACTGCTTCCTGCTCATACTCAGAGGCAGCAATGCAGAGGCCCGATTTGACCAAGACCCTTAGCACAGGTTTTACAGCATAAAGATATGGTTGAGTGAGTATTGTTCAATGCAGCTCTCTTCTTTCTGGCTGCAGCACTGCAGAGGGGCAGAAGAGGGACATCCAGTGTAGGATGCTGTGTGTAACCATCTGTATGTTCTGAGTTTTTAATAAAGCCCTTTCTGGTGGTTTCTTCCTCATTCTTTGGATCTTTCCTTGCAGTTCGCAAGTAGGCATCAAGGAACATGCAGCAGCTGACTGCTGTCAGTCAGATTCTGACTTCTCATTAGATTTAGATGATTTACGCTTTCTCTTTTTCTTCTTCTTCTTTTCTTTTTTTTTCTTTTCCTTCTTTCTCTTTTTTTTCTTGTGTTTATCTCTACATTCTGAGGAAGTGGAGCTGCTGCCACCTTCATCCTCATCACTGTCATCACTGCTATCATCATCATCTTCTGAGGTAGAGTCCTCCAGGAGCTGCTTCAGTTGCTGTATCCTGAGTTTAAAACATGTGAATGAGAATCTTTTCTAGCTCTCCTCTACGTGTAATAATGTATTCTAGCTTTCGTCTGCTTCCTTCCTACCTTGAAAAATGGAAGCTGCATGCAAAGGGCAGGGGAATACTTCCTCTTTTGCTGAATTACACACCCATTACAGTTTTCACAGACTGATAAAAGTAACCTCTTTTGAGACAAGCAGATGTTCTGTTCTCAGGGACTTTCCATCCCATGGGATATCAAAGGCAGACTAGCTTATTGGCCAATATTTATGTGTGCAAAACAATGAGGCAACAGCTATCAGCAGGCCACCATAAGAAGTTCTATGCTTATCCATACGCAGATGCATATTGGGATTATGATATTTTGATATTCATTGCCCTGCTGATCCATAGATGACATCAGTGAAGCTGATGGAGTACGCTCCACTTTAGATGCAGAGGTATTTTTGACAGGCACTCTTCCTTTGAACTTTCATGGATTACTGGCAAATGGGGACAAACTATTTGCTTATTTTATTGTTGTCTTCAGTACCTGCTCCAAGGTTTTGCTTGTTGTTGTTGTTTTTTTAAGAAAAAAGCAACGCACCCACAGCAGCAGTACTAGTCTATGGGCTACCTATAGTTTGTTCAGTTACCTCACTGATGCAGTTCAAATAAGAAAGCATTAAAAACTCTGCTGCTTTATATAGTGAATATCAACCTCACATGAGGAACACCATCAGGTGCCCAGAACTAGCTTTCTAAACCCACCCCTTCGTGTCTACTGAAGGTACTTTGATGCACCGAATTTTCGAAAACACCTTAGTGAAGTCAGTGAAATTAAAAAAAAAAAAAAAATCAAACTGTTTTTTTAGGCCTAAACCAAAACTAAACCCAAGTACCTGAATATTATTGTGTAACTGAATATGACTCCTCTTTAAACTTTGTTTTGGGAAAAAATATAGAAGCAAATAGAATTAAAGAGGTAGGAAGTATTACTGAGTGATTACTGAGAAAGTAGAAATGCATTAGTCTCTGCCAACATAAAGAAACTGTCATTAAAAAAATGTTCTGAGATAAGGGTAAGCGTCTATCAAAATTTCACCTATACATTAGTATCATGTTATCAAAAGAAAACTGAATTGAAAATGCAGTTTCCTACAGAGACACACTTACCTCATTTCTTTCTCATGACGTTTATTTTCCCTTATTATATCATACATTGGATCTTCATGTGCCTTTAAAGTGGAAAACAGAAAATCCAGTGTTGGTAAATAAAAGTATCTATCACTGACTGTTTTATTTCCTAAAAAAATAAACCAAAGCAACACAATGCAAAAGGCTTTTATCAAAAGATGAAATACACTTAGCAAGCTCTTAATTCACAAGTATGCTCTCAGACTTAACATTGTTAATTATTTGACCTGTTTTTCTTACTTTAGCAAAAGCTTATCTAGTTACATCACCAATGAAGGGGACTCTCCTTAGGTATATACTACCTCTTGCCCTCTCCAATCACAGTTAACTAAGAGAACCCCATACAAATACTACAAGAATAGCTAGACAGAGATGGAATATTGAAGTTCAAAGTAATGAGCTGTGCCCTTACAGCATATTTTAAAAACTTGGATACAAACACACAGGAATAAAGGAGCAAGCAATATAAGACAAACGGATAATGAAGTTGGAGTTGTCCTAGCATGCTATGTGCTACCATTATTGGTTCTTAAATTGGTTATTTTAAAATTAAACAGGCATTGCAGCAAAAGATAGTTGTGAAGGAAGATAGCAAATAAACTTTGCAGACATTTAAGGTGAGCTTATGCCATGCAAGAATGCAGCAAAAAGATGGGGTGATCATTTCTGTTGGAAGATTAAGCAAACAAGTTCAACAGAGAGGAGATATCAGATGCAGACCAGAGGTGGGAATTAAAATTTCAGTAGCAAATAAAGGTGTTGGGAATGCACCATGAAGGGCGTTGCACGTACAGCAAGAGTTTGATGCAACAGAGAAGAAGCCTGAGGAAAAATGAAGAATATCTGGTCATGGGAGAGGGCTAAAAATAATCTTTGCAGTAGCATACAATCGGTACAAGTCCAGTATCTGGACAGAATGAGCCCAGATTACAATTTTCAAGGATAGAAATGAGGACATAAGACACAAAGTGATGAGAGCTTGAAATATAGGTTAACAATGCAGAGCAACAGGAACAGTTAAAGAGGTCACACAGAATCTGCAGAACTGAGATGTAGCCTCATGTAGCAAGAGATCAGACTTGTAGACAACTGGATTACAGACCTAGACAACAGGCTTCATGATGTGATTGTTAACAGTGAAAGTGGAAGGCCTGAAGCAGCTGCAATATGGGCAGCTCAAGCTTGACTAAACAATTTTTATTACGTTGACATTTTAATCACAAAAACTGAATGTAATGGTTGAAAGAGGTTCTTGAAGATTTCCAATTTAAATTACTAATTTTCCTCTTGAAGAGCAGATTTTCTGCAAGTAGTCAAACATCCAACCACATCTGTAGCTATTTTTCTTTATTAGAAGATTTTTGGCATCTATATTGTACTACAGACAGAGGAAAAGTCCTTAATAAAGCGTCATCTAACAGGCTTCTCTTCACTTGCAAGATTATGCATCCTCAGTATTAAAAAATACAAGCAATAATACTACAGTATTTGTACTCACTACTCTAAATTGTTCCAATTTCTGATTGCCTTTAATAAAGAATGGGCATTCTTTATCTCCTGTTCTGTGTCCATAACGTTTACACCTCCAACCTTTAAAAAGAGAAGCAGCAGTGAATTGCACCTCTGAGCCAGATCAGAAGAAGAAAAGAAAAAGAAAAACCCCCCATATTTATGCAAAATATTTTTGATTTGTTGGAACAAACAGAGAGATACAAATATTATGTTGATAAGTGTAACATCCATAAAATGCAAGGCTATTACAGCCCTCAAGATACCAGTTGCTTTTGTACCAATGTGATGCCAATCTACCTGGACCTTGTCATCTGTCCACCAGACATTCTGCCCTCCCCCAGAGTATATGGATGGCTATATGAAGGTCCAATGACATCTGGAATATTTCAGCCTTACACTGCATGACTTTGACTTCTTTTCCCAAAGGCATCCAAAGCCCTTTTGTTGGGGCATGTGCCAGGAATTCTCGTGCACTTTCATTGCCTGGTACATCAGGTATACAGTCTTCTGGTTTTATTTCATTCTCCTACAGAAAAAGACAAGGACAATAAAATTACTTTTTTTTTTTTTTTTAAGTTTGTAAGTTAATACTCCAAGTGTGCAGGCCTTCACTTAATACGGAACCTATTTCCCCCGTAACATTTCTTCTTCTTGTAACACATAAAGGATCCAAAACACCTGACCCTTTTAACAGCATTAAGTACTTTTCTTTTTCCCTCACCCTTGAATTTTCCAGTCTGAATTTTATTGCCATATTCATTCCATTCCTTCCCGTGTTTTTTAGTAATTTATTTAAATAAATAATATAAATGAAAACTTAACAGATAAGGACAGACTTCTTTTTGCTCTTCCTGCTAACAAGACATAACGATTTAAAACAGCCTTTACAACACAGAGCAGTATTTTTTAGGTTAAAAGCACTAGATTATGGCTTAGGTATACAAATTTGGCAAAAGCAATGATCATTATTAAAGTATTTTTACAAGAATATTTGAGCATAGGCAATGGAAAAGAATCCTGAAAAGATGCCACTCAAACTGAAAATCTGCTTCACCATAAATGACTCCCCTCTGTCTGCACTATTAAATACTGCATTAAGTGTGCATGCTAAGAGGTGATGAAAGAACTGGTATCATCCTATCCAATTCTGGGCATTTCACTCTGGATTTCCCAAGTCAGAGGCTGGTTTGTAACTGAGGAGCTCTGAGCTTTCCCCTGGAAGCATCTAATTTTCTCTGCAACTTATATAGGTAACATAGACACTTAAGATAAATGGTTAAAAGACAGGTTGTGTGAAAATCCCTTGTAATGCTAAAAATTTACTGCAGTATATTTACCAACCTTAATTAGCCCTGGGGGAGGTTTCTCATAGCTGAAAAGCAATAGAAATACTGTTACTCTGCAGCTGAGCACAGACAAATAGATTGAGAAAATACAGTATTTCAATGGTATAGAGTTAAAACCTTCACATTTTCCCTTAAATTTTACTTCATCAATAATCACCAAGAACTATAGCAAAACACGGATACCTGGATGCAAGCAGGCTGAGACAGAGTGTCTGTCATAACACCACACACATCTCTTGCAAACATCCTTCAGATTCATATTCTTGTGGGGGAACAACTACTTTCTTTGCACTGCTTTGAAGGGATGTGTGGTACATCCATTCAGCTTCAGTTACCATAAATGCATAATACTCTCATCTTGCTGTAGCACCCCTCCCCAAGATCTCACTGACCCAAATTTATGATTCAGCAGTGCTGGAGTAAAGAGACATACTTGGCTGAAAATGTCAAGTCAGAGCGTTCCTTACATCTAGCTTTGCCAGCCAAACCTAGTATATAATGATAATTTCATCTTCTTCTGTGTATTAAACCTAAAGACAGAACCTTATGGACCAAAGTACCATCTTTCCTGCAGCATTGCTCTGCAGTTAATAGTACATATAAAATTTATTAAAATCCAAATAGCAAGCAGGTGCTACATTGAGCACAGCAACTGAGAAAGTGCATGTGCTTAGGAGTTACATGCCAAGGCACTATGAAAAGGTCTTTATAACAATAACTTTGAGTGCTGTTTAGTGCATTTCATAACAAACAGAATTTTACTTCCACTTGGAAAGGAAAAGAAATCATGTTCTTGTGAACCTTCTGATCTTTTTATTCTATTAAACCCCTTCCAATGAAATAGCGTAAACCTTTTACAGCACCGCGGGCTACTGATGAAGTCATTAGGCAGATCTCAAACCTTTTCTACTTTTTTTTTTTTTAAATCCATCCTAGTGGAAACCGGCTGAACAACCTCTGCTTCTACGCTGCAACTACCAGACTTCTAGGAACCTGGAAGAGACCCATTTCCCCCCCCCCCCCCCCCAAATCCTTATGAAGTCCCCAAGCAGTTTCGGGAGTGGCCCCGGAGCCCCGTCGGGATGCTGCTGTACCGCCTTAGCGGCTTTCGGGTCGCCGGAGCCACCGGGGAGGCTGGCTGCTCTCAGAGAGAGGCAGCAGGTACACGACTGAAACACAGACCTGCTTCTCTATAAGCACGGGCCCCGTTTTTAAAATCTGACGGAGCTGGAGCAGCAGCTGCGAGAAGGGAACGGGCCCCTGCTTTCCGCGGGGCCGGAGGGGGAACAAAAAAACAACCAACAACACCACCCCCCCACCTCCAAAACCCCAACCCTGCACTGGGAACGAGCCCCAAATGCCGGCGGGGGGGGCGGCTCAGAGCGGAGCGGGGGGGCTGCGGGCCCTCGGGCCCCCCGGGCAGCCTCCCCTCCGCTCCTTACAAGGACTCCAGGTGCTGGAGTTTTTGGAGCTGCTGCGCCTCCTGCCTCTTCCGTTTCCTCTCATGCCGGTCCTGGGTCCTGCCACCGCTCGCCGCCGGCTCCAGATGGCTCTTGGGCCGCGCCTGGCTGCCCCTCGCCGCTCCCTCCTCCGCCCCCTCCTCCTCCTCCTCCTCCTCCTCCTCCTGCTGTCCCCTTCGCGCGCTGTGGGACATCGGGGCGGCGGCCAGAGCCGCGGCGGACGGCGAGGCAGCGGTGGCGCTGACGCCGCCCGCCCCCTCCCCTCCCCGCTGCGCATTTCGGTTTCACTTCCCCTCCCGGGCGGGGCGCGCCTGGGCCAAGCGCGGCCTTCCTCCGGCGCCGGCGGTGCGGCTCGGCCTGGCAGCGCCCCCTCTGCCACGGCCCTCCGCGCCGCCGCCTCCCCTCCTGCCACCCCTCCGCAGGCCCGGTTGGGCGTGAGGGGCGGCCCTGCTCAAGCCGTGCCGCAGCCCGTCGTCTCAGGCGGTGAGGCGGCAGGGCGGCCTCGCCGAGCTGCCTACCGCTCACCCCCGGCACCCTTTCCGGGGATTAAAAACAACGTGTGGACCGTTGCGCCTTCAAAACACCGATATTAAAAAAAAAAAAAAACACACAACAAAAAAATACCTCAGTGCCACAATCATTTACACAGGGGCGCTATGGATAGGCGTGGGGGGAATATGGTGGTGGGCTGGCCAAGAGGTGTTGGTTGGGGAGCCGGCAGGCTGAGGGGGTCGCCTCCCCCACCGAAGCCTCAGGAACGGTTGGGGATGCAGCTGAGGGGCGTCGGGGGGTCGGCAGAGCGGCTGGGTGTGCAGGGAGGGCCCCCATCACGATGGTCACAGGCCATGCTTGCCAGAGGCCAAAATACGTGGGGATGGAGGGAGGGGAAGGTCAGGGCCATTTCTTGCAGCATCCAGAGCACATGGAGTCGGTTTTGGGGGTTTCTTTCTTTTCTTTTTTTAATGGGTGGGTTGGTGGCATGTTGGTTATGGGGCAGGGTCTAGCCACAGGCCCAGTGAGGTCTGGCTAGGGCCATGCTGCAGTGGCCATAGCTGCCTGAAGAGCAAAGGGCAGCTCCCTCCTCTTTGGCATGTGAGCAACCCCAGAGAGCTGAATCTGCCCCAGGTTTTGCAGTTTCCTGCCCCAGCCATGATCCTTCTGTTGCAGGATGAGGAATGGACACAGGTCAGTGTTGGGAAGGCAAAGTTTAAATTTCTACGTTAGCCTCATGCTGAAGTTCAAGGGCACGTGAGATTTCAGGAATTGCTTAAAAGCCAAGTAAAACACAAAAAGTAGATCTTAGAAGTCCAGGAATTGAAGGTTATTTTAACTGGGATCATCTTGGTGCTTCAAAAGTGCACGTCAAAGGCAAAGGAAGCTGTTCCCTGGTAATTGCTATTGCAGCACACTTCGGTTCTGAAGTACAGTAAGACAAAAACAGTTGTGAGAAAGCCTATCTTTTACAAGGCAATTAGCAACCTTAGGGTTTATTTGACAACGTAATATTATTAAACAAGCACTACTTTAACATTATTTTAGCTTCTGCTTGGTAAAACCTTACTTATTTGGGATGAAAGATCACATGTCTTGTTTCTCACTTGTATTCAGCTAAGTGGCTGCCATTGTAACTTCAGATCCCAGGAAACTATTTTTGTCCAGTTAATTCTGTCACAGTGTTTTGCAAGGATTTGGTGCTTATTTTGAGGTTTAAACAAAAGAATCTAGCTTTTGCATGTCATGCCACTAATATGTAATATTGATGAAGATTTTTATTTCATGCACCAAATTTTGTAGGTGTACTGGCACTGGAAAGAATGCAGCAGCCTTTCTACCACAAAACAACACTCAGCAGCAAAGCGACTTAATCTTGCAGATACACTTCTCAAAAAAACCCAACTTCTGCTCTTCATAAACTAATTCCAACATACCCATCTGGCTGAGATGTCATGAGATGGTGCATAAGTTGTGAGAAAACCTTTTTCATTCATCGCATGGGTCTGTAGTTATCTTATGTGTTTTGCTTAGCAAAACGCAAGGTGATGTGATTTAAGGTAATCCACTATGGAGCAGGTTGAGCAGATGGTTGCTGGAGGCTAAGAGGTTTGCTGCGGTGACACTGCTAGCGTCTGGTAACAGGTCAAATTGCAATCAGTCCCTTACACAGTCATGTATCTTCAAGCAACGAGTGAGGCAGGCAAAGTATTTTCAGGTGTTGCAATTACATTTAAAATGCCTGGAAGAACTTAGATGAGACACAGTATCAATTTTTCACTCTATTTAGAGAAACGGCAATAGTTACGTGCCAGCTGGGCCAATGCCTACTAATTAGAGACTTTATTTTGGAAGCAAACTCAAGTGGCCCCCCTTTCATTCCACTGTTATTTTGCTATTTTCAAGCGCCTTTTTACTTCATGTTTTCAAACCAACAGAGTAGTCAGACTCTGGAACAGCTTTCCAGCGCGTTAGGTCAGTGACAGAAAACTGAATCAATTCTAAGATGGAGAGTTTCCAGTTTATGAATGGTATTCTATGGGAGGGATGTGTGCAATAGCAAAACAGACAGGAGTTCTCCAGAAGCCCTACCAGTCTTGCTTTCATACACCCTTGACTGTCCCAGCTTGGCTGAAGTAAGAAGAGTTCTGCCAGTCTGGAGCAGGTAAGGGCCTGGCTTAGATGACCTCAGATTCAATGACTTCATCCTTGACAGAATAATTGACACAAATTCAGGAACTAAGAGCATAGTCTCAACAGAAGTGTGGGGCTGCAAGTGGAGGCAGAAGGACAGACCATGGTATACTATCCTCTTCTTACTGTTAAGTCAATGAGAGCTTGGCTGCATTCTTTGCATCCCAGTGGCTTGTACGTTCAGGCCCTAATTTTTGAGCGGATCAGGGCATTTGTGTAATACTCTTCACCGCAGTATCTTAATGGGGCACACAGAAGGTAAAATTAGATAGGTACATAAATCTGCTCAGCCACAGTGGTTTAAATGTGTTCTTTCTTTGGCTTGATACAAATAATCATCTTGTGCATTTCCTCATCTGTCTTAGAAATGAACTTTATCACTTTACTGCCCAGCTCAGAAGTACCTACCTGCAAGGTCAGGTGTTTTTTAACCCCCATTTTTAATAGAAGGAGATTATTTGAAGCTGTAAGTAGCTTCAAAGTTTCTTTTTTCCCCTTTGCTGAGAAAAGCCTTGGATTCCTGTGACTGTTGCACACTTAACCCAAGGAGACAATTGCTTTTGTATCAGTCCTTAGGAAAGATCAAAACAAGATGAATTGTGAAGAAGGAGGGAGTAGGAAAAAAGGAATCATTATTTTCAGTTCTATTTATTCTGGAGTAAAGATCCTCAGTATCTGTAAATTGCTTAAATCTGTTCTATTTAAAGGGTTTATATTAGCTGAGGATCTGGTTCCTTATACTTAGCAGGATATTTATTTGAAGTTGTGTTGGGTTTTTTTTTCCCCTTTATTTGTATGTACTGCTTCAGACATTTCAAGAAGTTAATCTTTGCAGAACTGTTGTCTTACCATAAGAGCTGACTGTCATGGTGCTGTAATTCCAGCTTCACCAAAACATGTAAGCAGAAACATTAATTGCTGTCACAGTGTGAGGTATCTGAAAGGCCCATATGTTTCATAAAATCCACTACAACTTCATTATAAACAACTGAAGGTTTCAACTACAAGTGATAATACCGGGGCCAAATTAATTTACATCTATGTCATCCCATGGGCATCAGTATGTTTGTGAGAGTATAACCCTGGCAGAATGTCAGCCAATCTGTTTTTCTCAATTTTTGGCTGGCTAGAGCTTTGGGCCAGGATCTGTTTCTGATTATGTGTCAGATATTACGCACAGGAGAGGAATCCAGAACCCGTGTTGGGCTCCATGGGAAATTAAGCACCTCTTAATGGGATCCAGAAGAAGCAGCAGGCTGAGCAGAGCACAGCCTAAATCCAGCATGGCCAGCCCGTGGCTGCCTGAAGCTAGCCGATAGGGGACATTCAGAATAGAGTGAGTCTAATATTGGGACCATTTCTGACCTCAGGGAAGGCTACCTCAGAACAGCAGTGGCACTTCTAACCACTTGGGAACCTCAGCTGTGAAGAGAGGTGCTGACATCCTTTATTACAGAGAAATGAAAAGTTTTGTTTGAAGTGCTGGCAATTTTTTTTGTATACTAGCTTAACAATTAGAAAATGAGAGACTTGGATTCGGTTCCCTCCTCGGTCTAGGTATTCGGTGATGGTGGCTTCTGTGTCACCAGGAAAAAATTCCCTATCAGGCTAACAGCTACATTGGTGGGGACCACCCGCCATTCATACTCCACTCTTTGGAAGCAGTAGAGAAAAGCATCTGAGATTCACGGGGTCAGAAGGACAAGTGTGTTTGAACTTGGCTGTGAGTACACTAAGAGGGATGCCCATCACAACACTGGAAACTGTACTTCTTTCTGTAAGATACAAAATCAGTGCTCTAAGCAGGGGCCAGAGCACAGTTCTCCCTTGATTAGCACCACTGCACCAGGTGACAATATCGTGCTCCTACTTCCCGCTTCTCAGATTGATCTCATGTTTACAACGGCAATACTCAGCAGTGAAAAGTGTTCCTACACAACTGAACCTTTACTGTGGTGTTTACTGCCGTACATCCTCACATAAAGGAAGCAAGGGAGCAAATGTCTGAAAGAATACGATGGCCACAGCTGCATTTTGTACAGTCCCGATCCTACCAGTGTTCAAGACTCTGTAGATGTCTACAGGGGCAAGCCTTTTAGGAAAATTAGGCAGAAGAACATCAAAATTTCGGATCCCAACCAAGCACAGGTGTGAACTAAGCATTGAATTGTTTGTTTCTGTAAAGACTAGGTTACTACCTAGGGTATTCAAAAATGTGTGCTTGCAGGAAAGCTTTACAGCTAAGCAAGGAAGTGTCTTTGGAAATTAGGGTTGAACAGCAGTTGAGCAAAGTTATTTGCAGCTTTAGTTTGAAGTTCCTTCATAAGGCTACATCGCATTTTAAACACTCAAATCTTTTTATTGGATCTATCCCAAAGACTGATAAGCTGGTACTTACAAGAGGAATGATTGTCTTCCTTTTTGTAAATTCTGTCCTCCAAGCCTCTGGTAGTTGATTGCATGGATGAACTCCCTCCATCCTTCTGTGGAGATACTGCCTTATTGATCACTTGGAGTTTGTAGTGGTAAAGTCACCCGTTCCATCAGAAGTGTAATGCTTACCATCTTTTTAAGCCACCACTCAGTGAAAATAATCTAGCTTTGATCTTTCTTCATTATTTTAGCTCACTTAAGATTTTAGAGACATGAAATCACGGAATAACTTACATTTTTCATGAGGTTTTGCCTTTTGGTTTCTGGTCTTTATAAATAAATATGAATAACTGTATGTAGTCCCAGCCATTTTGCATTGTGACATTGCCATTTTTTCAAGAATGAAGCTGTATTTAATGCATGTATATTTGTGTAGTACACTACTGATATAGCATTGTATCTCTGGGCATACACTGACATGGTGTCTCTTCTGTTAGTAGAAGGCCCCAGGTAAGTCATTATGGAGGCAAAGCTTCATGTAGCCTTCAAGAGACTTTGCCTGAGTAAGGACTGAGCACATTTGGGAACTGTGTGAGTAGTAGGAGCACTCAGATGCTAACAGCATGTTATATAACAACAGTAGGGAAGGGAGATTTTGGCTGACAACCCTTGGGCAGTCTCCCAACTTCTTACAAAATGTACCATCCTTTGTGGGATCGCTTGTGCCCAAGCTGAGTGGGCAGGACTTTGGTTTCATGAGAAACAGCCAGATGCAATGGAATCTATAATTCTCTATTTATCTGTTTTTGGCAGACGAGAAGGTTGAGTCAGGATCACTGCAATTTGAACCCCTTATTAGAGAGATGATAATCATTCCAGATTGGACATTCCTCATGTATTAAATCTATATATATACTGCTGCTTAACCCCTAATGGTTATAGTCTTACTGTCATCGAAGTTGGCAGCAGTTTTGCTACTGACTTAGTAGGGATCAAGGCTAGATTCTTTGCCTGGAAGCCAGGTTTTTTTCATAGCTGCAGGAAATTCCTCCTTCTGAGCTTTGGCTATATTCTTCAATCAGCAGTCAATTTCCAAGAACTTTTCCCTTGCAAAAGCATATTCCTTTCCTGAATCTTGCCTCCATAATATAGTGACTGATAAAACAGTTCCCATTTAAACGACACCTGATGTATCAAGTAAAATAGGCAAATTCTTCTTCAGTGCCAGCATCTGCCCTTGGTATGTCCCCTCCGAGTTGCCAACTTTCCAGTGGAACACTGGTTGAGTTGCCTAAAAAGGCTCCAGTGTTTATTAACGGGTCACAGAAACTACAGAAATAAAGTGAATGAAAAGTACAATCTAAAAAGTTTAAGGCAAAGAGTCTTGGTTCTGCTTGCCACCCCTATTAAACAGGAAGATGACTTTCTCTTGTTAAAATAGCTGATCTGCTAGTTCCATGCAAAACAGCTGTTCCCACTTAACCATAGTTTTTTCAAAACTATCCAAAGTTCGCAGCTCTTTAAGCCTAACACACTTCCCATATGTCAAGTTATCAACAGCTTCTTTCTAGGTAACTGAAAAGAAATGAATGGAAGCTCACAGTTCTAGACCTTCTTCTTTCCCTGCCCCTCTCAAGAGGGTAATATAGAAAAACCAGCGTAGCAGTGATAGAGCAATGAAGCAAGTGTTGGTTAAGCAAGCTGACCCAGGAGTGTCTCTGACAGGAATGAGAAAGGAATTCTGATATTGGACTGCTGAAACTCACGGCAAACACACAAAAATAATGTTTTCCAATGGTGCGCTAGGAGCCTGTATATTTTTATTCCATTATGCTAGTTTTGCTATGAATGACATCCAGGAACTCTCCCTCATAGTTACTTTTGCTTGAAAGTTACTGTCAGCTATAGTTCTACAGATATAGAAATGGAAGGATAAATATGTCATTATAGATAGAGATAACACATTCTTTCCTAGTCCAATCTGTATCTAGGCGGATTTGTGTATGGCCTGTGCTCCTATACATCACTTGTGGAGTGTGTAAAAAAGATCAATTTAGCATCTTCTATTAGGGCTTTTTCCTGCCAGCCTTGTGTGGTACTTTCTGGTCATGCTTGAATAAACTAAGAAATGAGAGGTGTTCTGCCCAGTTATTAGGTAATTTTAATAATGTACCAGTGATACTGCCAAAACAAGTAGATATTGGCTACAGGTGGTTAGGCTGTGTTAATGAAGCATTAGTTAAATTATCTGGAAACCACATCTTGAAGGATATGGGGAAAAAAAAAAGAGGGCATTTTGGGCCTCCCAAAATACTAGTACAAGACGACAGTGGAGGTCTTGAAAATTCAAGCACAGGACAGTAACAGAGGCCTCAGGAATATGGACACAAACTGGCAACCAGAGGTCACTAAAGAAATGAAGCCTTAGAAGTTGAGTTAATTGATTTTGTGGGTTAATAAGGAGAACAAAGAACAGGTCTACAACATAGGTAAAGCCTATAACATGCAGTAAACAGAGATACAACATGGAACTGTGAGCCAACAAAGAAGGAGCAAGTTGACAGAGTGTTAGCAAACATAAAAAAAGGACACCCAGCAGCCCTAAAGTGAGGAGAAAGAAATGCATGACATCATTGTCCTCCTGGCAAAGAGGAAGAAGAAATCATAAATATTAGCACTGTAATCATGCCAAAGAACTTGGGATGCTAACAATTTACTATAACCAACCTTTGCTTTTTCTAAAGAAGACTGGTGTTACTGACTTTTGAGCCCAGAGGAAGGGTGAGCGTGATAACAGAGAAAGGCATAGATAATATTGTGCACAGTGGTTTTAATTATATCGTTATTGTATGAGCTGCAATAATTAGCTAATTTGGACTATAAGTCTTAGCATGATTGTAAGTGGACTAATAATAACTCTTTAATTTGCTAAGACTTTAATTCTTGGCTTTATGTTTATGAAGTGTTTCTTTAGCCCACACAGATTGCATGGGGTGTTGGGTCTGGACCTTAAGCATAAGGACAGACAGATAAAACTTGCCTGCAATGATTGGTGGAGAAGGCAGGCAACAAAGGCTGTGACCTGTGCTGCAACAGCCCAGCAAAACAGGAATGGGATCAGAACATGCTCAGCACTCAGTATGATCTTACCAGCTCTATGCAAACACCTAAAAATGGTTCTGTGATGTGAAAGCACCCAATTTTGTAAGCCTGAGCCTAAAACTGTCCTTTAGTACACAGATCAGATGGCCGGAAGAGGTTATTGGAATACCACCTTACAGTTGCTCCACAGATGGACTCTTTTCTGTTAAAAACAAGTTCAGAAATGCAGTTAGTATCCTATGAATCCATATGGATCTGCTTCCAAAAGAATGTTGAAATTTCTAGTAGAAGTGAAGTGTTAAGAGTCGATGTCTGAATACATGACTTTTTCTCTCTCAAGATGCAAAATGTAAATAAAAATTCATGCAAGAGTCACTAAATGCTTACTAACTAGGGGAGAAGACTGCAGTGATCTTCTTGGACTGGACCCCTGATAAGCACCTGCTTTAATGCTTACATACACTAATAAGAACCAGTGAGCGCTATTCTGTAACACCTATGCACTTCGGGCATTTCCCAGGGGATTCACATATGAATATTAATGAAAAAGGGGAAAAATAACAAGGTGTACTGTTTCCAGTTTGCTTAGGCAGTCACCACTGGCAGCTACAGCGCTGGTGTGCAGAGAAGTGACTGACCTGACTTGCCTCTTCTCCAATCACCTCTGCAAATAATCCTTTTACCCAAGACGGGCAAAGGGAGTTTGCAGCGTGCTCATTTCAAAATGCAGGTGGGTTTTAACTCTGGCAGAACAGATACCCTTACATTTCAGGAAAGTTTGCACAGTTTATTTTGTGCCAAGCTGTTTGCAGAGGAACCATTTCCTTGTCTCCTCCCAAAACATACAGCTTCCAGAAGGCATTTTATAGGCAAAATGCTAAGGGCAGGGGATGGGTGGATGTGGGGGTGGGTGGGAGACTGGAGCTTGGATAAAAGGGTTCTGTCTTTCTGGGCTGGAGTCGTAGTCCACACCTAATTTACAAATCAATTTTATTAAGGCAGCTTTTTTTAAAAGAATGTTGGAACAAAACATTATTATTTTTAAATATAGAGCCGTAACAGTTCTAGCAGACAGAGTACAGATCTGGCGTGATAAAACTTAGGCGCGATAAATTAGTTACCCAATTGTGACCATATGCTTTTCAGACATTAGTGTCTATGCTGCTTCTTGAGAAGCTTTTTAGTCTTCAAATAAAGGCATAACGCTTCTGTCCTCCCTCTTGATTCAGTGAAGACCCTTTATAATAGGCAAACTATCAGTAATTGTTTGATTGGTTTTAATGCATTTAAGAAAACCAGAATGATCCTTGTTGCAGGAACCACTCCTTTCTGCACAGTTTGAGCAACACAGTTTTGAGATTGTGCATGCTGCATATGAAAGTTCAGTGAGACTCACTGTATTCCAAATTTTGTATGGCAGAAGGCTGAAGTTTAGCTCACTGGTTTTCTGCTTTTTGTGTGTGTGTGTGTGAGCAGTCTCCTAGATCGTTTCCGTTGCAGATGCAACCCCCCACTCATTGGGAATCTAGGCCAATGTACAGCAGGCTTCCTTACCACTTGTGCACGATACTACAGAAATCCACAGACTGAAAACCTGTGGCTTGACCACATGTATCCTTTGTTACAAATATCCAAGTCTTTCTGCAGCTTAGTATAAGCTTAGTATAAGCACTCCATTGTTTCAAAACCATTCTCTGGCTTTGTGGTACCTGCAATATATTTAGAATATGCTTTAGTTCACATGAGTTTTAACAATTTGTTAACCAACACATTTCCCATTTTGTCTCCAGCTACTTATGTTACATTAGGTATGTCACTTATGACCAGATTTTTTAAATTTTAGCCCCTCCATAGATGAACTTTTCTGAAAAAGTGATTTTTAACCTCTGTGGTCTCTATTTTCAAGGGTATTTAGGTCTGAAAACCCTTTCCTTTTTTTGTGAGATGAGGATAATGGCATTTTCTTATTTAACAAATACACATATATGTATTGTCTGATAAATGAATGAACATTGAATGGAAATCGTAACATTTACATGTAGAGTTGTGAGAAATGGTAGGAAAAACTGGATGAATAGGGTAGTTTTTCTGCAGTTTTACACTGGCACATCTACACTGAGGCCAACACCATTCTCTAGTGTAATTAGAAAATAGTTTTGCCTGGAGTTGGCTTGCTACAATTATTTGTTCACTTCTAGTAGTGTACAAACTACAACAATTGCAATTCAAACACAAAAGAAGGCATGACAGATGCCTCAAAAGTCTGCCATCTAGGCTTATGCTTTTGGCAGCCGCTGCTGGAAGGCAATGTCAACTGTAATCTGTCCTTGTGTTTGGCTGTTGTGAGATACTGCCTCATCTCTGGTGGCAGTGGGCTTTTGTAAGTGCTGTCTAACCCGTGTCCGTCAAAACGAGCTGGGTTTGCTAAATCACTTGGATAGTAGTTGAGCATAGCACATTTGGAATGACAGACTGATAAGCACTAATTAAGACAGCTCTGTTGGTGTATCTCATCATGCTGTGACTTCCAACAGGGGAGCTGCTGAGTACCTGGGGGCAAGTGAGACTTTCTCCTGGCACAGCAGCGAAGAGGCTACTGGTTCACAATGTTACCTGCTATTCGTCTGACTTTCATTAGAACATCTATAGTGGGTGGAGTAGAGAGAAAATGAGGATGAATTGGAGTAGGTGAAATGTACCTACAGTATCAGCAGCTTAAAGTGTATACATTTCTCTCATGATCTGTGCACTTTTGTGTTTACTGCTAAACTACTAACAGCAATAAATCAGAATAAAATCTGCATGTTAAATAGCCTGTGGGGGTGGCTGACCAATCCAGCATGACTCTCTGTGTCACAGTATTTCTTATGGCCTGCCTAAGAAGAAGCCCAAGTCACCTGGATCACTTTGGTCACCAAAGGCATTTAAAGTCATGTCAGTCCCTCATGAGTCAAACCATTGACAGTAAATTACACATAATTAAATTATGTGTAACTGATAGAATTTATATTAAAATATTTTAGGTACAAAGAGCTATTTCAGGTTCCAGGTGCTCTGAATTTACCGTGTAGCTGCATAAAATAAAAACAGTATTTGTTCAAAATGCTGTTTACTAAAACCAGTACTTACTGAGAATGTTTTATGGATATAGTTTAGCCATATTTAAGACTTAAACCCGGTGTTGATACACTGTGTTTCTGTGGTTGTTTCAAAGTATCTGAAGATCTCCATGAATTTTACAGATCTTCAGAAGGAGAAATTAGCTTTGAGTTATAATTGGGTTTTTATTTTCCTTACTTGAAATTCAGCTCAGCAGAGAGAGCACTGTGGTTCTTTCACATTAGTTGTAACCCAAAACTATTCTCTAAAGAGCTTCTCAGGAGTTTGAAAGAGAGTACATATCGAGGTGAACAGCTGTGGAAAACTGCAGAATATAAAAATAATTCAGAGTCCCTTCACACAATCCCCCTGTGGATTATATAGCCAAAACCAGCATTACACTGTGATCTTTCTGAATATTACCTACTGATTAAAAGCAGACTGATTTTTTTTTTTTAAACTGGATTTTATATCAGTTCAAGCTGTGTTTCCCATTTCTCTCACTTTTTTACTTCTAGTATCTGAATTCTCTCTAAGTTTGCCTGCCATAATTTCAAGGTATCTGCAAGCTGCAGCCTTTGACATATTCTTTCTAAGAAAAAAAGGGCTACCTCTGTTTTTCTTGATCTATAATTAATAGAGTATTTAGAAAACATTGCAAATCCACTCTTATATTTTTCTGTCTTGGCATGCCACCTTTTTAGAAAACCTTTATATCAAAACACAGTACATACTTCAGGCATCCAGGGACTGAATCTTCAGGCCTGTAATCTTAGCTGTATAATGGGTAATTGAGAACAGTTAGTGGTTAAGTACTGGGTAAGTCCAACGGCTACTCAGCAGAATATTTCACTAGTCACAACATCTCCTATGTTTATGTGACCAAATATGTTGCAAACATTTTAATTTACATTAGGTCCACCATCTCATGACTGCCTGGTGCTTGGCTTCAAGCACATTCCAAGGAGCAGAACAGCATCTCAAGTTACACACCGGTGGTATCTTGCCTACCTCAGACTCAAGCTAAGGCTTTATTTCCTTTTCCCATTGTGAGAAATGCACTCACGCTGAATTTCATGAATTTTACAAGTTTATTATAGAACGAAGGCAAACAGCGCTGGGCGCATGGTGAAAACCAGAGGCGCACCGGTTATACCCGAACTCGCCTTTTTATACACTGTGTTTGTGGCGTTTCAAAGGGGTTATTTTAATATTTCAGGTATCTATTAACATAACTCCACCCCAGACCACCCCCCACTTGCATGCGTCTCTTGTGGTTCGGAGGGGCCTTCGGGGATCTGCAAGGGATGAAGTCAGTAGTCTTCCTCTGGCTGCACTTTTCACCCTGTCGTTTTCCTCCAGTCACACTTTTCAATATTTTCACATTAAACTTCTGTTTTTCCTTTGTTCTTCTTGTATCTTTCATGTCAAATAATCTTTGACCCCCAAAATGCCATTCTCATGCTAACAAATCACTCCTTATCTTCTTACTTGTGTTCTCAGTTTTACTCGTCCTTGAGTCCATATGTCTGTTTTTCTGTGTTTTCACAAATCTATCTACACATCCTTTAATTACTTGAGTTACAGGATGTCTTATCTCATCAGAAGAAACTACATATTCTGCTTGTGCCCATTTATTGCCTACAAACTATAAAATACAATTGATGTCTGGAATATATTAACTACATATTTCCCGTGTTAAGGCCTAATTTAGTGGCAGTGAGGCAAACATCCTTTCGGGACGTAGCTTATGCAGTAGTTAGGCAAATTTCAGTGTTCTCGTTTTGCGAAAGCCAATATACATTTCACACCATGTTACCATAAATTAGTCTTTAGTGAAATGACACATCAGCATGCTCCTGAGCTTTCTTCAGTGCTTCTGAGACATGATTTGTACCAGCAGTTTATGAAGGAATTTTCATATCTACCTTCTTGGCACTTGAGCTCTTGAATTTTTCCTCTGTGTGACGAGCTCCAATAGTAATGCTGCTGTGATACACAGGTAGAGAATGAGAGCTGGTGGGCATTTTACTTCCTTGCCCTTCAAAAGATTTGGGAACAGTATCAAATCCTGGAGATAGATACATTTTAGTTTGATACAGCATAGCCCAAGGCTGGGAGAACTGCAGCCTCTTGAACATTACATGAGGCACATAGCATCTTCCAAAAGGAGATGCGAAGGCATGAATCCCAGCTCCTTAATCTGCATTTAATGTCTGACCTGTGACATTCCCGAAAGCTAAGTTTTCAGAAAGAGAATGGACCATAGCTGTACTGTGTTTTTAAGTCTGGTCCCTCCAGGACCAGCTTCTCTAGGAGCTTTAGGCATGTCTGTGCTTATCCCTCTGCTCACAATGTATTAGTCATTGCTGTGTTTTGGGCTGACTGAAGAATAGGCGATCTGATAGTGATCAGCATCCCCAAAACGCTTCTGGGGAGGCTGGGTTAGTGTTCAAACATACTGACATATAAGTAAGAATTTGTTTTGTGTGTGCGTGTGTGTGCTTTGAAAAAATAGCAAAATGTTAAAAATGACATTTCTAAGGAAAATACTGGACAGCTTTTTCATTCTGCTACCTTTGTGCTCCCTGACCAAAAACTAGGAGGATGGAAAGCAACCGCACCTCCCTGGCTGACAACTATCTTGAACTCTGTGTGTGCTTACAGAGAGGCACATGGTGCATCAGTTACATGGAGAATGGAGCGGAGGCATGAAGCATGCAGGTTTGGTAACACAGAACGGACACGTGGCTCTTTTAGGAATTAATAAATCTGGTAACATAGCATCTTGAGGCAATGGTAATTACATCAGAAGCGGAGAACTGTTATTGACAGAGGTGATGAGTGATGAGGACAAAACTGCATAAATATTAAAGCGTCCAAGGAATTGTTTTGAAAACAGAGAACTTCTTAAATAAATGGGCATAAATACTGTGTCACTGCTTGGCAAAAAGAAGTGCCAAATGCAGGGTAAGCTTTATCTTGATGTTGGTTGTATCAACATACTTCAGTGGTGAAGTATGAGCTTTCCTTAAGAAGATAAAGTGTGTCTACAAAAACCAACATCAAAATAAGCTATTTAAGTTTAGACAACTGCCAGACATTTTACATGGCTTGTTTAAAGGATGCTTTACAGGTCTCATTTGGAATGGGCAGCGTGACTGTTGTTGGAAAGAGGATGTGATTTTTAATCACAAATCTGGTTATTTTTAAATAGCTGCCCGAGTTGCTAACTTTTTTCACTGGTTAGGTCATCGAGCAGCAGCCATTTCCTAGCAATACATCAATATTATACAAGAGCGTTTTTGAAAGCACTTTAAAAACATTTGATTTGGCTGCATCTCTTCTGTTGCTGAGGTTATACAGCTGTGTGGCGGATGCAGAAAGAATGGGGAGCTGGGCCTGTGAGCCATCGTCTCCCCAGCTGCGATGCTCAGGCATTTATTGCTACACCACCTTCCCTGGTTTTGGTGGTTTCTTTTTGCAAGCAGTCCACCCGAGTGTGGGTTGTTCTTGTTTAATAATTTATCAATAACAAGATCTTACCACTGATGTTTCTTAAATAAATTATATTCCTAGGTGTGCCTGCATTTCCAGCCAGTTGCCCCAAACCTGCTGCCATAAAATTCACTGCTTTTCAAAATAATTGTATTATTTGACTTCATCTTGCTCGGGGTTTGGTGCTTCACGTGCAGATACTTAGCTTTGCCACGCTTCTTCACTGAAACCAGTTAGAGTAACGGAGAAAAAATCTCGGTTCCTCCTCACCGGTGTGTGCAAGATCAGGGAGAGAGGAAAAGCAGATAGCTGGCTGTGAAAAATAATCATGTCCAAAGCAGGATTCTAATTAAAGTTTACAATTTATTATATGAATAGAGGCAAGCAAACAGCGCTGGGTGCACCGGGAGCCTCTGCTCTACCTAGGCACACACCGTCAAGTCTAATTGTGCAGGTTAAGTACAGGTTCTACATACATATTCACTAGATTCCTGAGAAATGTTATACATATTCATTAGTTTTCCGGGAAACTATTAACATATGTAAATGTCCTTTACGCAGGCGCATTGAAGGTCTCTGGTGGTCTTCAGGAGTCCTCTGGTGGTCTTCCATAGTCTTCCTCACTTGTCCGCTATTTGACCCTCCTCAGGTGATTCTGCCCAGTATGGTCCTTTACATGTTTTGATACCTTAGTGCTTGTTAGTGTTCTTATTATCTAAGTTCTCATTAGTGGTATAGCACCATATGGTTAGTTCAAGCTAAATTATCTACAAGGATGGGAACAAAAGGCAGGAGTTCTTATCTTTTCTGGCCTTATCTATTCAAGCAAGGCCTCTACTTGTGTCTTCTTAACAAGATCGTAAATTCATCGAACACTTAATTAAGTCTTGTGATCGCTCTTGGTTCCTTCTTGCTCATCATTCCTAAGTACCAGTACCAGTCTCTGACAGGCTTAATCCTTGACAAACACCAGTCCTTGGTATGTAAAGTTACAGAGAGACAATCATTAAGCAATAAGCAGTTTGTTCTCTATATCAATCCCCCCCCTTTTTTCTTTAAACCTTTGCAACTATAGGATTCCGCTACTTCTGAGAGACCGTGTGAAGTATTTTTCGACTTCTACTTGATGTCTGATTTTATTTCGTTTCCAACTTTTGTAATTCCCTACTGTTATATGGCTTTTGCAAGAACTATATACATACTCACCTACTTCCCTTAGGCCTACGGTTATACAAGATCAAGCAAAACGGTTAAAGATTACATATGCAGAGAGGGTCACATTTCACCATGCGGCCCTATCGTTGTTCTATATTGACACGAATCAGGTTAATATATTTCACACTGGCCGACTGGGACAGCGATCCCTCTTGGATGCTGGTGTCCTACTGGGTGCTCGTCAGGTCATTTTTTTCTGGGCCATTTGCAAAGTTTCCCTGACAGGGTGTTGCAAATACCTGTGGCAGCACTGGTGCGCGTCAAGCAGTAGATGCCGAGACAAACTGGTATGTATCCTTGGAGTTTTGATCTAAACCGGAACATTTTAAATCTACAAACATTCGCAGCCCTGCACGGAGTACGTGCGCCGCGGTGCCAGCGCAGTAACAAAAAGCTCTGATGCTGGGCTCAATGGTCGCGCCTTCGCTCCATCCCAGGGCCGCCAGCACGGCTCCCGACAGCTAGCCCTCATCTGCGGGGGGCGGGGGGGGGGGGGGGGGAAGAACGGGGGGGGAGGCGGCCCGGGGACGGCGCCACGTCGCGCCGCCGTCCCCACCCCCCGCCAGCCCGGGGAGGCTGGACGGGCGGGGGGGCGGCGGTGCCCGCGCTGCTCTGCTCCGCTCCGCTGCCGAACGGCGCAGCCCCGCCGCGGGGGTGGGGGGAACCGGCGCCGAGGCTGCTCCTCCCCCGTCCCAGGGTGGGAGCGCTTCATCCACGTTTGCAAGTTTGCAGCGGCGGGAGGAGGAGCGGGCGGGGCGGGGCGGGCGGGCGGCCGGCCTCCCTCCCCTCCCTCGCTTCGCTGCCTAGTGCACCCTGCGGCTGCCCCGCTTGCAGCCCTCCATGGCGGGGCCGGCGGCAGTCCGGCGGCGGGGTCCCGGCTGCGGGGCCCTGCTGCTGCTGCCGGCGCTGCTGGTGAGCTGGGCGGCGTGCCAGGCGCCGCCGGTGCCCGCCGCCGAGCCCCCCTGGGACGGCGCCGACGTCCGCCTCGAGCGGCGCTTCGTGCCGCAGAGCTGCCCGCGGGCCGTGCGGCCCGGAGACTTCGTGCGCTACCACTACCTCGGCTCCTTCCCCGACGGCACTCGTTTCGACTCCAGGTCTGGCTTACGCCCGCCTCGGGGCTTGGCGTGCGGTGTGTGTCCCGTCCCGTCCCCCGCCTCGGGGCGCAGCCCCCTCGGGTTTGGCTCGTCGGAGGGTGCTCTTTGGGGAGAGGAGAGGAGGGGAGCGAGCGGTGCTGTCCCTGCGAGGGTGTTTTGGGGATGTCCGGAGGTGGTTCGGTTCAGCTCCCGCTGCTCTTCCCAGCTGCATCCTGCTGTGGCCTGTGAGTCCTTTTGGGGTTACTGGGGGGAAGCAGATCTGTGGCGAGCTGGGAAGTGGCGAGCAAGCCCAATTTGCAATACAAGCGAGAACGCAGGACGTATAGGCCGCCGTGGGAAGATGCCTTTGAAATGTGGAAGGGCAAAGAGCTGGGGTGTGACTGCTGGGGACTGGGGGCGAGACCTCTGCGGTGGCTGGGTCCAGTTAACAGTAGTTGGCATGCCCTGACAGATGCCCACCACGTTCTTCCAGCTGCTTCTTAAGGCACTGACTGGGAGCTTTTTGCTCTGAGAGAAGACCGTAAGGATATTCGGTTAGCCTGGTAAACAGAAGTGTATATGGTATCGCAGTCTCTCTCAGTGTTTAGTGATTTCCTGCCCGTTTCTTTCTGTATGTTTCCTATGTCTTCTCCAGGCTCAAACCTACTCGAACGCAAACATTTCTGATTCACTATCTTTGCCAGAAATACAAGAATTATCAGGCTCTGCTTACGTAGAATTTTTTTGATAAGTTACCCTTGAATAAATGTGACCTATGTACAGTGAAGTGCCTGGCCGCTTTCCTGCTGTTATTTTGGGATCAGGAAGCCTAAATAGTGGGATCAGGAGATTGTGAAGGATGCTGATGCTGCTGACAGCCTATTTGTTTTTACTTGCTTTGTTCGTTGCTGCTGATCAAAGTATTACTCGGAAAGAAAAAACGTATTTTCAGTAATCCTGGTGATCTTCCTTGTGCTTCAAGGAAAATCTACAGCCTTGGGGAAGTAACTGTCCTTCAAAGTAAGCTCAGCTTTTCCTCTGAGACTTCAGTGTGCCGGTAGTGCTGCTTTACCAGCACTACTTCTTCCCCCGGGTAAAGTGTGGAACACGGTAGCTGACAGTTCAGCGGGGGTTGATGCAGTTTCACTGAAAAGGCACAGCAAGGACAGTGAATTCATTGGCAACTGACAGTCTCGGAAGATAAGTCTTAGCTGCACACAAAGGCCGCATCCTCGTGGCTCATTTTACAAATATGCGACAATTGGAAAACCAGCCCTGTGTTCAGAAATGTGTTTCTGATTTGTGCAGATACATACTGAGGCTTACTTGTACTCTGAGTTGTACCAGCAAATTTCTGCACTGAGGCAGGGCACCTGGAGGGGCTTCCCAGGTGCTGGCTCTCATTAATTCCAAGTTCCTTGTCATTTGGCTCTGAATTATTTAGGGTAGGAAGAGGCTGTGTAGAACCGTACAGCAGTTATCTCTTTGTGTCCTCTAAATGTCGGTAAATAAATAGTAACAATGATAGTCTAATCTAACTTGAGTATTTTTATGGCCACCTTCATTTCAGAAGGGTGCAAAAAGCCAGGTTTGTTGAGCTCGTGATTTTTTTTTCTAGATGGCGGTTCATGTTGACATACATTTTTGTTATTCACTAACTATGGTCTTTTTTCAAGATTGATGACAGTGGTCTATCATGTTAAGACAATGGAAAATTAGGAGAGTTTTATCTTCTGTAGGTTAATGGAAGAAATATTTTGGAGTATTTGTCGTAAAATCTTTAGTGTTCCTTGCGTACAAGTTAAAGTTATTCGGTCAATTGTACTAAAATTAGCCTGTTAGGAAGCCCATTTTTCTACCTGTCAGAGTTGCTACTTGTTTGTTTGTTTGTTTGTTTTTTTAAGTTTATGAAAGTGCTTACCAGCATCAGTTTAGTCAAACACTACCATAAAATTCGTCTAGAAAATACTCCAGGTGTTGAACTAAGGGCAGTTTTACTTTGTTTCTTCTCCAGCTGCTGAAAATGTTCTTGAGGTTTAAAATTATTTTTCTGTATTTCCCAGTAGAAGGTGGTAATACTGCTCTTCTTGTTAACAGGCTGTTGGCAAAGTCTTAGTAATCATGACTGTGTCACATAAATTAAGTAATGTGCCTGTTTATTCTTTTTGTTTTTTCCCTATCAGTATTTGCATTTTTATTTCTATGGCCATAAAATGATTTGCATTTTTAAGTCTGCATTTAATTGCCTAGTAATTTGCTGTTAATTTGGTAAATTCCACTAATAGAAACTAATTTTGCATAGTTTTAAGGAACCTGCAAACTCAGTCCTGCAAAGCTGCACGATCTCTTCATTGCTTTGTTCCATTCTTTGCTTAGCATCAATGTTTTCTTAATTGTAGGTTTATTTTTGGCCCAAAAAAAAAAAAAGCTCTTCTGTTTTAAGTCCATCCCAGATGTATTGCCAAGCTTTGTCAATTGCTACAAAATACCATTTTGGGGCATTTCTTAGAACCATTTATGTTATTAGTCTTAACATCTTAATTATGGGTTCGTGTGTATAATAGAATTTGTCAGGAGCTAATTTAAATATTTTCCATCCTTGCCTGAGAGTGGGAATATTGGTGTAAACGAAAGTGAATGTTCTGTATAGAGAGTTGTCTATTTTAAGGGAAATGTTTGCCAGAAAAAAAAAATGATGGAGCAAACAGAGAGATCACTAAGTAAAATATTTGAGGGATTGGAGGCACTGGGACTTAGGAGGCTCGTTATGTTGTGGAAGTGATGTGTATAGTCTTTGAAGGAAAGTTTGACATCATTTCCCTAGCAATATCTAGCTACTGGCTGTTTTCCAGAATATTTTAGCAGGCAAAGAGGCACAAGCCTTTTTTTTTTTTTTTTAATTATTTTTTCCAGTGCTGCCTTTTATCTGGGGGGGGGGGGGAAAGTTCCTTTAAATTATAAAAGGAATTTGAGAGAATGGAAGCAGTAAAAGCTTAAGAATAAGCATGAAGCTTTTGAAATGCTTCCTGCTGCATGTTTATACGTTGATTAAAAAATTAAATGACAGCAGCAATTCAGGCACAGGAAAGAGGGGTCATTGTGCGTATTTAAGATAGTCAAACTAATCAGGTAAGCTAATGCTGGTGTTCTCACATGGTAATGCTGCTGCTGTCCATGCTCTCTGGAAATTAAATCATTTGAGCATCATTTCTTTTACCTTTCAAATGTTCATGTATTATCACAGTGGAAGATCATTTAGCTGGGTATCTTGATTCCTGATCTGGCAAACTCACTTTTTAAAGCACATTACTATTTTTTGCTATTCAGGTCTTAATGACATGAGGGCTGGGAATGTGGAGGAGAAAATAAGTAACCAACTGGAGAAAATAAATAATCAACTGGCAAATCTCACAATTATTACTCGAAAAGGCGTCTTTTTTCCCTTTCCTCTTCTCCCACAGAGAATCCCCAACCATGATGTCTCACATTGTAAAACTTGTTGATCTTGACTAATATTTTTGTGGTGTTGCTCACCAAAATCAATATGCTGAGCTCCTACTGTGGGAACAGTCATCCTTTCATATATTGTAATAGTGTTTAATTTTTCTTTCTCAGTCGTAATTTTCCAGTGCTGCTTATACTATTAGTGTGTAAATTAGCCGTTTGTAGTTATGGGCTTTGGGTGCCTGCAGTATATGTCGCATATAGCTAGAATGCATTTCAGATAGATGGTCAGCAGTGAACAGGAGAGCTGGGCTGAAGTCTCAGAAACGTTTAGATTTGCCACTTCTCTTAGCAGCTGTCTTGTGATAAAGTTATGCTGACAGGGCAAGTGGGAGACAAGGTACAGTTAAGCTCTCAAAAAAATAGTGGAATGATGGGTAAATGAACTGCTAACACCTTTGCTCACTTTTCCCTCTTTAGCTATGACAGGGGATCCACGTTCAACGTATTTGTGGGAAAAGGTCAACTTATTGCTGGGATGGACAAAGCTCTGGTTGGCATGTGCGTGAACGAGCGGCGGTTGGTGAAAATTCCCCCCAAGCTTGCCTACGGCAGTGAAGGCGTCCGTAAGTGCAGCACCGGGCCAGTGAATAGCTGGTTGTGCAAGTGATTCAGCCGAGCAGATAGAAAATGGAGTCACAGAAGAGAAGGGTAGAAATTGCAAGGAGTGAATTTCAGAGAGATTCTCCCCTGCTCAGGGGTGTTTGTTAAGCCTATAGCCTAGCTAATTGCTCCAGGCTCCCTCTGGGTGCACCAAAGGAAGAGCTGTTGACTGTAGAGAGCCTTCAGCAAATGAACCTTGCTCCTAAAGTTAACTACTTATTTATACCTACCTCGCTGTTAAATAGTTATTGTGTTTTGGCCTTGCAGTGCTGCACAAGGTCTTACCAGTGCCAAAAGCAGCTTTGCCCTGCAGACTCAGAGGCAACAAATGCTAAATCAAGAGCAGTTTGCCTGATGGACATACTTGATAACAGTTCATGTTGCCAGATTCTCCACCTTCTTATGTAGCTGCAACAGTGACAAAGGGACAGGGGGATATAAGCACAAAAAGGAGTAAGTTGTACATTGTGGATTTTATTTAGGGAATCTGTAGATTGGTTCCCTTTTTGCTGATGTCCTGTAGAAAAAGGAAAATAAAACTGATTGTGTTGTTTTGGTTTTGCAGCTGGTGTGATACCCCCCAATGCTGTGCTCCATTTTGATGTGCTTCTGATCGATCTCTGGAACTTGGAGGACGAAGTGCAGGTTCAGACTTACTTCAAACCTGAGAAGTGTCCTCGGACAGTTCAGGTGTCTGACTTTGTACGATACCATTACAATGGAACGTTCTTAGATGGGACCCTGTTTGATTCAAGGTACGCAGCTGGGTTGTGTGTCTTTTTGTCTTTTAATAGGTATCTGATGTCACCTTAAACCATCACTTCGCTCTTCATGGGTATAACAATTAATGCTAATTGCCCAGAAAGACAAGAAACGAAAGCTAGCATCATAAAAGTGTCAGTAATTTATTCAGGGGTTATGGGACAGCAGTACTGACTCAAACCAATAAAACAGTATATTATTTGTGTGTGAGCATTACCAGCCTGGCTCCTCTTTTTTAAAATTTCATTCCCTGTATCTATATTACTATTTATTGCAGTCAGCTAGTAGTTTTTATAACCACTGCAGCATAGCTATTCAAGTTAGATACAAGCTTTATAAAGTAAGCAGAGTTTGTGATGAAATTGAGCTACTAACATTTTCATACTGAGATTTTACGTTTACAGCATGTGTACTTTGTTAAAGTTCTGTGGAAAATGATGCTTTAATACAGCTGCCATTATGTTTGTGAGCCACTTTTCAGAACCTCTGTTAGGTTCCTGAAATAGCTAAGCACTCTGGAAGACATCACCCGGCCAGCCCTTGGTAAATCAAGGAGCAATATTTTTGGAGCAGCAGGTTGTGAGTTACATTGTGCATAGCATGTGGCTTTTAAAGATTAATATTGTTCTTTCCTGTGCCTGTCTGACATTTGGTTGTGGGGTTTTTTTGGTTGTGTTGTTTTGGGGTTTTTTTTTTGTTCATTTTTAGCCATAATCGGATGCGCACTTATGATACCTATGTGGGAATTGGATGGCTGATTCCTGGTATGGACCAGGGTCTCTTGGGAATGTGCGTAGGAGAGAAGCGCATTATCACAATACCACCGTTCCTGGCATATGGAGAAGAAGGAGATGGTAAAAGTTATTCTTTTTTTTTTTTTTTTTTTTTTAATCCAGGTCAACCATATTTTAAAACAAACTTGCACTTTGTGTATTTTAAATTTATGGACAGCATTATTACCCATTTCAGACAGATGGATCAAAGTAATGGAAAGAGAGGTTCAAAATGTATTATGTACAGGATTGGACTGATTAGAAAGTACAAGATTTAAAAAAAAAATTTAAACAGTAAATTGCTTAACAGACATATTGTTGAAACAATTGTAATCTTTTTATACTGAAATTTTATTTCATTCAGAGAATATAATCTGTGATTAATATCTAGTGGCTACAAAATCTTGAAGTCTGGTGACTGCATAATTGTTTCAATGACTGCCACAGAGAGCAAAAAACTTTTGAAAAAAGAAAATATGTATTTTTAGTTCCAGTTGTTTTTTTTTTTTTTTTTTTTGCAACCAATGCTCTAGTAATAACTACAAGGTAGATTAATTGTCCTATGAGACTGTATGCAGCCTGTGGCTCATACATGGAGGTCTTCATGTTAAATGAGGGGGTAGTTAGGTATAGTTTGGGACTCTTCCTTAAATTCTTTCTCTGCTCTAGTGTTTAAGGATGTGTCTGTGCTGTACAAGGTTTCATACCCCTTCCATGACTTCATTACCATTAACTGTGATAGCCATCTTCATGGATAACAAAACTTTGTGGAGTTATGTTTTAAAATTTTGTCAGGATCTTGAGCTCAATGGTTCTCAGTCAAAGCAACCCACACTATAATTTGTGTATTGATGGAAAAGTACATTTTCACTGAGATACTCAATTTACCCTTCTTCAACTCCATCATGTGGTCTCCTGTTTTGATACTAACAGGATGGGAAGAGCGGATGTACCAAATTTGTATTCTAATGGTTATTTTATGCACTTTCATGAAGGGTGTTGGAAATACTGGTAGACTAAACCATGCCGCTCAGATGGAGCTGGTGTATGTTGACTAGGATGGGTGTTGCTGAAGATGCTGATGTTTTCAGTGAGGCAGTGCCATCGCAATAGGAACAGAATGAAATACTTGAGTTGGAGAATTGAGTGACAAACCCACACATGAAACAAAAAATGACTGACTAGAAGCAGATTACACTAATTTATTTTGGGAGGGGAGGTGCTTGATATTCGGCAGTGGGTTATTTTTCTTCAAGAAACATGTTTAAGCTCCTTCTAGAACACCTGCAATTTCTTACCAATTTTCTACTCTAATGCTTTTGTAGGCAAGGACATCCCTGGCCAAGCTTCCCTTGTCTTTGATGTGGTTTTGCTAGATCTCCATAACCCCAAAGATGGTATTGCTATTGAGAACCAGCATGTGCCTGAATCTTGTGAGCGGAGAAGCCAGACAGGAGACTTTCTCCGATACCATTACAATGGCACACTTTTGGATGGCACATTGTTTGATTCCAGGTAACCAAACCGTTCAGCCCTACAGATCCCATTTCCAGTTTGACTTGTCTGTCTTGTCCATAATATACCCAAATACAATTCTTTGCTTTTCCTTCCTTTTTGAAATTTTTGAGTGGAGTTGGAGTCTTCTCTTCTTAAAAAAACTCATAGAAAACTTTTCAATATGGGAAGGGAGACGAAGACCTATTTTGTATTATGACAGTATCACAGATGCCATCTAGGGGTTGTGATCCACCTGGTAAAGCTATGGGTGCTTTAGACACTTGTGCCTGAAGACTCTTTGCCCTGTAGAGTTTATCTGCCAAATAGGTAATACTACTGAAGAGAGAGAAAATAAATATGATTCCCATTTTATGTCCTGAGAATTGTGAGTCAGTGTGCTAGTGGCTAGTTTGAGGTTAATCTCAAGACAATCTTTCCATTTGTACTTGAAAACTGTTTGCATTTTGAAGGCTAATGTCTTTCAAGACTGAATTCAGCAACAGGGTTTCTGTGATAAAGGAAGAGGAATTGCTGTCACATGAAATTCAAAGCTCTCTGGGTACATCAGCTTCACCTGCAGATCTATAGGATGAATAATACCCTCGCAGCTTCCTGTCACTTTTGTTTGCTCTTTAATGAGCAGTAGTTTACTTTCCCACTCCAGCTTTCAGAACAGCTAGCACAAGTAGCTAAAAAGAGTTGAAAATGAGCCATTGTAGAACATGTTACGAAATAATAAACTCATGGAAAAATGTTTAGTACTGCTACAGCTGCTGCAAGCTGAAGATCAGTTTACAAACAAAAGCTGCCTAGTATGCCATGTGTGCTACTTCCCGTGAGGAGGAGTCAAGGAATTGTATCTCCTGTAATTGAATTGGGGTGCGGTAAGGTTCAGAATCAGTCTTGACCTCCCCATTCTGCTGCCCAGCTTGGTGGGAGGATAGAAAGCAGGAGACCTGCATCAGCAGCCATCACTGTATATCTTAATTTACAGCTCATGAAAACTTGTAAGTTAAGAACTTAAAGCTTATCCACAGTGCACCTGCCCAGAATATCTCTTTTTTGAGCTGTAAATGAGCATTGTCTGTAGTAATTAAATAACTTTTGAAAGTGGTTGTAGTGTTTATATTAGGGTTGTTGTCAATAAGTAGTAATAAGTGCTTTGTAGACAGTAGCCTCTACATCATTCTAAGTGCTGACAGTTATTAGAGGGCTTATTTGTTACAGTGTCGTATCCTGGCTTCCTGCAGAATTTACAAGAAAGGCCAATATCTAACAAGTATCTATGAAGAAATAGAGCAGCTAACAATAGTTATTGAAAGCCTTGGAGTTCTCCAGGAGAAAATTTCTCACTAGTACAGGGAGCATGCCAAAAGCACTGCAAATGGCTGGGATCGAGAGCTCTAATAATCTTTTCCTTCATTTTTTTCCCCTGCAATATTCAGCTGCAGAACTGCCCCTGGGCAGCTCAGCCAGGGCTGTCTGGACTTAGAGCAGTTGAATAAACATCTGAATTACATCAGGGTCTGCACTGATCTTGCTCTTTCCCAGAGTTACCTCATAAAGATGAGTTAAAACCTTTCTGCCTTCCCTTCCTTGGGTTGTGCCTTCGTGTAGCGTGCCCTGTAGAAACACAGAAGATAGACACATCCTTGTAATAAACATCATTTGTTGTTGTATGCTAGTTCTATTCTGTTGTTAGGTGTTGAAGCAGATCCTTCAACCTATGTATAAGTGATTACATAGTTTGAAAGGGAAGGATAGTATTGATACTGTTTTGTTGTCATGACTCATTTTAATGCTGTGCATCCCAGGAGAACCTATTTATCCCACCTCTTCCTTATAGTAGTTGAACTACATAGCTGTGGTTGCAAAATGAGACGGTCCGAAGGGTGTCTCATGAAAATGAACATAAACTATATCTAGTTGATAAGCACTTACTAAAGTAGCATCAGGGCAGGGGAAAATTTAAAGGAGAAACCTGATTTTTTTCAGTTGCTTATCAAAACATGTTTTCTGTTTAGTCTAAAATACATTAATAAGTGAGATTTTCTTTAAAGATACAGGAGAAACATATTTGCAAATAAGCTGTTCCCTAGCCAGGGTCCCAGTACTGGTTAATAAATGATGCATGAATCACTGACTGATGAAACTTGGTGGCCTAGATTCATTGAACATGGTGATTGCATTGTGCCTCTCTGGTGCTAGTTAATGACCGTGTGCTTGACCTTAACCGGTTTAAGAATTGTGTTGCAGGCTTATTGCGAGATTCTGTGTTTTCTTGAGTACACCTGACACTGCTAAAATGCAAATACTTTCCATAGCTATTCACGAAATCGTACTTATGACACCTATGTTGGGAAAGGTTATGTGATTGCTGGAATGGATGAAGGTTTGCTAGGTGTGTGCACTGGTGAAAAAAGAAGAATAATAATCCCCCCTCATCTTGGGTATGGAGAAGAAGGAAGAGGTGAGCTTGACTTTTCATTCAATCTGCCGTAGTTAATGATGTTTCCTTTATTGTTTAGCACCTCTGTGTGTAGTTCCCTTTTTTTTGGGCATTTGAAAGGCTTTTTCATTATTCTTATTCTTTTCATTATTTTATGGGCATGCAACTGACAGGATTACACCCAGAATTTGCAAAATTATTTTAATTAGCTAAAGAGGTAGGAATAATAATGCAGAACAATCTCACATGTAATTGGTGACCTGAAATTATTTGGATAATTAGTGTTTCAGGCAGACTGGTGCTTGGATGCCAGGAGCTCTGCAGTGTGAAATCTTCCTTCCTGTGTGTCTTAACAAGCTCTTTTTGCTAAAGGAATTGATCGTGTTAAGTTTTCTTCCCCATTCCTTCCACAGCCACAGGTTTTGTGGACTCCTAAGCCACCTCTGTAAACGGTGGATGCATGTAACAGCAAAGTGTCTGTGTATGTATAACATGGAATTAACATTCCTTTGGGAAAACTCATTAGTACCTAAAAAGATTGCTGTGAGAGGTCTAATAGGATAACCCTTCTAGCCGATCACAGTTATGGCTGGTGTTTCAAGAGGTACCTCCTGGGATGTTATTTGGAAAATGTGACTTGGAAGAAAAGCCTCTCCTCTGGGAATGCAAACTCTATGCTGTTGATTTGGGTATTAGATTCCTCTACCCCATTCCTGGATCTGGGTGTGTCTGTCAGTCCTGGTAATGCAATTGCACATTATCCTGGGAAGTGTGGGAAGAAGTTGCTTGCTATCAGGACATTTTAAGGAAATGTAACCTTTTAGACATAATGGCATTCCTTGAAGCATGAGAAGTCCTACAAGAATCTTGATGATCAATAATGAATTGGTACATGAAGCACAAATCAGTTATTTAGGGTGGTCCCAGGCAATACATGGTTATTGCTTCATTTCTGCATAATTTTCAAATTCATGATAATGGAAATTTTTTCCTTCACTGTTGAAGTGGGTGTTTAGTGCTTTTCCACTGATTCTTTTTCCTACGTGGGATGCAGCTTGCATCTGTTGCATACAGAGGAGGTGTAATCTTTTAATTCTGAGTGAGAAGAGTAAAATGACTTAGTAGCAGACACAGTGGGAATACATATTCCTACATGGTGCAGTACCTGGTCATCATAAGCCTGTTTGGATACCATTTCTTTCTCTACTTGCCTAATTTGCTTCCTATTTAGGAAAGATTCCAGGATCTGCAGTGCTTGTCTTTGACATCCACGTGGTTGACTTCCACAACCCCTCAGATTCGGTCGGCATTACCGTTAACTACAAACCTTCCAACTGCACCATACTGAGTAAGAAGGGAGATTACCTGAAGTATCACTACAATGCTTCGCTCCAGGATGGTACTTTGCTGGACTCGACGTAAGTGTATCACCTGGTAAAGAAAATATCTCTAGCAGCTGTCAAAGCAGAATGAATTGCCTGCAAAGCAGGCTGGCAGGGAATAAAGAATTTCTAAGTACAAAATTGAGTATTTATGTAAAATGTATTTTTATGTCTGCCTGCCTAAGATACATAGGAGAAGGAAAAGAAAAAGAAAATCTATCATAGCATAATGAGAGACCTGGGTACAAAGAGGATGTAGGAATGTGCTGGAAAAGAACATAAACACTACAGGTGGAGTGACAAAACAGGTTGTCTGCATGGCAGTCTGTTTAAGTGGGCTAATTCAGGGGTCTGGGCCAGTCATACTAGAATGACACAGGGCTCGGCATGAATGAATTGTCCAAGTTTATTCAGTTTCTTGGGTAGGATTTGTGCTCTGTGCTGATTCGGTGCTCCTGAGAGAGGTCTGGTAGGGCTACTTTGTGTAGTCTTGTTAAAGCTGTCTTGAGTGTGGTTTATAGTAAATGGTCACCCGTCATATCTGTACCACGCATGGGTGGTAGTTTTCCTGTATTGTAGTGTTGCGGTAAGTGTCAGCATGGAGAAACTATCAGAGGGCTTGATCATGACTGTGATGATAATGTTCCTTTTCCTCCTTCCTGTTGACAGTAGGTTTATGAGGGAAGCCAGAGATCGCTCCCGTCTGTCTCGTATAGAACTAAAGTGACCCCATCGCATTGTTTGCTGCAGCTACAAGAATGCTTCTGCTAGCTTTTTTTCTGCCTTCATCGTTTGGATAGTGCAAGTCATCTAAATAATATTTTATATTATTATATAATATAATTTTATAATTAAGGCAAGTTAGGAAAAGCTATTTTTAAACAGGTTATAACTAACATAGGAAACCTCTCATAGTTTTCACGGTGTACACAATAGCTTGCAGACCTGAAAAGCTGGCTTACATTGAAGCACATGATGTGATGCTGTAGGCAAGTATGAATGCAAGTAACGTGTTCAGATTCAAAACACCTTTTATATGGCAGGAATGCTCAATTCCCATTTTGTAGCAGGAACCAAGGGATGTCAAGACTGTCTTAATCAAAGCAGTTTGTAGAGAATCAAAGATCATGAATCTTGTGCTCCTAGTTTTAAGGCTGACCTCCTAGCCACTGAATTGTTTTCTTTCCAAATAATACTCTGTTATACAAGCACATCCTGCAGTGGTACAGCCAAGCCAAATAACCAGACAGGAGACCGACAGAAGAAAGGGTCCTGCTGTTATGACACATGCCAAGTAAAAAGTCTTAACACTGCATGTTCTGCTTTTAGAATCACAATACATGTTTAACTTCTGGCATTTTAACTCCTGTTAATTTCTGATTTTAGAAATGAGCCACCAGCAGCAAGGTATAATTCAAAATATAATATGGTTAAATAGCAGCAGTAGTAGTATACTTCCAAGCTGTCTTGGTTAAGTGACTACTACATTACAGCGACTGATTTCATTAAAGGGATGGCTGATCCACGTGAATGCAGCCAGATCCTTAGAGGTTGGTAGTTCTGGGACAAATGTACATCTGGAATTTTTATATCTGCTAAGAAGTCCAACTTCATTAGTTAAAAATGTGTGAAAGGCAAAAGTCCTTATTTCAAGATAAAATACTTTGGGGACTTAATTGGCAGGATTAATGATTTTAATGGGATTTCATTCAAGAAGCCCGTAATTTTAGTACCAGAGGATTTGTCAACAGTGAGATGCTTCTGTTTGGTGTTGGCTGTAACTTGCTACCTTGAGAACAACTTCAGGTAACTGCTTGGTAGAACAGAGTATTGGGCACCAACTTAATTTTTGGCAATGACAGGACACTAATTAGAAACTGCTATTTCTGTGGTAATTTTGAACAACATAAATTCTCTACTGTATGTTGAAATTTTTAATTTTTCTTCCCTTCCTCTCCAGACACAGCCTGGGCAAGACTTACAACATAGTTCTGGGATCCGGACATGTGGTGGTGGGGATGGACATGGGCCTTCAAGACATGTGTGTTGGGGAACGACGAACAGTTGTTATTCCACCTCATCTTGGTTATGGAGAAGATGGAGTTGGTAAGTGAGTGAAACCTATTGCACATCCACTTAGCATCTCTTGAGTAACTGAAACGCAAGTGCACATGTTTTGTTACTTGCTATGCATTAGGTGACATAAGGTGAGTGTCTCTTAGCTGCTTGAATGGGAATTTTTTAGAGGCTTTTCATTTCATTATTTTAGGCAACCTCCCCATTCCCCAATGAAATGAACATCCTGTGTTGCGTTTTAAGTCATAGAGTTAATGTGGCCAATAGAAAGACCATCCCAGTAGAGAAGGGAACACATGCCCTCAGTAATGTTGCTTTGTCAAAATGGAAAGCTCCAGGTACTCTGGTGTTGCAGAGGGATGTAAACAGTGTTCTTCATTATAGGGAATTGGGTACTCATGCTTGGACATGCGACGTGTTGTTCAGGAAACAAAACTGAAGGGGACTGTTCAGCACTAATATGTTAGAAAATTCAAAGAAAACTCGAAATTGAGAAACTACATAAACTGAATGTAAGATGGGAAACAGTGTATTGGTGCCATTGAAACCCCAACACCAATACATTTAAGGCAGTTTGCTCTGTCTTAGAGCATTGAGGCTTACCAATTTTTAATGACAGTGACGGCAATAATAAAAAGAACAATATAGAAGTGTCAAGAACTTTCATATCCCAGTATGTGTGGTTGTTACTGGTCTTCTGAGTTAAAAGTCTCGAGGGAAAGGAGTCTATCAGGAGATGACCATGATCAGCAAACTCTGGTACGTATGGAAACAGTTGCATAAGTTGCTATGTTCTTTGAATAGCTCCAGAACAGTTTGTATTTTATAAAGGCTGTCTGTCAGGCATCACATGTCAAGCTTAATGGAGGATTAATTTGTGATAAGAGATAAAAAAGCATTTTCACTTGTACCTGTCTTCCATGAAAAATTATGAGTATTATATATATGCAACATTTTATACTATAAAATTGCATAGTTATATATAATAAATTGAAAATTTCCTCATAACATAAAAAGTCTGCTGTGTTAAATACCTGTCATAGGTATTTGCCATCATTCAAATTACATTCGATACACGGTCTGAAACATTGCATGGTTGTTAGTGTTTTAGTGTGTACCCAGATATCTGAAGAGATTGCTCGTTTGCTACTGGAGAGAAGTTAGAGGTGACCTCAATTTTTTTATTCAAGGATAAATGAAACTCCTTCCATGGTTTCATTGATGTAACATCCCAAGCTGTTGCAACGCTGTTGAGTCTGTCAGGAGCACCTTGATGCACAGTGTATTGGTGAGATAAAGGAAAATTGATTAATTCCCGCAGTTTTATAAGTAAAAAAATGGATGCAGTTTTATTATGAAAGCTTCCTTTATGTTTTGATCACCTCTGCTGAAGTGAACAGGAAGATTTGGTAGGCTTGGGATCACGGGGCTTGGGGATCACAGTAGGGAAGCACCTGTTGGAGCAGGAAGAGAAGTTTAATTACGGATTAAAAGGAAAAATACCCTTCAATGTAAGTGAGGATAAATACCCCTCTTTGCTGTTTGTCATGACAGAAGGAGAAGTGCCTGGTAGTGCTGTATTAGTTTTTGACATCGAACTGCTGGAGCTGGTGTCTGGCTTGCCTGAAGGGTACATGTTTGTATGGAATGGGGAAGTCTCTCCCAATCTTTTTGAAGAAATAGACCAGAATCACGATGGAGAGGTTCTTCTGGAGGAGGTAAGCTAAAACAATGAAAACACTTGCAGTGGTTTTCTCCTACCACCATCAATGCAGACGTTGAAGAATGAGGTCTTTCCTCCTCCTCCTCTTCTCCTCCTCTTCTTCTGACATGGTGTTTGTTGTCAAGTTAACAAGGCGGCAGTGTGTCAGTTAAAACATGGTTATCTAGCTTTAGAGATAGAACCAAAAAGAAAAAAGAAATATAAGAATGGCCATACTACTTAAGATCATTTACTATTGTGATCTCCTTGGTCAACAACAGATACTTAGGGCACAACTTTAAGAGGCAGAGTTAGTATTCAATGATCCTTTGTTGTATCAGCCTTCTCAGTGTCTGTTAATTAGAAGTTTATGGTGAATTCTTGAGCCAAAGCTGAGCCTTCAGCAGTGCATCCAGGAACCGTCTAATCACTTCTGGAGTCTGGCAGTGCCTGCGGCTGCTCCTTCCACAGGTGAATTGTGTGCTGTGTGAACAAGTCCTTCCCCTTGCTTGCTTTTAAAATCTGCAGTGTGAGAATGTCGTTGGGTGCCCTAATTGAAAGCCGCTTGCCTTTGCCACATCATCTCTGATAATGTAAGCCTCTGTGAGGTTTTCCTCTGCGTTTTCTCTTAACTGAGGAGTTCTATTTTTTTATCCTCTTCTTAAGTCTTCTTTGTCACCTTTCTCTGTCGTTCTGTTTTGTGTCCTTCCTCGCCGGAGTAGTGCTGCCTGCAGCACTCGAGGGGTAGGCTGTGGCCCTGTGGAACAGCATGGGATGCCTTTGAGCATTTTAACAAGCCAATGGGATGAAATAAAAACCTTGTTTTCCCTTTTCCTAGCACTTTTTTCCACCTCTTTATTTTCCTTCCTTGTCCATCTTCTTTCTTGTGTTTGCCTCCACTTTTGCCCTTGCAGAGAAGGTAAGAGCTTCTACCAGTCTAGAGAATGAGTGAGGTAGGAAGTGACTGTTGTTATCCACATCCTCCTGGTCACCTAGCAAGGAGGGGAAGGAGAAGCCAAGGAGATATGAGAGGATGCTTGGTCTAAAAGGTGTAAATGAATGTCAGCAGTAGCTCTCATTGCTGAAGCTTATTTAACAAGTAGCGCCACAGATAACACTAATTGGAAAAGCTGTGTTTGATTGTAGACTTTGTTTTTAGCAAGCTAGCAGTATGACTTCTGTCAGATGATGTCTAATCACCTTGAATAATTTCATCATACGTATCAGGAAAGGGATTTTTAGGGAAAACTAACCTTGTAACCTTCCCCACCATGGAGTCAAGCAGAAGGCATAATGCCTGAAGTTCCTTTAACAAACGTCATGGTATCCTGATACTTAAAGTCTCATTTCTGTGTTTTGTTCTTTTTTTGTGTGTGTTGTTTCTTGTAAGATGCAGGCGGATGTCTGTTTTACAGTGTGAGCTTCTTGTATCGGCATGCGAAATTAAACCCCCTTGGTCCCTATAGATCTGTTTCTATGTCACTCTCTGTTCAACTCATCTTGTCCCTAAATTATGAAAAAGAACTTTTCTGTTATGGGTCCAGGACCCACTGGAATAAGTGAGGAAATCCCTGCTGAGCTCCACAAAGAGTGATTTAGCCACATGTGTCAGTCCTAATTAGTCCAATTTAGGTTTTAAGCTTTATAGGATAGTAAGAGTATACTTTTACATACACTTAATAAGTAGTAGAATGCTGAATAGTCAACAACAAATAAATGCTACTTTTGTAAATATTCTTCAGTTTTAAATGTCTGTTTCATTGTGAGCTGTTTTCTCCTCCTTTCCTTCCACTTAGTTTTCAGAGTACATTCAAGCTCAAGTCAATTCTGGCAAAGGAAAACTAGCTCCTGGTTTTGATTTTGAAAAGATTGTTAAAAATATGTTCACCAATCAAGACCGGGATGGAAATGGTAAAGTTACTGCTGAAGAATTCAAGTTGAAAGACCAGGAGACCAAAGAGGAACACGATGAACTGTAAAGATAAGAAGAGAGTCCTGAGCTGACCTGCTGACAGGGGTTTCAGCAAGCATGTTTCTGAAAGGTTAGCACTCGGATAGATAACCTGTGTCTGCCTGTGCCTATGTGCTGGTAGGCTGTTAAAATAGGAAGAGATTTTCAGTTGGAATTATTAGGTATATTTGAAAAAAGTGTGAAGTGCCTCAAGATAGAACATATAAACGGATAAAGAGTGTACTGCCATACACGGTATTGTGAACCACGTGGTCTGTTTTTATGCTAAAGATTAGAAGTTCTCATTGAACAATACACAGTCACTTGGATGGATGGATGGATGGATGGTAGGGAGAAAACTTACTGAGTGCTTTTAAAAGAGTTTTAAAAAACCTTCTGTATCTGAAATACTTGTGCAGGAGAACAAACCAGAAAATATTCCCCATGAAAATAACCTGTAAAAATTGTCAGCCCTTGAGCCCAGCTCCTTTCAGAAGGCACGAGCACTCTTTCCAGTAATGGAACAAACTCATACAAGTATTTGCCAGCAGGAACTCCGATTTGCAAATTGCAGAATGTGCAGATGATAGCAATGCCATTGCAGAATTTCCATAAGCTGTGAATTAAATTAAACAGGCCTAGAATTGTAACTCTGTATGTGTTGGGTTTTTTCCTTATGAAATAAAAGTTTGCTACCATCTGTATTGTATTTAATTAATAACCTCGACTCTTGCTGGCCTGTTGAAACAGTGTTCTCATCAGTGATTCCCAAACCTTTCTAGTTGCAATCTTATTTATAGTTTCATTAGACTTTAAACATTAGCATTATGGCGTCCAAATACTGTCATAAATACTGGAAACAGTTGATTTTGTGTTGGACTTCTGTCTCCTGTTTTGGGAATTGTTAGACTAAGGAGTAAGTACTTAAAGCTTATGCAGCAGAGCAGTCTGGCATGGCCAATAAACAAAAAGACAGTGATAGAATCAAGAAACAGACCCATCTGTTTGTGTCTGCAAACATTCTGGCCTATCCCTCAATACAAAATCAGGCCTGGGAGTGCTGTTTAGATTATGTGAACTCTTCAGACAATCAGCCATTAGATCTATAAATGTAGCAAGCTGTTTAATAGAAAATACACTAAACAGACATGTTTTTCTGGAAGGCTGTATGATCCCCCCTCAGTATATTACATGTAAAGAGCACAAATACGTATAGCGTGACACTATCAAAGACAAGTAGAAAGGGAGTTTTGTTTCCATTATCTGCTTTGTGTCTAGTTTCTTGCTTTTTCTGATCTATACATGTGGATTCTAAGCTCCCTGAGATGCTCTTTTTAAAAACTGGTATTTCAATTGGATGAAAACCTTCTGTATTGGTTTTTAATACAGTTGTTATAGAAAGTGCAGTGAAATATTTTTTTTCTAGTTTGATACCATTAAATATTGGATAACTGATCTTTTTGTTAAATAAAACGTTGATCAACTATTACTGTTAAAGTTTCTTTTTTTTCTGGCATTTTAATGGGTTGGGAACTTGAGTTGAAGCAAATACCCTTCATGCAGCTCTCTTCTCTTGCACACAGCAGGCTTATCCTGAGCATGTTCAATGTTGCTATTGATCTTCAGGAAAAATATTTTAAACTAAGATGATTTGGTTCAAAAGGATTGAAAATAATAAACCACAATAAAAGTTGGTGGTTTTTTTTTCCATACTTCACACAGGTGAAGTGAAGTCAAGTCATTCTTTGGCTTTAGGAGGAGGTCCCTAAATTACCCATCCCCTATTGCCATCAGCTGTGACAGTTGGGAGGGTGATGGTTCTCTCAGTTGGGGGCTCCAAGTCTCTCCTTGAATGAAACTGTCTTACATAAGAAACAACGTTTCATTCCCCAGGCTAGCAAAAGCTAACTCACTGGCCTTTGTGTCTGGGTTTTGGTGTTTTCACTTCCATCTGTAGCTCAAAAAATGCATGTATTGCACCTAAAATGCTGGAAGTCTGGTCTGGTTTGGGCTTGATGTAAATACCGGCCCTTTATACCAGATGTAAATATTGTGGATATCAGTGAATGGCACTTGCAGTCCAAAGGTTTGTGACCTGAATGGCTCCTTAGAAGCGTTACCATCTTGTGAAAGCAGCTTTCTCAGAAGACTGTTGCACAAAATTTTCCCTCTTGTTTTGTTTGGAAGTAGATTGCTCACTTGTCACTGTGGTTCAAACATGTTGCTTCTGCGTGCTTATGGAGCTGAGATAAGGAGCGGGAAGAAAGTTGTGACTTGAATGCTGGCAGGAGCAGTCCTCAGTGTGGAAACAACTCCTTACTCTGTTCTCATACATACCCCCAAACCCCAAGTCTGTCTTCTGGATATCCAGAATTGTTTTATCTAGGAAAATCTTAGTGAATAGCTCTTCCTGCAAAGAGGATTGTTCCAGATGGTTCCCAGGAGGTGGTCTGAGGAGTTCCTAGTAAACCAGGACGGCAGAGTTGTCCTTCAGGGCAGATGCAGGACAAAAACAGTACTGTGCTCAGAAGTGCAGTCAGTTGGTAATCCTGAAGATCGCCATGCTGGATTTCTTTGGAAGCACACATCAGTGATGGGATAGCAGGTATGACTTTACCAGTGCTTCTGGCTAGGGTAAGTACATCTGAAATTCTCATTCCATTGCTCTTTAGGCCTTAGCAAACATGGCTTGTGATCCATCTAAACGATGTTTTTCTGTCAAAAGGAAATTTTTGTTGGCCCCTCACCTTATCCCCCCCAAATCTGGAGGCTGCCATTTTGGAAATGAAAATGCAGCTTTGGGGGAAAGCAGAGAATAAATGGAAAAACTTGCTGCAAAATGATTGTATTTATACTGGGCATTTACTTGCCCAGACATAGGCAACAGCGGCCAGGACTACCTGGCTACATTAGACTAAACTGCATAAAATCCAGAATTTTTGATTACTTAGGTAGACCCTGTCAGTTCTTTTCCCTGCTGTTGGCAGCTATCGGCTCCTACCTCAAAGGAAAGCTCGGGGCCACCTTCCCTCTCAGAAAAGGGTTGTACTTATGTTGAATCCTCTACCCATTGCTTCTCACAGTGTGTAGCAGCCCTTCAAAAGTGAGGGTAGTCTGCCTGCCAGTTAACCGAACCAGAGCCAGGGGAGCTGGCTGGGAAGTGAAATTGTGCTGGTATGGACTGGAAGAGCTCAGCCCAGCCCCTGCACCCCTAGCTCCAGCAATAACAAAATCCCTCTATGTATGTCACCATCCTGTTAGAGAGGGCAGCCTGTGGTGGATATGGATATAAGGGAAATATTTTCTACCTGGAAATGTAAAATAATTTTTTTTATGCAGAGAGTATCTATTTAGATACTTTCTCCCCTACGTAACTGAGATAAATTATTTAGAAAAATATATGGTAACTCTTTAAGGCTCATTAATAGCAGATGAAAATGGATAGTTTAGCTAACAAGAGACTCTCCAGAAATCAGGCTGCTGCTACTCCTGTAATGAACAGCCAGGTGCTATTCTCAGAGCTGGGCAGCTGACTCCTATTAGGCAGCAGATTGATGAAAGGAAGCTGCCTGGAGTCAAGGCTGGGAATCACCTCCTGGATTGTCAGAGGCTCAGTGGAAAGAAAATGGAACAAGGAACACGGGTATGTACCCAGAAAACTCCAGGTATTTACAAATATTTTTCCTGTGTGATTTTTTCTGTCCTAACTTGACAGCAATGTTTTTTGCTGTGTAACTCTGCCTAATCCAAGTATATTCAGAAATTATACTTAAATCAGAGTTTGCAGTTGTTGAACTCAAATTTTTTTTTTCTGTGTGAAAAAATACTCAGGTTTTCCTTTGAGCTTAAAAATGGCATATTTAGCTAGTACTTGGTGCAAGTTTTTGGCTCAGTTCAGGACTATTAGTGTGTGTTTGATAGTAAGAGGATATTTGAGCTGGCTGCAACACCCACTCAGAAGGAGGAAACATTTTTAGCTAAATAAGGGTCCCAAATACTTGACCTTGGACATGTGCTACAGACAGAACACATACTGTGAGTAGAGGGGAAAAAAAAACCACCTCACAAACTGACTTAACTTTGCTGCTTATACCTTGCATTAAACTTTAGATATACTCTTTTGGCTATGGGAGAATGGTCTGGAAAATGTATGATACCTTTCTTTCCAAATTGAATCATAAATAAAATATACTTTTAGGGTTGCAAAATGTTTCTGGTTAGAAATTTGATTTAGAAAGACATTCTGTGAATACTGTCTCTTTCCAAAAAGTGAATGCAGAATCTGGATAGCAATTACAAGAATTAGGGTTGCTGGAGAAGGATGGTTTAACTTGTAGCTGCAGTGTAAATTTTGTTTGCAGTTAATTTTGCTCATGGTTTTGGAGAGGCAACTCATAGTATCAATTCTTATTTCTAGCCAACAGACTAGTGACAAAAAGATGGGATTTTGAAAAAGTGGAGGATATGTAAAAATGCATCTTGTGTTTTCCATTAACTACCATATAAGCAAGAGTTACAGTTGACAGCGGAATGTGAGATGATGAAAGGGTATTCATAATCTGTACAGCACTATGTAGGTTTTTTAAATCAGACCTCCTGGTTCAGGTTGATCATATAAATAACTGTTTTCTCTAGAAAGCTATACATGTGGCATTTCAAGAAGTAAATTATTTGGTGTGCAGATACCCTTTGTACAGGAAATCGGTTCTATCAGATGATTGCAATGTGGCTTAGTTGCTCTTATGTCCTAGCAAAGGTTCACTGCTCTGGCAGACCCTTAACATAGAATCTGAGACTGACAGGATTTAACGATAGAAGGAGAAAAGCGTGCTGGAGATCTTAACTTACCTGCCTCCTTGTGGGAGGGTAAGAATCCTTTTCCTTAAGTGACTGTCATTGTGGACTGAACGTTTGGTGACTGACCATTCATTGTCCATCTCCTTGGAGGTGAGATTGGAAAATCTTCATTACATAATGCTTGAAAGATGGTTGGTTGATCTGAAATCCTCTACCAAGGCAAAGAGTTTTAAGTGTCTGTGTAGTTGGGAAATCATCAAGGGATCGCTTCTGATAAGCTTGGGCTCTAGGAAGGCTGAATACTCATTTCAGTAACTCAGATTAAGATGTAGATGGAGGTCTGTTTTGGTAACTGCTTTTAAAGATGTTGTCTAATCCTTTTCCATATTGCTCTGCTAGTGCTTTCCCATATGGTTTTGGTTGGGTTTTTTTGTGGTGGTGGTGTTTTCTTTTTCTTTTAATTGTGGGTGGGTTGAACAATGAGATCCTCATCATGCTGAAGGACTGATAGCTTGCTTCCTGTAGGGTTGGGTGAAGCTGAGGAAAAATTCTGGAGGGAGGATCAGTGAGTTTATGTGAAACCCTGAGGCAAGCTGGATGAGAACATGGGGCAGTCCTGCCTTTCAGAAATACTACATAGAGACACCAGAATTGTCCCCTCCTTTTCACCAACGCTGGGATGGCCAGGGATATCCGTTACGCTTGTAGCCAGAATGATCTTGTGCCAGGGAGTGTGTCGCTGACATATCTTGTGCTGCGGAGCCGTGGCTATTGGCCACTTTTCACATACTCTAAATTCTATCTGTTATCTGTATTCCAAAGGTAACCCGCCTGTAGACGGAAAATTTTGTCCCAGTGTAAACTTTGGGAGTCATGCCTGGTAATTAGCCGCTTGCAAATGGAGACTGGTTGAGTAAGCAGTGCATCCAAACACCTTGGTGTTTTTCAGAAGGCCTTTGCATTTTGGACTTTTATTTGGCAGCTATGACAAAAGATCCAGCATGATTGCTTGTTTAAAAAATGAAAAAACACCAAAACGAAGAATGACCAACCCTACCCCCCAAAAGAACCTTGATGTTAACTCAGCTAATGTAAATTCTGTAGGTGCCTAAAACCCAAAATGTAGACTGTTAAAGAAATTGTGTCTGCTGACCTCCCCTGGAAATGCTGTGGCATTCCCTGAGCACCTTGCCATGCCCAGGGTGGCACAGACCATGCCGCTGAGCGGGCAGCTCACACTGATGACCTGTGAGGAGTCATGCATAACATCGCCCTGCTTAGCTTGCCGGCAGTGCTGAAACCGTAGCGTGAGCAGAAGATAATTGCACAGAAGGCTGCTCCCTCCCTTACAGTTTTGCAATACGACTGTCCTGCCCTCCTCCCTGGCACAGGCAAACAAGGGAACAGGGAGAGAGGGCACAGGGACTGGGTGTGAAGGTTGGCTCCATGGCTCATCCAAGCAGGAGAAGAAAGGGAGAAAGTGTGTATCTTGTGCATTAGGGAACATCCTTCCTGCCCCTCCTGGCTGGGTGTCCAGGGTGCCTGCCTGTGAGCCTCTCCTGTCCCACTATAGCTGGCATGTTCTAATACACTTCCTCCTGCTCTTCTGTGATGGCTTGGATAAAGCTGCTCTGTCCCTGGCTGCTCTGAGGCGGCCTGCTGCCCTTGCTTGTGACTCTGCCTACCGCAGGCAGCTGCTCACCCTGTAGCTCCTAGAGCTGCAGAATCTCCCCTGTTCAGCCCCACTGCCACAAGTCCTTCTCACCTTCAGCCCGTTCTGTGCAGTGTCTCCCACTTGGCCAGTCTTTGCTCCTGTCAGCCACACATCAACTGCAGCACCCGCTGCTGCTGGGCACTTGATTTTGGGTGCGTGTGTATGAGAGAGGGTGAATAGCAGCAATCTTGATGCCACTGACTCAGCAGCTGTCACTACTGTTTTCAAGCTCTCCTCATCTTCTGGCTTTGGCAGGCCAGGGCTGAGGCAGCTGCTGCTCCTGTCTCCTCCTGTCACTGGCACTGTCAGGGCACTTTCAGCTCTTCCAGTCTGCTGCTGCCTGAGTCATGGCTCTCAAATGGAAGGCAGCCAAGACACTATCCTCTCCCCGGTTGTCTTATGGTTTAAGTGGTTTTCTGCTCAAATGGACAGCTTCTAAGGCTCCTGCTTCTGGGGACCTAGCTGCCCCTGTGCCAGGAGTAGGGAACTGGATGACTGTAGATTGTATACAAGGAGGACATCATCCCTCAAACAGTCTTTGCCTGTTCAGATACAGGCTGGAATTTCTGAAAGGTCCCTGTGCTCAGCAGTTCCCTGCTGGCACAGCATGTGCAATGTTATTATGAAAGGATGCTCACACTGCCTCAGATTGCGCATCAAGCCTCTGCCATGCATTCAAAATACAGGGATGATTTAATTTCAGTTTACCACAGAGGATGCAGAGGTGGGGTAAGGAAACTATCCCCCCTGCCTTGCCACCTTGGAAAGTTCTAGCAGGTGTGGTAACATGTAAGTCAGCTCATTTGGAAAAAATGTGACTGGTGTTACTGAGTCAGAATTTAGAGAACAGACCACAGGTTGGACGGAAAGATGCCACCTCTTGAGGTGTGTATTCCTTGTTGGTGGGAAAGAATGCAGATCTAGGCTCTCCCATATTTTCATTACAATTCCTCAGGGAATGGAAGATGGCACAGTCACTGCTGTATGTAAAAGAAAGCAAAGGGGAACAATGACTATATTGCATGTTAGGGAAGTTGTATGATTGCCTCTATTAATGAATAGAGCTAGTACAGCTGAGACCTCTTAGGACCAGGGTCACAACACCATCTTTAACTTCTCCTGCAACATATTAGATTAAGCTTCCAAAGCTGCGGCTCTATTAAGCTGTATCATTCTGTACATGATGCTGAGAGGTACTGTAATGTGTTCAGTACAGGGGAAATACTTTCTGAAGAAATTTTTTACGATGAGGGTGGTTAGGCGCTGGCACAGGTTGCCCAGAGAGGTGGTAGATGCCCCATCCCTGGAAACATTCAAGGTCAGGTTGGATGGGGCTTGGAGCAACCTGATCTAGTTGATGTCCCTGCTCATTGCAGGAGGGGTTGGACGAGATGACCTTTAAAGGTCCCTTCCAACCCAAACTATTCTATGATTTTATGAGGATTCAGTAGGTGTTTAAACAGAGAGGACTTGCATAACGAAGCGAGAAGAGCTAGGTGCTATGCTGATACTTGGACTTACAGTTTGCAGACAGTGGGAATGTGACTTAAAGTCAGTCTGGAGAGGTGTTCCTTAAGTGCTTCTGAGGCATGGGGCTGGTAGCAAGAAAACTTGGTTTTGCAAGACGGCTAAGTCAGCTTTTAAAATCCAAGATTAAGATCTAGCTTTGTTTTGATTTTCTGTGCCTGGAGCAGCTCACTGAGAATTGCAAGAGCAATTATTTCAGATGAGCCATGCTAGCTTTGACATGAAACATCAGGCTAGAAGTGGAGCAGCAGACAAAATAGGATCTGAAAAGGGGCTGAAGTTACGGCTGTGTACTATTAGCTTGTGAAACTATCTGTTGTTACAAATATGTGAAACTTTACCTCAGATATACTAGCTTAAAACATTCTCCCCATTCCACAGAGGATAAAGAAACAGTAAGGACATAAAATACTTTGTAATGATACAAAAATCTATTACGAAGAAACACTTTGCCTGAATTGGGTGAATAAAGCATTTTTACTGAAGAAAAATATATGTATGAAAAAATTCTGTGGCAGTCTGTAGCATATAAGTAAGATCCTTCAAAGTACAGCTGAGACTGAAATATCTTCTTTGAAAGAAAAGGCAACACAAATGTGCATGCTGCTTATTCACAGAACGTTTACATCTTCAGTTTTACAAAATAGCCACATTTTCTAAAATGCTCCTCTGAAATGCCTGATTAAAAGACAGTGAACCATAGTATCCCATCAGCAGCAGTTTATCACATCTATAAATCCAATTTAAATATAGTTATAACAGGAGTGTGAGACAATAAAGAACAGCATAAGAGCCGTAAAAGGAGCTTCTAGTTGACAATGGATTCCATATATATATTTCAAAATACCAAAATGAAGATAAAAGTTTTAAATTAAATTAAACAGTTCTGTAAATGAGTAATAAACACATTTAAGATAGCACATGTGTGTTCTTCTGTCCAGTTGCCTCCTGGAAGGAATGGAGTGACTTGAGACTGCAATTTACAGGATTTTCTGTAGGATGGAGTTGGCAACTTCCAGGGATTCATCTTTCACCAAGACAATATCATAAGAGTCCATGTATTTTTCCAAAAGCTCATCTACCTAATTGCAAAAGGGATAAAGACAAAGACCCATTTAGTGATACAATTAATTTCTGAAAGACTTTTTGTCATTAAAATACTGCCCAGTCTTTCTACCAAATTCAGGGAATGAGCCATGCAAACATGTTATTTCTCCTGTGAGTGAATTCCACAGGATGACAGTGTAGGAGTAGCCTGACATAACTATGTGCGCGTTACAGGATATAACACCTCATATTTATTCCAGGATCTTGCACATAAAGATACTGAAAGAAAAACTACTTCCTCAGCTTCCCAAAAGGCAGAGAGAAATAGAAAACTGAAGTTTTCTCTCTCCTGAATGCAAATGGATATGCATTATAACTTGGCAACCAATCAGTTCTGTGTCACCTCAAAAAAACCCCAACCCTAAAACAGGAGACACGGCCTAAATCTGTTAATCGGAAGATTTATAATTTTGCTCAATTATCTATCCAGTATTGACAGGAGGGGGAGGAGGCACAGGAATTTAAGAGAATTAATTTCTCTAGCCTCTGAATTTTACTTCTCAACAAAATACCTTTTTGGAACTAGTTCAGTACAAAAACCAAAGCAATTTACATTTGTGTTTTTGTAGCTTATGGGTTAGAAAAAAACTGAAGGCAAGAAATCCATGAAAAATGTTTAAAATCTCCAAACAAATATGGGCCAAACACTTGGTTTGATATCTGAAGCTTCCTGTTTCTAACTCACAATGTTTCACTCAAAGTTTACAAGGTTATAAAAGGCTACTTACTTTATCATTGAGATAGCCAATCTTAAGAATGTGTTCAACATTTGCTACTCCATCTGCCATACTCAAGTCTCCTTGAGAATCACCCAGCAGTATGATATTACTGTTGTCTTTTAGTTGTTTGAAGTACTCTGTATTCTTCAAGGCACCATCATGTTTGTTGTAAACATGAATCAATTCTCCTTTAAATCCTTTTAATATTCCCTATTAAAAAACCCACTGAAGTTATTTCTAGTATCACATAGGCAAGATAGAACCTAGAATGAAATAGGTGATATTACTGTTGAACTAACACTGAACTATGTAATCTCTAATGATGAACAAGATAAATTACTGTTAAATAATGTAATGACTGTAATAGCATTGTTAAGACTAGGCAGAGAGTGATCCTCCCTGCTTGGAGGAGTAGCGCTGCACTGGGCTGAGTGTGAGGTGGTTGTTAAAAGAAATGAATGGTATCTTAGTCACACCATGCTAAAAGTGTTTGAACTGTTATCCTCTGCTTGTTTTTTACCTGTGAGAGTGCTGAGTAAGCAATTCTCATTTGCTATATGGCAGGGTAGATGGCTACATCTGTTGCATTAAAATGTTCATCTTGTAGTATATATAAATAGCTACTAAATACCACAGAGTCATGTTTGATAAGAACGTGTTATTTCATACATACATGTTCATCAAAATCCATGAAATTGGAAACCACTTTGACATTAGAATGGTAGACCCCAGCCTGGTGGATGACTTCCTCAAGAATGTCCCCAATTCCAGCAGAAAATATGAACACAGGAATATTATGTTCACTGAGTTTATCAAAGAAGTTCTCATATCCTTCTCTGCAACACAGAATGTAAATACAAATCAAATCTCAAACAAAGCAAGCAAAGAAAAGTCCGAGTTTTCAGAAGACATTCATGTCGTCTTTGGAAAAGAAAATTAATTTTCCCTGAGCATCTCACTATTTCTTTTATTGCATCTTTTCAGGTTAGCAAGAACCATCAACCTAACACAAGGCATGTAGTTTTAGCAAGAAACTGCTGCATCAAGCTGTTTGGTCTTGATCTGTATAATTTTTTCCCCAAGAACATCTAATCGTGTTTTAAAGATTTAAAAACACTTCCCCCAACCCAAACACCCCAGAACAAGCAAGCAACTACTAGAACTCTCTCTAGTTACTATCAGGCTGTACATTTCTCTTCAATCTTCCTTGCTTAAATATTTTGCTTTCTATAGGGTTATTACCATAAAACTAATTTTGTTTTGTTTTTAAATCCTGAAAACATTTATTGTCACTCTTTCCTGAAAGTTTTTTACTACTCAATCAAAACTATGTATAGTATTCCAGGAACAAGATAATATTATCTCTATGCACTTTCTCCACACAGACATTAATAGGTAGAATTTTAAATAAAAAAAAAAAAAACTATCACAGAAGTTTTTGAGGGAATTTTAGCTTGTGAATGAAGATTCAACCCACATGGACTTAGGCTTTCAAACAGGCAGAGATGGTGTGCTTGTCTGTTTTGCAAAAGGTAAGAATTTAGTCAGTATGATAAACAAACACTTCCACAAGTTAAGTTCTAACATCCTGTTTCAGTAGTCCAAAATTTACAGACAATTTTGGAGAACTTTAAAAGAGATGGGAGCCAGAGCACATTTCAAGCAAGGGCTTTGTTGGCTTTTAAACTTGCCTTTAGCCATAGAGGAAGAACAATATTTAATACAATATGTGAGACATATTACTCAAGATGCTGCATTTTTATCTCACAGGGAATGTTTTTTAAAGGAACAACGTTGAACTCTACATTTCCCTTTTACAAGGGTCACCAGTGCAAGTTCAAGAGGATGAAGATCTACAGAAATGAAGCTTGTACAAATGGGACTAAAAAAAAAAGTTTCAGATCTCTAGTTTATACAGTGCGATCATTGTAGGCATTTAGCCACAAGATATCAATAAAGTGGGAGCATAAAGAGCTCACTATGTTCCAAGATTAAGGTGTCACAGTCTCAGGAATGCGGTGGTTCCCCCCCCCCCCAAGAATCTACAGAAAACTCTCCAAAACAGTATTGTTCAAGTCAAAAAGAACTTACTTCAGCATAACATCAGATTCCCTCACAATTTCTGCAAACTTATCTTTTTGTAAGCCTTGTTCAATGAGTAGTGCATGAGATTTATTGTACCTAGAATAGAAACAAAAAATGGGTTGAAATTGACTTATTAAGATTCACCTTTCATCAAATCTCATGATGAAAAGCATCCTGTATGGTTAATTCTTGCTCGTTCAAGTTAAGAGCAAAGCAAAACCAGTTGTTGCACAATACTCAGACATTAATTCAGTTAATGTGTTAGCTAAAAGTTAATTACTGCCATTAATTTGCTTTTAAAAGCTTATTAAATCTAATCTTAGTACAATTTGAAGATGGGAGGTGTCTCTTACCATTCTACCATATATGGAAATTTTTCTTCAATAGTGAGAGCTGGATCAATTTCAATAGCATAATAGGTTTCTTTCAGCTGCAATAACTGAAAGGAAAAAAACTACCAGATGTTTAATGTATTTTTATAAAATAACACTTGGTATTTGATTTAACCAATCAAAGTAACTTTCTTCATTCTGATTACATTATTTCAATAAAATGGAGTCTGAAATGCTCTTTGAACAAAGAATTAGCTTGTAAATATATCTAAGAAGAAAAAGTGGCTGCTAGTAAACTGAACTACATGCTACTAACAAGAATACAAATATTTCTGTTGACTTCTATTAGTGATGGGATGTCTTGCAGCCAGTGAGAGAGCTTAGAGAGCTTTAAGGATTTGAAAGTATCCCTTGTCTTGTCATTCTGTGTAATTCAACACACAGTACAGCCAGTGAATAATAACAGTTGTCTGTACAACAAACCAATAGCTAGCAGGTTTTCCGTTTACCTTCTTCCGACATTCCTCTGTGATGAGCTTAGAGTTATCAATGATGTCTGGAGGGTGAAAAAAAAAAAAAGTGTTAAACAAGATGGTATATTTCTTTTACTTTGCTCTACAACACTGTAAATGGCATGGATGACAATGTTTGATGACATACCACTATGTTTCCTCAGAACTTTTCGTAAGAAAAACCAGTAAAAGGCACATTTGTCTTCATAAACATGAATATGTCCTTCCCTCATCTCTGAATTAAAAGCTCAATTACAAGCTCTTTAACCTGTTTCTTGAGATGTAACTGTTTCTGAAATCATCATGAGGCATCCTATGTGTTTTAGGATTCCCACTTCATTAGTATATGGATTTTCTTTGTTTGTTCTAAAAGGCTACGGGATAAAAATATCAAGAATTCTGAGGAGTTTACTATCTGGTTCTTGCAGGCATCAGGACTATTATGGGCTCTTAAAAAATAAAAGTCAACCCTACCGTATCTAGCCACCAACATCTTATAGTTCAGAACTTAATGTTTTAATTGTGAATGACAATTTATCTGATTTTAATTCACACAGATTGTGATTAAAATATGTATACATAAAACCACATATAGACAGTCACTAGAATACTTCATTAGAATGTACAGGTTAGGTAACAAGTCAATATAAAATCTCATATTAGGGAATAAATTGGATAGAAAAATAAAATCTAGGAAAAACTCAAAGGAGTGAACAAACCAATCCGTATTAAAAAAAAAAAGTACTCACTATGACAAGTTGGACATCTTTTTCCATTGTAGGAAAATCTACTTAATGTCATATCAAAATCTGTTATAATCTATTTAAGGAAAGAAAAAGCAAAACTGTCTTACAACATGGAGGGATAAAATAAAGAATGGCTAGAAATTCTGAACGATCAACAATAGTTGCAGCTGAGTATCATGTGTCACAGAAATCTCCCTATTCTATTGAACTATTGTAATGTAAGCTAGAATATCCCACATGAATAACTTTTTTTCTAACAAGCCTGTTTTTCTAATTCCTTTGGTCAGAATATTTCCTGAAATTACTAAGCTTATATGTTTATAACACTTACTTAACTAATGTCTGGTTGAATTACAGTTGAGTCAACAAGGGCTATTAAAAGAGTTAACACATGTCTACGTTTTGGAGATTTCTTGAGGGCTGACTTCTGTTATATACGTGTATTCTTAAAATCTTTTGGCATAGAACAACAATCACATGTTTGCTTTCATTCTGAACTGGTTACACCTTCTACTATCTTTACCTGAAGTTTGGCAGCTCCACCTTTGATGAGGCCACAAATAATTTCCTCTACTCTTCCTGGGTCCTTAATATGAACAGTCTTCTTCTGAAATTCTGGCATCTATGAAGAGTTAAGAACAAAGACAGAAATATACTTACAGAGGAAAACTTACTAGGTAATACCGGCTATCCATCAGATTGGAAGATCTGTATCTATAAAGTTTCATGTGACATCCAGACATGCTCAGGACTGGAAGGCAAGTTAAGAGTATGAAGATACAAAAAATACTCTGGATATATTAACTGACAACTGCATACAATTCTGTTTGCTCTCAACATCTGTTTTCATTTCCTTTCCTAATATTAAATTATTCAATAAGCTGACACTCACAGAAAAGATAATTGTATTTGTAGGAAATAAGGGAGATACATAGAAACAGGACATATGGGATCACTTTGTGGTTCAAGTATGTCACTGGGAGATGGTGAACCTGAAAACTAGCTCTTTGTGCAATTAACAGGCTCTTAAAGTTTCAACATAGATAAAGAAGACAGGCTGATTTTAGACACCTGTTTTTTTTGTTGAGAATGCTGCATGTGTCAACTGAGTATTCCAAGGCTGTAGAGTAAATAATTCCTGCTCCATAGCCAGTTCATCAGTCATTTTCTATTACCTGTTTTACTGCACACTTTTGAACAAACACGTGCTATCCCACCACATATTCCTTTTGAATGAAGAACATTTCTTGAATATTATGATAAATGCTGAATTTGGTAAAAAAGAAAAAAAACCCAACCAACACAAACCCCCATCCCTCCCCAAACAACACCCTCCCTGCCAAGCCTTTGCTTACTCTAAAAGTTTCTCTTCAACCTTGCAGAAATTGTAAAAGTACTTATTGACAGAAATTTCCCAATTTAGTATGTATTTCCTTCCTTTATAATCATGTATGGACTCTCTTTAAAGCAAAGGCATCAGACATTTGCAATCTGTCTACAAGGGCATTTATGAGTAGTAAATTTTATTTTCTGCACACAGAACTTCAGAGATGATGAAGTGCTAGGAATTACATTTTTTACATTCTGATCATTCAGCTTTTCTTTTCTAGCATGTAATTTTTGCTGCAATGAACTAAATAAAATCTAAAAAAAAAAAAAAGCAGCTTCTATTTCCAGACACATTTCTGGAACCAGAGTTTTCATATCACCAATTGTCACGCAACACTTTCTTCCTGCTCTTGATGCTACTAAGCCTTTTGTTAATTAGCAACTGCCTTGCAGTCAAATTGCAATTAGGTTATCATTTAAGAAAAAGATGATGTTTTAAAGTCTTGCAAACACATGTTTTTGTAATGGAAAAGACACTGGTGTGTCAGGGAAAAGAAGGAGCTGGAGATGCCTTTAAGTATCGGCTCTAGTCCACTCTGCCCTCAGGTAGAAGCAAACTATTACAGCCTAGTCCACTCTGCCCTCAGGTAGAAGCAAACTATTACAGCTACATCATTCTCAGCAGATACCTGTCTAACCCATTCTTCAAAACCTCCACTCACATATTTCTCACTTTCCTCAACTATGTATTTTAGTGCTCAACTACCTTCATGTTCAGAAAAGTTTGCTTAATCTCTATTTAACCTTCCTTACTGTAATTTTAGGTCATTCATCTTCAAGGAAGTATTCTTTTTCACAGGTGCTCGATGGATATTTTTCCCTTCTTCCTAACTAAAGAACCCCAGTTTCTTCGATCTTTTGCAGAGCACAATTTTCTAAACCTCTGACAATTCTTGGTGTTGTCCTAGCCCATCCATTTGAATCATATCATTCTTGAAATACAGCATCCATAACTGTGGGTATAACCTTTCTGCTCTGCTCTGAAAAGGCCTCAGCTGAAGGGCTGCTTTGGCCCATGTCTTCAGATAATACCTCTGCATACATGTCTGAATACACTTGCTTTGTTAGTAGTAATACGGTGAGAATGATTCAAATTCAGTTGGTAATGGTCAAGTAGTCTTCACAATTACTCCTAGGCAGAAACAGGTAGTTGCACAAAGTGCTAGATTTTACATTTAGTCTTGCTGGATTGTATCTTTTCTTCCACATCAGTGCTCCTATTTTTGAATATAACAAATAATTCCAATCCACAGTATGCTTACTGCTACTTTCTGGCTGATATCCTCAAAGACAGTAATGAAAACAAAAAATGTAAATCCTTCTAAAACCCTAATCGTGAGTCTCTGATAATTTTTTAAGGTTTTCCACCCATCCAAAAAGTTTCACCTATATCAGAATATCTTGCCAAAAATTGTTAAGTCATGACAGGGTATTTACTACTTCTTTGCTTTTTAAGTCTCATAAAGAAACAAACTGCATTAATTTCACTTAGTTTGGAAGATTTAAGGTTTTCCTTTGACATCCTATGGCAAAGACATTTTCTGCAAAAGTTGTACCTCCTAAACTAAGACAGTTGTTCTCTGTGTGGTTGCAGTGCCTTGCCACTTTTATTAGCACAGTAAATTCAAAAAAGGTGCATTACGATTGGCTTTCAACTATCAGCTACATCCCAGGCTGGGAATCATTGAGAAAGCTAGTGAGTGTTAACAAAAAATAAAATTTCTGGAAAATAGCCATTAAAGAATTGCCTAATCTTTTGAGAAATACATTTACAAATCACTTAAAGATATTTATTCACAATTATCAGCAGATCTAGCTTCATGAAATAAAACATTAACAATCTGCAACTCTTTAAAGGTGTTTTATCGTATTTCTTTTGTATGTTATACAGTGCTGGTAAACAAAAGTAACCTTACCACTTGTTTGGTGGGTATACAGCATTTTTTCTCTATAATGAAAGATAATGCAATTTGACTATGCTTTGTAATTTTTTCACTGTAAATTGACTAATCTAATTCCTTTGTCTTTCAGGAGGCAAATTATATATGTATTTTTAGACTTGGAATGCAAAAATTAAAGTGAAATCTAAATGCATGCTTTTGTAAGAAGTAGTTCAAACATTGTTTGGTTTACTTAGGAAGTCTGTTGCTTAGTATCTAATATAACTGATTTAAACAGAACATATGTTGGGAGAGATGGAGAGATCAGAGGGAGAGACTGTATGAAGAAAGTTGGATTGTTTGCTACTGTTTTATTTCAGACTGAGGCCTTTTGTAAGTTTCTGAAACAACCTGAGGAAAAACCTCTTTAGTAAACACTTTAGTAGATGATGTTAAACAAGACATTGCTTAAGATTTTAAGTATGATGAAAGCTTCCTGCTTTGATGTTGTAAACTGATACTCCTACTCAAGATCAGATTTTAAGGTTCATTTATTTCTAATACATCTTTCACTTTTACACAAGAATTGAAGTCAGATGAAGAGTATTTTAGTTTAGGGCTAAAAAAGAAAGTGTCTTCTGCAGCGAGTATAACCCAGACAATTTCAGTCTCACAAGCACTTTAATAGGCAAACCTAAGTCTTCATTATGGATATGGCATCTGATAAAGCCTCAGACGAACATGGTTAGTCGAAATAGCCACTGTCCCCATCACTAGTTCCTTGTATTCATATTTGCAAGTGAACATTAAATAGCAATTCTTTTATTTAGGCTTTATCATTATTGTATTAGAAGTAAATGAAACTGTCTAACAAACAGTCACCAGTTTTCTGGCAAACTGTCTCCTTCAATGTCTTACACTTCTGCCCAGTCCAGCTGTTGTTTTTTTTGTTGCATGTTTGCTATTCTTCAGAGTTGAAAGAGATAAGCAGATTCAAGTTGGAAAGAACTGGTAAGGCAGATTAAACAACAAAGAGTGAAAAAATGCTAATAAGAAAAGTTCAGTCAATTTGATAAAATTTGTGTTTCTATTAGTTGTTTAAGAAAGGTCTAGGAGTCAACTTTGTATACACAAAAGGGCCAAAATTCTGATGCATCAGTTGACTGGGAAGAACACATACAGAGAATCAGTGAAACAAAATCCCCACAGCACCTAACAAAGGCAAGAAAGCTTGTCAGAGCAAGGAGCTTCTACAAGCACAGGAAAAGGAATTCATATTTCACTGTGACATCTGAAAGTACATCATATTGAATCACTTAAGTGCCCCTATTTATTCTGTCATTTTATGAAAGTGTGAGAAGACTTTTGCTTTCTTACCAAGGACATCTATGTCTTATTGAAATAGCTCAGAGGCCGGTATCTCTCTTAAAACACATGTTAAACGATGACAACTCCCAAAGGTAATTTGTGGTTGGCACATAGACTGGCCACAAATACATTTAAGTTTCTAGTCTCTGTCATTTTTAAGGAGCCTTCAAAGAGAAGCAAGGAGAACAAAACTAAAAAGATTATTTGAAAGGTTGAGCTTAACTGGATTTATGACAAGGGAAGAAAGATCTGCTTGTTTATGATAGCAGGTAACTGGAATAAGGATGTAGGAAATTCTTTTGTAGCTAACAATGTTAGAGTCATACCTTAAAGAATTAACAGTAATGGAGTCACGCAGGTTTGGAAATCCCTCAGTCCTACAAACCACAGAATGGGTCATTTACAACAAGGATAGTTCTGAAAATTACAAGTCTACTTAGTACATCAGACATGCATCTTTGTAGCTGGGTTAAATAAAGAGGAAAAGTATTTACTGTAAAGACTGTATTGAATTCTAGTTTTGAAATATAGTTTCTTATATACAATTGGATAGTAGAATTGCAAACAGAGATGCTTTTATGTTGTATCTGGGTGCTGCTTATATATATAGTTTTCTTAGTATTTGAGACAGCGTATATCTAAGTGCATGCTGCGTCAGTTTGATTATAAAACAAGAGTTGGTGATAATCACTCAAATGGAAGGCAGGTATCTAAGTGAATTCACAGCTGCCATAATAGGCATTTCCAATCAGGTATCCTAGGGAATTAATAACTGATCGTGTGCACAAGGTGTAATGTCATCTTCTGGAGTTAAGATTATACTGAACTTTTGAATCCACTGAGAGCTGGAGGTAGAGCAGTTACTTCCCTCCCCCTATCCAGTAAAACAACAATGTAAGTCCCTATGATTTAAAAAAAAAAAATAGAAAAGATTAAAAAATAATGTCCAATAAAAAAGGAAACTTAATATAAAGGACGACTGTGGCACCTTCTGTTTTTTTCATTATCTGCAATTTTAAGTTAGGAAGGATGAGCTGATGAGTGACTTGCTATCTTAACTACGTGGAGATATGGCTCATTTCACAGTCAAATCTAGATACACAGCCTGAAATATTACTAGTAATAACTAAAAATATAAGAGGTTGTCATCATAAGTCTGCTAAGTAATGCTTTGACCAAGGACATAAAAAAATGGGGCAAAGTATTTTTATACTGATACCCTGTAAGCCTACACTACTTGGCAAATACAAAGTTTTCTTATTTTGCAAAGACTAATCTAGTATGGATGCCTCCCAAAAATCACTGCTAAGAAAACACTCTGTATTATGGGTGGATAAAATTTTAAAGGAACTTCTCTATAATTCTCAATGATTGATAGAGTACTTTGTTAGGTGTCAGTAATTCTGAATAATAGTAAGAACTGTTCTCACACTTACAGACGTATTAAAAATACTCTGCAAAAATTCAGATGACCATCATAAAAGTGGTAAGACAATGAATAAGAACTAGCTGTAATACTATTGACAGTATGTGAATTTTGATCATCACACAATTTCTTTTTTTCTACTTTGTTGGTAAACCTGCCTTAGACTAGACTAGGTTCCAAACCTATTAACTTTTGATACAGAGGAGACACAAGGGTGGGCTGGCAAGGAGAGGGAACTATTAACGTTACTTCCGAACAAGGAAAATGCAAATCAAAGTGATAATTGAATCCTATCCATTTTATTTGTAAAGTTTATTTCTAGTCTATGGTGACAGCTTCCAGGTAAAAGAGTATAAACCAAGAATAAATTACATTTATTTTGGGAACTGCAGATGCCCAATTCCAAGGTCTGAGACTAGCTATCACGTATACTTACTTATGGACATGTACCAAAAAAGGGCAGGGCATGGCATCAGGGATAGCTGTGAAATTTGATACCCTGGCAAGCTACAGAAAATTGGTTTCAGTGTTCTTGGTGGCAGAAAGTAACAGTTTGGTGAAATTATAAAGAAAAGGGGCACATTCCTTAATTTACATCTTATTTTCCACTCCCTTTTTCTTTTCGCTGTTATTACAGTACATTACTTTCATCTACTTACTAGATCTAGAAAACAAACCTTACCAAAAAGCTTTTGAAAAGCATGCAAGGTTCTTCATGTAACTTCTGCTATTTACAATATACGAGTTTCAATAAGTGGGGGAGCTGTAACAAAAACCACAGAATGAGAGTGTGTGTGTATCTTTTCCATCACCTGTATATACTCCTATGTAGCTACATGTGCTTATATGCTCATATATATATAAAGCAAGATTGGCTTTAATTCGGACAATATGAATTTTGGTCCATGAGTGCAATAGAGGTTTCTCTTAGCAGCCCCAGCTGTAGTAGGCTTATCTTTTAGACAGGAAGATTAAAAGCTACCGGACGCGAGTGCAGTCACATCAGTCACTCCATTATGTGCAGCTAGTCAGGAGAACTGCACTAGTGATCATGCAGTTCGCTAGAATAACCTGAGCTCAGGACAGATATTTATCAATTTATAATTACCAAAACCATAATACATTTTATATTCATATGATTTAAACTCAAACATGGTAAGAAATCCTTAGTAACTAGTAATTACCAAATTACTCTTCTGGTAGTTTTGCCAAGAAATAGCCTTAGGACTACTTATGTAAAAAGTAAATAGGCAAATGTTATTATGGAAATGAAACAACAGAACATTGAGTATCTTCACAGTTGCTTGATAACATGCTGCAAAACTAGATACCCAGCACAGGTTATATGAAATAACCGGAGTGGCTTCACTACCTAAGCTATTTTAAGAAATGGAATAGGATGCATACTAAAAATAATTTTTCCTATTTTATTTTGTTTAATTATTTACATCTTTTTACACTTAATGTGCTGGATTCTGATATTTAGTTTGGAAAAAAAAATCATATTAAAAAATCTGGAGAGAGAGCTTTCACAGAAAACATGACAACAGCGTTTCCTCTTGTGCTTTTAAAGGAGAGTACCTGTGCGTTGAGCTTAGGGCACTCCTGATTCTTCTGTCCTTGCTTTTGTCCTACTGCAACAGCATAGGTGGCAAGCAGAGTCCAGAGATGCAGGGCTTGCATACAGGCTGCCAACAAAAACCAACCAAATCCTTTTAAGAATTGGTCTGCTATATTATCTGATCTTTGCTATTTCTGCTGTATAGAAATAAAAGCAGACATGCATGGTACATAGCTATATCACTCTGAAAATACCCACACTTAAGACTACTCTGATTCATATTTAAAAGTAGAGGAATATTTAAGTTGAATTAACCTATTCAGTAAAAACTGGTAAATATATTTATTCCTTCAGTGCTGTTGCCAATTCTGTGCTATCAAATTTTTATTTGAAAAATACAGTTTGTCACAATAAACAACTGTAAGTAATGCCTCAGCTCATAACCTTGGCTTAAAAATGCAGGCAGAAGACAGTCAGTAATGTTGACAGAAGCTGTGCACTTACCAGAGGGTTTTGCACGAGCAGCTGCAGAAGCAAAAGAAAATTCCTCTTGCTTGAGAGACACTAATATAGCAGCACAAGGTGCAGTTGAGGGCGTTTCCAAATCCAGGCTGACTAATCCCTGTGCAAAACCCCAGGGTCCTGTGACGCACGTCAGCAATGCACAGCCGTTTGTTATGCTCAGCAGTACAGCCTGAGAGGCTTACAGATGATCAGCTGGTGTACCAACAACAAAACCTTTGACCTTCACTGAATGAACAGCTTTCATGGATGCAGCAGGCAAATTTGGGCTGCTATAAGAGAGGAAGGCAGTTGTTTTTCAAAGCAGAAGTTTACTACTTTGTTACTTTTTAACCGTTTTACAAAAACTTTCTCAATATTTTAGGATTTCCTGTTGCAGAGTGCCACAGATTTCCTACAGCTCATTGACACAGTCTCATTAATGTTTACAAGGGAGCACACATTTATTTGTGTAGAAACAGCAAAGTAATTACTTAATTAATTTTTGACTTTATCTATGTGATACTGAAACAGGAAATCAAGGAGGCTTGTTTGTCAGGATTTTTGAGAGACAAGGTAACTCAATGTGCTTTCAGAAGTTTGTCATTAGGGATGTTGCCTGATCAAAGACAGTAACTAGGTGACACAGAAAATGTATTAAAAGGAATCTTTTTTACTGTGAGAGGATGAAGGAAGTATTGTCTAATCATATTTACACTTTGAAGTTGTGTAAATGCTTGGAAATGTCACGTGAAATTAACTCTTGCTATAGCAATAGTGCAAGCTTCCCTATACTATCCCATAACTGATGTTCAACCTTAGGTTTATGATCACTATTTCAGGCAGCCAGAACCAACCACAAACATCAGGCCAATTCATACGTGGCCACGAGTGTGACCAGTGCAATCGTCAGAATTGAAGCAAGGGCAGGTTAGTAGTGTAGCACTTACAAACCCCCTAGTGCTATAAAAAATTGACCACATTACCAGGACTCTAGAAATCCATCAGTTATGAAAATTTCCTTTTAAGGAGGATGTTCTGTTTTTCTACATTAAAAAAAATCAATAGAGTTTTTCTGAATGGTACAGTGGATCCATATGTTTTGTGTCCGCATTCCAACTGTAGGCCAGTATGTACTCTGTTAGGATTCCTCAGACTCTGACCTACACATAGTACTTTCATTTTTTTCAGTTGTGCTCTGTGTGTATTGACCTGATGAAAGAACTAGCGAATACTGCAGCTGCTACATAACATGCAACTTTCATCAACACTCAGGTCCCCCCAAATGTACATGTTAAGGTCTGCTGTATCCTGAAGCAGCAAAACAGTTTGAAAGGTATGTTAAAAATATAACATAATCCCTGCAAAGATTATACACAGTAAATTGAACTTGGCATTGGTATTTGCCAGGATTCATAGCTCCCATTAATCCACTTGTTATAAAATTTGTACACTGTTGTAATAGGTAACATACAGGGAATATTACCTTTTATAGTATTTTAGTATAGTTAGCATGTTTTTGGTTAGTAATATCTCCATAATAACGTTTGGGAAAGGTATGCGTAATGCAGTATCTTGAATAAACATGAATTATTTGCACAACAAAAATGTGTAGCTTATGTCAGTGCTGGATTTCCAATTTTAAAAAGTCTTATGAACAGTGAAGTAAAATATGCTTGCTAGATGAATCATGTAGTTCAGGTAAAGGCATCACTTTATACGTTCAATTTGCAAAGTCTTTGAGCTTTTATATATTTCAAAGGTGACTGGTACCGATATAAATAAATGAGTCTTGTGAACCTCATAGGTGAGACTGGGATGTGGTGGGGCTGGCCTGTTGATATTCTGGTATTTCTCAGATGTGATTCAGTGAGAAAATTAATTCTAATGCTATCAAGAATTTAAAGAAAGTTAGCTTGCTCTTTATGAAAGTTAGGGAAACAAAAAAAAAAAGTGTGGGTTGGTTGTTTTTTTTTTTTTAAATTACATATGATTTAAGATTGAAGAAAAGAGTTGCAGAAATGAAGTTCAACTTTTACAGACTAATTTTTGGTATACCAGACTAGAAAGCATTTTAAATGAATGATTACAGTGTTAGTGAAAGAGCAAATGACATGAACAAAATTTCTGTAAACGTTAATACAGCCAACACCTAATTCTTAGAAAAACATCTACTGTATCTCTAACAACAATGTACTTTCATTTTAATGAAAATACTGTATATGAAACTCTTCATCTACAAAACAAGGAAGACTGACTTTGCAATTCTAAGAAACCTTTGTGTCAAACACTTTAATTACAATAGCTACTACCGACCATGTTCTGTTACTGTTTCTGGTAAAAGATTAATTAAAATTACCACTTCTTTTTTAAAGAGAGAGAAACAAAGTCCAGCATGACATTTCTACTCTCACAATACTGAAGGTCATTTAAATATATTTTAAGAACCATGAACTAAAGAGGTATAGCTATTTCAACAGATAGGTTCTATTTTAACCTTTTCTCTTTGGCTGAGGGCCATCTCTCAACTGCAGAATATTCTATGCAGAAAAAGAGAGAGAGAGAGAAAAAAAAAAAACCACCACCGCTTAAAACATTAGATGATTTGCCATTCATGTAAGACTAGGAAAAGGTTCAACTTTATATGGTGATGTGTTAGGTGAACTTGGTTTGTAGAGATTCAGGATGCTCTCAAAGAGTATGAAGCACTGGAATTTTTAGTTTGAAGCAAAGAAAAACTGGTTCTACTGGTCCTTACACACCTCTGCCCTAAGTTGCACCTATTTGTGGAAAGAAATGAACACAGCACAGATAAGTTATGTAAGCAAGTAAGCTGAACTTTTCTTTTTAATTTAAGCAAAAGTTGAATACTTCAACTAAACTGATATCAGCTTTTAAAGATCAAGAAAGAAGTCATATTTAAGAGCCATTTCTGTTCATTAGAATTAGAATATTGCTACAAAAATTAGAGGTGAGTGAATCCTGTCTACAGTATAAACATTAGCTAGTGGCTTTTCATGAGCTTACTACCTTTTATTCTTGTTTAGTAAGCCTACTACAACTGAACAACTCTGAATATAACCCCATATATTTAGCATATTGCCCAACTTTACTTGAGCAATACCTTGTTTTATTGCAGGGATCAATTTTAAACATTAAGGAACTGCATTTGTTTTCTAATTTTGCTTTTGTAATAAGTCTACTTACTATATATTTTCCTAAGCAGACTACTTGATAGAATCTCCACAAGACAGGGAAAGCTAACTGAACCTCAGCACTCAAGTACCAAAACCAAGCAGAAGAAAGGAACCAACATAAAATAATTTAATTCAAACATGATTTTTATTCATATCCTAGTGAACTGAGTTGATGAGCAGCACAGTGGTTCCAGCAATAGCTTTTTATATTTGTGACAATTACAAGGAAAATAAGATAAATGTTCAGTTTGATGAAGCTGGGGTAAACAAAGATTTAGAAGGATGCCTTGCAGGAATTTTGGATACCACTTATTTTTCCAGTACAGGTCTGGTGTAAAAAAATCCTAGCTGTATTTACAGCTGGTATGATGCAATACAGAAATATTTTTTGTCTATGAAAGCGTGTGTGTATTATAGGGATGACTCATGAGGAATGTAAGAGATTCTTTGAACAGAAAGAGCTTGAACAGCACTTGCTATGGAAAAGTGCTAAGAATGTATTAAAGACTGAATTCATTAAACTGTGATAAATCCAGAGAAGACACATGCTAAGAAGGTGAGGGTCTTAAGCTGAACAATTTTAAGACTCAGCAGCACCATTTTATTGTCTACTCAGCTATATTTTAAAAAGGCAAAAATAAATGCATGCACAGAACCAATTAGAGAAGGTAAGCACAGTATCACAAGGCATATTTAGCAACTTTATTTTATAAGGATTTTCTAGATCTGATCAGAGATCAATCTTTCTTTACAATACAAGATAAAACTGGTCATTATCTATAGTCTGATCATTTATGGCTGTATTGAACACAAGTGCTAACACATACACTCAAATGTATAAAGAACAGCTAAACTTCTTAAGTATTTATTCTTGTTGTGTTTAATACAACAATCACTATGATGTTGCACTCACGAAAAAATGCTATCTCAATAAAACGATTGTCATTCATTAAAAAAATAAGGCTACATAAAGACACATTGTAATCCAGCAAGATAAGAGCATGCTTTAAGCAAGGCGTAGACCATCAGTTTGATTAGGACTAAGCAAAGGTTTTAAGCAGTGTCCACAAGAACAACGATTAGCTTATGTTAAGGTCATGTAGTGAGACAAATTATTCTGGTTTAATGATCTCTCAAGGCGGTTACTCTATGAAAGTCTATGAGGTCAGAATTTGAAGGGGTTTTTGTGTGTGGGTTTGTTTGTTTGGTTGGTTTTTTTAAAGCAGTTTCTGCAGTTCTGTAAATCTAAAATTAATAGAGTTTTTAGCATCAGTTTGAAACACATAGGAAACCATGACTTGCAACTCTATAAGGAAATGATTGTTCAGATGAGAGAATAAAAGATATTGCAGCATCATTGTCCCTTATGCATCTTCCTCTTGTGCTTACAAAACCACTCTAAAAGCAGAGATCTCTGCTGGTTATAAATCAACAGACATCTTGAATCTTACAGGAAAGTAGGAATGAAGGCAAGCCAAATACATTGCTGACTTGGTATCTTGAAGTCCAGGTAATAGAACATAGGGGTAAGAGGTTTTGATGGACTTGCACATTAACCAAAGACAGATTTCTCAAACATAGAGGTATTGTTACACATTACAAAACTCAGAACTCTTAACAACTGTGGCAATAGAAGTCGACACTTCATGCAGTATTTCAAATCCTCTATAGAAGTCTATGAAGAACTAGTAGTAACTAGGGCCTGAATTTCCAGTATTTCATGGGATCTCCTCCTGTCAGTTATTACTCCAGGCAAAAATTTAGTCTCTTTCTGAGAGAATATATGGGGTGCAAACCATACAGAACCAGTTCTAAAGATTCTGGAACTGAATAAATACAGCTCAGGGCAGGCACTTCTTGCCTCTGATTGTATGTTAGGGGAATCACCTCACCTCTGTGCTTTGCTCTCACTCCCTCACTTTGGAGAGGAAAAAAAAAGTTATGTATTGTTTAGTAATCAGTGAGTATCTGAAAAGGACCAAGTGCTCTTCGGTCAGTAACAATGTATCTTGGAAATACTGGTCTATAAATGACATCCTGCCTGAGCCAGAATTTAATCTGTTTTTTTCTTAACAATTCCTCTCCTACCCTTGCCAAAAAAAGAATATAAAAATATTCTAAATGTAAGCAAGCTCAGATCAATACTAAGAAGTTATTATGCTTAAATTTTATGAAGAGCTTCTAAAGCACTAAAATTGAAGGAAGAAATCAAGGTTGTGACACTCACTTGATGCAGGGCAGAAGAAAATTGAGCCTTTTTTCTTGGCCTTCATACTTACATTTCACTGGTAATTCATTGGCATTCTTACCAACGCTTTCTGGATAGCCCTCTTTATAAATCCAACTTAAATACTAAATGCAGTTCTGGTGTCCCTACCTTACAGGGGACAGAGCAGAACTGGAAAAGGCCCTGAAACTAGGACAGAAGGGCAGTAAGGATAAGCCATGATATGAAAAGCTTCCATACAATGAACAATTTAGCCTGGAAAACAAATGACTGGGTGGCATAGAAAAGGTTAATGGGGAAAGATTGTTCACTGTCTCTTCCAGTGTAAGAGGTAGAGGTCATCAACTAAAATTAACAGGAGGCACGTTCAAAACAAATAATAGGAGTCAGCTACAGATCGCACAATTAAGTAAAGTAGTAAGATGTGGAATTCCTTTCTGGTGATACTGTAAGTTTACACAGCCTTAAAAAGGTACTGGAAAACAACATGAAAAAAGCTTATCTTAAATTACAGACACTGTCTCTGAAATACAAGCTGCTGGAGGCTGGGAAATCATTCTGGAAAAAAAAAAATCATGACAACTTGCCCCATTCTTCTGCTTTCCCTGGGCCTCTGCTCTAGACAGCTGCTAGACAGATGATACCATCTGTATCAGGCTAGAACTTTCATGGAAGGTAAGTCTACACTCCCTGTTTGTAACATGTGGCAACAGGGAGAAACATTTGCTCTTAGTGATAGTACTTCAGTTTTACTTCAAGTATCTTATTTTTTTACTCCCTCCTTCCTTTTTCCTATTGGTTCTTCTTCAGAGAGCACAGATATAGAAAATTAATTTTTGACAAATTACAATTTTTGAATTTGAGTGGTACTCTCATTTTCCTTTAATACTGCTATGGTAACAGGATAGATGTTGGAGTCTGGCTATCTGAAAGATCCACTTTGTTCTTATGTTACACAGAATCCAACACTTTCTGAAAGAATGCTTACAGGTGAAGTGGTTAGTATAACTAATCCTTCTTCAAAACATCTAGGCAAACAGTATAGAATTCTAAGAACTGGCAGTATGTAGATACTATGGTATATTTATAAATTCTTAGCTATTAGGTGTGCAAAAGCTCACCTTGCATAATAACGTAATTTTGATGACCTATACTATTTTTTCCCCAAACTGTAGATTTGCATGTATACTTTTTAAAATTAAATATCCTGTATATATTTATATGCATATGCATTGAAAGAACTTAAAAAAAAAATAAAATGCTTGTTTCCCTAGAAGCTTCCCATGTAACACTAACTAGAATGGAATTTGCATTAAGCCCAAGGCCTGGACTGAAGCAGTTGCTGCTGATTCTCCTCTTCTCTTATCTGCTTCTAAGAAAAAAACATCTGCTTAGATTTTTTTTCACTAAGCCTAAGAATGCTGTATCTAGATCAAATAAACTCTGACCCTTGAATAGTGGAGTTGCGGGATCCAGTTTGCAAGCAAAGTCAGCAGGACAAAGTTTAATCTACAATGCATTACCAGACACTACAATTCTGATGGAAGAATGTAGTGCTAATATAACATTCCAATTAAACTTACACATTGAGACTAATGAAGTTTTTAACTGTTAAGATCTCTTTGAGTACAGACCCTTCTTTAAACGTCTTGAAAAAATAATCCATTAAGCCTAAAGATGAAATACAGCTACCATACACTCCTTTTAAAGCTAACAGGCAGCATAATAACTTGAGGCATGATGGAGTGTTTTCCCTGTGTCTCATTGTTTTATGGGTGTTCCTGGTTGCTGGATCCACTCAAAGGTGCAACTGGATGCTCCTTATTTCTTGTATCTCTGTATATTTGCCCTCTGGAGGTGATACAGGACATGTTCAAAACCAGTTTGTAGTAATACTACCACTACTATACTTCGTACTATACTGCTACTGCTTTCTACTAATTCCTACCCTTCAGTTTCGCATACAATTTTTTCATGGTAACATGCAGACTAGATTAAAGCTTACCCATAACTGATTTACACTGCAAAGGCAGATGCAATCCAGGATAATAAGTATTGCGTTAATAACTGCTAAGTGTAAAAATTACACTTTTAGTCTGGTAACTAGTAAGTTTCCAAGAAAGAGGGAAAGCTTTAAAGGAACAGGATTAATGGTACATTTCAGTGGTATTCATTCTGTCAGCATTAAGGTGGAGTAAAACAATCTCTTAGGGAAAAACAAAAGCTCTAATAAACTTGGATTATTTCAGTGACCCAATTTGCAGGTGCAGGAAGGAAGCTACAGCTAATGAGTGGGGAAACAAGTAAGAAGTACCTTTGAACAGGAATCTTTCTTGGTGGCAAAACGAGCTCAAGAAGCCTGAAATTTTATATTCAGACACTTAATGAATCTTCAGTGTCCAAGTCTGGGCCTTGCCCCACCCCTTTAAAAAATAATAATTATAAATTAAATAAATTAACTCTTTTTTTAAAGGTTGGCATATATGAAAGCAGAAGCCACATTTCCTTCTAGCAATGGGCATTATTTACATAATGTATAGAAATGTTATTAAAAATTATTTTTGTAATTATTGTCTGAGATAAGTCAGTGCAGTTCTGTATTCTTTTGTGGCATTACTGAACAAAAAGAATATAGTTACTTTTAGCATTTAAACATGGTGTCTTCTTTGACCTGAATGATGCAACCTTAAGCATATGTCCATTTGTACTGAAAAATACCTGACCTTTTTTTAACATTCAAGTAAAACACTCTATTGATATAAGGATTAGCCAAATTAGAAAAATCCAGTGGACTTTTAATGAGTACTGATTTTTTTTTTTAATTAAAAGTCAGAAACTCCACACAAACAACCTAAGATAGAGGTGACCAACACAACAGCCACAGATTCCAACTTAATGGCACAGTGCCAGTCGAGCTGCTGCACGATTGACATGGAACTAAAAATCTGCCTACTGCAATCATCGTAAGTTCTCTGATGTTTTACAGCAGCTGACCATTGGTGATTGATTACTTTTGGGTAAGAGAAAGTGGCTGATGTCCAGCAACTAGTCAACATAACTGCTATATGAAGACCTCTGCCCAGGAAGAAATAGTCACTACAGGTCATCTGCTGCACAGTAACATGACTGCAAGAAGGCTGGGGAAAAGTTAGACTTCATGTCCTAACTTTTATTGTCCGCATCCTCCATGACAGTATACTTACCCAACTCTCTTGCCCAGTCTTATATCTCTTTGCACGCTGGTTAGGAAAGGAGGCCAGGAAGAAGTCTTGTGAGCTACTCCTGCCTCTCAGTTGCACTTAGCATGTGATGGGATCAGCCAAATCTCATTGCTGAGCATCTGGCAGGTAGCAGAGACATTGCTGCTACTCTAGGCCCTCTGCCTGCAGGAGAAGTTCAGTTGTACATGTTTGACCTGGAGTCAGGTAGTGGCTGAGAAGTGCCAGTCGTTGTGGGACAAGATTTCTTAAATGACAGGTTACTTACAAAATAGTGCATATCCATCTTCAGACGTCTACTGTGCAAAGACACAAAATTCACGCTAGTGCCACATGCTGCTCTACGCTGTCTGCTGCAGCTCAACTACCTAAAATTTAAATCTTGAAAATTAATTACCATCTGACAAATGCACCAAATTGTAGCAATAAAATCTGTGTGCTTCTCTTCCAGTATTTTTCCTTGAACTCTCTCCAAGACTTACTCTTCACAGTAAGTGAAGAGTATACTGTAGTATACTTGCACAAAATATGCTTGTGTATGCACACATGGAGGGAAGAAAGGTGGCTGATGTCTTTAAGGCTATTAACGTGAACTGGAACTAGCCAACACAGAAAAAGATTATGTATTTTGCATTATGCAATTCATTCAAGTGAAAATAAAAGGTAAGAGGCAGCTATTCTTTTTTTTTTTTTTTTTTTTTTTAAGGAAAGAACTTCAAAAGTTCAGGTATTTTTAAAGTTTCCAGACTTACACAAATGGTGACATTCTCACATTTACAGGTACACCTAAAATTGCTATTGAATTTACAGCTAGTATTCTCCTGCCTATAAACGCACGGATCCATACCCTGGGTCTCTTCAATGCCTATATTGATCAATTTGGGTATTTTTTATAAAAGTTGATAGTTCTTGTTAAATCAAGACTGACTGTTGAAATGCTATGCAACTTTAATTCATGATATGAACAAATTTGCAATGACGTATATTCAGACAATTAAAAAACCTTACTGCTTATATTGTTTGACAGTTAAAGGTGACGTTTAATACTTGCAGTATTTGCTAGTGGTCTTAATTTGTAAAAAGAGTTTAATAGAACAGATGCCATTATAGCTCAACCAATAATCAAGAGTTATTGCAAAGAGGATAAAAATCACTTGAAAATATGACTTAACACATACGAAGCATTTATGAAAAGGTAAACATATTCCCAAGCAGAATGATTCATTGAAAGATAGCTTTTCTGTCTTGGAGAAAGACTTTATACAAAAGATAAAACAAAGTAGCAAACAAGTTCTTCTGAGCCTATACATACAATATATATTGTATCCTGACATTTACTTATATTTAGTAGCTCATCATCATGTTTTTGATAACTGTTATAACTAGGATAAATGAGTTCTAAAGAAACTAATGCAGAATTAAAAATTTAATTGATCTTCCCATACCCATTCCTTGTAAGAATATATGTTTCAAGACATACTGAATTAAAAAAAAAAAAAGGCAGCAGCAATTTCAGAAAATTAAAACCTACTTCTGAAACAGATGGTTAAATTGTAGGATCAACTTAATACACTAAATAAAGTAAAATATTAGTATGTCTATAATCTGTATAGTGGACTACTTTTTGATTCTTAACAGTGTTAGAAGAAAACACTGAAATTGAGTCAATTTTTCTTCTCCTAGGATCCAAATTTTTAAAATTTCCAACTGAATTATTTGACAGTGAGAATAAAAACCTATTACTAGTGTCTAAGTTATATCAACATGAACTATGCTTAAAGTGTTTTTCCTGGCCTGTGTAAACTTGCTTTACAAGCCACATTCTAGATTATTATATATTAAGATTATCTGTGCAAAAAGCCTGTGGGCAACACAACCTTGTTTTAGTAATGTTGGTGTTTATCACTGTGTCAATGTGATTTTTCTATTGAGGAATACAGTCTAAACAAAACCCCAAGTTTTATAGAAATAGTTATATGACATCTCCAGTACTCATATCAAATTTAACTTGGTTTTAAAATTTTAACAACATTCTAAAAAATTATTTTAATACTCTAGTCGCTAGTAATGTAAGGGGTCTCAGTCACACATCAATAGGTAGGGGCAGTATCAGGTCTCAGGAGTTCTTTCACTTTTCACTACTTAGGTTCATACCATGGCACCGTTCTCTTGGAACAGTATTATTCCCACATGGATCACATTACTGGATAGCTCTCAAGGTCACAACATTTTAAATATTATCACTGCACTACCCAGAAACTGACAATGTCCTGCAGTGGTAGATAGAGCCCATGTTCCTTCCATTCCCCTTTTTATTGATTCCAGTTTGCTCAGGCTCAAACTCTTCTTTGCCTTTGTAAAGGAAAAAGTAGGTATGAAGGAGTTTCACATACTAGCCATTTAGATTCTTGAATATGGATGCTACATATTACATACTCCTTTACTTTATCCTCCACTTGGAGGTCATCAATGTCTCACGCCAGAGTAACCTCACAGTAACTATAACAACTAGTTACTAGCAACAAGACAAGAATAAAGAAGTGGAGTGGTATGTGATTGCTGCCAGTTGTAAAGGTCTGTATTCTTCATCTGTGGCACAAATGCTCTGATGGCCTATGAAACAAGAAGCCAGTCTCACCAGAAGTTGGCAAGTAAAAGTAAGTAATAATAGTGAATAATTCTCCCTACACAAACTCTATGATAGTCACACTATGTTACTTTCTTTCTTAGGGAAGCAGGTAAACAGCAGTTACATCAGTTACCTTAGACATTTGCTTATTTCTCTCCAGGTAAATTCTAATGCTGCCAAAATCCATGCATTTCTTTTCCTCCCCCAACATATTAAAAAGGAAACTGGTCAGAGACATTTCACAATGGCTGGTTGAAAGGTTTCCTGTAAAATAAGAAACTGCTTTTTAAGTTGATTTTTAATTTGCTGTTGTTGAAATTTGATACTAAGTCTGTTTTTCGAGTAATTGGATCCTCTCACTTCAGGTACAGAATGGAGATCTAGACAAATGTAACTAAGCTTTTGCCCAGTTTTCTGGAAATCAAACCTGAGAGAGTAAGTCTCAGTTTAAGGTATTCTGCTATTATGTTTTCAACCAGTTCTATTATTGTTTCTCAACCTTATAAAATAAATACAAAAAAAAGCTCCAAAACTAAAGAGTGAGGAACAAGCTGCTGAAAAAAATCCAAGGTTTTAACAACTGTTTATTAAACGGACAAACAAAAAATACTGTTACTCCATTAAGCAGTTTTTCTTGCATTAACCCCATATTTTAGTTAGCATGGGCTATTCCTTATAGATGAGTGTTTTTGAAAGACTTAGGCAACATTTTTCACTCTAGTTTGTGAACACCTGTTTTCTACCGAGTTTCTAAAAGGCTTCGGAAAGAGTAAGCAAGAAACTGAAGTCTACTTGTCAGCAGAATTGATTTGCTATATAAGGATCCACAACTTCATTGCAAACTGTCTGAGGCCTGAAAAATCCAAAAGATTGAGTGTTACTGTAAGGTTTAATCTCTTTTTAAAGTAGCTATCAAACATTATCTAATAAGTTACTTTAAGAATCTAATTAATTATTAACCTTCTCTTTAATTTAAAGTTAGGAACATTGCAGCTAACATTTACCTTCACCTGACTGTAGGAATACTTTTACAGTTTCACAGAAATGGCAATTTGGCTGTGCAAAGTAATACAGAAGGTTTTGGGAGATAGTTGTTTCTTAACAGACTGAGTAAAGCTTCATGTGACTGGCTATATATTTACTATTAATGCCTCTGTTACTTCAGCAGTGGAGCTGAAGTAACTCTGTCTACTTTTATCAGTGCCTAAGGCAAACTATTTGTAAACTATTTTGCCTATTTGCAAACTTCAGATGGTCAATGAAGACACGATATTAATACTTTAATTCCAGACTTAAACCTTTGCTTCCAAAGAAGATGCAGTAATTTTATGGTGTCTTTATTAAGCTTAAATTTGTGTACCAGGCTAATTACTTTGCTAAACAATTCATCTACTGAAATGTGAGATAGATATTTAAGAATTTCTTGATTTTTATTATTCAACAAGGAAACATGGTTACCCTTAAGTTTTCCACAATGCTTGAGAATCCTTTCCGCTTTTCTCCACATTAAACATTCTTGGCATCATAATCCCTGATATTAATTTGTCTTATAGACATTCCATTTGATTTGTAAAGGTCACTGTCTTTTTAGCATTTAAACACTGCTATAAGTCAGCTTTTTACTTACATTTGGGTCTTATATTAATCTAATTTTATTTTAACTAAGAAAAAAAAGTCAAAAAAGTGATTGCTGTAGTTAATTATAATGAAAGAATATTTCATTGGTGAGAATTAAAGTCATACAACTTAGGTGTAAATAGGTCTTCTCCCTATTGATTTTGATAAAAGTTATAAATCAAGGTAATTCTGAGTCTAATGGGGGTATAAAACCAAAGTCTAATGTTCCCCAAAGTCTAATGTTCCCCAAAGAAAACTTGAACCAAAAAAATCTGCTGAAAATACAAGAACAATCCTGTAATTTTAATCTAACACAGAAGACCAGCCTAGTATAGTAACTTGTGTATTAGAAAAAACACATTTCAATAAAGCAGTATTGTTCCCCACACCACCCTAACTTACACTAAATTACAGACTGGAAAACAGCACCTTCTTCCCAAAGCTTGAAGGAAGGTCTCTCTCGTGATAAACTAAAACAGATACAGTGTCTTGTAATCAACAAACGTTGAATCAAATCTACACTGGTGGATAAAACTATTTCGGGATTTCAGGAATTTCTCCAGAATGCAGCATATTCAAGTAAAACAAACACCTAAACACATTTTTGCCCTTACTTGACAAACCAAACTCCTTGGTATGAAGTTTACACAACTATTTCACTTATTTCAAAGACACTTCACAGCCTGATTACACGTGTCTGCTGAAAATACTCCTTGAGGAAGAAAGAAGACTTGCAGCTGATGAACTAAAAATGTTTATTAGCTGAGGAAGCTGCCAACTTGAATATTGGTTGAAATGCCAGCTCTCTAAGTGAGCAGATAGTATTAACGTGTTGCATCCAATTGGTAAAATGTTTCCGTATGAGAAAGCTGACATGCTTTGAACAAGCTTTATTCTTCCCTTGCAATTTAAAGTTGAGAAAAGCTCTGATCATAAAAGCAGATTTTTTCAAAGTATCTATTTAGGATCACAATCTGTGTCCAAGAACATAGCTCTGAAAATGTTATCTGAAGTACATACTTAAGAAATTCACTTACCAGAAATCAATTTAACATTGGCATAACAATTTTTTTCCCTACCAAAGGCAAAATCTTTGCAACAAAGCTAAAATTTTAAGTCTTCCCAGCCAAAACACCATGTAAACATTGTACACGAAATTAATACAAATACACCTTCAGAAATTATGAGGCACTTTCTGAACTACAGCTCAAATGGGATATTGTGAATACGAGTTGGTGAAACTATTGGATCTGCCTTTTGAGTGTTTGCATGATCAGGCTTTTAAATGTTGTTATTTTCTTGTCCACATAAGTCTGAAGTAAGTTCTAGTACTACAGTACCAGAATTAAAAAAAAAGAAAGAGTAATTTATAGTCAACCAGTGTTATGCCACTCTAAGTTTTCAAATGAGTTTTGTAAAATCCTACTATAGAGTCCAGGGCCCTTTTTTAGAAACAGATCCAAAACCTCTCTAAAACGGCAATCCAAACTTTCTGCTCCATCACAAGCTGTTGCAAGTGGGCTCACAGAAACTAAAAAGCAAGACACTCCCCTCCAAATTGTTGAATGATGTAACTGAAGACTAGAAATGGCATTCAAATATTTTTTCAACAGTAAGTATGACTCTATGATTAGTAAAAACGCAAGTGGAATTCTTGTCCGGACTTACGTTACCACAAACTGCATTGCATGAATTCTACTGGCAAGTGTTGCATCACATGGCCAAGGAGTAGTTAGCTCACAATTTGCATGTGTAATTTACATGTTTCCACATGCAATTAAAAAAAAATAAGTCTGAGCTTTTAGTAAGGTTTTGCAGGAGAGATCACAAAATACCCATTGGCTAACATCAAGTGACTTGGTGCTTTCAGTTCAGTTCTTCAGTACAGCGGTGTCCAAATCATAAACTCAAATTTTGAAGGATTTCCATGTAATCAGCATATTGTCTAAACTGACCTTTTACCATCCAGTTACTGATAAGCAGATATTTAAATAATACCCTAAATAACAAGTATAACAAGGGTAGTGAGAGACAGCTCCATCTTCCTTTTACAGTAACTGTGAACAGACATTACTTCCCAGTTTCAACAGATGGCTGAACATGCGCCCCACCCCCTTTTCTTTTAAACAAGTTACTCGCAGGCTTTTAAATTACCACCAACACCTGTAGCTTTACGCACAGGTACATATAGGCCAGGCAGGACAAGCCGGAGCAGACACTTTTAGTGCCAGTGGATCTCGCTGTGGTGGAACAGCTGCGCCTGCCTCCAGCCTCTGTCCTCGTGATCAGAAACCGGCTCAACGTCCCTCCTCCGCCCCCTCGCCTCGAGGGGTGGACACAGAACATGGACAGCCCCACACATCTGGAGAGGAGACCTATCTCAGCTTCTGGTGCCAGCTAGCAGACAAACTGCCGACGGCAGCGTCTGTAAGGCACGGATGTGAAGGGGAAGGGACTCGCGTGCTTTGGGCAAAGGGCTGGTATTTGAGGGCGGCGTATGTCGGACCGCCCGCGCCCTGCCGAGGCAGAGAGGGATATCCGCCCGCGTCCACAGACGGCCGGCCGGGGTGGGAGCCGGCCCACCAGGGAGGCACCGGCCTGAGGAGAACGAGAAGAGGCGTGCGGCCGGCGTCGCTCCGCTCTCGGCCTCTTACCACGTACCATCTCGATGATCTTGGTCTTCCGACCCGTCTTCTTCTTCATGGTGAAGATGTACTGGGCCAGCACCACCCCGGCGACCAGGGCGCACACGCTGGCGCTGGCCACCGCTCCCATCTTCGCCACGGCGGTCCTGTCCATGGTAGCTCCCCGGGGCAAGCCAAGGCGCCGAGAGCTGCTGCGGGGAAGCGGGGCCGCCCCCTCGTCGCTGAAGGAGGGGCGGGGATGGCGGGGTGTGTGCGTTCTCCTCAGCGCCGGCCCGAGCGGGTCCACACCGACCGCCAGACCCGGCAAGTCGGCAACGACGGCGCCTCCCGCCCCCGCCGCACGCGCCCCGCCGCCTCGGCTGCGGCGCGGGCTCCCCGCGAGACGTCACGTGCGCGTGGCCTGCAGGCGGCACCACGCGTGAGGAAAAGGGGGGGAGAAAGGGGGACGGCTGGTGGAGCAGGGCGCCGCAGAGGGCGGCCTCGAAGGCGAGAGGCTTCTGCGAGGGCTTTGGAAAAGAAAAGCACCAGCCAGGAGGTTAGATTTTTCCTCAGGAAACACAAAGGAATGCCTCTCTTCCCGGCCCCCTCCCCCCCCCGGAAGGAATGAGAGAGCCCAACGGTCCGTCACGCCCCTTCCCAAACTACATTTCCCAGTGCCGGCGCGAAGCGCGGCTTTCCCTGCTGGGCCGGGCGGGGCGGGGCTGGGCTGGTACTTAAGGCGCTGTGAGAAGAACAGCGGAGGTGGCGGCGGCAAGGGGGAGGGAGCTGTAACGGTGCCGGTCTGTGTCTCTCGCTTCGCTTCAGACGGCTGAGCCTGAGCGAGGAGCTCCCGTGAGGAACGGGGGGCGACCGCCGCCCCGGAGCAAGTCGGACCGCACCGCACCCGGGAGGTGCCGTCTCCCACCCAGGTAACCCCCCGCCGGTCTCTGTCTCTCTTCTCCCACTCCCGGGTGTGTGTGTGTGTGTCCGGGCGCGGCTCCTGAGGTGCGGGGCTCGGGTGGAGGTGCTGTGGGTGGTGCACAGCGGCTCTGTGAGGGTGTGTGGGGAGGGCTGTGCTGTCGCCAGCCTGCACTCGGCTGCAGCGGGTTTCCTGGCTGGCATGACAACGGTAACCGCCTAAGGTGAAAAAATAAATGTTTTTATTAGCTGGTCACTGTTTCCTTTAAGGAGGGAAGGCGCCGGCTTGCAGGCTGCGTTTGCTCCGGAGGAAAACAAGGAGTGAGCCCATCATTTTTCCTTCTTCCCGGAAAGAACCGCCGGAGCTGGTGCTGCCTGGCTGCCCCTCGCCTCTCCTGCGGGCTGTGTGGGGTCTACTGTGTTCAGGTTTGTCCCACTCGTGGCAGAGCATAGGCATTGAGCTGTGAGTTTTGAACTAGGGTAATGTTACTGTCAAGCTGCCTACAAAAGGATTAGTCTCCTCCCGCCCCCCCCCCCCCCCCCTTCCTAAAATAACAGCAGGTAGGGAGCAGAAAAGCTGATTTGTGCCCTCTCTGACTCAGTTCTTTAGTTGTGTCACTAGGGCATCTTCAAGGCGATTACTTGGTGGAGGTTTTGATGTCTGTTTATGTCTTCATTTACTTTTCTAAAAATAAGTTCTCTTGCAGAAGACTTGCATCAGAATCTTTTTTCCTGATACGCCTTGGTAAGAGAGAAAACCTCAGTTCTGTGACTTTGAAAACTTATATTACTTTCTTAATGCTTGTTACAAAAGACTTTTTAAAATTGTTAAAAAGCTGTTATATTTTGCTTGTTCTTCATATAACTAGCAGTGTCTGTCACAACTAATTTGTAAACTAATGGCAAGAAGTTTCCTAAGGAGGTTTGATGAACTACATAACCATAAACCCAAGATACCTGAAAAAACCCCCACTTATTCATCTCACACTGGAGCAATGTGAAGCTGAGAGATGGAATATACTTAATGAAAGTTGTTGCTAATGAAGAAAAAGTTGTTTGTAGAAACATTTGTGTATATATTAGTATACACTTTAACAATTATTTGTTTCCTTTTCAGTGAAGAAGAATGTCGTTGTTTAAAGCTAGAGACTGGTGGTCCACCATACTTGGAGAAAAGGAAGAATTTGACCAAGGCTGTCTCTGTGTTGCTGATGTTGATAATAGTGGCAGTGGACAAGGTAAATTCAGAATGTCATGGTTGCTGGCTTTTAAGCTATACAGCTGCAGGTTTAATTGGCAAATGCATGCTGAAAGCTTGTTAGCCAGACTAGTTGGCTAGGTATTTTAAAGTCTGCTATCTCTTATGTGTCCCTGTAGGCTTAAGACAAATTCAATGCTATTTGTCTTTGTATATTTGTAGGTTTCTAAACATCTAAATTCTCCCTTGTGTTCAACAGTAATTTTTCTCATGCCTTATTCCCCAATGGTAGATATCTTTAAAATAGAATATTTTCAGTTAGTCATGGGAACAAACACATGTTGTGAGTAGTTTAAAAAAACTTAAGGACAAAAAGGAAGGTGAGACCTAATAAGCTAAGAATTTAGAAAAACAGATAACCTTTTCTGCCTGGAAAATCAGAGGCCATTGAAATAAGTGACTCTGCTTGAATAAACCCTTCTTTTCTGTGTAGTCAATAATTTGGAATGATATTTGCTGTCAGGGAGTGTTCTTGTATGTGTATGTTTTTTTAAAATAATAAATATTTGGGATTTTTCTCTGATACACTCATGCTCATCTTAGAGCTCTGTTTTTGCTCGGTAGAGGTACTTGAGTTTGATTTCACCATTGCCGTACACTTTAAAAATTATTTTTATTTTAGTTTGTCCCTTTTTTCAGGAGGATTTATACAAAGTTGAGATGTTTACTGGTTTGGTGTACAACCTTTTTCAGTAGAAATTCATAGAATCATGGAATCATTTGGGTTGGAAAAGACCTTTAAGATCCAGTCCAACTATAAACCTAACACTGCCAAGTCCACTACTAAACCATGTCCCTAAGTGCCACATCTACATGACTTTTAAATACCTCCAGGACTGGTGACTCAACCACTTCCTTGGGCAGCCTGTTCCAATGCTTGACAACCCTTTCAGTGAAGAAATTTTTCGTAATATCTAATCTAAACCTCCCCTAGTGCAACTTGAGGCTATTTCCTCTTGTCCTATTGCTTGTTACTTGGGAGAAGACTGACACCCACCTTGCTACAACCTCCTTTCAAGTGGTTGTAGAGAGTGATAAGGTCTCCCCTCAGCCTCCTTTTCTTCAGGCTAAACAACCCCAGTTCCCCTGGCCACTCCTCATAAGACTTGTGCTCTAGACCCTTCATTAGCTTCATTGCCCCTCTTTTGGATGTGCTGCAGCACCTCAGTGTCTCTTTTGTAGTGAGGGGCCCAAAACTGAACACTGTATTTGAGGTGCAGCCTCACCAGGGCTGAGTACAGGGGGATGATCACTGCCCTAGTCCTGCTGGCCACACTGTTTCTGATACAAGCCAGGATGCTATTGGCCTTCTTGGCCACCTGGGTGCATTGCTGGCTCATATTCAGCTGGCTGTTGACCGACACTGCCAGGTCCTTTTCCACTGGGCAGCTTTCCAGCCACTCTTCCCCAAGCCTGTGGTGTTGTATGGGGTTGTTGTGACCCAAGTGTGGGACCCAGCACTCAGCCTTGTTGAACCTCATACAGTTGGCCTCAGCCCATTGATCCAGCCTGTCCAGATCCCTCTGTAGAGCCTTCCTTCCCTCAAGCAGATCAACACTCCCACCCAACTTGGTGTTGTCTGCAAACTTACTGAGGGTGCACTTGATCCCCTTGTCCAGATTACTGATAAAGATATTAAACAGAACTGGCCCCAATACTGAGCCCTGAGGAACACCACTTGTGACTTGCTGCCGACTGGATTTAACTCCATTCACCACTGCTCTTTGGGCCTGGCTGTGCAGCCAGTTTTTAACCCAGCAAAGAGTGTGCCCATCCAAGCCATGAGCAGCCAGTTTATCCAGGAGAATGCTGTGGGAAATGGTGTCAAAGGCTTTACTAAAGTCCAGATAAACAACATCCACAGCCTTTCCTTCATCCACTAAGCAGGTCACCTTGTCATAGAAGGAGATCAGGTTAGTCAAGCAGGACCTGCCTTTCATAAAGCCATGCTGACTGAGCCTGATCACCTGGTTGTTGTGTACGTGCCATATGATGGCATGCAAGATGATCTGCTCCATAACCTTCCATAACCAAGGTCAGACTGACAGGCCTGTAGTTGCCCAGATCTTTCTTCTGGCCCTTCTTGTAGATGGGTGTCACATCTGCTAACCTCCAGTCAATTGGGACCTCCCCAGTTAGCCAGGACTGCTGATAAATGATGGAAAGTTGCTTGGTGAGCACTTCTCCCAGCTCCCTCACTACCCTTGGGTGGATCATATCTGGCCCCATAGACTTGTGTGTGTCTAAGTGGTGTAGCAGGTTGCTAATGATTTCCCCTCAGATTATGGGGGCTTCATTCTGCTCCCTCTTTCTGTCTTCTAGCTCAGGGAGCTGGGTACCCTGAGAACAACTGGTCTTTAACTATTAAAGACTGAGGCAAAGATGGCATTAAGTACCTTAGCCTTTTCTTCATCCTTTGTCACTATGTTTCCTCCCACATCCAATAAAGGATGGAGATTCTCATTAGCCCTCCTTTTGTTGCTAATGTATTTATGGAAACGTTTTTCATTGTCTTTTATGGCAGTAGCCAGATTAAGTTCTAGTTGGGCTTTGGCCCTTCTGAATTTCTCCCTGCATAACCTCATGACATCCTTGTAGTCCTCCTGAGTTTCCTGCCCCTTCTTCCAAAGGTCATAAACTCTCTTTTCTTTTTTCCTGAGTTTCAGCCAAAGCTCTCTGTTCAGCCAGGCTGGTCATCTTCCCTGCTGACTCGTCTTTTGGCACATGGGGACGGCCTGCTCCTGTGCCTTTAAGATTTCCTTCCTGAAGAATGTCCAGCCTTCTTGGACTCCTTTGCCTTTCAGGACTGCCTTCCGAGGGACTCTGTCAACCAGGCCCCTAAACAGGCCAAATTCTGCCCTTTAGAAGTCCAGGGTAGCACTTCTGCTAACTCTGCTCTTTACTTCTCCGAGAATTGAAAACACTATCATTTCATGATTGCTATGCCCAAGACAGTCTCCAACCATCACATCACCCACAAGTCCTTCCCTGTTCGCAAACAACAGGTCCAGTGGTACGCCTTGCCTGGTTGGCTCCCTCACCAGCTGTGTGAGGAAGTTATCTTCCACACACTCCAGGAACCTCCTAGACTGTTTCCTCTCTGCTCTATTGTATTTCCAGCAGACATCTGGTAAGCTGAAGCCCCCCACGAGAACAAGGGCTAGCAATCGTGAGACTTCTCCCAGCTACTTATAGAATATCTCATCTATCTCTTCATCCAGGTTGGGTGGTCTATGACAGACTTCCACCCTGATATCTGCCTTGTTGGCCTTTCCCCTGATTCTTGCCCATAAACACTCGACGCTTTCATCACCATCATCAAGGTCTAGATAATCAAAACACTCCCTAACATACAGGGCTACCCCACCACCTCTCCTTCCTTGCCTATCCCTTGTGAAGAGTTTATAGCCATCCATTGCAGCACTCCAGTTGTGTGAGTCATCTCACCATGTTTCCGTGATGGCAACTGTATTACAGTTTCCCTGCTGCACAATAGCTTCCAGGTCCTCCTGTTCGTTGCCCATGTTGCATGCATGGCATGGGCATTGGCCCATGGCATGGCATTGGCCACCTTTTTTTGGGGAGAAGTCCTAGTTCCTATGTGACTGTTCTCAGGTGCTTCCGTGGTTTCTAACACGTTTTAACCCTTGCATCTTTGCCGCCACGTGGATCTCTATCCCCTACCTCCACTGAGACAGCAGACCAAAGGACCTTGCTAGCACACTGTCCCCTCAAACATTGGAGACCTGTCCCCAGGCTTATCTCTAGCGAGCCTGGTTTTATCCCTTTCCCCCTTCACATCTAGTTTAAAGCTCTTTCAGTGAGCCCTGCTAACTCCTGTGCAAAGATCCTTTTCCCCCTTTGGGACAAGTGTAGCCCATCTGTTGCCTGCAGGCTTGGTGTTGTGTAGACTGACCTGTGGTCAAAAACCCCAAAACTCTGCCAGAGTTCTGAATAGTCTTTTCCTAGTGGAAAAAAATGTAACTGATATAAAAGCATGACTTAAACAGTGTCGTGGGAGTGGTAGTCTGCTGTTTTATTTACTTTCTCAACATTATATTTTCTCTTTGGTTTTAGACTAGGCTCTTTTTCTTCCAGAGTTCAGGACCAAAAGTGAATCAGCTAGTTGCAATTGCCTAACCACAGGTCAAAATATCCTCACTTAAGTATTTTTAAGGAATTAATAACTAAAATGGATTTAGTTTACTGCTGATGGAATACTTGTTACTCAACTGAGGATAAGATGAGAGTGGGGAAGACAGGCAGTATTCTCTGAATGAGGGACTTGGGTGTGGAAGTTTTTTGTGACTGAAGAAGAGAGGAAGCAAGCAGCTGTTCTGAGCTTTTGATGTGGGGTCCTGTGGAACTATGCCAAGCCTTTAGAGCCAGGTGGACTTTGTTTAGGAATACTTGTACATTGTCCTGACTTGTGGACAAGTTTTATTGGTTTTGATTTTGATCTGCATTGATACAAGGACCTACATCTAGAGGAAATAAGTACTGGCAGCCAACTCTAGTTGTTGGTAGTTATCGTGGGAGGCACCTTGTTGGGATCTTTTCATTAATAATTTTTTGTTATTCACTAACAACCAAATAACTATTTGCTTAAAATACTGATTCCAAAATAAGTCTGATGTAACTATTGCATTCCCTTTTGAGGTAATGGATCTGTCTCAAGAGTAGGTGACCTCAAGGCCTAGCTTTGTTGACCTAATGTAGCAATTACCTGGCTTCAGCTTGCATTTGGATAAATGTCATCAGTCCCAATGTTAAAATTTCACACTTCTGCTGGTGTAATATGTGTATGCACAAATTCAAGATGTAGAAGCTGAAAGTTTGAAGTACTCTTCAAAACCAGAATGGGACTTTTAAAGAAGTGTGAACATAGTCTAAAACGATGGAATAGTAACAATGGTCAGTGCCACCACCTTGATAATTGCTATATTGAACGCTTTACTGACAGGTTTTCATGGATTTAGAAAGCAGCTAATTGCTACTCTTAACCTAGAAGACACAGCATAATCAACATTAATTGAATGATGTAAATATTCTATCTTTTTAGGGTATTCTTTGAAGCACTTCTGCGGCAAATTTAATTCCACATGTGCTGTAGTATTCTGTAGTCTCCTTTGGTGGGGGATTTTTTTTTTTTTTTTTTTTTTTTTAGATAAAATTATTGTGGGCAGTTATATGGGATATCTCCGAATCTTTAATCCACATCCTGTGAAACCTGGAGATGGAGTACAACCTGAAGACTTGCTCTTGGAAGTGCAGTTACGAGAACCAATATTGCAGGTGGAAGTGGGAAAATTTGTTTCGTAAGTCAACGACAGGCTGTGTTGCTGTTTATTTAAGGCTTATATGTGATTTTCTTTCTTTGTTTTGGGGGGTGGGTTTTCAATTTCCAGATGGACAGCTACTAAGCACATCTATGAATGCTGTAGTATGCATTTGATCTGCTCCTTGAATCATCTTGATATGAGAGAGTTTTTACTTAATGCGTATGTGGAGGAAGATCTTCCAGATACTTGTACAATTTATTTAAAGTATGTAGAACAGGAAAAAACTCATATTGAAAGTTAGTACAGGTTTTTCTCTCATTTTTAAAACAAAGTTCATGCTGCAGTATGAGAAGTTAGTTTCAAAATTAAAATGAATCCTTTAAGAACTAATATCTAAAATAAAGTTCTCCTAAGTAGATTCTCTTACAGCCAATTAAATATATGTTCTTAAAGAATTCATTAACCATGTACTAACCATGGGAAAGACGTGTGCTCTGAGACCAAAGGCTCCACACCTGCAAGTAATTTCAACATGTTACTTGAATTTTATCCTGTATGCATTGTACTTGGAATTTATCTGAAAACAGTGCTTTTTTTAACCTTCTTTACAGTGGTACTGAAGGACTTCATCTGGCTGTGTTGCATTGCCGAAAACTCTGTGTATATGCTGTTTCAGGTGAGTTTACAGATACAAGCTTTCCAGTGATTTTAAGTGTATTTTAAAGTTTGGATTAGGTTAGTACTAAACTTGGTAATGCTAAACTTGGTATATACAGTGTTTGCTCATCATCCCTGAAGAGCTGTAGTCATGTTCTCTCACTCAAACTCATGTATGAAAAGGAAATATTAGTAATTAGGTCTAGATTTTTCCTGATGGTTAACAGAGATTTGCTGATCTGCTCAGGGCTTGAGATGCTGTGATGTGTGTGATAGTCTGTGATTGGTAGTGCTTGTGAACAACTCGTTCTCACTGCAGTTTTAGGAGTGGATGGTACTGTTCAGGGTGCTAATGAACAAATGGTTGTTTAATGACAACTTACTTGGCTGTTTAAAAATGAAACAATTACAATTATTTCTGAACTCAAAAATCCAGATAATTTCTTAGAAAGCCAGAACATTGGTAATGTAGCCCAAGAGAAGATAGGAGGTTAATACAGGTAGAAAGGTGAAACTACTATGTTTCTTCTTAAATCCTCTTTCTTCAACTGCCTTTGTCTGGAAATTCCAAATGTTGTGTTCTCTGTATATGTAAAGAGGCAAGTCACAAAATACATATTCTGTGCATTGAATTCTAATATATGCTTAAAGCAAAGCACAGATCTATTGATTGTACACCCATCTTCAAAATTCAATAGACAACTGTACGTTGTTCATTTTCTCTGTGCAGGGACAGCTGTGGCTCCTTTCATTATAAGAGCATGGTTTTCTTGTAGGAGCAGCTTGCTTCCTATTCACAGCCTAGGCAGATAGGTAACAAATACATGCTCACTTTCCAGATTCTCTTTGCCTTCTAGTTAACTTATCTGGAGACATGTGTAAAACTGGTCTTTGTTGAGGGGTGGTACTTTGAGATGTACTGCAGTTTTCATACTTTCCCTTCCCTGTAATAGTGCTATGTCTTAGGATTGTAGTCCACCAGTACAATTTCTATTAAAAAAAAATATTTTAAAATTTGTGTTAATGGCATACAACAATACGTCAGTCTAGAATTCCTTTCTAGTTATAGTTTGCTGTTTGGTCTACATGGCTTAAGCATTTAAGTAATTACAAAAATAAAGTTTTACAATCCTTTAATAGACTTTTCATACTAATTTGTAAGCATTCATGTTGTAATGGTAATTTCTGTCATCTGAACAGGTACTTTTGAACAAGCTCCTTTGAGAAATAATGATTATTATTTCTTTATGCTTCCGTGGCAAATTACACTTTCATGAAGTGGGATCTTAACTTGCTTTATAAATGTTGCCATATCTGTTGTTCATAATAAAATAACTATGTTGCTTATCCTCAACAAATGAAACCATCCTTCAGGGCTGACTAAAGTATGGTCTGGATATTGTATTACAGTCAGTATACATGGACTGACTACTTTCTAACTTGTTTTTCCTCTGGTGTTGCTACTTAGCTAGTTACTTATCTAGCCAGGATTTTTTTCTTCATGTCTGTTCCACTCCCTTCCCTGATGTGGGCCTGCTTTAGGGGTAATTGCTTAAAAGCTATATTGGGTTTTAGTTGGAGAAATTGCCTAAAAGGTTAGCATAAGTTACAAATCTTTCATAGCATGTTGTTTAAGATAGTGTCAGAATAATCTTTGTATACTTAAAGCTGTGGTAGGATTTAGCTTAGATAACATTCACTCGAGACACCTTTTTCCCTGCTGATGTGACTGTTCTCAAAGGTTTTTTTTTTGCTTGCTAGTATTAGTCCTTAAGGGTTACTCTACATGATGAAGAACTTCATTTTCTTCATGGGGTGCAGGAAAGAGTTGGTTATCAAAAGGGGAGCTTTAACTTCAGTTTCTTTAGAAAGATTTTTTGAATATCTGCTAGTTCCCTGAAAGAGTCAGGAAATTAAAGTTCATGCAGACCTTTTCAGAGAATGTGATGTGTAACATAAAATTATTTTTGTTGCCATATGTTTGTTTCTTATCTTTGCATTGTTGATCACTGCATTGAATTTCAGACAGAGCAAAGGCAAGTGATAAATGTGCCCTAAGCATAGCTTTGTCAAATTATAGCTAATGACAAGCTACAGCTTGATTTGAGGCAAAGACTATTACAGCTGAGACTGGCTGTTGTATATGGTATATTCACTGAATAACTACAGAATCGTAAGAATTCCCCTTTGAGCAGGCTTTTTTCTGATCTTAGAGTTGTGCCTAACATGAAGAAAAATACATTTAAGTAACAAAATCTCAGCCTCCCATTAAGTCTTTATACCATATTTAATATAATGAGACCTTATTTCTGGTTCTGGCCTTTAGGAATTTTGTAGCTTGGTGATTTTTTTAAAGAAAGCAGCAATGTAAGCCTTCATACCTCAGAGTCACTAGGAGTAAGTTATAGTTTTTTCAGGTTGTTTGGACTGGTACTCCTTTACTTCTTCCACATTGCATAGATCAAAGATGTAAATATAAACCCTTTATTTTTTGTAGGAACTCTGGGAAATGTGGAACATGGGAACCAGTATCAGATTAAACTGATGTATGAGCACAATCTTCAGAGAACAGCTTGTAATATGACTTATGGTCCATTTGGTGGTGTAAAAGGTAAACTCCTTGTTGCATATTCTTTATTATTAGTTGTTTAGCTGTGAACAAGTGAAGTTTAACTTAGATTTTGAAAGGCAACATGATGCTGCTGCCTAGAGGAAACCATCTTTCTTTAAATTATAGTACTTTTTATCTGATGTATATAGAAAATAACTGAAGTTAAAATGAGGCAAAGAATATTAAATGCAGAATAGTTGTTTCTTCACATCTTGAACTGGATATGAATTTACAAGGATAATATTGATTTAAAAAACATTACAAAAACCCTGGCTCTTCCCCTGTAAAATACTTTAACATCTAAAATAATTGTTTTCTATGTTTTAATTCTGTTTTGCTTTTCTGCAACTTGCTTATCCTGGACAAAGAAAATAGTTAACATCTTCATTCTCTGAACCTAAAATATGAAGTGTCTTTGAAGATAAGTAATGGAGACTTTTTAAAAAAAAATTAACTTTGATTGGAAAAACATAACAGTGGAAAATAATATTTATGGTGCGTTTGTAGTTTTGAATAAGTTTAATAGTTATCAGTCTTTTTTGAACTTGTGACACAATTATGAATGTTCTTGTGTTCTAATCTGGAAGCATTTAGGTTTGCTCTACATGACAGCTCTTTCTCTTCAGAAGTAAAGTTTGCCCAACAATTTTGGGGGCTGGTAGTCATCTACTCAAGTAGTGTCCCTAAACTGTTGGCAGAGTGATATCACTTTACCAAGGCAGAAAGTCTTCTGAGTCAATATGGCAAATATATGCAGACAATCCCTCAGTTCTGTGTCTATAATATTCTCCAATGCCTTAGCCTAAACGCAAGCTTGTCCCTGGGCTTAAATTCAGCTAACCAAAATTCATACCGATTGAAGAGATTTTCACCTACTAATTTTGCACAACCACCTTGGGAAAGACAGTCAGCTCGTGGGTGAGAAGGTATCTATGCTATGAGTATCTTAAGGAGTGAATGTACAGGGCATGGGCATATTCCTCTTAACAGCAGAAAGACAATACAGTGTTTCCTAAATCTGAGAAGAAGTAGTGTGCTTCTTGACATACTGTAGTGGAATTGCAGTAACAGATGTAGTGAGGCAACTGTAAACTAGGAGATGTGAGTGTCTGGAATGGTTCAGGAAGAATAAAACAAATACCCGTGTACCACCATGCACTTCTGCAGAATAAACTCTCTGGATTTTTGACATGCATGTTTGTTTACTATGGAGATCTGAGAAGTCTGACCACCAGTTCAATCTTGATGCGAGACCTGTGTCTTATATACCTTATCATGAGCTGTGGCATATGCAAGTGATGTAATGAAGAAAATGTCTTTGCAAGCTAGGGAGACAGAAGGTAATGTTTACCTCAGAACCTACTCAGCCAGCCAAATACTTCTCAACACATAGGATGGTTAAAATGAGGGCCAATCCTGAAAAAGCAGCAAGAACAGCAGAGGGAACTTTGGTAAGTTCTGCAGGCTTTTCTTGTTTTCTAGTAGCACTTCTGTCCCAGCATGGCAAGCTGCTTTCCTTTTCCTTTCATCTTCCCCATGTTCCAGTTCGCATTAGTGTCTTTATTGCTGTGGAAAAAGAATGACCTCAAGTCTTGAGGTGGCAAAAATGTTAATAAAGAAGGAAGGCAGAGATTTGTGTTATGTAATAAATAATACATGTTCATACCATAAGATGAAGAAGCTTTCTGTTTAAGACCTCATTATAGTGAATGTTCAGGTACCTGATAGCAGGCTGCTAAAGCATATATTGAAGCATCAGAGAAATAGGCAAAATGGACACTGGAGAAAGATTGAGGAAATGAAAGAATGTTCTTTTTTGTAGATTTCCTGGACTGAATGTCCTTTTTATGTGGCTTTCCTGGACTGTCTGATTAGATTTCTTGTCAAGGATATGCTTTTAATCTTGCCCCTAGCCTTTTGCAGTGAATCTATTTCAGATTTTTTAAGTATCATCTTTAATACTCTGTTCTCTCCTTGAGGCTTATGAATGACAGTATTGTGGTTTTATTTCCATCTTGCAAGACCAGCCAGAGTGAACCAGAAAGGAGGTCTATCAAGCATTGTTAATTTTACTAAACAGATGCCTGTCCTGGTCTGGCCTGCCATACTATCTGTGTGTATCTTTGGCAGATATTCTGTGCTGCAAATGAGAACCAACCAGTCTGTAAATAGATAATTTTTTTTTTTTTTTTTTACTGTCTGCCTTCCGTAGGCTTCTCTGGAATTCTTGCCAGGCATCTGCTAACAGTCTCTCTTGCCTTCAGTAGAGTGGTGGTGGTCGCAGTGCTGTAAGTGTGCAGCAATGAGCTTGCTTTGCTAACAGTCTGACCTCTACACCACACTCTAGAAGCGGACTAACAAAACATGGGGAGAGGTTTTGTTTTTACTGCCTTCTGCTACTGCTGTGACTAATATTGTCTTACTGCTATACTGAAGTATCCTTGAAACAATGTGAAGGTGGAAGAGGCACTTTAGAGGTCAGTTTACAGAGCTACTGAAGCAGACACAGGAGAATGTCAGTTGAACAGGAGGAAGGCATGCGTACAGGGAAAGCATGCTATGGGAGTGTTGGGGAGGAATGTGAATGTCAGTCCCCCCAGGAATGTAATCTTTCATCTGAGGAAGCAAAGAATGCTGTAGGAGTTGACACAGAGCACTTCATCTATGAAGTTGCTCAGTCTTGTTCAGATTTCTCTTACTGAAGATTATGCTTTTTTCTTTTTATGGAGGTCTTAGTCCTGTACCTTCAGTGGTAAAGAAACTTATTCTACCCAGCCATACCAGTTAACACTGGCAAAAGAAAAATAGGATTGAGTTTGTGTACACTAGTTTGTACTGGTGTCCTCTAACACATTCTTGAGGGTTTTCTGTCCTTTCTTGGGATGAACAGTTATTTGGGTTCTAGTTAACTTTCTTTTTTGTTGGACTGCTTCCAAACAGTTGCCTGTCAACTTATTGGGTACTGCCAAAAATGATCAGTTCACTACTGCTTGCTCTTTCCTCGGATAAAATACTTGCCTCTTGGCATTCAGATTTCTCCTGTAATCATTCATAATGTCATTTCTACCCATGTGCAGATGCAGTCTGTGCTGTCTAGTGGGCCACTACAGCTGTGACTTTAACTGAGATGCCAAGTGCTCTATTAGTCTCTTGATGCTGTAAGGTTGCATAGTCAATTTTGAAAATTGGGATGTAAAGCCAGCACATAGTTTCCATTTCCCATCCTACGTCTCCTTTGGCCTCTGTGGTGGCCTCTGTGCATTCCTTTGGGAAAAGTTTCAATTTCCTTTGGAAGAGGAAGGTTGAACAGTGAAGAAGTTGGCTAAGGGTTACTGCTGCCCACTGCTTTAGAGAGAACCCTGTGGGGAAAGAGCTTGAGCATGCTCTCTTGTCCTCAAGAACCTTCCACAGTGTGGGATGGGGCAGGTAGGGTTGCAAGAGATGCGTAAAACAGGCTGGAACAGAAGTCTGAAGCTGGGTGACTGCTACTAAAATTGGGGGACAGTTCCATAAGTAGGCAGCAAGGTATGCATAAAGGTGCAGAAGTTGCATTCTGTTTCAATCCAGCAGTTCTTTAACTATCTGAGTTGCTGAAAATCCTGCACTTACCTTTAGATGCTTACAGGGGCTGAAGAGGCAGAGATTTGTTCAGACCAAGCTTTCAGTTTTCATAATATTAAAGTTTGGTTTAGATTGTATTGGAGTAGAATCTGATTCTCTAATTTACAAAGCAGCTGAGTGTCTTTAGGATGCCTGTCTTTAAGGAGAAACTGCCTGAAATTTTTCTCTTGAATATTGGTTGACCGAGTCCTATTGGAGATTTTCGGAAATTAAGCAGAGCAGGTCTTACAAGCAAATCCTCTACTACTGTTTTATGTTTTGGTTTGGTTATGAAGCTCCACTAAGCTTCCTTCAGCTGTTTGTAGTTAAATGTGTGCTTACATAAACCTCTCCCTGTGCCTACTCTCTGCAGCTTCATTAGGGAGGAGGATTTCTCACAGCTTCTATTACTGTGGTAGCTGGGGAAGAACGTCTCTGCAGTTGTTTGACATGTTCGAAATACAGAAACACACACCATTAGATGTGTATCCCATTCTCAGTCAGCTTCCTCCTATGTAAGTTTTTGCTCTGTCCCTGCTAGTTTGTGGCAATCTTCGACCCTTGTTATGTTATAATTTGGTCTGTTAAACTGCACATGTGTTTAGCTGAAATGTGATGGAGATGTAAAACATACCAAGTACAACTGTAATTTCTCAACTGGTGATTTTTTTTTTGTCTCTTGTATTAAGAATAAAGGTATTATAGATTCCTCTGAGGAGAGAATTGTGATGTAAACAGACCTATTTTGTAGCCTAGTTGCTAGCAGCTTCATTCTTGCTCTTGTCTTTAGATTAATGATTTGATGCTATGAGCAACTTTCACATGTGGAAGAATTGACATAGATGTTCTCGTAACAGGAACAGATGAAGAAAATCAACGGACCCATTTATTTAGTCTCATCATAGAAGGCTGAAATCTAAATTAAACGATTAAAACTATGGAATAAAAAAGCCAAAGACTGAGAAGTCCAGTGACTTGCATGGATTAACAGCGCATTTGTCTTTAAAATAGCAGAGTGTGAATTGTGGCTGTCACCACTAGATGGTCCTCTCATTACAGTTATTGGTTATTAGGCTGCATCTCTAAAGCTGCATTTATACTTGAACTGATTCTACAGGTGTATTTACTGCGAGACTTAATGAAGTATAGAAACCACAAAAGCACATTCTGAAAACCTGTATAGCTAGAAGTGTTTTATTGATTAAAACAAAATGTATTCTGTTGGTTGTAGAACTTTAGCAAAAAAGCAAAATGAACTTGACTCTTACTTTCAGCAAAACTGTTAAGGGGCCAGGGATGAGGGAGATAACAAGGAAATCCCTTATATGTTTAGCTAGAATCCCAAACAAAGCTAATGGAAATGTTTAAAAAAAGTAAATGGAAAAAACCTACAAAGATGAAAATATAAATCAAGCACAGTGTAGGCAGAGTTAGTTGTGACTTACAACTTTAAAAATTTGTGGCAAAGGGAAGGATTGTAATACAGAACTTTGCATTTCTTTGCTCCTTTAACTTTACATTTGTTCCTTGCTGTCTCTGAACACTGGTGCTAAAGTGAAAACATGAAACTATCACGAAGTGACATAGGAAGATCAACTAATCATTTTATGTTTAAAAAATTCTGTATTGTTAGCCCAGACTTTCAGAAATTGAACTTAATTTTTAAGTCTTTGCCTCTATTATGTAGAATGCATATATCTGCTTTTCGTATTTCTGAACTCTTCTTCATGATCTTAGAGCTGTAAGTTGGGTTTGTCCTGCAATGCTCTGATTCTAGCATATGGGTCTTTTTAGAAAGGATGATTAATGATAAAACCATGAGTTAGTAGTGCTGAACACTGGTTTTCAACCAAGTGAACTCTTAACCTAGCCACAAAATGTCACAGCCCGTAAGTATTGAACAGATTATATGGTCTTCATGTTTTACTTCAGACATAAAATTTAAAGAACTTGAGGTGACTGTACTGTAAGCTCTTTTGATTTAATTTTTTTAAAGAACATGAAGGTGAAAAAACATGCACTTTTATGATTTGTATTGCAGCCTTACCTATGGTGAGACTCAACTCTACAAAAATTTTACTTTATATAAATCTATTTTATCACATAATTTTTATAAGGTCAGGTTATAGTATTATGACATCATGCAATTACGCCACCAGAGATTGCTGTGTTAACGATTCAACTTTCATTATATGAAGTGATGTTTGCTGATAGCTTACAATATCTTCAACATTATTTTCTGTTTTCACATCTGTAGTACGTCATTCTGGGTCTTTGTAAGATATTTGAGTCAAATATCAAGTTATTGGGTAAGATTATGTTAAAGAACCCGATCAGCTTGTAATAGGAAGAGTATAGTTTGCGTAACTCTGGTTTATATTTTTGTTTGGGAGGGAAGTGAGAAAGTTGTTGAGCATCTTAGCCTTGTTTAGAATTTTTGGTCACCCAACTGCAGAGCTCTCTCCTTATTACCCTGTCTATCAAAGATCTGAGTTGAGTTTCTCTAATGTGAGTGAGGATGTACTTAATGCTTCTGTGGTTGCTATGTGGTGCAAAGGCAGCTGTGCTAGTTTTAAAACAGTGTATGTACTAGACACAGCATGAGATGTGCTGGTTTAGAACTCTAGTTTGTATCCTGGACAGCATCTCTCAAATGCTTTCTGTGAAGTATCAAGATTTTTGAGGACAAGTAAATAAAATAGTTTAAAATGTTGTACTGGGCTGGTAAACCCTAAGTGATGGAACTTCATTTGGCTGATTGAAAGTCACTGCTGATTGAAAGCTTCTAGTGAATGAGTTGCATGTTTTGACATTGTTAAAAGAATGGAATGGAGTGAAGCAAGTGAATTTGGATAGTGTTTTAGTTAAGAATTCCTCTTCTTGTTCTTCTTTATGCAGCAGTGTACCTCCAGTTCAGTTCTTAAGGCATAAATCTGATATCAATCTAGAAGTAGTCAAGTCTTATTAAGCAATATTCAACATATTGTTAATCTTCAATTAAAGTTAAAACAATGTTTCTCCAAAAACAGTGAGATTTTTTTTTTGTTAGCTATATAGTGATTAAATTTTGAGCCAGTATTGTTAAATTTTGTGATTGATTTAATTTGATCATAGTTTTGTTCCATTCTTAAATTTTTTGTTTGCAGTTCCACCAAAATCATGTAGGTTCAGTTCTTTAAATTAAAATAATGCTGAATTGGATCTGTTCTAGCTGTGCAGGAATTTTTGTTAATCAATTTACCAGTGTTGACTTCAATTATATGAAACAACAGCAGCGAACTATCCTCATGTAATATTAAAACTTTTTTTAGGTGGGTAATCACTCAGAGATAGTTGAGATAATTATTAACTGCTTACTTAAGAATCTCATGAATTTGCATATTGGTACAATAGAAGATATGTAGGAAATTGGTATTAATCAAAACTTTTTTGATTCAGCACAAATAAATTCATATTACTTCATAATTAATTTTATAGCCTTTTCTAATGTGATGTTTAGATAATTAGTGATGAAGTTACCTTAATTTTGTACCTACAAGATATAGAAATAAACTGTCCTGAGCCTTGACTTTGTCTTGTTCACATTGAGGATATTTAGACATGGGGTGTTGTTCTGCCCTTGGAGAAATCTGAGAAAGAGACACTAACTTGGAAAATCACTCTTATTCTTACATTACCAGTTTCTGTTGAATGGATTACAACTCAGCTGGCTTATAGCTGGTAGCCTAAGTCCTTCTACATCTTGAGAAAGAGTTAATGTACTACTTGTGCCTGACTGAGAGATTGCTGTTGTGGAGCTTAATTATAAGAAATGATAGTACTTTGCACTTATGTAGTAAAAGAAAAGTGCCCTTACTACTGCTTTGAAAAAGTGTGCAGCTCAGGCCAAAATTTCATTGTTTACCTTGTTTGCCTTGAGTCAGATGTGACTTATGTTTGAGGAAAGTATATGCAATAAATTTCTGCTGAAATGATACAAAGAATGGAGAAGTGATTTAAAGTAAAACCAAAGCCACTATTACTTGAAGCTTAGGTAGCTTTACAGATTATCGCATAAATTTCCTGTGGTCAGTTGTGCATTAGACTGAATGGAGGGCAGGGTAGTAGCTTATATATGAACAAACAACAGTGTATAAGGAGTGAATACTAAAATTCCATGCTTTGAGAACTGGTGTATGAAGTGTAGGTTTCCTGAGCTACTGTCTGAAATGCTTAGGAAGTGTGTGAATGATCCCATGCTGTAATAGGAGGTTGACCTTTCCTAGGTGAGGCTTGAGTTCTGTGATTGTTCTCCAGGGCATTAAGTGGTACATTAAGGTGGGTGTATGAATATTCTCAACACTTCCAGTTTTCTTTTTCAATTTTTGTTATTAAGATTTTGCCTTCTATTTAAGAACTAAAGAAACAGCATATTGATAGTTTACCAGTGGGACACACAAGGTATTGGGTTGCTCTAGAGTAGAATACTAATTTTATTTAGTGACAGAGAGAAAGCATAGTTTAATAACCTTGCTTTCTTAGTTGCTGAGTTATTTTTGAATGGTGTTCACTTACAGATAACGGCTTTTTATTTTCACTGCAAAAGTAATATTACCATTTTGTGCGATTCCACAAAATACACTTGCATTATGTAATAGTTAAATAATCAGTGAATTCACCCTGTTTTTATATAACCTCTTCAAATGACTTGATAAATGATTTAGTTGGATCCTCCTAATAAGGCACAGGTTTTAGAATTTATTTTTTAATCTGAAACTTTAAAGCCTTAAGTTGGCTTCCAGAATAGTTCAGATTTATTTGAAGTTGTTCAGTGGATACTGTACCAATAAAAGGAAGTAATAAAACAACAGCAAAAGGAAGGAAAAAAGAAAAATACAGATTTGAGATGAAAAAGTTACAAGCAAAAAAGTGTGAAAATCCCTTGAACCTATCTTTCTCAGCAAATAGCCTTGAATTCATTTTACTTTTATTATAGCACTGGCCTGGAGGCAAAGTATGTTTGACTGTTACAACAAAGAGGGTGCTATACGGAGGAATTTTTTTAATAATGAAATACAACATATGGGTAAACCATGCAACCTTGTAACAGGAAACTTTGTGAGAAGGGTAGACTGTGCTTAACTTTTCCACAATTCTGCAAGAAAAAAATTACCAGCTGAGTTTTATGCTGTAAGATTAAATGATTCTTATGACTATGTTTAAATACAGTGGCAGTATAAATTTGGACTTTGATTTATTGGCTAGATCTGTTAAGGGGCAGAATGTTTAACTGTTACCTTCCTGTTAAATTGCTTCTGGATATAGACAGATTATTTGAAAGGCTTGGTCTTCGTGAGTTTTTTCATGGAATAGATCTGCTGATGACTACTTGTAAATAGTTTCTCACGTAACTTTGGAAACCTGTTAGTGTTGTTTTTTTTTTTTTAAATAAGAACCTCTTCTCTAAATTGAATATGTGAATGGAAATATAATCAAGGAAAACATTCTCTGAATCTCTTGCCATCCGTTTCCTTTCACCTTCCTCAGCTTCTCTTAACAGTAATGAGTAAGATCATAGCCTAACTGAAGTAAAAACTCTCATTGTCTTCAGTATGCCAGAACTTTGCTTCAATTATAAATTGCTAGATATATCACTTAATCTGCATTTCATTTAAACAAAGCACTATAATTAAAATGAAGTAAAACCAATTGTAGAAATACATAACTTTGGGAGCAGTTGTATATATAAGTGAAAGCCTTGTTTTTCAAAACTTTGATAGATTTTTATATGATACTTTTTCTAATTTCTTTTGTTGAAGTATGGTACCCAAATGTGTGCAGTCATTGTGCACTGGTATTATAAAAAGTTTTGTGTCTTGCATGTAGGGTTACGGCTTCTGCAGTACCTCAGCCAAGAATCAGTGAGTGCCAAGCAGAACAATAATTACCTCATATGTTTTTAATAGTGCATGTATATTAATAATGACCCAATCTTGCATTTGTCTTTTTGGTGACATATTGTTGACTCATATTTAATTCATCATCCTACTCTAATCCCCAGATTCTTCTTCTTAGTGCTATTGCCTGCCATTCTTTGGTTTCCTGTGAGACAATTGTCTGAGATCATATCAGATGTTTTACTTAAGTTTAGAGATGCTGTCTCTAAAGTTTAGATATGCAATATATATTATTACCCTGTCTAATAAATATTTGGCATGATGAATTTTCTGTTACTTCAAACCTATGTACAGCTTTATTATTTACATATGTACTTTCTTATTAAAATGTTCCAGCATTTCATGTGGATGCATTTGTCTGTCAGATTTGTTTGCTGCCCCATATTTTTTCATCCAAAAGAATGCAGTTTTAGTTTCTAACTATTTAGTCTCTTATGTCTTCGCAAAGAGTCTTTCAGAAATGTGCTTATGTAGCTTTTGTTTATTTTTCTAGTGTTCATCTGTGACTATTCCATTACAAAAAAGTCTAAAACCTATAGAAATTTATTTGGAAGGTCACCAAACCCTTGTTAGTTGCTTTTCCTAGAGGGGTGAAATGTATCTTGTACAGGCTATGATGCTTTCTACTAATTGTACCTTGGGTTATTAGATTTGGTGCAGATAGTTCCTATTAGAAATCACTCTACTACGTCATGCAAGAGAGATTTTCTTGGAGATTTTAGGTAGTGGTGAGTAGGTCTGAGTGTATCCTCCAAGTGCAGAAAAGAATGCAAAGCAAAGACAATGAATACAGTTTGCCTGTATCAAAAGTGAGAGGGAACAAGCTAGCAAGAGGAGATAACAGTGAAAAGGTGACAAGGTAATCTTACTTCAGATTCATGAGGAGAATTCTAACTTTGTGGTATCCAGTTGGTGCTGATCATGGTCACAACTTGTTCTAGTCCTTGTTGATAGGTTTTTCATTGCGAAACTCGGACAGCTGCGCATATACAGATGGATAAGATTTTTAAAAGTGTCGCCAGATAACTAGAAATTCAAGCTGGAAAAAATGAAAATTTTTGGTAGGCTTCATTTTACATACTTGTTTTGTGTAGGACTGCCATGTTTTCCCCTGGGTAGTAATGCAAGCTTTGGTCAATGAGACTTGAGCCTACATTAATCATAGTTCTTGCTAAGTAGCAGAGCCTCTGCCTACTGGAAGTTTAAGGGCTGGTGCTATACAATGCTGTCATTTCAAGTAGCAAAGTTTTAACGTTTTAGGGGAAACTGGAGGATTCTAAAGGGTTTAAAAAAGCAATCCAGCACAAAAAAAGTTTGGGAAACCAAATCGAGTTATTGGATTAAAAATTCATTTTTTAAACAAAATTAATCTGTAACTTCACCATGCATTGCTGTGGTTGTCTGCTCTGTTGCCGCTTGTATAAGGTCAGATCAGATGAGAGTGTTCATAACTTAAAGAAATAATTCTGCAGCCTTGCTAGATTTTTGCATTTCTTTAACATGACTGAGTCTGATTATGAGCATGGTTTAATAAAGATAAACATTACTAACCCCCCGAAATGTATTTGGTGACTATAGTGAATAAAAAGGACAAGGAAGGATTACAGCAGAAATGAAATGTATGCAACTGCTCTTTAGGATGATGATTGCTTGGAATGAAAATGTGTGTCATCTTGCTTACCTGCAAAAGTATGAAAATAATATTTTGAAAGGTTAGTGGCAAAGTAATAAGATCATTTGAGTATTCACAGTGTGCTTCCAACAGTCTTAAAATACAAGGTAACAAATTGTTCCTGCTTGCTAAATCTACGTAATTCACTGACTCATTTGACCACAAAGTAAGAGTTAGTCCTTTCTGTATGTTCGTTACTAGCCTAGGGTATATATAGACAAATGATCTGAATGTGAAAAGTGGCTGTATTTTATTGGTGTTTTTGAAGACATTTAGTCAAGCTGTTTATTTCTAATTTTAATGGGATATTTGAAACTTCTTGAAGAGGTGTAGGTGTTCCACCTAAATTCTGTGAACTCCAAGTTTTGTGTTGTAAGCTTCAGACTGTTAGACTTTGCTATAAACTATTTTTAATGAGTCCTTTGGATGTGACTTCAGTTATTCTGGAGAGCATTCTTCAACAAATATTTTCAACAATTCTCTAGTTCAAAAAATCAGTAAAGAATCAAAGTGCTTTGGGAAGTGCTTAGGAATCATGAAGCTTCTTACTCTAAGGAGACTGGGAATGGAGAATTAGGAGGAAGATGGGGAATTCACTGGGTTTTAACAGTGGGACTTTGTTATTCTGTTTGGTTATAAGTTTGCAGGTCTGTCTTAAATGGAATTTTAAAAATTGTAGATTTATTGTATGATGGTGACTTAAGATCCTACTGGTACCTAAAATATTGCAAAATGGGGCCTATATTCCACTTCAGCTGAGGTGAGTGAAAGGTCTGCTATTAATCTGTGATTCATTAAAAACATCCATGTGCCTTAACTATTCAGTGAAAGGCTATTGATTTGGAAGGGCAACTGCTGACAGTACTTTATTTCATTTTTATTTGGGGGACATTTGCTAGTTCAGCAAGATATTTTATAATATCTATATAATGTACAATATGTGTATAACTTCACATGAGGGCAGCTTGACATTGGAAATGTTCACAGACTAGAATGTCTACTACCTTCTTTAGAAAAAGCGTATGTCAGTATTGTAATGCCTCTGTGATTTCTGCAGTTGCTAGGGCTTGAAAAGTAGTTACTCAACAAGTTAAGGCAAGAAATAGAATTTAAGGAAAAAGAATTCTACCATTTCTTCATGAATCATCATTATTCAGGCTACATCTATGCATACAGCCTTTCTCCCATGCACAGCTAATGTTCTTTTTCAAGACCCAGTCTATTTATAATGTCTATAATTAATGTGCTGTATTGAAAAAAGAACAACTTTGTGTGATACTGCTTTCACAGCTGCCTGAACATTTTTCCTGAGACTATTTCTTGCACTAGATGGAAACATCCACTTTTGAATGTGGCAAAAATTATTCACTTAATATGAAGGTTGTAGTAAACAAATTTTAGTACTATAATCTGTTTAGGCATGGAGACTTTACCTCTCATGCCTACACAGTGCCAAATACCAGGTTTCTTTCAGTAGGAGCTTTGGTGTGCTGGATGTTGCAGCTATGATACTTTCGGATCTCTATACTGCATTTCAGTCTTTTGTGCTCCTTTGAACCATACTAGTGTTTTTCCTAAGGGTCCTTCTGCCACCTCAGGTCAATATGAGGTTTAAAGGGATCATTCCCAAGTTGCATCATGTAACTATGTCATCTTCTGTGGTAAGAGTCAGATCAAGAATAAAGGAGTATATCACAGGTCTCTAAAGGATTGATTGTACAAGTGAGGGCTGATTGGCCTTTGGAGATACTTCAATAGTTCAAGATTCCCTTTCCATCTAAAATCCTCGTTATGCTTTATGGCAGGCAGAAATCTGCAAGAGGTTAGGTAGAATATAGTATGATGGCTGAGAGAAGCAAAAAGATTCTTTTTCTCATGGCAGCTCTGACCACATGCTTTACTGTGTCTTGACGAGGGATGCTTCTTACAGAGTGGGCTGTTGCAGAGACAGAATCTCTTGTATCGGGACTTGAGAACATGTTTTACTGCAACATTTTAATATCTGGAAGGGATTAAAAAATAATTAAATCTAACATCAGTAGAGTAAGGATTTAGTGTTTTCCTTAAACACTTTCCTTGGTTTCTCTTAAACTCCTATCCATGTCTCTATTTCCTTCCTGTTGGAGTGGTTTTCAATTCCAGCAGAAAAGCCCTTAGTCAATCTCAGCCGGAACATTGTGCATTGTTTGGGATGGGTACAAGCATTAGCATTGAGTGATGCAGGGTGTTTTTCCTTTTCCTCTTTACATGTGTTCAGGGTATTGCACTGCCTTGGTGGTGCTGTCAGATCCTCTGGCCTAGAATGAATGGCTGTAGCTGAAGTCCTGAACTTTGATCTCTTCTGTAGTAATGCAATGAGCAGTCACCAGACCACCAAGCTAGTCAAATCAGAGTTCTTTCTGAATGTACACTGACGTGTGCTTCCTGCTTTGGGTTAAGGAAGTAACTTAAGACTTGCCTTTTACTAGGCATACATTGTTTTAAGAACTGCCCAACATACTTTCAAATGGTTTTTCCATTAGTCAGAAGTGATTCCTGAAGTGCTTTTCTCACGGTTGACCCAGATCTGTTTTGCTTCAGGAGCTACACTCAGCAACAAGTTGAATTCTCCAAAATGGGTTTGAACCAGAGGAGACTGTGTTCTCTATGCTGGGAGAAATTTGGGGGGACAAATTTCAATGATGAAGGAAAAGGAAAACATACTTGCTTGTTTCAAGTCAGGACAGTAATTTCTGTTCCAGTGTGTGAGAATAGAGTTTGTGTGCATCGCTTCACTGGTCAATGCACTGTGGATTTAACTTTTCTTTTATCATATTAGGAATACATTTCCCAGGTATCATTAAAGGGCTCCTAGGTTCCTGGGTGTCTTATAAATGCCAATTTATCTTTTCATTTTATTTCATTGACACTTCCTTCCACATGAGGCTTTTGACTGAAGTTTTTGATTACCATTGAAGGCCATAAAGTTATCTCTGGTGATGTCTCCCTAAAATCTGTAACTCTATGAAGCTTTTTCTGATTTCTAATTTATCCCATTTGATACTGTAGTTTTTATTGCATGGTTTCACATGGTGCTCAGGCCTTGTGATTACATAATGTACTTTTTGTGAAAATGATTTGGTACCAGAGGAGAGGCTCAGAGTAGAGGAAATCATTAACATGCAAAAAACTTGAGCTCCAAAATAGCCTTAATTAGAAGCTTATTTCAAAGAGCTATCACCTGCCTCTCATTTTGGCTTTGCATTAGCTCTAAAAATGCATTGTGGTTTAAAAGCGTGACATAAATGTATTCATATAATGCTAGAATAACAAAACTACAAAACAACAGTAGCTGGACTTGTGCTTAGAAGTAACACTTTCTAGCTGAGGGACATTCCTCTTGAGACACAAGCTGCTGAAACTATGTAGAGTACACTAAGTGATTCCATCTGATCTGCAGAAAACACTGGGGGTTATATTTTCACTTTATAAATATGTCACTGGCAAAGCCAACTGGCTGCAATAAGCTTTCTTGAAATGGACATTTCTTGCTGAGTTTTTGGAAGACTGCATTTCTTAAAGTGAAACATAAAAACTCCATTCACTAGCTACACATTAAAAACAAATGGCTAAAGGAAATATGTTAACCTATAAAAAACCTGGGAAATAAGAGTTCATACACAATTTAATTTTCTTTAATTATGCTTTATGTGTAATAGTTTGGATAATTGGAGTTTGAACCACTAGTACAAGCTAGTTAAAATCCAAATTTGAAAATTAGTGAGTAGGAACAACATAAATATGATGAACAAAGTGGTAGGTATATTAAGAAGTGATGCTGTGCTCTTAAAGGCAAAAAGAGTGATTACTGATTTAGTCTTTGGTGCCTTATATTTGTTTCTTCAGCAGTATGGTTCAGTACTGCAGTATGCTTGGAGATCATTGGAGTGCTCTAAAGAACTTGTCACATTATGTCATGTCATATTCAATCATATCACTGCTGTTAAAACAGGAGATATTTTAACAATGATATTTGTGTGATTAGGGATTATGAATGTTAGAGATGAATGCTTCCATGTCTGATATGACATGTAGCTTCATATATACTGCAGAAGGTGCTATCGTTTTTCTGTTCATCATTTTCATGATGTAATGAAATTGGTAAGAATAAGGTTGATATTCATAATTTACATGAGAGCAGAAGCTGTTGCTACTTGTTACTTAAGCAGTAACACCTCAACACTTCTACTGACCTTTACTTTCTTCTGTTACTTGAATTGTAATATGTCTACTAGATTACCACTGCATATCAATTATATCTGCTCTAGTGTTTGTCTTTATATGTCATCAGAAGAATAGAAATTAACAACTTGTATATTTTAGACAAGCTTAAACCCTGAAGGTTGTGGTTGGAAGCTGCCTAAAAGGTAGCTTTCTCACTACCATCAGTATAACCAGAAGTATTTGAAATTTAATTCTATTACAAAATATATTAGATTTCTGTGTTAGTAAGGGCATTCACTTTACAATTAAGTGTCTTTTATGATATATCAAGCAATATTTAGAAATTTTCAAAACAGTGGAATAGCAACATGGCAAAAATGTAAACATAATTACTGTTATAATTTTTTGGTGACTTTATTTTATGCACAATTTTAATTTTGGGGGTTTCTTTTCTGGTTTTATCTATATCTTTCTGTCGTGGTTTAACCCCAGCCAGTAACTAAGCACCACGCAGCCGCTCACTCACTCCCCCCCCACCCAGTGGGATGGGGGAGAAAATCGGGAAAAAGAAGCAAAACCCACGGGTTGAGATAAGAACAGTTTAATAGAACAGAAAAGAAGAAACGAATAATGATAATGATAACACTAATAAAATGACAACAGCAATAATGAAAGGATTGGAGTGTACAAATGATGCGCAGTGCAATTGCTCACCACCTGCCGACCGGCACCCAGCTAGTCCCCGAGCCGCGATTCCCCACCCCCACTTCCCAGTTCCTATACTAGATGGGACGTCACATGGTATGGAATAACCTGTTGGCCAGTTTGGGTCAGGTGCCCTGGCTGTGTCCTGTGCCAACTTCTTGTGCCCCTCCAGCTTTCTCGCTGGCTGGACATGAGAAGCTGAAGAATCCTTGACATTAGTCTAAACACTACTAGCAACAGCTGAAAACATCAGTGTTATCAACATTCTTCTCATACTGAACTCAAAACATAGCACTGTACCGGCTACTAGGAAGACAGTTAACTCTATCCCAGCTGAAAGTAGGACACTTTCTAAGGAAGAAAAGATGAAGGATAAAAAGTCTTAAGAAACAAAGTATAAATGTGTCCTTCTATTGTGCCTTTAAAAAAAGTTTTTCAAGCTGATATCTGTAATCTTTTTGTATTCAGGTTTCAGGTACCAGGGAGTTCCGCTGAAGCTAGACATTGAAAGTTAAGGTCTTTAGGGACCTCTTCTGATTGCTGTGACCTTTCAAAGATAATTGAGTGGTGTTGCAATGACATCAGCCAGCTCCTTCACCACTTGTGGGTGCATCACATCAAGCCCTATGAACTTCAGTTTACTTTGTTTAAATATTCCCTAACCAGACCCCCTTCCACTGAGGGTAAGACTTCCTTTGCTCGGACTTTCCCTTTGGTTCCCATGGCCTGGGATTCCTCGAGACCAGTCTTACTAGCAAAGATGGAGGCAAAGAAAGCGTCAAGCTCCTTGACTTTTCTGTGCCCTTTGTCACTATGGCCCCTACTCCATTGAGCAGTAGTCCCACATTTTTTCCTAGTCTTTGTTTGGATGTTTGTGTATTTGTGGAATCCTTTTTTTGTTGCCCTCCACATCCCTTGCCAGGTTCAACTCAGCTGGGCTATTGCTTTCCTAACCCCATCCCTGAATGATTATACAGTATCTCTATATTTCTCTAGGTCACCTGCTCCTGCTTCCACTCCTGTTACACTTTATGGCAGTGTAGTCAGGAGCTTCTTGTTTATCCTCGTAGGTGTCTTGCTGCCTGCCTTTGCTTGACTCCCTGCTTGTTGGAATAGACTGTTCTTGAACTTGGAGGTGATCCTTGAATATTCAACCAGCTCTCTTGGACCCCGTTTCTCTCCAGGGCCATATCCCATTAGATACTTATAGGCAGATCCCTGAAGAGGCTAAAGTCTGCTCTTCTGAAGTCTAGGGCTGCAGTCCTGTTTTGTGCCCTGCTCATTCCTCTTATGCTCCTGAACTTATTCTTATCATCCTCCTGACCATCTCATAGTCACTGTAGCCATGGCTGTACCCCAACCTTCACATCCTTCCTTGCCTGTAAGTATCAGGTCCAGCAGAGTGCCTCTCTTTTTGGCTCATCAGTCACCTGAGTTGGGAAGTTTTTGTTAGTGTGTTACAGAAACCTCCTAGATTTCTTGTGCCCTGCCGTTGTCCTTCTTACAGATATCAAGGTGGTTCAAGTCCCCCATGAGGACCAGAGCCACCAAATGTGAGGCTTCTGCCAGATGTCTAAAGAGTGCCTCATCTTCATCTTCCTGATCAGGTGGCCTATGGCAGACCTTCATATTGGTCTGCTCAATAATCCTGACCCATGACTGGCTCATCATCTGTCCCCAGGCAGAACTCCATGCATTCTGGGTGCTGTCCTGCTAAAAAGGGGCAACTCCCCATCCCCATCCTGGCCTGCCCTCCTAAAGGGTCTGGATGCATCCGTTTTAGTACTCCTGTCATGTGAGTTAGCCCACTATGTCTCTGTGATCCCAGTGAGGTTGTAGCCCTGTAACTGCACACAGACTTCCAATTCCTCCTGTTTTTCCCCATACTATGTGCGTTATTGTAGAGGCATTTCAGAGAGGCACTCAAAAAGGCCATGAGGGCTTTCTCTAAAAGGCTGCTGTTCCGTGGGCACTTCCTTACTTGGATTCTAGGGCTTGAGGTGATTCCACTTCAGCCCTATTTTGTTAGCTATTTCCCTTTAGTTCACATTATCCTGGGGCCTTTTGCTTGCTTGCCCCATCTACCACTCCCTTGATTGATTGTTGTAAAATCTCTCCCTCCCCTGTCATTCCTAGTTTAAAGTTGCTCTTACTGAGTTGGCAAGCGTCTTGGCAAAGATACTTTTGCTGAATTTAGTCAGAAGATTCCAGAAGATTCTCTCTCTTCCAAACAGCTGTCAATCCTCAGAGGGTCACATGGTCATAAAACAAAGCTCTGCTGTGGATACCTGCTGTGTGGTCAATTGTTGGCCCACAGGATACACCCAGTCTTCCTCATGCCCTTCCCCTTCCTCAGCAGGATCAAGGAGGAAAACCACCTGGGCCCTCATGCCCTTAACCATCACCCCCAGAGCCATGTCACACTTGATACTTTCCAGGTCACCCCTGGCAGCTGCTAAGCTTGTATGGAGTTATTTATGTGGGGTGATAATTCACTCATTTGAAACTGTTTTTAAAAAAATCACAAATTCAGGATGGTGTCCTACTATCAGCTTAACAGCCATCAGATAGGTACCAGATCTGGCTTGGCAGTGGGGAGGAACTATGTGACCTGAATAAGGGGAGCTGGAGGCCCCCCAGAGAGAAGCAGGTGAGCAAGACTGCTTCTGCCAGCAGTAGCAAAGCGTTAGATTGGTTTTGCTCATTTGTATATTCACAGCCTTAGTGTGCTACAAGTGATACTCTTTGAAATTGTATAGTTGCTACAATTCTTTTCTAAATACATTCTTTTTCTTTTTTTATTTACACTACTAATAGTTGATAGGGTCCACTGTTAGTGATGAAAAGCAGGACATTCAGAATTGTAGGAACCTTAATATTAAATAACTTTAAAATTCACAATGCATCTTGCTTTATTTTTTAATTGAAACATATAAGGTACTTATTTATAGATCACTCACTAATTTCTGAATCGTATGTTAGTAAAGTCATTGCAGTTTTCTTGGCTAGTACTTCAGAGACTCAGTATAAGCAGCAAACCAAATGTTCATTCTAACTATGATCAGCAGTCACTGTAAGCTCTTTAATACCACATATTTCAGATGCAGAATGTCAGCTACAAGTTATGAATAAATCAAACAATTCTGGAATGTGTCCTATGGAGGATATTGTTGTGGTTTAACCCCAGCCGGCAGCTAAGCACCACACAGCTGCTCGCTTACTCCCCACCAGTGAGATGGGGGAGAGAATCAGAGGAGTAAAAGTGAGAAAACTCATGGTTTGAGGTAAAAACAGTTTAACAGGTAAAGCAAAAACCATGTGTACAAGCAAAGCAAAACAAGGAATTCATTCACCACTTCCCAAGGGCAGGCGGGTGTTCAGCCATCTCCAGGAAAGCAGGGCTCCATCACGCGTAACGGTGACTTGGGAAGACAAATGCCATCACTCCAAATGTCCCCTGCTTCCTTCTTCTTCCCCCAGCTTTATATGCTCAGCATGACATAACATGGTCTGGGATATCCCTTTGGTCAGTTGGGGTCAGTTGTCCCAGCTGTGTCCCCTCCCAACTTCTTGTGCACCTCCAGCCTCCTTGCTGGTGGGGTGGGGTGAGAAGCAGAAGAGGCCTTGACTCTGTGTAAGCACTGCTTAGGCAGTAACTAGCACATCGCTGTGTTACCAACACTGTTTTCAGCACAAATCCAAAACATAGCCCCATACCAGCTACTATGAAGAAAATTAACTCTATCCCAGCCAAAACCAGCACAAAAATTTAAGAGGGTAAATGATTCTTAAAGATTTAATAAAGCTGCTTTATACAAATAATTTCAGAGGAAATGTACTAGTTATGAACATTGAAGAGGGGTGTGTGTGTATATATGCCTATCTAATGTGTTTGTATACTGTAGAATATGTTTCTGATTTTATAAACAATAAATTCTAAGATTGAACAGAAGCCCTAGACCCTGCTTTATAATTTAAAAAGGCTGTGTAGAAAATCCTGGGAAAATCATAGCTCTAAAACAATTGGTCTGTTTCGAAAATGCTTTTGGAGGTCTATGTCAAACCCGTAATTCTCTCAAAAATGATTGCATTTAGTCACAGGAAACATTTCTTCATTGACTTTTGCTGTTAACAGAGGTAAAGAGTTTACATTTCCTAGAAGGATGTATGACACTAATCTGCACATAGAAGAGGAAACATTTTAAATGTTTCAAGTTTCCAGTGTAGTGGTACAAACTTCAGAATGTTATAGATTAAACTTTTGAGACTTAAATCATCAAATTGAAGTTGCTAGCTAGTTACAAGTGGTCACTGGTTTAATGAGCTGCTATAAAGATGATATATTTAAATCTTCTCACTTGCAGTAGTAGAAAAAAAGCAAAGATATATTGGTTTGACTCAGTCTGACTACTTTTGAACAGTATTTTAATGATTTCCACGTTGAATTGCTTTTGTGTAACGTGTTAGTTTATTAGTACAGATTCTGATATTTTTCAGCTTAGGAAGATGAGTTTTCATTGTTTCTCACCTAGGTTTATTTTTGAAGCCATCAAGGTTTCTTGATTAATGGAGTACTAATCTAATGTTTAATAGGGAATAAGGGATTTTTATAATGTTGAATAAATTTTTTTCCATGTTTTAATTTATTAATTTGTCAATTGGAAATGCTATTACTACCTTGCTAAAGCAAAATTTCAGTGTTTGATATTGTCAGTTAATGTTATCCCTCAAAATGTATGCACTTTAGGAGTTTTCAAATAGACAAACCCAACAAAACTCCATGAAATAAGAATGACCTTTAAGGTTTTCAGAAAAGGTCTATGTAGAACGTAAGGGAAGAAACAGGTGTTGTGATTACGTGCTTGAAATGCCATCAGTGTTCCTGAAATTACACTGTTGAAATTGTTTTGCTGTTCTGTCTATATAATCATTGGTGTGAAGGATCGAAGTATTTTAACTTTTCCAGAAGAGACTGAAAATTCAACTTTGCCTCTACCAAATGAACAACATGAATTACACTTCCAGATGTCCTTCCTGTCAAATGGTTGATATTTGCAACAGGGTTTATAGAACATGTAGTGAATTATATGCAGAATCTGGAAAGAAGGGTGGGAGAACTTGATTTTTAGAAAATGGGAAAATCTGAAAAACGGATGAGGGAGGGCAAGTGGAAAGGACCCAGCTGCTTTGCCTTCCTTTTGGTTTTTTTCTGTTCTCACCCTAAGCTAAATTTTTATTGTATGTTTTAATCACAAGGACAAGTAGCATGATGTACTGCTGACCTTTTACACTACTATTTATTTTTAAGTAGTTGAAGTTTCTGTGAAGAATCATAGTGAAGATGAACAATGTTTTGCACTGTACTTTACATTTGTTTCTTTTTCACATACTGAATATCTCTTTGACCTTTGTTACCTTTATCTAAGTGTAAGAATGAAGTTTGGGTCTATTCGTGTTTTGCTTCACCTTCCTATGTTAGAAAACAGTTCTTAAAGGATTGAGGATGGAGCTTAGTGAACAGACAATCTGTTTGGGTCTTCCATGCATATAGAGTAATTCCTGAGACACAATGGAGTATTTTAATGGAGGTGAATAGACATTCTGAATTACAAGTATTTCATGTTGTGTTTGCAAGATGGGGGCTTATCTCTGAATTCAGGAGAGTTACTTCTATCAGCTTCAGAAGGTGTTGGTCTTGCTGGTATAGCTGTCTTTGAATGTATGCAAAGTATTGTTTGATTGAATTGTTATCCCTGCATATGAAATGCAAACTGCATAATCAGCCTCTGATCTTGGAAGTCTTCCAAATGAGACATTGAATTTAGATTGGTGTATTTGAGGCATGACAAGTCATGTCTTAAGTCACGTCTTGAGGCTGCTGAATAATGGACAAGGCTTGAAGTAATTTACTCCAAGCTGAGTTTTTTTTTCCCCCCAGTCTTGTTGGTAACACAGTGGGCCTGTTTTGTTTTTTTCTTTTCTTGAAGACAGAAAATGTGAATGCATAGTGTGGAAAACATTACCATTGTATTATTTTCACAGTAGTACGTATTTGTAGGACTTTCTGTTATGTTGTTTAAGTAGACTTGGAAGAGTAGAATAGGTTATTTTTAAACCGCAGTTGTTATGACTGCTTGTAAGGTATAGAGACATTTAAGAACCAGAACACTTTGGCATTTTGGGAGTATTGAAACATTTCTATAAACTGAAATTGTAATAGTTATATCTTTAGGAATTTTGGTTTGAAATAAAATATCTAACTCTTTTTTTGCTCTTAATATATTCTGAATGCTATTCCCCCCAAAATCTAGTTTGTTTATTTTAGTAAGTAAGCTTTTATTGAGGTTGGAATATTTGGTGTTCTTCCTCATAGTAAACACTCATGTAAATTAAAATGAATCTTATTTTTGTTAGGATTACTTACGAGTAAAATTTTTATTTACTAACAATTTTAGGATTAAAACTATATAAATAACATTGCTTTGTTTCATTTGTATTTCTTTTGCTTACCTTAGGTCGAGATTTGATATGCATACAGTCCATGGATGGGATGCTTATGTTGTTTGAACAGGAAAGCTATGCTTTTGGCCGTTTTTTACCTGGTTTTCTTCTGCCTGGTCCCCTGACTTACAACTCTCGGACAGATTCTTTCATTACAGTGTCTTCTTGTCGACAAGTTGAGAGTTACAAGTATGTGTTCATGTTCAGTAATTATAGTGTATTTTGGTGCTATCATTTAGTATGTAAACAAATTAAGTGATCATGTCTAATTTTTGTTGCCTTTACTAATATTGTATCCCAAAGCAGGTGATAGGTAGTTGCAGGAAAGAAGAAAAATAAAATGTTGTATATTGTTGAGTGATTACCATCTCTGTACAGTCATAGAAGAAAGCATACTGTGTGTCCTGAGGACTTTATGGTCCTATTTTATTTGTATAAATGTGTTAAGTTTACTAGCTTATCAAGGCACATCAGGTTGTCCTGCAAGTGCCAGGTTTTTCCCTGGTTCAGTCTAATCTGTGCTTTCAGTGTTGTCTGCACTATACTGCTTGAGCAAGATGTTCCTTCCAGTTATTTCAATGGGATTTTTATTTTGATGCAAGTAGGTGTTAGTCTGATGAATCTGTTCAGTTTTCAGAAAAGATTTGAGACAGGGCTTTGGCTTTTGTGATCATAGGATCCTCTCAAAGGAATGAGGGCTGGTGGGGAGAGATGGAATCCACCTGACAAAGCTGCAGAGGAGGCTTATAAACGTCCTTGACTGCTAGACTGACAGATAGGTGCTAAATCTAGCATGTGAGTGATGGTATAGGGTATAAGAGTCAAGTGCACCAAGGGGGATGCTTTCATAATACCTTAGAGGAAGTGGGATGAGCAGGCGCCCATATTAAGTGCATATTTACAAACACTTACAGCCTTGGAAACAAAAAGGAGTTGTGTGTGCAGTTAGAGATGTGACAGGGTAGCTTGCATGACTAAGGTGGTGTAAGTGACTCCAGGCTCTTCAGGAAGAAAAGACAGATGTGGGAGGATTTGTGTTCACCATGGAGGGAGCAGCTTGAATACATGGTGCTCTCTTACAGAACCACCATGTTGAGAGTTTATCAAGCATCCATCTGTTTAGAATCAGATGAATGCTTGAGGAAGGGGAAGTTGTGGTGGATGTCTGCTGTGAAGCCTTTTTTATACAAGAAGTTTCCTAATTGCAGGCCCTTGTTCTCATGGAGGACTAACGTCTGCTGGGTGGGCAACACAATGGACTTCAGCAATGTGGAAGGTTTCTGAGGTGCATTCGGGAAAACTTTTTTTGATGCAGATGCTAGACAGCCTGGCTAGGGAAGATGCTTTGCTGAGTCCACAACTCAGAAAGAAGAAAGAAATGTTTGGAGAAGTAATAGTCAGCATCTGCCGTTGAGTGTTGCAGACATTGGCTGCAGTAACCATGAGATGATAGAGATTAAGATCCTGAGAGAAGTGAGGAAGATAAGCAGTGGACTAAAGACTGTAGATTTCAAGAGAACATACTTGGGCTTGTTCAAGAAACTGGTAGGCAGGATCCTGTGAGAGACTGCCCTGAGGGGCAAAAGGGCTCAGGAGAGCTGCTGAATCTTCATGGGTAACCGTTTCAAAGACCAAGAACAATCCATTTCGATGTTCAAGAAAATAAGAAGTAGCAGAAGGCAGCTTGACTGGACAGGTAGCTCCTGACTGAGTTCAAATGGAAAAAAGAAATGTATGAGGTGGAAGTTAATATGGACTACTAAAGAGGAATATAAAATAATCATGTGGGCATGCAGGGGATGGGATTGAGAAGATACAAGCTTGGTTAAAACTTCTACTGGCAGAGGGTCTGAAGAACAAGGACTTCCACAGATACCTCAGATGCAAAAAGGTAGATCCAGGAAATTGACCCAGTACTGAACAGATTGGGCAACATTAAGAAAGGTGTGAAAAGACCAAGGAACTTAATGCTTGCTTTGCCTCATCCTTTCTCCATTAAAATTGACAAGGTCTGCTCTTATGCTTTTTGCATCTCTGTGCCTAGCAGTAAATTGGGGTGGTGTGCTGTTTGGGGTAGAGCTACTACCCATGATAAAAAAGAACTAAAAAATGGATGAAAAAGTGGCAGAGCTGTCAGGCTTACAGAGTAGTAGTTGTCTGCAGTTCTAACTAGCAGCCAAAGATAAGTGATGTTCCTTAGGAGCTGATACTGGAGCCAGTATTTCTGTAACATCTTCATCCTGGACAATAGGACAGAATGCATGTCCTGAAATTCAAGGACGATGCCAAATTGTAGGAAGAGGCTAATATAAAGAGGGTAGGGCTACCATTCAGAGGAATCTCATCAAGCTGGAGGAATGGGCTGACAAGTACCTTTAAGGATTTTTTCAGATGTAATCGTATTAAAGAAAATAAGAATGCCACTTTTTATAGGTTATGCCTTGGGAATCTAATCTGGGGAATGTTAATCTAACACAATGCTTTGTCACACTACCCTGCTCTATCACCTGAATTTCTCAAGCAGTACTCTTTTTTTATTATGCTGCTTAAGCTTGATCAGATGGTTTTTAGATTCTGGATATTGCATGAGCAGATTATAGACATCGTGTATTGTTTTCTTAACACAGGAGAAGATGTATATGTTGCAAGTAAAAGTAATTTAATAGAAAATTCATAGTTTTCCGAAGAAAAAAATTAGAATAGAATTTATTATTATTGGTAATAAATAAATATTTTTTCTTTAAAATTATTATCTCATGCATTTTCTTTATGTTTAGATTCTTGACTTTTACAACAAATGTGGCTAAAATCCTTCCTAAGTCTGTCACTGATTCACAAGTGTTCTGTCTTTATTGTAGGAAGGTGTAGTTTTAAAGGAACTCTTCACTTGGTTATTGGTCTTTAGTGCCAAGTGTTAAGACACTGTGGCACTAATCTCTAGTGTGTGTCTAAACTATTAGGACATTAGAATAGTTAAGTAATCCTTCTAAAGTAAAGAAAATAGACATGGTAAGAAGAGAAGAGGTTATTTTTATGGTATTAAACATTTTTTTTCTCATATTATAGTAAATGAAAAATACAGCAGTTCTATCTAGTGTTTTTAGCAGAAAAAGTTCCCAAATTTCAAATTACCCATCTTCCTATAGCTCATACAGACCAATGCCTTCATTTAAAAGCAGTATTTCCTGTGTTGATTCTGAATTCTTTCAAGGTCTAAAAGCAAAATGTGTCCTATTTAAATGATTGAATACTTCATGTGATGGCTGAATTGAAAGTTTGTGTTGGTCATCTGTGGCTTGAGTTTTTTGTGATGAAAGACTTGTATGCAGTATTTATGGTCAATCCATATTGCTGTTCAATGGGAGTTTGGTTTGAAAACTGTATATTAGTCCCTGATTAGTTAATAAAATGACAATGTGCTAGCCAAGACTATCAATAAAATACGGTGAAAAGAGAAAATTTTATTAGGTCAGAATCTGCAACTTCTCTTATAAAATGTGTTAAACTGAAAAAGGGAAGTGAATTTGTTCATATAGAGGACACCTAAAGACATGATAATTGTACTAAAAGCAGCTTATTTAGTATTTTTAACTAGGTCATAGCATTCACCTTAAGCAATTAAATTTCTTACTCCAAGTACATAGTTTACTTCTGCAAGTAACATAATTTTAGAAACTAAGAACCTTCAGTAGCGAGCACCACAATACATGCATCTGAAATGTGAGGGTTGCTGGTGTCTTCATTTTAAATCTATAACTTTGATAATATACAAAAATACATACTTTTATTTGTTAAATTGGAACATTCAGAACTGTGTTGGTTTGAGCTTAGAAGCTGATCGTGCTCTATGACTTCCAGAATTGAATGCTGTCTTTTTGGATAAGTTTTTTTTGGTTTTTTGTTGTTGTTCTTGTTTTTTTCACTTTTGTAGGAAATGTCAGTATTTTACAGATTACGTAATGTGCATACATGGGAAACAGGGTTGTTCAGTAAGTTAGGACACCAGCACAAATTCAGGAAAGAAATAGTTACAGAAGGGTCAGTGAGGACACAGTTTGAACATTGAGGATTGCATAGGTGTAAATGAGGATGGATAGATGGTGTGGAGTTTTTAAGGTAGTTGACGTCTTTGTTCTAATGTCTTCATTGCCAATTTTTCTTAGTATGATTGGTTGGCAGTTACAAAATAATAAAAAACCCACAAACCCACAAACCTCCTATCTATTGCAAGATGTGCCACCTACTGATGCCAGTTTACTGTCTTGGATTGGAACCACTTAGTTTACTTAATGGATGTGCTTCAGAGTGTGACTATTAAATATAGCAGATTGTATTTCAGGGTAGCTCAGGAGGTTTTTTTTTAAAGCTTAGTAAGAGAAAAAAAGTTTAATTTTTATTAGAATCCAATTTTCACAATTTGATAATATGTTGGTTTCTTGCTTCTGTCTTTGTGGTCTAGATTTCTTTCCTGTAATATATTTAGCTGTTGAATTTATTTTAACACCAGATAAATTCTGAATAGAAATGTTTGTTTTCATTTTTGCCTTTACATTTAGCTGTTATCCTACAGTGATATTTACCTTAACACCTTTCCTGATAATAGATGTGTTGCAGTAGGCTTTCTAACAATCCTTTTAGACTGTGCTTTTACTGTGTATGTATACTCATAATATGATAATTATATTTTATTTTTTATTTAATGTAAGGATATTAACTACAAAGATATTTTTTTTTTTCCACTTTTTTAAACTTCCTATAACAGATACCAAGTGCTGGCATTTGCGACAGATGCTGATGAAAGACAAGAACCAGAACAGCAAAAACTTAGTTCTGGAAAAAGACTTGCGGTAAAATCAGTTTATTTTACATAACCTGTATGGGACACTGCATACATGTTAAAAAGACCAACGCTAAGTAATGAATGGAAACATTGTCTGCTGACAAAGGACCTGATCCAATGGCCATTAAAGGCAATGGAAAGACTCCAGTAGATTTCTATTAAGATTTTTTTGGGCCTCAGTTGTTTAAGGTTGGGCCTTAAAACTCACTGTTGTTCTAAGGAGGAAAAAAAAAAAGATAGAACTCTGTACTGGAGATAACTGTTTTTAAGGCAGTCTTTGTAATGCAGAACCTAAACTGTAGTAAAATAGATAAATAGGTAAACATGAAATATTGCTCATGTTTCTAATTTAAGTCTATTTGTGATTTTGTATTGGACTTACAAAATTAACCTCATTCTACTTGGGGAATTCTTTGTACTTAGAGAAAACTCAGCAGTGAAAAATGTTTCCATAGTCAGTATCCTGGACTCTTTTTGTCAAAAACCTGTGGATTCAATGGTCTTCAGGAGGTCCCTGTGACTAAGTTTAATATTTGAGCTGCCTCCTATTAAGAGGAAGAGAATTTCATTCTCTGTGGTCCTGCAGTAGAATTGCTTGTCTGCTAAATATACTGTGTAAAATGCTAGCTAGATTCAGCATATTTCAGGTATGACAGTAAAATATTGGGAAAGCATCTTCCTTCCAGTGGCTAATTGTAGAATTTTTTCAAACTGTAAGTCAGTCAGAATCCTACATCTTGAATTAGGAGAAGACATAGTTTTTAAATAAGAAATTTGGAAGCTTTATCAGATATGCTGCAAATTAAATACATTTTTTTAATCTAAAATTAGAAGCATACATGGAGACAAATGTAATAAACCTGGCTTTTTTTCGCTTTGACTTTTAAGATGGCACTTCCAGCTTCATATATCAGATATGCCAGTAAAGAACGCATTCTATGTTCTTTAAGCAAAATGATTGATACTGTTCATATAGGAAGTGCTGATAGTTAAACTTTGATTTTTTTTTTTTACTCCATAAATTCTGAATTTCTGTTTAACCACCTTGGCAGCAGTAAAAAGCAATTTTTGCATGTGTGAATGAGTTGAAATTTCTCAGAGGAGCTGAAGTAACAAACCAATGAAATGTATCAATAAGCAGTAGTGTTGTTTAAAGAAGTAACGATATAGGCAAGGCAGGATTTGTTAAGTGGTTGCTTATTATATCAGTTTATGTAGTTGGAAAAGTAAACAAGCTATGGTATACACAAACGTTCTTCAAATTGAAGGATGTACATTAGTGAATGCAAGCATGAATATTGGCTTACAAACCTCAAACTTTGTCTATTTTTCCTTTTACATGTATTGGTAGAATAAGTTACCACCTTTCGCTCTCTAACCTTGCCCTTAATCTGGGGACATGTACAGAGGCAGACTTAAAAGATTCTAATACTCTGTTCTTGGATTTAATAGTTGAAGTATAAAGCATTTTCATTTTGAATGGGATGTGTATTTTAAAATTTAAATATACTTAAATGAACTGCATAGCCATCAGTCATGATTATTTTTAAAAAGTGGATGTTTTTGCTGCTTCACTCGCAATAAGGAAAGTTACCAACTGCCTTTAAAATAAGAGGATAACTCTCTTTCAAAAAAAGACCTTGATTTTGCTTTTCTATCTATGTTGATGATATTCATGTAACTTGATGAGTTCTGAGCCTTCTCCAAGTTTTGTCTTTAATACGCAGCTGTCAACTGATCTCTGGAGTATGTTTTTTCTTTTGAAGGTGGATTGGATTTTAAACATCGGAGAGCAAGCACTGGATATATGCGTTGTCTCCTTTAATCAGGCAGTTTCTTCTGTTTTTGTGCTTGGTGAGAGAAACTTCTTTTGCCTTAAGGATAATGGGCAGATTCGATTCATGAAAAAGCTTGATTACAGTCCGAGTTGCTTCATTCCTTATTGTTCAGGTTTGTAAAAGGAAAATTCATCTTTACTTTAGCTTGGTTACTTTTACAGCTAAGATTTTTTTTTTTTCACTGAATAAATATATTTTTCTGAATAAGCTGTTGATTTGTAGAAAATCTGTGGAATCGGAATGCTCTTTTTGGATGAAGCAGGTTTATTTTCAAATGTTACTTAGTGTGAAGTCTCATAATTTTTAGAATCTAAATAAGTATTTTCTCATCACCAAATTGAGGTACTTGTCTAGTGTTTGAGTAAGTTTGCCCAGGCTACCAAAGCAACAAACATGAAAGAGTGAGAGATTTTGGAAGAGTAAACTAGTGTTTGAGGACCTTCTGTCATTTACTGATAGTTAAAAAAAAATAAAATAAAGTTTACTGTTAGGAGATGAAACTAAATTATTATGTTGTGTGGAAGCAACTGGGTTAGATGTCACTATAGAACTACAGATTCTTAATACCTATTCTATATTAATGTTTCAAAACTATCTGATAAATTTTTACACCATTTTTTATTTTAGACTTAAAATATCATTTTAGACTTTATGAATATGATTTTAACAATCTTCACATTTTATACTTTCTGATTTAAATTATTTTGTAAATAAACCCTATAAATGCATACATGTTTAATCAGTATTCACAAGTCAATGAATTAATGAAGAGTATAAGTAGCTGATATTTAACCAATGTGTATTTTGTCATATCTATCCTGGCATGCCAACATGGCAATTATGAGTCTTTGCTCGTCATGTTTTAAATTACCAAACATGGCTGGCTAGAACCTTGGAAAGTTGTGGCATGCGTTGTGTTGTATGCAACTGAAATTGGTATCCATAATTAATCACATATGTCCTTGGTTATTGTCAATGTAACTTTCATAACTTTTGACACTGTAATTATATTAAATTCATTTATAACAAGTAATGGCTTAAAAGGAAAAGGAAAAAATAGTGTAATGATACAAGCCTCCAAGAAAAGTACTGGCTTTTGAAAGTCTTTCATCCTAAAACTGTTTTTATATCCTTAACAGTGAAAGAAGGAACAATAAACACTCTAATTGGAAACCATGGTAAAATGTTGAATGTTTATCAAGATGTTACACTGAAATGGGCCACTCAAGTTCCCCACATTCCTGTATCAGTGAAAGTAGCAAATTTACAGTAAGTAACTTGTTAAAGTTTACTTTTTTCAGATTAATTTCCCATTGTGAAATTTGCTTCTAGATCCTATTAAACACTTGAGGTATGTAACAAAGTGACTTATAAAAGGAAAATTCAGCGTTTTTTCATTGTTTTGTAAAATATTAATTTCATTAATGAGCATACTGTTAATTCTAGAAGAATACTAGAATTGCTATACTGTGCTTTAGATTTTCGGTTTTTCTTGAGTGAAGGTAGAACCTGCGGTCTCATACTTCCAGTGGAGTAGTTTCTTCTTTAAAAGAATGAAAAGTGAAGCTTTGCAATCTGGTAAGATCCTTCCCTGAGACAGGAAAATAGGGAATCTCACTGGAAATCTGTTCTTCATTAAGCATTTAAGAGCATATGAATTCCAGAGATGATTTGTTGGAACAGATTATTACACTCCAATGTTAAACTGTGGAAATTAAGGAACTGTTTAAATTGCTGAGGATTGTACTGCAACAGACCAAAACTTTCTTTAAAATACACAGACCGGTCAGGGAAAAACTGACTGGGCAGGGAGATCAAGTGTAGAGAAATTACAACATACTGATAACTTGTGCTGAGTCTGTCACTGAAATAAGCAAACTACAGAAAAGTTCAGCTAGTGTTTTTACAATCCATCTTATGCCTGTACTGTGTGCCACCAGAGCTGTGGTGAGTGCTGGTTGCCCAGTGCCTGTGACCATATGGGATCCAGTAGGAGTGGCCTTGTCAGGTAGATAATTTCTGATCCCCAGCAGGTTTGTGGCTGCTGTGCCAAGATACACTGGATTGTTGAATACTTGATCATAAGTTGCACATTTTATCTTGTAACAAATGAAAATGCAACATCTGACTAACTAGCTTTACTGACTTCTGCAGAGTAATCTGAGGGATGTTCATGTTGTGTTTGGTACTAGTGGTTACTTAATGATTTTTTAATAATTTAGAATTTAAATTTTTTTTAGACTCTCTGGAGAGAGTTGTGCTGGCTTTCATCCAACAGGTCTTACAAGTAAAATATAATGAATAGTGTCAGTGGGCCAGTTAGTATAAACCAAAAGTTAATTATGCAGGATATGACAGTACATCTTTTGAAGTTCGGAAAAATATTTGTGTCAGAAAAAATTTGAAGAAGGTATTGATTTTTACAACAGCGGATTGTACTGACATTTGTATGTACCATTATTTGTTTGGAAACTCGTATTATTGAACCATCTATTTCAATAATGCCTCTAAGAAGTGTATGCAGATTCTGGCTGTTCTATGTGAACTGTAACACTCAGTAGTTTGATCTTAGTGAGAATTTTGAGAGCCTACTGATTTGTCCCAGATAATTTTGCTAGTTAGATTTGGAATTCCCGCAGACCAACTAATGCTAGGGTTTGGTTTGGGGTTTTGTTCTGTAGAGGGTGGAGAGACAGCAATCTAGTTATACAAACTTCTTTATAAACTTTATACAAGTACTGGTAAATGAAGAAACGTCTTTGTGTCTATACCCAATGGCCTGAAAGGCAGGGAGAAGTCTAGGGCATATGTGTTTCAGAACTATGCTTCTGTCTTTCTCTTTAAAAATATGTGGTATGCTTGTACTTCTTTCTAACATTAAAAATAAAGATGGGCTAAACAGCAAAAACTGTGGTAAAGATTATAGAGGTAGTAATTTGGCTGAAACAAAACATACGTTTTTTCTAAAAAAAAAAAAAAAAAATTTGAAAGGGAATTCTTTGTGAGCCAATGTGATAATTTTCTAATACTCCACTCAAGAGAGGTCTCAGTCTCAACTGGGGCCTCTGGGCACTACTGTAACATAAATAATATTAAGTACTTTAATAAGCATAGAGTTGTTAATCCTACACTGCTGAGAGATTGAAGTGTCTTAAATATGACGTATGTCAATTAATTACTTTCACATTCTTTCCACTTTTATTGCAATAATACTTACAAAGTAAATGGAGTGTTCTGAAAGCAGTTGTCTCGACAGATCATATATATTAATCTGTATTTTTTTGTTGGCATAATGTCTATTACTTCTAATGTAATAGCTCTGGCTTGCTGGATAAGAAAAGCATTATTAGAAGCTATTTTATATAAATGCCTTGGGGCAGGGCTAGTGATTGCTTCATAAAGGCAGTCATATACTTTATCCTATAATCTTGATAGTCTACTTCTAAGATCAACTGTTCAAGTGCTTTGGAGAATTCCAGCCAAGTAACTTGTGTTTCTAGTGTGTGCCCCTCCTTATTCTTTATGAATTGATTTTTCCTCTTACAATAATGTGAAATGCAGTATTTTCCTTTTGCAATACCAGTAAGGTAAATAATGATAATAACACACTACAACATGCCTAAACTGCATGATTTCCATCACATTTTTAGAAACATGCAAGGAAAAATGAATCAAAGGTAAGTGGTTACTTACAACATTTTTTGTGAGGTGTCTCTGCGCTCTAAAAGTAATGTATTTTTAAGCCGTTTAACTACACTTTTTTGCCTTCTCTTAAAACCTGAATGCTCTCTGTCAGGAAGTTGAAAATTTCCTATAAAAGCTTGTGATCAGAAAATTGAACTACAGGCAAAAATTTGAGAGTTTATCTCATTCTGGGTTTTACCTGAAGATCTCTATAACTATGATCACTGAACTGGAAGTTCAGTTCTAATCATTGTTATAGAAGTTTGTCCCTTATTTTGTTGGAAGTTTGTTTTCTGGTTCTGTTAATGTATCATAGTTACTAACTGTTTATGACATTGTTTTAATGTCCAGGGGACTCCTTACACTGACAGTTTGGATTAATTTAAACTGCTTCAGACTTTGTCTCAGCACAAATTCATCTTCCCATTGATAAGCCTGCTTGTACAGTTATATTTTTGCATGCCCTGTGTTGTCATCCTTGAAGTTACAGCTGTGCAAAAGCATTCTCGCTGAAACTCTTGAAGGAAATAGGTGTTCTGCCTGAGTTGATTAAAAACCCCCAAACAAACCTGAAAAAACCAAGAAAAACCCCTCTTCTAGAGTGGTTTGAAGAGAAACTGTCCATATGCAGCAGTTAGAACAGCTGAAATCTGGGAAGTTACACAAAGGAATTGCAAGAATTCCTACTCTCCTCAAATTTTCAGTGTCAAAATGGTAATTGTGAGCAGCAGTGTTTGCTTGGTATCCATCATTATTATATAAATATCTTCTTAGCATTGACTTCAAAGTCCATTCCTTTTTTTCTTGCCCTTTAGTTTCCATTTTTCTGTTTCATCAGAGACCTCTTTTCCAAGACCTTCCTTGTACCTCCACATCTCCTTTGCAAAGGAAATTTCATGAGCATTATCTCTTATGTTTATAATTCTCAATTCTATGAATTTGTCACTTTTTGATGCTTCTTGAGATGTGTTAGATTTTTCTCTCTCTCTGTCTGCCCCCCTCATAATTCAGGTAATTGTGTGGGGAACAAGCCCATAGGAATGTGGCTCCTATGTAGAGTTCCTGTTAGCTAAAGCACCTCATATGAAAGTAGTTTTTTTCCTGTTGGCAGGAATTTAAGCCTGTAAAGGCAAGTGACTTAATGCTCCCCCACCAAAAAGATGGGTTATGTTTGTCTAAATCATCTGAAATAACTTGTTCAGAAAGTAGCAGAAAGTCACTTTTTAAGGGCCTATCACAAGTTGTATTTGTTTTTCTGTGCCTGAATTATCCTATCTCCATATGCTTTACCATAAAAGGTCGTTGGAGTAGAGTAAAATACTTAGACAACTACTTTTCTATTTATTTGACACTAACTCACTTGGCAAAGCTGTTCCTAAGAGTACCATGTTTTAATAGCTGATTGATTGCTCTAAGTATTACTCTGACCTGGCTGGCCTGAAACTAGAAAGTTATGTTAAGGTGCATTCAGGCACAATAGCACGTGTTGCTAGCCTAAGGGATGTTTCCATCAGAAACATCTGAAATGCCACTGTGGGTTGGGTTAAAACCACATAGATAAGAGCATTATAGCTTGGATGTAGTCTCAGGAAAGGGATTTCTGCTTTGATCGCTTCCAAGTTAAAAACCTGTTTTTGCGATAGGAAAGCATAAAGCCTTTAAATCAGGGACTTTGTTTCTCTGAACATTTTTAAAGTTCACTAGTCTTAATTTTACTACTTGGTGTTGTTTGTACACAGTCTTCAAGTTATATCTGATAAGCCTGTGAATGCTGAAAGGTAGCCTGACTTTTTTCTTTTAAACTGAAATAGACTGCAAACTTCCCCAAATACCTCTTTTTTCCAGTCAGTATTTTGTGATGTCCCTAATTATGGTTCTTTGTGCTTTCAGCTATTGGCTAGAAATGAAGTCTGGTGTTATCTATATGGCAAAAAAATGTTGATTTAATGTAGAATTTATCAGCAGGCACAGTTCTAGCAGTAAACCAGCCTTCTCTCAGGGTTTAGGTGATGTGTTGTGGGAAAGATACTTCTTCCCTCTCTGTTTAATATATTGGGGACTCTTACTACTTTAGGCACCAGTTTGTCAGTAAACTTCATGTTTAAATGAAGGGTATTTTCACCTTCAGCCACATTGGAATTTGATTAGAAATACCCCAAGGAAAAAACTTTAGAGTCACCTGTAGTGCTTGACTATAGGTAATCGGATGCTTTGCAAATGTGGTGCCTCTTGCTTTTAGGAGCTACATCTGGGAATTAGAATGTAGGAACCAACTTTCTTTTGTGAGCCTTTATATGTACTACTATATCTGTGAGCAAGAGGACTGTTCTTCACGGAAGAAAGATTCTTGAAGCAAATAACCCACAAAATGCCGCATATGCCTTGTAAAATGTGAAGTTCCTTTTATTACAAGGGGTTGACAGGTATGGACAAGTTGGTGAAAATGACTAGAATATTTGCTTTCACCTTCATTTATTTGACAGATAAATATCATTTTACTTGGTAATGGAACAGCATGTTTTTTGAAGAGGAAATATAAAGCAGTCTGGAGAGTTTTTTTGTGCAGAAGTAATTTATCACCTCTAAAGAATAAGAATTTCTGAGTTTCTTAAAATATTAAATTTCCAGAACCCAACTTCTTAGCTTGAGTTAAGCTAATAAATAGATTTTCATTATTTGAGATGGGGAAAAAAAATATATTCTTTTTAAACAAAAGTAACTGTTAAAAAGCCGGGAAATAAAAGTAGACTTTATATGTTCAAGGTGGCAAGCAGGGCTACTTAGTAAGCTTTATCCACACTTAACTCTTTATGAACTTCAAGTCTGCCTAGGTTTATACTGAGGAATGATCCCATAAAAATATCACAGGGTTCCATGTATTCACCACTGATTCTGTTTTGCTCAGTTTGCAATCAAAAAGTGATTTTTTTTTTTTTCTGCTAATTGCTAGCATTACAACTGGCTGTGGTATTTGAAATTTTCTTAGGCAATTTTTTGTTATTGCTTCTCGAAGTATGGTCACTGCAGGCTTGACTATAGGGGTCATGCCTGAACTCCTAACATCGGTGTTGTGAACCACCAGCCCATTAAGACTGTATCACATAGTAATGTATTTATCAGCCATCTCTTAAACCCAGCTACTGGCTTTTGGTGTTCAAGTTTTGACTTACCCTGTTACGTATTTGATTATGGTTTCTACTGAATTAGAGACTTAAAGTAATAAATTTAAATTTGCATTGTGTAGGCTGAGATGCAGGAAATAGTGCAGCTTACTGAATCACTTCAAAGTTGCTGACTTAAGATGCTATAGTAGTGTCCAATTTTCTTACTACTTATAAGACAAAATAAAGTAATTCAGTAGGTCTAAAATTTCTAATGTTGTTCTTGTATGAGTCCTTCTTCCCCTTGCAGAAATAATAAAGAAGCAGAGACTATTTGACTAATGAAGGTACTGAAAATTAATTTTCTATGTGATCATGTTAATTAGTGTTGAATATTTGTATTGTCCTGTGTGGTGCTGATAGCCATAGCTACTGCACTTCCCTGTCTCTTGGAAAATCCCCACTTGTGTTACGGTTACACAGGTACATTACAAGAGAGTATTTTACAGTGTTTTTAAATACTTACAAGTTAGTTTTGGAGACTGTGACTTCTAATTTACTGAAGCAATAGTCTCTTGCTATGTGCTGAGTTATTGTTTTCTAGCTCCCTCTTTCCATTTCTTTTGCATCTTTTCTGATAAAAGCATGTGTAATATGAATAACAGATGAGCAGTGTAAAAAGATGTGTACAATTTTGCTTAGTTATCTAGTAATTTCCAGCCTGTTTTGCTTGAAGGTAGTGTCTTTGACTTTTCTGTTTTGCCATATGCTACTACTACAAGTATGTGGCGTTCATTCTTTATAACCAGGGATGACCCCTTAAGGATACTTACAGAACAAAGTGGGAAGTTTTTTTGGCTTGGTAGTCTGATGTACCACCTTTGAACTGTCAGTGTTATTGTTGGCCTTGGCTATTTGAGGACCATGGGAGCAACAATGAATGCAAAAAATTTCCTGATGCTTTAACCCTAGGTTCAAAAGAGTATGTGAGGAAGGGTTGGGTGTTTTAGTAGTTTACTGTGTATTCCAGTACTCTGTTCCTGTCCACTCTCTCCCCATTAGTCTGCAGCTTGACTGCAAGGCTGAGAAGTATTGCTCTGGTGACTCTAACCAATAAATTGTCCGTACACCACCTCCAGTGCACTTTAAGCGTAAGCCAAGTGATATGTGCTGCTGCACTTCAGGATTGCTAATCAGTTTGTGTTTTGAAGGGAAACACACTACTGAAAGAGACATTTATTGTGTTTATTGCACTTAAAAACAATCCCATCTTTACCCCAACACCGAACAATTAAGAATTTTACAGTTTTTAGACCATCCATGGAGAGAATCACTTTTTTGCCTTCCAGAAAAATGTTTAATACAATACTCCTTTTGGGTTTTCTGATTTGTTAGTATTCCATAATATTAGAATGACTAGTAAGAAATATGTGGTTTGTATACTTATTTATTTAATGAGGTAGAAAGTCCCTGGAGATGGTTGTTCTCTGGCTTCACAGAATCAAGACTTGTCTTCTGTGTGTGAATAATAGCTTGAGCCTGACATAGTTAACGTGCTTGTAATTTCAAGGCACTTTATCTGAATAAGTTTATATATAAAGTCTCTGATTCAGCAACCTGTCTCCATAAAAAAGAGAACATAAGCTAGTGTTAAATTCTTTGTTTTGACATAGGATTAATTCCCAGATTTGAACTGATACATAGCCCAACAGACTGATCAGTTTAATTTAAATGAGGTACGTGAATCAAAAGATTGGAGTTCAGAATTCTGGTGTATAGCCATTGGTTGAAGTTGTGCTTTATGAAGTTTTAGCTTCCAATATTTTTTAAAGAAAATTAAAATCTGCAATCAGTTTGCAAGTGAGAAAATATTGGCCTGGTCCAGATATGAACTTGAAATTAAAACTTGTTTTCTGGCACAGAATCATAGTACATTGGGTGGTTAGATGAACGTACTTTGTGTAGCTGGGCTCTCCAAACAGTAGAAAAGCAACAGGAACTGAATTTAACTGAAAAAAAAAAGAAGAAATATTGTAGCTGAATTAAGTATATAAGGTGTAAAAGTGCAATCACATATAGGGTGGAGTCAAAATAAAACTCCTTTCGTTGAATTTTTTTAGCTATCCAGATGCTTGAAAAGACTTTGTTCTTCATTCCAGCCCATCTGTTATTCCTTATTATAACTGACATCACCACAGCTACCACAACTGTTAAAGAATCACCATATAAATGTTGCAAAACTTACATATAAAACCAGCAAAACTTAGCACTTATTACATGGTTTTATGGAAAGAAAACTGAAGGAATCAAACTTTATAGTTTGTTGAAAGGTTTTTCCTTTTTCTGTATAGTAGTACTCTAATAGAAGTAATGCCAGTTATGACGCACAGTATGAACTGTTCAGTTATATACATGTATATATATATAAAAATTTTTATTTGAGTGTTCTGTAAGAATGTTGCCTGATCTGAGAAGTTAAATGCAGAGAATTCTAGAATCTTTTTACTTAAACATAACTGCATTTTAAAGAAATGTTTTTAAGAAAAAAAAAATTGCATTTGTTTTTCATCACTAAATTGCTACTGGATTGTCAAGAAATGGCAGTACAAAATATTACCCTTTTAAAGGTCTTTTGAAGAGATAATTTTAATGTGTGTAGCTTAGCCACAAAGTATGAATGCGATTGTATTTCTTTTACCTTAGTAGGATTCTGATCCTGAAAAAGACATAGATGTGTCCAGCATATACTGTGATTCATGACTGGGCTTTCTAGCAAGTTAGTTTCAGATGGTATTTACTGTATGATATTAAGCACATGCCCATATTGCCTGTTCTCCTAATTTTATTGCATGTCATTTACGTGCTTTTTCAAAAAGCCTACTTTTTACAGTCATATGGTTTTGTAAGGGTTTCAACTTACAGTAACACTTAAAATATTCCTACCCTCATGATTCTAGCGAAAACCTTAAAAGTGGAAATTCTAACTGCTCAAGACCAAGGCGGCAAGTAACTCCCCCTCTACTATTTAAAATAAAATACTTGCTTTTAAACAAATAGCATGGGTTTTTTTTTTGGTAACCTGCAATTTCTCTGTGCCTGTTCATGTTGTGACAGAGTAGAATATAACTGTATCAGGTTCTGAACTCAGTCTTGGGGTTGGGTATTGAGTAGTAGGCTTGAGTTTATGGATGTATTGTGACACTTGCTCTGCCCATGGAAGTGCTGGACATCTTGTTTGAAAAACAGTTATTATGAACAGTCTAAGGCTGTTGATTTTGAAGGTCTTGATTATTATGCTATTAACATGAAAGACATTTTTTCGTACAAGGACCAGCAGATGGGACATTTATGTTAAGCTATGGAGACGAGAGCCAGCTAGCAGTGCAAAGTGCCAGAGATGCTTTTAAAGAGCAGCTTTGCTCTTTACAAGACAGGATGAAGGGACAATGATAGGTATTGTTAAAAGTAACAGCGTACACACTTTCTCCTGCCTGAAATGCTGGTGAATTTTGAAGCTTGCAGGCACATCACTGTCAAACTGTGAAGAGATAGAGATAGAAATTAGAGTTGAGTGTTTTTTAAGTTGCATAATTATTCAATCCTTTCAGAAAAAATCTGTGGGAAAGACATCATGGTTATTTTTGTTAGCCTCTTTGTAGTCTGTGGGTAGTTTAATTTTCATCATACACTGTCTAATATTAGCTTGTATGAAGCCAATGATAAGAATAAGCTTTATCTAAAACAATAAACTTAACTAGAGTATAGTTTTATCTGTATAGGACCTTGTATCTCTATTGTTGGAAGCAGAGATGCTAGGGGCCTCTCCAGCTTGCCCAGAGTGAAATGGACTTTAACCACTATCTTGAAGTGGGAGAATAGAAGGTTTAGATGAATGATAAACTACTGAGGCCCTCCAGATCCTATATTCATGATGCCATAACTGCTACCTTTTGGTATATCCTTTGAGCCTTTAGAAGCTGCTATATACCTGTCTGCCAGTGAGGGAGTCTGGCCTTGAAACAGATTTCAGACTTCAGCGAAGGAGGTGCAAATGAAGAAATCTGTACTTCTTGATGTAGCTCTAAGAGGGAATGAAGCATGGAGATGTTTTAGGTGTGTCACAGTTGGTCTTAATTTGTTTCTTACTGCTAACACTGGTACTGTCATAAATGAAGTCACAATGTAATTTCTCTTGTTTCTTATTATTTGGAGCTCTGACTTAGAGGCTGCATTCTTACTTAAAGTAATCAGGTTTTCTTATCAGTCCTCACATTCATTTTCAATTCAGATAATGCCATCAAGTGTCTTAGATATGGAACTGTGATAATAAGAAATGCAATGTGGAAGTTATCAACTTTTCCTTGAATATATTATACTTCAGAGCTCTTTACATTTTTTTTTTTGCCTAAAGCAATATCATATATTTCTGGAGACCTGTGTGATCACTCTATTCTGTTTTTATTCTACTTCATGACAAATACTGATTTTCATTTAAATCTGCTTTTTGTATAGCTGGCTACTTTAATAAAACCTCTGCTTTTGAAATAGTTTTGATTTTATATTTAAAACAACAAGAAACTAAGTTGGTTAATCCTTCAGATAAAAATTAATTTTATATGTAATTTGTAGCATGAGCTTGAATCGTGTGTCTAGCCTATCTATACCAGTATGCGTGTTCCCTGCCTGAAGGAACCAGAAGATGATGTCGTGCATGGATGTCTGTCCCTCTGCATGCACTGTTAAATCTTAACCTGTTAAGATTCCCTTACATTTAAACTGTCAAGCTATTACACTAACCCTGTTAAAAAAAAAACAAACCCAAAAAACCTGCTTCATTTAACGTGATATGGTAACTTTTAGGACTCTCCTGTGTGGAAGCTGTGCCGCTTGTCTTGCCCTCACAAGCCTTGTTGTGCTGCCCCGCAGGTGGCAGTAGTGGTCTGGCAAAGACCTCGACCCAAACTTCCGTGAGTGGTGTTTGTTTTTAACTTGGCAGTGAAAGTAAAAACAATTACTTTCCATTGCTTTTTTTCATTTTGTTGTTTGGTGCAAGATGTTCCTTTTTATTTGGTCCCTGGATGGCGTTTGGCCTTTTAGGCAAAGAGTCTCTTTCAAAGAGAAAACTGCAGAAGCTAAAGACTTGTCTGAATTTGTTGTGCAGTAAGGCACTAGTTTGCTGTTTTGCTGTGTGGTGTCACTATGTAAGGGTGCTAGTGAAAATGTCTTCACTCCCAAGTAGAGAGTGAAAGTACTGTGTAAGACCTGGAAGCTGGAGAATCCTTCAGCCATTCAAAATGTCAACACTCTGGCCAGATTCAGGTTTTCTTTAGTTCTGACTTTCAGTGGATTTCAGTGCTTATAAGAGGGGATAGGTGTTGACCTGTTGTTCTAGTCGTAACTTCTATTTTTTTAACTGCTTTTCCACTGGTTATCAAGATGAAATCATGTTTGATTTCTTTCTTCCTCTTACATGTATTTCATACTTTTTTAAAATTAGATTTGTGTCTGGTATTCTGTTAAGATCTGCAATCCTGAACCATCACAGAAATGGAAAAGATGAAGAATGCCTTTCTGTAAAGCAACAGCACAAATTATTTACCACTTAATGATATTCAGTGTAATTACATGTTGTTAAACAATTATAATTGAACACTATATTTATGTTATGTTTGCATACCCTCTGCAGAGTGTGCAAAGCATGTTAAATACATAACATAAATAGCCTTAAAAGAATTTTAGTTTCTGAGAGCAAACAAATTATCTGTTTTCATGTGTAATAGCAGAATGGGCAAGTCTTGCACATACAAGTATTACTTTTGATGTAAAGTTGAAGTTTTTTAATGAGGAAGGGGTTTTCAAAGGAGCCTGAGGGTGCTCCACAGGTACCCCAAACCAGTTAAAAATCGGTGGTAGCTGGCACTGAGTTGCATGAGGCATATTTTAAATATTCAGCTGAAGGTCTGATTTTGGAGTGTGTGTTTAATATGAGTAAGATGGGCTTTTGACTTTTACTCCCATTAGTTCATGTTAGAAAAGTCTAATAGTTTATGACTCCTAGTCTGATCTTCCTTCAGCATTTTATCAAATACTTCACACAGTTACTGCTAAAGTGACATTGAAATGGTAGTGAAGCTTAGAACAATTTGGGTTTTCAAAAGCACTAAACTAATAAGCGATATTGTAGTTATGCTCTTGCATGTAATTACTTCAAAGGATGATAAAATGAGGGGACAATTGGATTCAAAATGCTTAAGTGCAATTCAGGAATTAGTTTCCTAATTTAGTAATTTATAAATAATACACTATCAATAAGGGACGGAAAGTAGTATTGCAGAGCATCTTGTTTTCTAAAATAATTGGTATGAGTAATACCAATTAAGACTACTTCTGAAATTGAGGTGGAAGTTTTATGTGCTATTATAAATATAAATAAAGCTGTAAATGGTGTCAATAACCAGACCTTGTCCTCAGAGTTGTCCAAAGCCTAGCTTGTGTCATTCAAGTAGAACTCAGAATTACAGATTCAACTTCTAAGACGATTGTTCGAGTGATCAATTTGGTATTATATAAGTTGAAACATGCAAAGCATTTTAATTTCTTCAAGAATTATGTTGTGAGCACTTTGTTTAGTAAGAGAAGACCTACAAAAAGCATATGCTGTTATTATTACCCAGAATCCAATAAAAGATAGTTTTTCAAATTATTGCCATATGTGTGTAGGAGTTGCTTTGTACTGTAAAGTTATTTTAGATACCAAAATAATTTGTTTCATACTTTGAGTTCCTCACTATTGAAGTGTCCCATTAGATTTTCTATTACTTTGACTATTGTGTAATATATAGTTTACAATAAAAGAAATTTAACAAGTAATTGAAATTCCAGATTGTGTGCAAAATGTGCCAAATGAAGTAATGGTATTTGCAGGTTTGTTGTATGAGTGCAGTAGCTGTGGGGAAACTACTATAAAACTGTTAAATATGCTCCCCCTCCCCCTGCTGTCTTTAACCACTGTTATAAAAGCTTGAGAAAATAAAGCAATCTTAACTGGCTGACAAACATTCCAACAGAGAAATTAATGTATTGTAAATCATATGTTGTAACTGGTTACTCATATTTTTCTTATTGTTTCTATTGATGTACAAATTCATGGGCAGCTTTAACAGGGAAAGATTACTGAGAAAGCTTTTTTTTTAATATTTGTATGTGTTTCATGTTGAACAATATTCTTGGGACCCAGCAGAACAGTAGCTGAAGCAAAGGAAGTGTCATTTGTAGTGCTGCTTTCTTAGACCAATGCTTTTGTCTCTGAGCTAGTGCAGACTTAAAGGATGTCATGACTGAGTTTATTTTAAGATGGAGTTTTTGAATGTGCATTTTGTAATGCTGACATAAACTCAGAAGTTAAGAAAAGCATAATTTATATAGGAAAATCACCTCATTGATTTGAGTTTATTTCATTCGATAGGGTACTTGCAGATGACTGCCAACTTAAAGGTACATAGGAGGGACTGTATTTACAAACCACTTTTGAATGTATTATACTTCAGTAGTATATCATCAAAGATTTATTGCTAACAGTGTAGCTATATTTCTTCATACCCTTTTGATTTACATTCAGATGTCCTCATGGATCTTTCCTTCTCAGCTTAAACAGATTCATAGCCTCAGGAAAGAAATTTTAAGATGGTCCACAGCAATTGCTGAAGAATTTTAGAAATTGTTTTGTTTTCAGGTGTCGGTTTTCTTTCTCCAGTTGTGGAACAAGCTCATGATGCAGTTTCTCTTGTTGTCCCTTTTTTTTTTTTTAGCAACTTCATTATTTGCTATAACTAAATAGCAAAGTGTGGGGCATGGTAGCATTTGGTGGCGTGGTAGCATCTGCTTCAGCAATATTCCTTTTTTAAAGACTGCTACGCCTGTGACCAGTATGGCAAAGTTCTTCGCAAACACTGGGCAGTCATTAAGCAAAGTCCTATAAATTAGGTGTTATTTGCGTATGTTACCAAGACTGTGTTACGGTCCAAGTATTCACAATAGTCTGTCTCCTTGTATTGTTCATATACAGATCTCAGGGCTAGCCCAATGTACTTGTTCCATCCAGAATTCTGTAAATGTAGCACAGGTGTGTTGTACAGAGCTTTCTGGACATAAGAAAGCTAGGATGAGCGGTTCTGCATGTAATTCCAACAACAGATACAGTCCTGAGCAAGGAAGCCAACTATAGTTGGCAACAAATACTCAAGCAGCCAGAGAAACCAGGACTCATGCTTAGTTCCTCTTCCTCTCACTTTGGATTGAGAGTTTACAATTCGTCAGAAGTAATGGATGCAAACCCCATGCTTACAAGTCACAAATAGGTCATCACATTCGCAGGAAGGCTGCTAACACAGGTACTTGGTATGTAAGTTGAAAATCAGTATTAAGTCTTCTACTTTCTTTTCTTGAAGTATTTGTTGGGGGACACTTGGCATCTCCAGCCTTATGGTGCTCAAAAAGACAGCTTCCTATTACAGTTCGCTTAGTTTTTGTAGTGAATGTTAATATACGTTAAAAATCGCAGTGGTAGAGGAAGCTTTTCTGTGGCAATAGGAACAGTAGTCCCAAAAGAGAAGACTGTTTCTGTTTAAGATGAGCTTATATAATAGATAAGGAGAACAGTGTGTTTTGAGCCCTATTGTGTGTGTTCTGTTCCAGAAGGCAGTTCAGATATGCATGTTCTACCTGCAGTGAAGGAGTAACTGAGGATACCTGTTGTCAAAAAAAACCCCAAACAACCAGTTTCCATACATTCATTGTTCAGCCAGGAGATTTATTTCATTCACTGAGTAAAAATTACTTTTGAACAAAATTTAGAACGAAAAAGCTCAAACTTACCTGCAGAAACTACTTATTTGTGTAGTGCCCAGTGGGGTCTTCATTTCTGTATGCAGTTATATTATAACTGTACAGAGTTCAGATGATCTCAGTTACAGCATAGTTCTTCCAGAATATTTGATTGAAGTTGTGAAACCAACACTGGGATTGTGGCCTTAGCGTTCTGTAAAAAGGCATTTTGGACTGTCCAATTGGGCCATCAGTTATCAAACTTAATCTGTGACACCTGTTTGCCTTCATAATTACTATTACCCTGGAAAATTTTGGAATGAGGTTTCCTATCTGTGTGTACTGGAGCCATGCTACAAGACAACATAGGAAATCAGAGAGAATTCTATTGTTTTATATAGCTACCTGGTTTTTCATGAGGATTGTACTAAAGGAGGCGCTTGAAAGGCATCAGCCTATGTAAGTAAAAAGAATTTTTGTTAATTCTTTATGAATTATAGCTTGAACACTTACATAAATGAAATGTTTTGCATAGTTTTAATTAGTGAGATATAACAAAGCCTAATGCACTGAAAATTAAGTTTTATATCTAAGAATTAAATTTGATCTGTCTTTGCTTTATATGACAGTTTGATGCAAAGGCAGTGGCTGCTGTAAGAAATTCTAAGTATGGGATAAGAGCACATTATTGGCATGAATGTGTCACCTCAAGATTATGAAAATAAATACAAGCTTTTAATTTAGTTGAGTAAGCATTTTAAAAAATAAAATGAAAGTTAGCATTCTCCTAACTTTTGCTGTTAACATTTATGCTAGTCTTTCTTTACTGTTCAGTTCCTCTTCTGTTTAGGAATAACCTTCAAGTTAAGCAACATGTTGGCAGTACTCCCTGTTGTCTCATAAATTGTTAAATACTTTCCTAAATCTTGCATCTGTGTGGTACATGATCAGATAAACAAAATGAGTGAGATTTTTGTAGGAATAAGTTCAATGACGTACTGTTCCCTCAAGAGAAAAGACACCATAGTGTAGCTAATAAACACTCATTTGTATTGATCCAGAGCAGTGTAAGGGGAATGTTCTGGATCCATGTGGCTTCCTTTCAGAAAGATGCTGCAGGGAAGAGCCAGCCAGGGTTTGAAGCCAGCACAGGAGCTGCAGTAGCAGCCAAAGAATGGGTTAGGGAACCTACTGATACCATCAAAGTCCTACTGCTGTCTTCACTGTGAGCATGTTCTATCCATTAGTGGTTTCTTCTAATGCATCCGTTCCCTTCCCTTACTTGGTGTTCCATTTAGCTAATTCCTCTTTCCGCATACCAACCTAAATATCCATACTTCAAAAAACTTAAATAACAATTTGTGAATAAAAAAAGGCTACAACTGTACTTTCTATTCAGCTTGTTTGTGCTAATCCTTTCCTTTACCTGTCTTGATTATACAGCTTCTGAGATACTTGAGTGATGTTTTAATCATCTATCTAGCACAGGTTGGTTCTTAGGTATGATTGCAGTAAGTGGGAGTAATATTAATAAACACATCTGAATTGAAGAATAACTATTGTTGTTTTCTTTTGGTCAAAGAATCTCATTAAAAACAGGAAGTTCTATTATATTTGTAGATGGAACAGTAGAAGCAGCACAAATTCAATGCTATTGCTTCTGTGATACCTCCCAATTTCTTAATGAGCTGTGTTTTTTTTTTATGCAGAGACTTGAAGGGTGTTATAGTCACTCTGAGTGACAATGGGCATCTTCAGTGTTCCTACCTTGGAACTGATCCTTCACTCTTCCAGGCTCCTCGAGTTGATTCTAGGGAAATAAACTATGAAGAATTCAACGCTGAAATGAAAGAGCTTCAGAAAATCATCAAGGAGGCCACAAAAACACAAGGTATACTTCCCCCTTTTCTGTAGTTGTATGTACTTTTAACCACCTGACTTTCCTTTTAGCACTTTAAAATATTTTGTTTTATTTTCATATTTTAACTGTAATTATATTTCTGTAGGAAATGTAGTATTTAATAAAGTTTAGGTTTTAATAAAGAAATGGACAAACAAAATTCTAGACTGTAAGGCCCTTGGATACAGAGTTTTTTCTTTGTATTTTCATAATGCCTATTGGAACTTTCAAGATATTTACGTCAGTTTGCAGATAATTCTCACTAGTGCAAGGGTTCAGAGCAAAAACTGACAAGCATGTACTACCCAAAGGCAAGAAAACTTAAGAAATTGCACAGCAACAGTCTGATATACTTGGGCTTCAGAGAGAGCAAAAGTACTGCCAAATTCTGTTTTATTATTACAAATGGCTTCTTAAGTCATGCAATTAACAAAGAATGACACTTGTTAGAGCAACTTTTCTGTTCTTTTAACTTCTTTGTATTTGAAGAACATAGTGTAAGATATCAAAACCCAAATAACTGATCATGATAAATTCTGGAATTTACATACATTGCTAATAACTTGCATTGATTTTGTTCAAGTAATGGCACATAACTTCTACAGACATCTTTCAAAGTTTGTGTTTTCATAACTGAGTTTTTAAAACAGTTTATTGGACTTGCATAGGGAATTGGAAGCATGTGATTTTACAGGAAACTATGGAAAAATCTTAGACAAATAGAAAGAACCAATTAAAATCTTTTCCTGATGATAGTTAGTATGTTCTTAAAATGCATTAAAGAAATAGTTGTGGCTTTCTGTGTGAGAAAGAGCGAAAAAGCTCACAGTTGAAATCACTAGAAAATAAGAAATGATTCATCTGCAGTTGTGAGCTTGATGCTACAACTCAAATATTTCTTTTTTGTAGTTGCATGTAACTTTGTGATAGACTAATACCAGTTTTTTAATTTTACAAATCCAGTAATTGGTTATTTAAACATATAGGTATGGGTGAATTCCAATGATATTTACCACAGCCCTTCTTTGTAAGTGTTTTGACAATTTTGTCTGGCTATCATAACCAATGGAAAGAAAAGCATAATGGAAGGAATAAATCCATTTGAAGTGAATCAACTTCTGTTTGTTAGCTTTAACATATTGTGTGGAAGATGTAGAGAGAGAGAGAAAGGAAACACAGCTGTCCTTTATAACTTTTCTAATAACTACGATTGACAAGTTTACTGTGAATATTGTTGATCTTTTTCCCATTCTCTCTTCCTCTTAATTTTTTTTTCTTCCTCAATCTTTCTAATCTGAACTAAGGTGTTACAGTGGTGTTTTCAGCTGAGTTTTTATGAATGCTCTTTCCGTTGTGGAGAGGTGCTCTAATGATGTTGTGTTTGGCTTTAACTGGATGTAAAACTTGTGAGAAAACCTTTTCTACAACAAAACATTTTATTTCTGAAGAATGCCATTCAGTTTCAGATGTTTTGGCTTTGTTTCATTTTGGCTTTTTTTCTTAGTACTTTAGCTAAGTCTTAAAATAACTGCTAATCATGTCTAGTTGAATACAAAACACTTTTGAACGTTGGTCACCATGAAGTTACTCCTAAGCATGATCTTTAAAATGAGCCATTGACTTTTCTGTCTTTTGGATTCACATTTGTGCAGTAAGAGCTTGTGTTGTTTTGAAAATACCTACCCTTATATGGAAATAATTTTTCTTTGTTTCATTTTGACTTCCAAACATGGAAGGTATTTAGAATTAGGTCATCATATATTAAAAAAAACACCTTAAGACTAGTTATTTCCATAAATGTCTTGTATTTCTGTCCAGTGCTGACCATTAAACTGTTGAACTTAAGCTGTTTTATACATTTTGAAGAATAAGGATTTACATTATAAACCAATGAAATATTTTAAAATCTTAGCTGTTATACTAACTTAAATCTAATGTTACTTGCATCAGTCTGGATGACATAAGTGATTAAACATAGGTGTTTTGGCTCCGTTTAATAGTAAGAAAAAGCTGATACTTACATGTAAACTTTGTTTGTGATCTCTGTCCTATTTCTAATTGAAAAAATAACTGTATGACAGAAGTTGCATCATAGTTTGCTTGAAGAAGCAACCTGAAGAGAAATGCTTAAGAAGGGATAGAAAAGGAAAATATTTTCTTACCTGTACAAGTGGAATGGATTGTGCTGATCTAGGTGTAATTGGCAGAACGAGTTGTGTGCAATTGTGGCAGTATGAAACAGGCCTAGGCTTCTTTGGTAGTTGATATTGGAGGGATGTGTTTTTGTTTTGCATTTTTTCCTTGTAGTAAAGGGAGGCATTTTTCTCTGAGCACAAGAAAATAAAAACTTATTTTCTGTCTTCATAAAAATCTTTTCCCATGACCCTCTTGTTAGAAAGAGATAATGTGCTGCCTACTAGTTCTGGGTCATTTTCAGGACCCTATGGGTAATAAAATTCTTGCAGCTTTCTGAATGTGCTCATGCCTTCAATTATTATATGTTAATTTCCCCTTTACATTAAGTCTTTACTGTTTATTACTTTAGGAACTATACATTTCCTGTTTGGCTTTTTCTTTTCCCAATACATTTAGTATTAAGAAATAAAAGTGCTTTTCAGAAAAACACAAATACCTTAGAGCTGGACTTGTGGACTCTTAAGAGATTATGTTATTAAGTGCCTAGCTTTTAATCTTTACAACTTTTTTTACATATGGTTCTATATCATGGATATAAATGAGTTCGTAGCATTCTTTGCCTTGTATGTTGGCAGTCTTGGAAATCATCAGGCAATGTATTGTTGAGATATGAATGTAATGTAAATATTACATTATAAATATTATATATATTAATTATTTATATAGTAACATAAAATATTTATAAGTATATAATAATGAAGGAAATATAAGGTAATATAATGTTGAAATTGTATTATTTTTAGAAACGTAGCTGCATGTTTGTTAAAGGGGAGCTGATTTACTTTTTGTTTCAGATATTTTGCCCAAATCTGAAAAACACAGAGATCTAATTGTCACAGCAGAAGTTTCACCTGATTTGGATGCAGAATCTGTATGTACCTGTATAAAAAGAAAATTGCACTGAAAACTTTGGTTTCATACATGAGTAGATAATGGTTGATCATGGATAGTGGTTACTACATATTTGTATTTGTTGGACTGAGCTTCTGCATAGCCCCCAGTTTTCCTTTAATTAAAATGCACTTTTGTTAATGATTTTAACTAGAATTATTAAAATTATTTAGAATCTTCTTTCTGGGGACCTTTAGATTCTCGGCTAAGCAAATGTAAGTGAATGAGAACTTTGGATCTGGAATAACTTCGCAGTAGTGAGAATTTTTAATGGTGAGCAGTTAGTAATATGGGGGAAACAGTAAAAGCGTCACCGTGTGTATCTTTTAAAGATAGAATACATGAACCATTCAAAGATGTGTTGTAAGAAATAATCTTTCTCTGGCAAGGTATCGTTCAATATTCTTTGGTGTTGCAGCCTAATGAGTTTATTCATCTTGTATACATATGTAGTTTATAAAAATGAATTCATATTAAGATTTAGGAGAGCTTATATTGTCTCTTAAAACTTTTCACTTTAATAATTCAGAATGTACTCATTGCACTAGAACATCTGTAATTAGTCATTTTTGGCCACTAATTTCCACAAAACTGATTTTTCAGGGCTACTTACTGTTAAAAAAATACACAAGGAGCTGCTTTTTAATACTTGTGTGTGTATATATATATATATTTGATATATTTATTTAAACTCTTGTTATTATTACTACTGCTACCTCTACTACTATTTTTCTGTGATAAAGGGACCTCTTTATAATGTGCTCGTGTCCTAGCACTTGTCTGTGGAAAAAAGGACAGTGTGACATGGTCTTGGCTAGCTGCAATAATCTGCTCACAACACTTAGAACTGTTAAGTCCATAGAATGCTCTAATGCTGCTGGGCTCATTTGCTCAACCTTCCAGATGCAAAAGGTCTGTTTCATATATAAGTAACTCAATGTATCAATTGAACCACAGCCTTAAATCTTTATTTCCCAAGGCTGTCTATATATCTTAGTTTCTTGTGTGTTCCTTCAGTAGCCATCTAGAAAGGAAAAATGTGATAAGATGCTTCATAGGGAAGGATCAATACAGCAAATGTGGGAACAATTTTAGGGCTTCTGCAGTGATCTTGGAACCTACAGGCTTGCAGATACTACTTCTGCACATGTGAAAAGATTTAAAGTGCCATGTGTGTGGTAAAAGCAAAAAGGATATAGATGTATTAAAATGGATTAGATAACCAGAATGGTCTTCCACTTGCTTATTTAACACCACCTCCTGTGTATGGCCTCTGATCCAGGAAATCCAGTTAATTTCTGAAAGCTGAATTGCTGATGCAATCTCTTTGCATCCCTATTGTTGCTTCAGAATCAACCGCTGGTGACCACAGACAGAGGGCTTGACAACCAGTATGAAAGTAGCTATGTTTTTTTAACTTAAAAAGATACACAATGTACAAATCTAGGTTCTATTTCTAGAACCCAGAGAGCCTACCAGCTTCCTGACTTCTTAGGAACCTTGCAGATGTGGATCTTATACTGGCATGTTGGGATGAAAAGGAGGGTGGGTAGAGGACATCAGATTGTTCTTAATATACTCTTTTATCAAGAGAAGGTGTAAGTTCAAGTCAGTAATTTGGTATTATAGCAGAAGTGAAGTGTTTCTTTAAAATAAAATATTCTAAACAAACAGGAACATTTTCTTAAACTGTAGGAAGTGACCTGTTGCAAAATGAAATATAAGCATAAAATAAGATATTAAAATAGACAGCGAGGTCAGGATGGATTTTGAATTAGATAGAATTGCCTATTGAAATAGAAATTAGCAGGAGTAGCAAGATGCCTGCTATAATTTTCTTTTGAAGTTCAAAATATATTTCTGATTATAAGATAGTGTGTGATGATTTTGTAGCACATACTATGGTGTGCATATAATACATTGGCAGATTGGAAGTCACCTTTCCCTGCTGAATAACAGAAGGTATTTCCAGAATTTAAATAAAATATACAGTGGAAAGTAGTGTGCCAAACAAAACAGTTTCAAATATTCATATATACATCAGAGTGTATTAGTTTCTTATATACACAACATTCATGACCTTTTGCTATCCTTTTTGCAGGCAATTTCAAACAGAGGCTTTACATTTTCAGAAGGAACTCAGAAATGTATTTTGTGTATTTTAATCTGTCATAGGAATGATATGTCCTTTACTGTTAATTCCCAGTTTACCAAGTTGATGGTAGGAAAGTAATATTGCATTCATTGTGTTCATTCATTCATGTGTAATATTGAATTTACTCTGTTTTCATCTTTTTCTTCACAGCAAGCCATTGACAGTGAGGTAAAAGCAGAGGCAGTACCATCAGTTACAGTAAAGGTACTGTGCCTGACTCAAACAGTAGCATTCAAATAGCAGTGGCAAATTTTAACAAACCTGTCACATTCTGTGTATTTCACTTAAATCATGAAAATGAGTAAAATTTGAAATGTGATATATACTTAATTCTTTTTCTCCTTACTATGACAAGGTGTCATTCTAGCAAGCCTTCTGCTGAAGTCAGAAAGTGATTGGAGTTTTATTTTTGATAGGCTTATCAAGAAGCAGACATGAAAACATTATTAGGAAGGAATTAAGTTGTTTTTGAAGTTGTAAGAATAATTCTTCCAACGCTTTTCAAAGGGAGTAAATGTTTGGTTACTCAAAGTGTGACTTTTGTTATCTTCAGCTGCCTTTTTAGTTGTTAATAAACAAAAATAGACTTTCTTTTGTAAAAAGACTTTCATAGCTTTTGCTAGTGAAAAAATTGCTAGGAAAATCTAATTTGAAAATTGTCATCATTGCAGTCCTCCATGAGAGTTGCTGCCTGTAACTGATTCTAAAGAAAATGTGAGTGCGTATGTGCATAGGTATGCATGTGTGTGCAAGTGTAGTTTCTCCTCAGTATTGCCTAAATACAGTAATTTTCTGCATTTTTAGATACTAAAATGTTACAGAATAAAATCCTAATCCTCATAAGGTCTGTGACAGTTATGTTCAAAGAATTTCAGATGAATGGCATTGGACTTTGAATCAGGCTGTGAATATAGGGGTACCTTAAAATATGTAATGTAAATTTAAATTACCTCCAGAAAGGTATGAATTTATCAGCTTTTAGTTTACATTGAAGCCAATATATTGTATAAGTGAGTTATTGCAGAAGAAAGTACTGTGTTTATAATTGCCAAATTTGATTTTTGGAGAGCAGTTACAATTTCAGTATTGGGAATGCAGGTAACTCCCATTGTTCTCCCTCATCTGCTCATTATTGCTATTGTAAGGCCAATGGCAAACACTGTTTAAAATGAGCATGGATGTGTTCATATATTTCATAAGCTTTTTAATGGGAAGACTTTATAATTCCCCCTTCTGTTTTCTTTTTTATGCATCTTATACCTTTTAATGAAACAAAAATATTAATTCTAGCAGTTACCATGCATTCAACTTTTTCCAGAATATATTTTCCTGTGATAAGTTCATTTAACTGATCTTCATATAACCCCATTCTAATTAATAGCAATTGATGGAAAAGTCCTTTTAATTAATGGATTCAACACTTTAATATTTACAAAGTTATAAGCATTGGTTCTTATAAAGTAAGAAATAATTGTACATTATGGTTGCATGTTATGACTCCTGTCAGACTAATTTGAACTTAACCACTGAATTTGGACAAGTTGAGAACAATTTTGATAAATTTTAAATTAAATATTTTATTGAATTGCACAGCTGCAACCAATGTATATGAATACCTTGCGTGTTTTCTGCAAAGTAGGTAATGTTACTAATGAATATTATTTGGCCATTGTAATGGTGGTTGTGCTCTAAAAAAACCCTCCAGAATTTGTAACACTTATTTTTATATTAAAAAGCTAAATTTTTAAATTTAATTTTGCACCAATGACAGACCTGTCAGAAAAGTTTTAATAAAATTAGATACTTTCGACAAAAGTTTCTGGATAAGAGGATTCTTCACTTCAGGCTCCTATATGCAGCAGAAAGCCAAACATAATTGAGAAATATACTGAAGTAGCATTCTCCAGTAACTTTAAATATCACTGTCTTGATTACAAATTCTGAAGTGTGCGGTCTCATGCCTGCATGTTTTTAGCTCATTTAATTGGCATAACATCTGTAAGGCTATTTATTCCATCTTCATTATTCATCTTATTGAGATTCTGGCTTCAGAAAATGGGGCAAAGTGTACCTGATATAGGTACAGAGGTAGATGTGATCGTTCCTTGCTAGCATTAATAGTGACGGATGATCCGAGGGCCTGTTTGCAGCCCAAATGTGTTGTTAAACCAAAATAAATGTTGATGTTAATTCTGTTAAAGTAGTCAGACTTCCTAAGGCTCGAGTCCTTTTATAACTAATAATATTTTCCTAAACTGATTTAAGCTGACTGTAGTGAGCTCCCTTGGTAGACCAGCAATACAAACCAGATGATAATAGATAGCAAATATGGTCTGTGTATATGCAGACCATGTTCAGATCTCAGTCACCGCTATAGTTTCATTTAAGATCTCAGTTAAGGACATTCTTTTGATATCCATTGGTTTAGCTGAGAAATAACTGCCTACAATAGAAGCAACCAGGGCAACTCCATGGTTTATGGTTAGGTCAGCTCTCATATCTAGAGTTGTAGTTGTGCTGGGTATCGTGCATATTGAATTTTAGAATTTGTTTGCAGTAAAAATTAAATAGAACTTGTCTCTGAAGTTACTCAGAAGACTATGTATTGCTCTTTGTAGTTAAAGGAAATAATTTCTTTGGTTAGCTTTGTCTTTATTCTTTGTGGTTTTTTACTTTAGTCACCTAAAAGAGGCAACATTTTATTTATTACATTTGAACAAAGGCACATGATACTTGCAAAATATTAACATTTTAATTAACACTTTAGCGTTAGTTTGTCATGAGTTAAAATTACAAAGAACATGAGAAATCCCCTCAGTTTTTTGTAGCATTTCAGGTTATTGTGTTCCATTATTGGCTGTAAGTAAATAACACTTGAAAAAGGAAACTGCTGGTTTTGACGTTGAAATTTGAAGTTCTTAAATGCTGTTGCTGAATTGCTCTTTGCAGGTTTTTCATATCTTTTTGCTGGTTATGTTTGTTTTCTGCTATACAGAGATTAATTTGTTGCTTCCTTTAAATACTTCTGTATGTCACTTGATTTAGATAACAATACAGAGCAGAGTGACTGCGCAGAAACCAAACCTGGCAGTATGTGTACAAGCTCCATTAGCAGTGACCTGTGACCAGTTCGTCTTTGATGATTTAGGTAAATTATTATAGTACCATTACAGCTATTGTATCGTATTACTTTTTCTGAGGATGTTTGAAAGGTATAGTCGAGCCTCCATCAAGTGCATTGCTGCAGATGTACTGCAGTTAAAGCAATTACAGATTTGCCTTGCCTGCACTCTGCAGCTTCTAGATACTGCTTGGTGGAGGAAGACACAGTAGAAAGGAATGGAATTGCTTCCTTGATTATGGTATGATGCATGGCAGGTGGGGAGAGGCAGGGTGACAGCTTCATGATGGAGAGAAAAAAAACCCAACAGTTATTCTGTGGTACTTTTGCTGGGGCACTTTGTTTTGCTGGCAATTCTGTCTATGTAGAAATGGCACTGCTGAGCTAAAAGCAGGAACAGAAAGCTTGTTCACCTGTGGACAGTCTAGCATATGTTCCCAACTCCAGCTCTGTTGATAAGGCTGCAGGTGGAATTGCCTTGAAGACTAAGTGGAGCTAAAGACCAGAGAAGTATGTCATGCTGCCTCAGTTGGGACTGCAGACCAATTCTGCTCTGATATATGCAGTAATGATCCCTATTGAAACAGGGCTTTACTGACTGCTCCTGTCATCTGAAAGGAGAATTCTTATGTTTTATCAACATGTGACAGGAGCAAAGGGCTGATGGCTTTGTAAAATATTAAAATCACAGTATAAAACTGCATTTGTTTTGATATTATCTGTGTTCAGTGTGCTGAATTGTTTTATTGGTTATGCTTCAACATAGTTATAAGTTGGAGAGACTAGTTTGCCTTTTACAAATCAGGGATTTAAAAAAAAACATGTCCAGTGATTTGATAAAGGTGAACTGATGAAAACCACTATCATAATTTAGTAGGATATTTCCCAAAGTGCTAGAAAATGTTGCTTTCATTTGGATGCGCCTATTACTTGATTTAATTTTGTATTGTTTTTAGAACCAGATTCATCTGAAACTGTGGTCCTGTCTGTCTTTTTGAAGGGGAATTGTTCTCCATCAGAACTAGAAGGAAGTTGTGTGGTTTCATATAGTACACCAACAGGTAAGCCACTGGAGGTTTCAAATTGATTTGCCTTTTTTGAGTTTTTTTTCTTTACATATTTCTTATAAATGTTCTTTTGAAATATATTGAAGCAGTAGTAATTAAAGAAATAGTGAGTATCAGAGTCTAGTCTTCAGTTTTAGTTAATGTTTTATGTAGCATCATTAAATTATGTAATTGGTCTTATAGAGATAAAATCATATGCTTATGGCTTAGGAAGCAGCTGTACAAGCTTTCCTACCCTGTCCTATCGATTTGCTCCTGTTCTGCTCTTTAAGGGACCACCTTTTGGAGTGAGAAGTTAATTACGTCTTTATGACTCTTCAGCCTTCTGGGCTGCCAACAAATATGACAATAACTGCCTCCCCACAGATGAGATTTGAATAAGCATTGGGAGTGATTGTTCCTCACTGCCCTTTTAACAGTTGAACATATTCATTCTAAACAAATAAACTAACCCAAAGGAACAGAAACTAAGTAGTTCTGTTTTATAATGCCTTAATGACCCTAGTGATAGAATATGTGAATTTACACTGCTATCCATAACTGAAGACTGATTAGCTTAGTTTTCTACACACAGCCTTGTGAATGTGTCAGGCACCAGAGAAACTTTATTTAGGCAGGGATTCCACATTAAGTTAAATGCAGCATAAACCGGTTTAAGCTGTCTGTTCTTCACTTCTCACTGCTTGGCTTTGCTCCTGCACCTCCTCCTCCCCTGTTGTGCTTACGCAATCAACAGTTATTTCTCAGCCAGATTTTCTGATTTGGTTCACTGTGCAAACACAGAGCTGTGCTAGCGCAAGTGGAAGGGTGACATGGAGTAAGTTGACTGGCATCAAAGAAATGCATGTGGAGTCAGGGCTTCTGTGAAGGGTGGTGGTCTTGAGTACCTTATCCTGTGTAGACATTTTTATTTAAGCATTTACTTCACATCACTTCTCACTTGAAACATTGTGTTTATGATGATAGTCTAGGCTATGTGATGATTGAAATGTTTATTTCTAGACAAAACTGAAACTCATGCTTTTAAAGAACTTGATCTTACCCTCTGTAGACAAGGCTTGCAGATATGTGCAGAGGGTGGGAGAGAAAAGGATGCTCTTCCCTTTTTCTTGAGAGCCTGCACAAACAGCTTGTACAACTTCAGTCCCTCTGTCTTGTGACTCTGCTTATTCCTTGTGAATGAGATGCTGTACCTTCATAAGTATCCAACTTAATGATGTGGCTTTAGACAGGTTTTGTGGTACGAATGTATAGGTAGTATATATACTTTTGAGTATTTTGGATCCTCTGATTTTGAAAGCTTGCTTTTTGTTTTCCTGGTCTTGCTTCTGTGATTTTGCTTTGCAAGACCAGAGTATCAAACTTAAAGGGTATTTCTCACCAGCAAATGAAAGTATTATTTCTTTCAGGTGATACTAGTTAAACTTACGCTTATATTTTAGATATTAGGCCAGATTTTGCAAGCTTTTTGGTTAGGGAAGTAAAGAAATCTTGTATCTTAAGTATGTTTGTTTATATGCAATTAAAAAAAAATCCCCAGAAGACATGACATCTAACAGAATTAGGAAACTGTAGAAGAAATTTTAAAAACTTACTTTTAATGGTAGAATTTGGAAGACTTCTAAATGAAGCAGCATAATTAAGATCTTGCTAAATTTTTGGATATTAATTAATTATTAAGCTGGGATAAATCTATTCCATTACATTACATACACATACTGGTGTTACTTCTACAAAGCAATCAAATCCTTAAGTGTAATATACTAGTAAACAAAAGTGCCTTTGTGACTTCATTTTATCTGAATAGAGACTTTTTCCCCTTTGTTTTTTTAAGATATCTGTATTTGTGACCAAATCAGTCTTCAGTGTATCTCTGTGGGATTCATACAGCTGAAGGTTAATGAGTCACTTAGTTGGATGGGGTTGCACTATTGATGAATGTGGTCTCATGTCTGCTTTTTGGCTAGTATTATGTCTTTATGTATTGTCTACTTAAAAAACGTGGCTTAAGTTCTTTAAAACCTGTTACTACATTTCCTTTTTTTCTTATTTGAGTAACATCTTATGTATCCTTTTTTTTTTTTCTTTTGTTCCATTGCTGGTTATATGGTAGAGCTCAATCCTGAAGGTGAGTGAATGGAAAAAATGCAAAGTTCGAATGGTTTCATGAATGACAGCGTATGCTGAATAAAGCAGATTTGGAACAGAGTTGTTATTTTACCTATTGTTTCTGTAAGTTCTTATTATCCTTGGTTTGACCCTATGAAGCTGTGAATATTTGAGACAATTGAACGTAAATGAGGCTTAGACATAAGAAGACAATTACCCATGGGGAAAATAGAAAGTAGTAAATAAATTTTTTGAAGTATGTTGCACTTTCTCATATGTAACAGGAATTTTGCAAAGTATTAGTGCCTTGTGCATTGAGATTGGAAATGGAAAACACAATTGTATGTTTTTTCTTTACCATAATTTTAGCTATTTTTTTCAAGTTTCAGCAAGAACTTAGGCAGCTAAATTATAGCTTTTTTGGTGCAACTGAAACAGATATTAAGGATTTGTAGTTAATGCTATGCTGTTTGGACTGAGTAGCTCCGAGAATGGTGTCGCTTAACATCTCTTCATTCCAATTCCAGTTGGACACATCTTATTCAAGGCTAAAAGGCTGCTTTCTAACTGAGAATACCAGCAGTACAAAACATAGCTGTGATTGTGATAGATGTGATACTTGCAAAAGGTACAATTAAAAGACAAAACAGGACTGGAAAGTTAGCTTATGTGTAGCTAGACTAAAAAGAGAAGGATAGTTTTGCAATGTAATTGTGTACATGTGTTGAAAAGGTACAGTCCTTGTAGGAGATATTTTACTAACTTTAAAGATATATAAATACAAATACCTTCATGTTTCGGGGAGGGAAAAAAGTTGCTTTTTTAAAGTTGCTGTCATAGATTTAGAGATCAACTGAAAGGGTGTTTTCAGTTTTGCAGTTTTCCTAAACAGAAGTTTTACATATACATGTATGTATATTTGAGTCTTGTTTTTCAATACTTATGCTCTTATGAGCATACTAAATGAAGTAAAAAAGCAGATAACTGCATTAACGGTTCCTTTCCTTTTCTGGTTTCTGGATATTTTGGGGGACCTTGAGGTGCCATACAGGAAATAGATGCTTGAACCATCTCAATAAAATACTATTCTTGGCAAGAATAGCTGTCACCATGTGGCAGATTTCTGCTATACAAAGTAATTTTAAAAATTATTAAAAATATAGTAAATATATAAATAAACTATTTAAAAATAAATGTTTATAATTTGAAAGGGTAACATTCTAAAAATGAAAACTTGGATTTTGTTTTAAGAAATTTTTACTCCAGATGAAAACCTGATGCTGAAGAGAGTATTGTGGAGCACAGTAAACTTTGCAGAATTACCTGGGACAAAATTTATTTGGGTTACTGTGAGGTGCACTGGACTGGTTAAATTCAGGGTCATCAATACCAGAAAAAGCATAAAATCTCTGAATATTTAACATCCTAAATTAGAGATCTGAGCTTTAATTTTTTATGTCAAGTACATCAATGTTATGTTTCAAATATAATTAAGATGAATGCACGAGTACTTTGGAAGTGAAATTGTAACTACAGTGCATGTAACTGTTTTATTACTTTTATCAGGTAAGTGCATAGTATGCCTTTAAACAGTAGTAACTTATGAGATAATGTTACAAAATTTCTGTGTGTTTCAGATTAGAATAGAATCTGAATTTTTTTTTACATTTTTTCTTTATTACAGTGCTAAAATTGTATGTTGTGGAATGTATTGCAACTGTAGATGAAGTGAGATCTATTACTAGACATAACACCAAAGGATTGAGCTAGTTCTGGCTCCCACACTTTGCTACTGCTTTGTGTTTCTTTACTACCATTTAAAATTCTGAAATACTCTGAAAGCATTTCCCAGCAAGAGTTTTTCACTGTACTGATAAATTTTGTTGGAGGTTTTTTGTTTGATTTTCTTATATATAGTTGTTTTGGACTCATCAAGTAGAAATCTCCCCAGGCTTCTCCCAAAGCCAGATACTATTTGATTTAGTTTTGATTTGACCTTTGTCTCAAATATTGAACAATTATGTTTATGATGAGGCAGACTGAGAGCAGACTATCTAGGAAAAGCTGGTTTGAAAGAAGAAGAAAAACATCTTGTTTTAAATATAAAAATATTTCAAAATGCAGTTTTGAAATATTTCAAGATACAGTTGACTGAATCATTCTGAAAGGTCATGGGTATATTGTCAAGTATTTTTTCAGGAATTTTCCTTGGAACCCAGGGATGTCCTAGTTTCGAGGACCTGTCTTAATCTTTCTGCTTGTTTTACACTGATTTTGCTTTTTTACAAGCTGCTGCAGAGTAGTTACTTGGAGGCATTATAAGCCAGCCAAAAGATCTAATGAATTGACAACCAGAGGGATAAATCTGAGCCTTCTAATAACATTTTTCACCTGAGACGAGTCTTAGAAATAATTTTTTATTGCAAGAGATCAGCGAAGCAGCAAGCAAACAAAATTGTTAGCAAAAATGGTTGCTTGGATGACTATTAAATGGTTGAGCTCTATTTTTATACTAACCTGCTAATCTTACATGACTGATAACCTCTGTGTAGCTTTCAGTTTCATGATTTTTCCATCTCCATATAATCTGTGACAGTAACTTACTTTATTCTCTTGAAAAATGTGCTTTGTTAAATTCTGCTGAGGTGAGTGGGGGGTTAATGTTTGAGTTTCGTGGGTTATTTGGGAGAGAATGAGTGATTGTTGCTATGGCATTAATACTGTTCTCAATAAGATGAGTATTGGTGCCTATAGTGATGTCTGTACCCAAACAAAACAAGGTTTTCCTGTTAGCTGCTTCATCAAAAAAATCTTCCTCAAAAACCACATAATCTGGCTGCCTAAAAGAGCAAGAACTCCGTATTTCATAGCAACTAGTACTTTTACCCTTCACATAGAACATACTGGGCAATTTCTGACATGCCAATGATTTTAAACAATGTTTATATTTGAGCAAATTGTCTACACATTGTAAAGAATATGTTTTCTAAATGTTAGTGTTAAAACTCCCTCTTTTCTCTTGCACCATTTTGATAAAATTGCATATGATATTAGATCCCAATACCAAAGGCAGTAGCCAGTTTGTTCTACAGTTCTGTTTTGTTATGATGCAATGAGTTGAAAGATAGAATTTAATATACCTTTGGGTAATAATCTCCATTAGATACATTTTTTTCTAAGCCACAAACCTCTGACAGATGATATGAAGGTTGTATAGATGATATTTAAAAGTATAAAAAAAAGAGCAAATGTCTTCTTAAAAATGATTTAGTTTGTGATATTCTGGATGAAAACATACATGCTTTAATTTTGTGTTCGAAGCATCACGAGTAATCACACAGCTGTTATCTATGTTAGAGTAGAATAGTTTGTCTAGAGCATTAAAGAAAATGTTAATCTTCATTGCATGTTAATTGGTACAAATACAGGTATGCAGTGGATTTGGCTAATAACGCTTGCTTTCCCATTCAGTTGAAAATGTTCACCTGAAAAGGTAATTAGAAGTATTCAAATTTAAAGGTATTTTAGGTGCAAAATTTAACAAAAATTGACAATTTTACATAGTTTTTGTTTTAACTTATTCCTTAATCACATTAAAAATATCTTGTTTTACCTCTTTGAGTACACCAGTATGAAGTATCTTGTATTCAGAATATGGATATGAAAGATGAATCTGTGTTCTTTCATTTTAGGAATACCGAAAGTTGCACAGTGTAACTTCAGGCTGCCTTTGCGGTTAATTTGCTTTCCAGCTCAATCTTCAAAAGCAGCAAACCACAAGCTAACTATTGATACCAATAAGCCTCCCATCAGTTTTCTCACCATATTTCCAGGTAGGTTTTTAAATATGTCTATAAAAGGAAATGTGTTAGGAATTCCAACAGGAATTGTTTGTCTGTGCAAAGTAATGAGGTAATTAACAAAGCTAATGTTAGAATGTTCAAAAAGTATATTTTGAAAGAAACAATGTCATAATATTTCAATAATAATCCACCTGGGCTAGTGTATCTGTCTCTGGTAAAACTGCAGATTTCTTTACACAGTGGTCATGATAGAGATCTAATTTTTATGTATCCAGAAAATCATTTTACATAAAATTCTATCAGTGGTGTTGTAATGGGGAAAACATGGGCATTCATTTAAAAAAAGATAAGCAGGGCAAAGCAAAAGTGGTAAATATTGTATGTAAGGGGTACAGTTGCTTTGGAGGAAGACTTGTGGAGTTCTTGATACATTGATCTGGAGCCCGATCTTATTTAATAATTTCATTAGCCTTCTTGGACCAAAAAGAAGAAATGTACCTAGTGATATTTTCTGATGCACAAACCTGAGCTACGTTTTATATTCAGGACAATATTAAAATAGTATGAAGGAGGAATTAGGTGCCATTTAGGACTGGAAAAAGAATGAAATTGGGTACTATAAAGTGTAATGTTATGAAAATAATTTCAGCTGTAATTATGTGCTCATAATTTGGAAGATAGAGAGGAGGTGGAAGTTACCACAGGAATTCTCTGTGGTACAATATGGTACAATCATAAGCAAACACATAAGAACTGAGGATGCATTAGGCAAAATGTTTCCATGCAAGAAACTAATATCATGTTACTATGAACTGGCACACTGAGTGCTGGTTGCTGATATTAAATAAAAATTAATTCAAACTCAAAAGTGTAGAAAAAGGCTATGAACATTATCTAGGGATTTGAAGAGGAGAATTAAAGTGACTCATTTAGCTTAATAAAACACAGGCAAAAAAAGGGAATACAGTTGCCTTCAGTAAATATTTTGTGGCTGTGTCATGAATCTAGATGATCATATTAGCACAAGAATAAATGAATAAACAGGGCTTATAAAGTGATTGTGAAAAAGTTCAGTCTGGCAGTGACTAAGTTTCTGAATTTCAGGGTTCTGGAACAGTTTTCAGAGAGCTGTATGGGCCAACAACTTTAATATGATATTTTTAAGGAAGAGCTGCATCTCTTTTTGAAAAACTTATATAGTGCATTTGTCTGAGAGCAGTGGAGCAGACATGATTGGGGTTTTTGGTAGCATGATTTTCTTCACTTTGAGAGTAAATATACCTTTTCTCCCAAAAGGGTGTGCTGTGTAATACTTGAAACAGAGAAACTTTTTCTCAACTGTCTAGATTTTGGGGTTTTAATCATAGGTAGGCTTCCATTATGGCTAAGCAATGATGCAATCAGGATAGAGCATGATATTTTATTTTTAACCTAGGGATGCATTGTTGAAAATACAACACAAAGCATAGGCCTAATGTATTCCAGAAGAAGGTATTAAAACCTTCTGACTTCTGTTCATCCCATTTTCAGTGATGGGCGGGGGGGAGGTGTGCAGGGAAAGCAGCATGCTGTTTATGATGTGATCTGTGAAGGAACTTTGGATTCTTGGTGTACTCAATAAAAATTGTATCTCTCCTACTCCCCATTTTGCCTTATTTTTAGGGGAAGGTGGGAGGAGAGGTGACATGGAGTAGTTTTTAAAATATAGTACTCTAAAATTGAGCCTTTTAACCTGGTATGATCCACTACATGGAATGCAAAGAAAGGTGGGCATGCATGGACTTTGCAGAGTACCTAGTTTTAGCAAGCTAGATATTTGTTGTGCTCTGTGCTGAAAGCTGAAAAAAAGAGTGCACTTAAACATTTTCATTGTAATTTCCACATAGTTTTTGCATAAATGTCTGAATTAAAGGTGACCTTGCCTCCAGTAAAAGGTGATAGTCTTTTGGCTGTACGCTAATCGCAGTTCTTTTTAGATGGTACAGACTGAACCTCTGAGAAATCTACCTTTTGTTTCCAGGCTGGAGAACAAGAAGTGTGTGGCTCAGCTTCTACCTGTGAATGAAGGGAGGGTATACCAAACTACTGCTGATGTTCTTTACTTCTGAGCCCTAAGAAGGGGAGCAGTCTCCTTCGGATTGCCTTTCCTACATTGCTTGTGCAAATGTTGATATGGTCCTGGCTATGGCTTAGGGTTTGTTGAATACCAGTGTCAAATTATAGAAAACTGTATTTAACTTTCTCTTTCAGACTTTGTTGATCCATCTGAGGATGACCAGGCAAATGTTCTGGGATTTCAGTTTTTAACTGGTTCCAAAACCACTCTTCTTGCTTCAAAAACATCACGTAAGTGCTATTAGTATTAATGCAGAAGAGGCCTGATCATCAGTTAATATACGTACAATATGAGAATGCAGATCATACAAAGAAGGATAATCACTGTATGAGAATTAATGCAGGAGTTTCAAAGTGTTAACCGACTGTTTCTTATCCCCTCTAAAGTATCTAATTATGTTACTAGGGAAGGCACAAAATTTTATAACAAAACAAAAAATAATACTCAAAATATAGTACACTACAGTGTCAGTTCTCTGAAGAAATTGGATTTTCTTCCAAGTTTTTAGTAATGGTTTTATTCATGAAGTAATACTGTTATTATAATAATGGAGAAAACCCTCTTTTCCTCAAAGGTATATAAACACCTCTGTTTGGAAGTAGTCATTTACTGGAATTTTTGAAAGGGATTAAAAAGCAGGTTTCTAACTCTCCACTGACTTTCAGTAATCCTTCACTGTAGGCATCAGACCCTACTTTACTTGCTTCTGTACATCTAAGTAAATGCCTGTCTTTAGATGCCTGTTTATCTTTATAAGTATAGGATTATGAATTCAATATCCTTCCTATTATGACTACAGAATGTATGAACTTGCATGTAGATATGCTGTTACCTAGTCCAGTGTCTCTCATATAGGGCAGTTTGTAAATTAAGTAGTTATGTTCCAACCACCTGTGAGTTTGTGCTCTTTAATAAAAGATTGGTTCTTTTCATTTTGGAGAGTTTATGGTCTTGCCCTGTACAACTACTCAACTTGCTAAACTCTTTCTTGGCATGTGCACTGGAACCAAATCAGTTCAATTGTGTTTAGCATTTTGCATGCCAGCAGAGCACAAAGTCTTCATTTAATACAGCAGACTAACAAATTGAAAAGCTAGAATACCTATTGTACATTCCAGAGAATTCAAATGGAACGCTGCATGAATGCTTTATGAAAACTGTTTTGAGTGAGAAATCAGAATCTAGTTTGTTGATGCGAAATTCTTTTGACACAAAAACAATCTGCCTCACTGTTTTCAAAAATCAGTATTCACAATGGGTTGTATAAGTATTTGTGGCATCAGCTGTGAGCTATGGGATAATATTTAATACCTTTTCAAATGTAATCAAATGTTTTAAAAACAGAAACCATCTGGAGAGTAACTTTCATTGTACCGACAATCACTACATTTCTAAGGTTGAAACCCGTTTGTATTGGTTTGTGTATGCATTATTTGCATGCTGTTTTATTGTTAGTTTGTTTTTAATATTTGTTTAAATAGTAGATCTTAAACAATTTTAACTAACTAGACATGCAATGATGGTTTCTAAAAACTAAAGATTTAAAGGATTTATAAATAACTATGGGGGGTTTTTTTGGATTACAATTTAAATCTTTGTTTTGGACTTTGTTTTGCATAGTTGCTAAATCTGATGCTGTGTAAGGGACAAATTTGTGTCTATGTCATGAATGTATTTTAGCTTCTAGTGAGGCTTTACCTTTTAATTCCCCCACCCCAACCCCTCAAGCATTTCCTCTCAGGTTTTTTTGTTCACTAGCTAGGAATGATGCTTGCAGTCTTACTATAAACTTTCCCACACTGCTTTACTTGTGAAGTTCACTTTACAAAGGAGATTCAAAATACCTGTTTCTCTTAGTGTGACTACTCATTTGTTGTGTTTGGGAATTAGAAAACAAATTAGTTGTTTGATGCCACCTTCTACGTTAGCAGCCTGTTTCCAGCATCCAATTCATGCATTGCATTGGGTTGGTTTCAGAATTTCTTAGGGGGGGTTTCTTATTTGAAATGTTACCTAAGTAAAACTTATTAAAAAAAAATAAATTTGTAAAAGGTCTGACACTGAAGCATAATTCAGAATGTTTTTATGAGCAGAGACTATCCATAATACAAAAGCATTGTTTGGTGGAGTGTCACGATACCAAAATGATTGTGCTTGAGTGGACAGATCTTCTATGGAACTAATGAATGCAGATGAAATTATGTATTATTTGGGAGGCCCTTAATCTGCTATGTAATTTAACACTGATTTTATACTTTGTAAAAGTGCAGATGCAACATTATCATTGTGGAAGTGTTCTTCAAAAAGAAAATTGTATGTGTAGATAAATAGTGACTAAAAGTAATGGCGTTTCAGAAAAGTACAAAAGTTCACTGGGACTGATCAATCCTTATTTCTGGTTTTCCATGAAAGAAGTTAATCTTGGACAATGGAAGAAGACATCTTTTTCCATATCACTTATCAAATGGACCTTAAGTTCTGAATGGGAAGAACTGCATGTAGGAATGAAAGTCTCCAGGTTCAGTTGGGTTTTACTGCTGAAGCTGCAAACATGAATAACATCTGTTTTCACATTTGTTTTTAATTGTATTAGCTAATCCATTTTGAACAGTGTAGTAATTGAAGATGTTACTTCAGCCTGTTACCTCAGGCTTCTTCAGATGCTGTGAAGAAGCCCAGCCTGAAGTTCATTTTGACAGTTAATACATATTAAAAAGAAGCTTGCTCCATGTAGATTAAGGTTTTAATTTTTTTTTTCTGAAATTTTTTAAAACTGTCTTTTAATCAAAGTGTAAAGAAGCCTGACTGCTAATTGTGGGTTTTTTTTCTGCTGATGCGGGCTTCCTAGTTGAGAAGTGAACTGAATCTTCTAGACTTCCTTCAGATAACCTACTGGCAGGGCAACTCTTCTTAATGCAGGTTGTGCTAGCTGGACAGTGTTAAAAGCCTTTGTAACCAATGTAACCTATTGGTGCTCCTCAGTCACCTGCTTTTCTGTTTGAGAATTTTCTGAAAACCTATTGTAATTTTTTGTAACAGAGCTTATTTTAAGAAAAAGCTAACACAAGTTGCTTAACTATTATAAAAGCACAGGTTGAGCAGACGCACAGTTATTTCTTTAGTTTCTTTCATTGTATTTCTGTTTAAAGCATGTGTTTAGTACAACTAAAGATTCTCAGTTTCCTACAGTTTCTATATCTAATTTGTCTTTTTTGAGAACGGGAAGATCATGTAAAGCAAATTACTGCAATGCTCTCTACTCAGGCCATGGTAAGATTAGATTGTGTTTGTATTGACCAAAAAACAATGTATGGAAACTGAAAATGCATTTTGGAGGAAATTAGTTTTATCCATTTTAAACCATTAATGTATTAGATATGCCAATTATAAATGGAATGACTGTTGATTTGGCCTGAAAACATCTGAGCTAATTTCCGTCAAGGAAAAATCACTTAAGGCAAAGTATGATGATACGTCCAACTAAGTCCAGCCATTACATTGTGAGTGTTTAAAAAATGGATATTAAGTTGAATGTTATCTTTAGCAGATGGTGTTCTTTTCTTTAACAGGCATGTTTTTAAATAAAACTTGCTTCTTTCCTGTTACACTGTAAACAGAATTTGTCATTCTCTATTCAGTGGAATACGTATCCTGGGAATGATGCCAGTGGTAATGTCAAACAATCTTGAATTACTAATGTTGAGAAAAGTTTAAATAAGTACATTCAAGTTCTAAAGAATTCTGGTTGATTTGATTTACTGTGAACCTTGTTAGCAAGGGCAAAAAAAGAACTATTTTGTATCAAACCCCAGCAACTCTTTTTCTTCATAGCTGTATTTCTATCTATTCTTTTGGATAAGGTATTGGTAGATGAGTAATGAAAAGAAATAAAGAACTGTTGTTTGAAAGTGTTTATCTGGAAAAAAATAATATTAAAATGCTGCTATGATTTTCCACAATGTTTTCCTCTCTACTTTCAGTTAATTCTGATTTCCTGGAAATTGAAGGAGAGGATTATATAAACGGGGACTAGAAACAACAGAAATAAAATCTTATCCCACTAGCTTGATAATTTGAAATTCACTAAAATGTGCTAAGTTAAATTAATTTGCTGGGACAGATGCTGGCTAACAGGATTTGTTTTTTCACTTCACTCTATGTTAACACTTTCATTTCTACACTAAGCCATTTTTACAAAGCCATAGTGTGTAGATGGATAAAAATCACCTTCTACTAATATTAGCTGTATTTACAGTGAAGCATAGCACTATCAAAACCGAGTATTGTTGTCTATAACTAGTTAGAGTAATACTTTTCCTACTAGAAGATACCCTAGGAAGTGGAGATGTAATAAAATTTATATTGAGTGTATTATCTAAAAACTCAATAACTGTTTCCAAAAGACGTTCAAGATTTTAGGTGGATTGGAGTGGGTTTGTTACCACTGTTATCAGATGCTAGGATGCTGTGCTTTTGTCATGGTTCAAAGTGAATTGAACCTGATTCTGCCTCCAGCCCTCAGAAAAGCTCACTAAGGTTGTGTTATGGCAGAGAATTGCAGACAGCCTGTTGTTATGACTTAATATAATCCAGTAATTCTCTTGTTTCCTTATTATGGTACTTCTTCATAGCTTTTTGTTCTTCATGAACAAGCCCATACTCTGGAGTAAGTAGTCCTGAAGCAGTAAATACTTTTATTTTGTGCTACAAAATTGCCTGTTAAAGTTAGGATAAAACAGAGAGTATTTAGGACTGATGTAAATAAAATACAATTATTTCTTTGGCAATAGTGAACATGTATCTCTTATGAAAATCTCATATAGACTTTGGATACAGTTAGCAAGTTAAATTTGTGTGTTATCTAAACTATGTTGTGTAGTGAATGTATGTGGCTTAAATGTGTGTTTATTAGTCTTGTATTTGTTCTTGTTTTCAAAGAACGATATAGGATCCAGAGTGATCAGTTAGAAGACCTTTGGCTGATAACAAAAGAGCTCACGCTTCGACTCGAAGAACATTTCAAGAAGCAAAACTGCAAAGATTTTGCATGTACTTTTTCTGGTTCAATTCCCCTGCAAGAATATTTTGAACTAATTGATCGACATTTTGAGGTATGTTACATAATATGTGAATCGTTAATGTTCTGCTAGTTTAAAAATTGTATGTTGTACTATGATTTATCAGATTATAACTATAGCTATCACAGGCATTTGTCTTTCAGAAAATAGAAAGCTGCATCTAAGATAGTGGTGGAAGAAATGTCATCATTTATTTTTTAACATACGGAGTATGCCTTGCCTCTGAAACAGCCCTTGTGACTAGCAGAGTACAAGTAGCTAGTGCAGTCTGCAAATGATACAAATTACGGTACTAGTATTTGCCCTTCTGCTCACTGCCTGTACAGAAGCCATGGGTTCTTCATTCACTAATGTCATGTTAGCTGTAAAATTGTTTCTAAAATTTGTCCTTAGTTTTAGACTACTTTTCTGTAATAATGAAGCCATGAGCATTTTTGTTTTTTCTGAATCATCCTGGTAATTATATAAAAAGTCCCTTCAGATTTAAAAAACTGACTGCCCTTGTAGAAGTAGCATTGGAGACTCAAGGGAGTTTACGAGACCAGATATAAAATAAATTTAATTACTTTTTCCTGTTTGGTCATGCAGATGACAATGAAAAATCTCCAATAGTTCAGCTAGCTTGTAGAAATAGCTTATTGTCGTGGTTTAACCCCAGCTGGTAACTAAGCACCATGCAGCCGCTCACTTACTCCCCCCCACCCAGTGGGATGGGGGAGAGAATTAGGGAAAAAAAAAAAGGTACAACTCATGGGTTGAGATAAGAACAGTTTAGTAGAACAGAAAGGAAGAAACTAATAATGATAACAATAACAATAATAAAATGACAACAATAATAAAAGGATTGGAGTATACAAAACAAGTGATGCAAAATGCAATTGTTAACCACTTGCCAACCGATGCCCAGTTAGTTCCTGAGCAGCAATCCCCCCCAGCCCCACTCCCCCCAGTTTATATACTGGACATGACGTCACATGGTATGGAATAGTCCTTTGGCCAGTTTGGGTCAGCTGTCCTGGCTGTGTCCCCTCCCAACTTCTGTGCCCGTCCAGCCTTTTTGCTGGCTGGGCATGAGAAGCTGAAAAGTCCTTGACTTAGTCTAAACATTACTTAGCAACAACTGAAAACATCAGTGTGTTATCAACATCCTTCTCATACCTAACTCAAAAACATAGCACTATACCAGCTACTAGAAAGACAATTAACTCTATCCCAGCTGAAACCAGGACATTTATAAAATAAAATATATGCACTCCTTCCCCCCCTTGCCTTTCCAGTAAAAAAAGAGAATAGCTATTCGAATATTTCTATTAAACTTGTGTAACGGACTAAACCAGCAACATATGTATGTAAGAGTGAGACATACTATTGGATGTTCTTTCATGCTACCAAATTTTCTGTGAGGTGGAGCCATCACCACACAGAAAGATGGAAGTTGTAGCTGGGATTCTCTGGGATGTTTTAGGGAGTCAGCCTAGATCCATGTCTGCCTCTCAAGCACATGAGTTATTCTGTTAGTCTTGCAACTAATTTGAAATTCAGAAGTTTGGGGTTTTCTTCTTAGTGACTGGTATTGTAGAAATACCTTAAACATAGGCTTCATTAGATTGTATCACAAGCTTAAATACAGTGAAGTTTGAAATATAAGTGTGATTGCTGGAATGCTCATTTAGGATCTTATTATGTTTCAGCTGGCTGAAGCTTTCTGAAGTTTCTGAAATTTTAGAATAATTATCTGGTCTAAAAAGTATCAAATGATCTATCAAGGGGATCCTAATGCTCCCATCCCTGTTAGTTTCAACACACTCTTTTTTGGCAAGCTTGGGAGAATTTTACCCAGGATGTCCTGTCTTTCTTCCTACTTCTAGAAAAGCTGCATAGTGTTTCTTTTTCTCTTAGCTTCCCTGAACTGTCCTTCATAATAATGTAGTGGCAGAATGGTACATTTGCTTATTTTTAAATATAATCTGTTTTCTAAATTTGGGAAACTTAATTTTTCTGCTCCTTTTGGGGCACTTTAAAATGGATGTGTGTCATAATGCTCACATCGGGAAAGCTGTGTGTCTTAATGTTTCTTCTGATAACTTCTGCTAGTTACAGCATGTCAGCTGTGCAGAGGAGTCCCAGCTTTTTGAAAGGACTCACCTTTATTTAGTGATTTTTGTGTTAGAGGCATGTACTGGAAAATGCTAAGGTGATTAAAAGATAAAATAAGAGTTCTTATTGTCTGGGCATTTGATGTATAATGTTCAAAGTTTTGTGAACACTTCAAGAGAGTTTTTTTGCTATAGCTGATCAGTGTATATAAAAAGAAAACAGATTTTACTTCAGAAAAAGACAATAATTCAAACAGTGCAGAATTTAGTTATTCTACTTATGCTTTAGGCAATAACCGTTTACTTTCTACTGCAATGAATATCAAGTCCAATATACTCTGTGTATGTGTCATAAATAGCACACCAAACCAAGAAGAAGCCTTGAGATCCTGGTTGTGAAATTTCACTCTTGTTATTAGGCTTCTTGATGAGATATTTATGCTTTTTCACAGATTATTGTGGCTGTTGAAAATTAGTTTTGATTTCCATGGCAAATGATCATTCTTGAAAATGTTAATAAGCTTCACGAGGAGTGTAAAATATGAAACTGATATAAATGACATTATCAGATTTGAATAATACACACTCTCCCAAAAATTTTACTATCATTCTCCCATTTCATTTGGAATGTGCATACATAATGTATATGACCATTAACCTGAATTCTTGAAAACCCCTAAATTGCAGCTACGTTTGAATGCTGAAAAATTTCAGGAGCTGTTATCTGAAAGGGCTGTACAGTTTCGAGCTATTGAGCGGCGATTGCTGACACGATTCAAAGACAAAACTCCTGCTCCTCTTCAACATCTGGACACCTTGCTAGAAGGAACATTCAGAGAGGTCAGTACAGTTTGATTATGAGCCTAACATTTCTTTACATTGTTGGTAAAACTTAGCTTGAAGAATATAAGCTATGCTTTCCTGGTTACATTTACCATCCAAGAGACCAGGAAGCAGTAATTTGTTTAACCTAATATTCCCTGTAACTTTCCAGATGATTTGCAATGGTTTTATTTAATCTGCAACCACAAAATCTTTACTCCTGGGTCACACCAGCTTGACAGCACATCATTCTTTCCTAACTGATGTTGATAGTGTAAATATTTTATAGTTCATGTGAAAATATTTTATAGTTCATAGCTTGTGTAAATATTTTATGGTACACTGTAAACTGGTGGAATGGTTTGGCTGGTGTAACATTCACAACAAAATTGTCTGAGGCTGACCATGTCCTTCCTTATGGGAATTTTATGTTCTAATCATTTCAGAATGTGATAGCTGCAGAAGAAAAATGTTTTAAAAAAATTCATTCCTAAACCATCCCCATACTGGAAGTACGCAAGGAATAAAACAATTTTTCTTCCTTTTCCTGCCTCAGCCCTGCATTGATTTAGAAAAACCTTTGTTTCATGATGTGTCCTCTTTGCTAAGAAGTTACTTTATGTGTTTTGTGCTTTTCTGTTAGAGGATCTGATTTTACTTTCTAACATGCCTTGTTAGAAAAGCTGAGTCACAATTAGATTCCTTGCTGGAAAAAAACCCTTACCTTTATGTGCTGTTGTATATCACAACTAAAAACCAGATGTGTTAAGGAAAAATATTTTTCCTTACTCTTTGCTTTAAGAAAACATTTCTCTAAATTGGAGAAAACTGCCTTTCCATGTATGATTATACATGAGTCAGATTTCCCTTTATTTCAGTCTTTACTGTGAATGAGTTAACTATGACATGGTTTAAGTTTGAAAGTGGAGGTTTTCTGGTAACTTCAAGAAATACTAGGTACTGTTGATACAGATATGCGATTCTTTAACAATTTGAAATGGCATGGCTAAATAAGCCCTAAAGATAAACAAATGTGAGTCTCTTGCGTCTCTGCTTTTGCTGTGTAGAACTGTTGCCTTTAAACTTAAAAGCAACTGGGATGTGTTTGACAGTTTTCTTATGCAGTTGAATTGAAAGATGAGTTCTGAGGATATGACAAAAATCAGGTGGTTGAAATAGTTGCATATTGCAGAAACTTATTTTAGTAGTCCCTCAAACCAAATTAGATGGGTGCATTTCTTAACAATTATTGTTGTAAGCTTTTTAAATTAGAATTAGTGTAGTTGAAAGGAGAATGAGGAGAAGATTTCTTTCCAGAGAACAAACACATTTTTCCACATTTGTTAAAACTTTGTTTTAGGCAAGTTCACATTTTTTTGGTAGATTTCCTTTGTAATTTTCTTTTGTTCATGTGAACCCCCTTGCAACAAAGAAATGTTGTTATTGTTAGTACAAACAAAAGTGTAGTAAAATAGTAATTGCCATAGAGACCGCACTGCTGCATATGTTGTTTTGACAGTGAGAGCTGTGGTAGGGTTTAATGTTGTCTCTTTGCTGTGTGGGTGAAATGAAATTGCTCGATGATGCATTTCCTATATTAGAAAAGACCTTGTTTTCTTTAATTCAGTATCGTCATCTGTCTTTATTTGCAAGTATATCTAATGCAAATACTTGGAAGTATTCAAAATATGGTACGTGTGTTTTCAGTAACGGAATAATGAGGTCGGATAAATACGAACAGTATAAAGTCTCACTCCAAAAATTCTTTTAAGCATATAGCCTTTTTGACATTGGAATTAATATGATTGTATTTTTGAGAATACTGCTTTTCAGACGAATTGTTCAAACAAGTTGTCTCTATTTTTCCTTTTGGAAAGTTGTCTGGTTTGAGCACCATGGTTGTGTTTAGTAGTTTTCCTAATGCAGAATGCATTCAGTGAAGAATGGTGATCCATAGACTCTTAGTGGAATGACTCTTATTTGCTTCAGTGGAATTTGGATTGAACTCTGAAAAAAGTGATGTAGAAGTTTTAGGGGTTTTTGTAATAAAACAAATATGATAAATCCCACAAAAAATACTCTGTTAGAAAAGAAATTGATTTTTACTCTCTTAGCATTCTCTGAGAATCTCATCTCCTCTCTTATGTTAAATATTTTTATGAGAAAAGAAAAATTTACATTGCTTTATCCCCTCATTTTTCACCGAAGTAACTGTTATGTACAAAGAAAGGTTTTGTTACTTTTTACATTGGGTTTTGCAGTTAGAAGGGAAATGTAGATGTTTTGGTTTTATAGTGTATTCCAAATCTTTTCATCTAGAACACGAAGGAGTTTCCAGTTACTATGAGTATGTGATTTTATTATTCTTTTTAACCCAGACTCCCCAGCATTTGGGCTCTATATGAGTTACATTCTTAATAGAATAACTATTATATCTTAGGATTTTTTTTTTAAATTGAAGCTAATAATGGTGTAACTTCTCCAAATCCATGGGGATATAAAGGTGCCTCTTATTGCTTCCCTTATTTCCTTGCATCAGAACAGTTATACAGCAGATATATAACCTTTTTGTGAACAGTCTTTTAAATACAAATCAAATAATGGTGAATATTCAACTCGTGTGGTTTCATTGCCTAGGTGTGATACATACCTACTTTAAACTTACTCTGTACAGTTTGTTTGCCCACCTGCAAATTGTTATGAATTGCTGAACTGATTTGAATTTTACAGCTGAAGTAGATTGTAAATGTTAATTTTCAGATTTTCAACTTCAAGTAAAAGTTGTGTTTGTGTGATATGTAGGTGGATGTACAAGGTGTGTCAAACCTATAGATGCCAAACCACAGAAAATTCATCAAGCTGCATTTGATTCTCTGGTAAAAAGCATTTCTATTTATGAATTAAATTTTTGTATTAGTCCTTGTACATTACCAACATGGCAGGATGTATTTAGCGCTACAATAAAATTACTAATGGGTTTACTATAAGGAAACTTTCACCTTACTTTTCATCTTCACAATAATGGAGAAATGTATAAGCAGGCATCAGTGTGTGCAATGATGAAAAGCTTGCTTATAGTTTTATAGTCCTGTTTAATCTTCTAGACTTTGTCTTTCTGAAGTAATATTCTAGGTCTAAATAGATTTGAATGACTATTAACAACAGTTAACAAATAGTGACATCAGGTATTCCGTTTTGGAAGGAAAAGAAAAGCTGTTATACATGTAGTAGCCTTGTATTGTATATTATATTAGAAAAAGGGAATATTATTCTTACAATGTTTAGGAATGATTTGTAGGAAGATGCTATGAAAATAATGGAAAAATCAATTTGCAATAGGTGCTATTTGTATGCCTATGAATTAATTTCTTGATCTCTGGTTAAAAAAATTACGAGTGCAATTGGATGTGCTGCTAGCTCCTGTTCTAAGAAAGGAATTTAATTAGGTAAATTTAGAAGCAATTGAACAGTAGTTGAGATTGCATAGACGTTTTGTAGTTTAAAGGACTTCAAATATTAAATGAGATTGCAGCAAATTTTATAGTAGCTGGTGTAAATAGCATGTACTTTGTATAATGCTCACCTAGTAGAGATGTTATTGCTTGAAAGTGTAATTTAATAATCTTTAATCTCTACAATGTGTTTCCTGTCATATTAAAAAAAAAAATATATATAGTTTGACAGTAGCTGCAGGTGCCTGCCCTGGAAATATAATTTTCATGCATTGACTCTTGACATACATTGTTTGGGTTTCCAGGTACAAGCTGGAATTAACAAGTGTCATAAAAATCAGATGGTTCAATTCCTTATTTCAACCCACATGGATTTTATCCTGGTGAATCTAAGCAATTCTAGCTGTGTCTAGGTGTAAGCTGTGTTTAACCCTGTAACCATGTTTAGAAGACTACTGCAGTTACGTTCTTTTAGGGAAAGAGGAAGACAGATGTATTTTAAACGTGGGGTGGAGTTGTCCTAGGGCACTAATTGTTGCTTAACCAATTTTAAGTACTTAAAACATGAATCTGAGAGAAGATTGAACAGTTCAAGTTTACAAAAAAATGTAATGACAAAGCAATCACTTCTACCTTGCATTGTATTACAGTAAAAGGTAGCAAAATTAAGACAAATCATGAATCAAACAGTTTTATCCTATATCCCCACACTTCCATCATATGTAATAAGCATAGCTCCCTTCCTATTCTTTGATGCCACTATTGCACAGTACCTCAGGTTTCCCCATGTTCTGAACCTTCTTCATCCCCACCCTGTAAAACCACTAATTCACTTGTGCTTTCTAATATTGACATCTCAGTTTTTACCCATGGCCTCAGCACCCACCGTCAGTTGCTTTTTTGTGCACTGTCAAGCCAGTGCACTAGTGCTGACTGGCAGTAGCCACCTAACCAGACAAGATGGATGATGTCCCCTGTCTTAGTAGAAATACTAATAGTGTCTCTCCTCTCTCAGTCTGCTAATTTAGAAAATATATAGAGGAACTTAATGATTTCTGGATCTTCATGTCACTGTAAAATTTTGTGTGGTCATTGGAAGTGACAGTTACTAGGAATGGACTGACAGAACAAGTCCCATATAAATGGTCAGCACAGTTGCATAACCTGAGACATCTAGGCTTAATAACTACATGTTCTACAACAATGGGTCCTGATTTTTGATTGGTGATACATTTTAGCTTTTCTTTCTTTAAGATACTTTATAAATTTGAGAGTGTCTTTCCATTAGTAAGAGGACCTAACATGGTTTTCTAAACAGAACTGCTACAACTAATTGATACTGCAAGTTTATTCCCTTTATTTTCTCCTAATTCAGCTATTCTGTCATGGTCATCTTATTTATACTATTACTGAATAACCTGTCTCACAGAAATACTTGGCTGTAAGCAGCAATAAAGTGGCTTTCAATGTAATTTTCAGATCTTGCTCTGTAAACAACTAGAAGTTGTCCAGTTCATTCTGCTGTCTTTAGTATATGGTTTGTATTTATCTTGGCTGGTCGTGGTCTTGCATCTTGTGCGTTCCGCATATGAATTGCAGAGATTCATGCACGTAGGAATTTTTCACTTAAAAACTCTGCTTGAAACAAGGGGAAAAGTATTCAAGTAGTCTTTCAGATTTCATGATGTGCTCACAGGTTACAGTTTACGGGGAACAGGAACAAACACAATTCCTACAGATTTTTTTCAGTGTAATCTCCCTCATTTGTTCTCCCTTCAGCATTCCTATATCGTTTATCTTGTTCATACAGCTAGCAGCACTGGAAAGTAAGTGTAGCATTTCACCATCAGTCTATTAGAAGTGGTCAACAAACACAATTGCTTCTAGGTAGAGATTCCGTGACTCCTTATTTAGAATAAAGTAGGCAATTCCATCAGGAGGATCCATTTTAATTCTTTACACAGCAGTAAACTGTGTAGGAATATGTTACCTGTGACTGAGAAAGCTTTATCCACATATAAGGGTAGCTGTTTTCCCTGAGATCTGTGATGTGAGCTGTCCCTCACATATACAGCCCTGGATGTTAGTTGGGGATCTTGAGCATTCAGTAGAGACTTCTGGAGAAAGAGATGAATTTTGCGAAGGTTTTGGAAGTCAAATGTCTCTAAATGAATGCACTGGTTTTTTTAATTAGTGGTGTCAGGGGAGTTGCCCTTTCTCTTTCCTATGACAGTTTTGGAGAAAGGTGCTTCTAATATTTTCAGAACTTTATGAACTTCATAACATAACTGTTTCTTTGTCATAGCCTAATTTAAACAGAATGATGGAATATTTCATGTTTTTGAGATGGAAGTTAAGCAATTGTGCTATGAATTCATGCCAGCTGCTAAATCTTAGGACTGGCCCATAGTTTCATGCCACAGCACAGGATTGGTATTTAGGTGTCCTTACGTTTGTTCTTTGTTTATGGATAACTCTTCTTGCAACTGGTTTGATCCTTTTGGAGCCCTTCAATCCCATGTTATTTTCAGAGTGACATTGAGTAGCCGTACTACTTGACAGGATCTATTCTAGTCTTGAAAGTTGACATGTAATTAACCAAATCTAAACCTAACTTTGTAGCATTCTTTTTCTCAAAGAAAGAAAAAAAAAATTAGAGCAACACCTGGTTAAAGCATGTAGGATATGACTTGCAGCTTTGTTTAAGTTTACTCTAAAATGCATACACAAAAAGAACATTCAGCTCATGTTAAAGAGTTAACTAAATGTTTTTTTAGAAAAGCATCCAAAAAGAGAAAGTTATGATACAATAACCTTTCAAAGTTAAATGTATGGAGAATAAGCAAATCTTTTGTATCCCTGGACATAATTTAGGAGCCCATGGGAAATGCACTAAATATTTATGTTTCTTGAGGTTTCAGCAGAATGTGTAATTAATCTGAATTTTGGACAGAACTTAAAGGAACTTAGAATCCCTTTGAGCACATCTTACTTAACAAGACAATTGTGAGGAATTTTCACCCTAGTGCTGCTGATCATGCATGTTATGTCTCTCTTTCATTCTGGTTTGTGATCAAGCAAGAGTGTTGAAACCTTGTCAAGCAGTATTTTAAGTATTGAAATACTGTGTGCCAGTTCTTGTCCGTTTTATAGTATTTGACACTATCAGGCAAAATTAGTTTTGGGTGTAAATCACAATTGAGATAACTAGTTGATTCTGAATTGTATCTTCCGAATCATATGATTTCCTCTCTGAAATTTTGGCACTTCAGATGAAAACCAATATTCCAATTAACAGTTCACAAGTATCTAAAGGTAAGCATATTTTTTCCCTTTTGTCTAACACTTTTGATCAGTTTTCAGAACAGATCCTTAGCTGATTTAAACCACCATTATTCCAGAGAGCCTGGTTTATAAGACACAGGGTTCTGGCCCAGTGTTTAAGGGGCTTGCCTTTATGCCTGGGGACGTTGTCACGTGTCTGCTTCACCTGTGTTCAACACCAGCTAGATGTGAATATGATGCCATCTGGAAGCTTTGCACCTGTGTCAAAGTTGAACAAAAAACATACTAATGCACCTTCCTCATAGCACTGCACTAATGTAGTTATGTGGCTCCCAGTTGGAGATGGTTCATGATCTCCTGTCTTTCAGCTGCTGTGGAACAATTCCGTGACTTTCCGCACCCTTCTCTGCAGATCTGTTTTAAGCTTTTGCTCTGCTGTTGGGTGCTGTGACAAGCACAATTGCAGGTCCTCTCTGTCTTTTGGTCTCTAGGCACGCACTCTAGGTTCGATCTCGTATCTGGTATGTATCTTGCTCAGAGTTTCCTGGAGTCCAGTTAACTCAAACTGATGACAGCTATTTCAGCTTTGTCCAGTTCCTGATACTGAATTTCCCCACTACTGACAGTATGTGTATTGACACTTGGAGTAAATGATAATTAAATTCTGCAAAGGAATTTTTAAATGTGCATGTGCATTTTGTTGTTGGCATGAAAAATACAGCTGTGTGGAAAACAGAGCCATGCTACTTGGAAGGATCTAACTTACTTTCATCTCTTCAGCAAGAGATTTGGATCTTGTCCCTGTCTTTTGAGAGGAAGCACGATCTCCCCTCTTTGCTTCTGTTTGTTTCCTGTTTTTCCCTGCTCTCAGAATAAGATTCCCCCAGCTATCAAATGACACACTCCCATTTGATTTTTGGGTCTCTTATTTCTAGTGCTTGGTTGCAGACTCACATGATTGAACTAGGTTCTCTACAGTCAGTTTTTTTTGGTTTAGGGAACTGGAAATACTCTAGGTTAGTAATCCTTTGTGGTTTCAGGCTGTTAGGTAGAGTAATTTCTTTTGGTATTTCCATAATGATTTCAGCACAAAGGTGAAGAGTATATCAAAGGTAAATGCCTTTGCCCTCCTTAGATGTAGGTGATTTATAGGCAGTAGTACAAAAGGATATATGTTTGTGTACATGTGCACATGCGTATATATGTGTACATACACGTCATTCATCATATCTTCATTTCAGTCTTCAGAATTGTTCCTGAATGTCGTTTTAGAATTGTATATCTTAAGAGCCAGAATTTTACTTCTGTGATAGTTGATACCAACAGGTCCAGCCCCTAATATACTAAAGAAGAAAACATCTTCCCATTTTTCTCCTTACCTCATGTCCATCTACTGATTTAGGAAGCTAGGCTCTTTATTTCTAATCTGTAATCTACTACATAGGTGTAATACAAAATAAGTATTGGCATTGCAATTTTTTAAGTAAACATAATTTTCTAATCTTTTGAAAGCATAAGTACTGTTCCTTGCATTACTTTAACACTTGCAATGTGTGGAGCACTTTGATGGTTGGTGGTTTGTGGTCATGGCAAATAACATTCATTATGTTCTATTCACTAAAACACATGGAATGTCATTAAAGATCCATTAACTCTTTGTTCAAGCCCCTTAACTCCTTTCCTTGCTTATTAGTCGGTTGATAAAAATCTCAAAAGTGATCATTAATGATTGAGTATTCTCTCTAGAGTTGCACTTCTGACACACATGGCCTCAGGAACTCGACATTTTGGGAATGATTCATTCCTTGATTAGTAAAGACTTTTACCTCAAAGCAAAACCATTAGGGTTTATCATGCATGACTTAAAGGCTATATATCACACCCGCTCCTGTAATAGTCATTTTCCCCAGATAATGTCAGTGAGAACTACATCCATAGTATAAATTAGCTCTTTTTGGCTTGAATAATTATGCTGTTCTTTGGAGGAGTTATATTTAACTTCTCTTGTTTTATTGCTCTTTCTGCTAAATGTAGTTTTTTCATAGCCCCTAAAAGTAGCTTATTGGCTATTACATATAATTAAAATTCTCTATTTTACTGGTGTTCAAGTAGTGTTATGTTTCTGTTTCCCTAAGACTAATTTAGCTTTAACAGTGGAATACTTACAATGTCATCAAAGCCCCTTTTTATTAGAAGATATATTCCAAAAATGTCTGAAAGTAGTTAGCTGTGCTTGGGAAGCATATATTAGGATTGCTGGCACAACTTTTCTGTATATTGGTCTGTGGTAGCAATTACTTGCTCCAATGTGGGACAGTCTTCACTTCAGGTCAGCCAGTTTGTGGGGAGGGGGGTTAGATCCATGTAAAAGCTGGAAACAATACAGCCATCACAAGAGAAAGAGGTTGGAAATAAAATGCCCTTGTGTGTGTGGATATGGCACAAAGCACCTCAACTGGGATATGCTGGACTGCATTCAGTCTGGCCTGTCACATTTTCCATAAAGGAGGGTTTCAGCTACACTGTGCTGTGTCATACAGCCCTATCTACTGAATTACTCCTCTTGAACCTGTGAATAGCCAGGTTTGAACACGCACTGCTCCATTCAAATCACTAAAGGGCCAGAGGTTTGATTCTATTTAAATTTTTTTTTCCCCACTCCACCCTGGGTGGGGTTCCCACTTTAGAGCTGTTGCACCAATGTGACCTATCAGAGGGTTCCCCAAACTTTGATTCAGTCCTCAGGGGTATGTGCAGGTTGTACTCTCTGGCGTATAAAGGCAACATCAGGAAGTGATTTATGTCACTTCTTGTGATGTAAATGTTCTTTGGCACATCTTGTGACATTTGTTTCATTGGCTAATGTCTTTTTGAAGGGGAAAAAATAATATTCCTTTTTTAGGGGTAGATCTTGTATCCTCAGCCTAAACATGAGCTCACCAGACCGTATATGAGGGCTTTCTGTAGGGACTGAAAGAACCTGTGTGCATTTGAATGAATGAAAATGGAGCCGGTTGGCTACAATTCCCTGGAGAAAGAAATACTGGTAAGTCTTATTTCTTTGAAAGAAATGTCATATCTGATAATCTGAAATATCAGATACCTGTGCTGAAGCTTAAATCATTGACAGGCTCTTTCACTGGGAGAAATGTACTCCGTAGGTAAGAGAGGAAGTGCGATGCAGTAGTGTAATCAAAACTTGAATAAAAAAATTCATACTGTCTTCATAGAAGGATGGAAAAGACTTATTTCATGCTCCCTAGAAAGTTTTCTATATGAGCCCTGTAATTATGCAGTACAAAAGCATTTGAGGCATAAAAGCTATACAGCTGAGAAGAATTAGTGAGCATACGTGGTAGAAGATACAATGGTTACCTTGCGAGTTTGCATACATGATCTTCGTGAAATTGCTCATTTTAATTAAGTGGTCCAGATGTGATGAATTAAGTGAATATTAAATTATTATCAGTTTTGGTTAATTTCTGCATGCAGTACTGAGAACATTTTTAGTGGCTTCTGATTGAATTTTAATAGTTTGCTTTTGGGTGGCTACTATACTTGTTTTACCAGCGTGACCATGGGTGCTGTGCCTTCAGGTAGCTGAAATAACATTGAACTAGGTAATTTTCTGGTGTAAACTCACGATAAGCGATACTGATTTCTTTGATGGACAATAGATGATAATATTGCATTGTGGTTGGATGGCAAGTATACGTTGGTTTCAAATTCATGCTGAGTAAATATTTCGGAGACCTTCATCCCTGGATTCAGTGAAATGCTTGGGTTCTTGTCAACTTATATGTTCATTATACCAACAACTAAATAATAAGGGGAAAGCTACATACATCATGTAATTTAATAGCATTTTATGCCAAACTCTGGTTTAAAAAGACCTCTCTCCTCCCCCTACCCCCCCCCCTTCCCCCCAAAAAAAACCCCAAACCCCACCTGGGAAATAAATATTTGAGGACCAAATTAACTAAATTACTCATCTAATGCTTGCAGATTTTGGTGTGAGTTGAGTATTGAAGTGGATTTGGTTACTGTTGTATCTTTACTGTAAACCCACCAACACCAAGCTATTTTATCTGCTAACTTAATCTAAAATCATTTTACATCAGTCTCTATAACTACTTATTTCCACTAACACATGGAGAATGACCATCTAAATCACTGTTCTGTTGATCTTGGGTACTTGTGTAGGTGTGACATTTAATTTAGTCACTGATGATGGCTGGCCCAAACTGACTTGTATAGACCATTGGTCTACTCTGTAGACCAATGTCAGGGGTGAGAATAGACCTCAGGTCATTAACCCCCTGCTTGCCCAGAACATCTGATAATACTGCTTATGTATTCATTGCACACCCTGATCAGCTGAGCTAGGATTCTGCTTGGTATTAGTTGCTAGAGGCAGTATAGTAGTGGACTATGGGTTCCTGAAGGAAAAAAAAAATCAAGAATAGTATAAACACTTTATTAAAAAAAAAACCAAACATCTGTTTATTTGTGTGTATGTTCCTTGCAGTGAGCTTGGAGCTGCTGCTCTAGCCACTACCTCTCTGAGGAAAAATGTAACTTGTGTGGTCATCCTCCCAATTTAGATCTTTTTAATAAAAGGTACAGTTTATGTTGGAGCTAAACTGTTGGTTAAATTTGTAAATCGACAAAAACAAAAGGGAAAAGAACTTTCTTCTCCATTTCTTCTTGCCAGTTGGCATCTCAACAGGTGTATTTTATGTTTCAGTTGTGCTTAACTACTGACTTCCACACAGTAGGTATTTCTACATTGTGAAGCCTTTAATTATTCTGTTGTGGATAATTTAAACCAGTATGAAAAGGAAAAAGGTGGTTAATGCAGGAAAAGTTGGTGTAATGAACTGAGGGTGTCTGAAGTCAGGAAGGAAGAAGACAGTAATGATGAAAATCATAACTACAGAGGTATTATTTTAAGGCTTCTATATTTAATATTCTGCCCATTCTGCTTGCCTTGAGTTCTTTCACAAAGTTCTGTGACTGCCAATTTCTTGTTTTAGTATTGGCAATTTGTTATGGATACAGACTTGGTATTATTTAGATATCTGAAAATTAAGTGTTTGCTTGAGTCCCTTGTTGGATAGATGACCAGGACACTGAAATGTTGAGGTGGCAGGTTTTGGCAGTGACAGCTGTAATCCTTATTTTTCCAAAATGCCTTTTGGTCAACCTAGAAAACATGATGTATGAGTGCTGAAGACTATACTTGCCAGGGAAGCAGAAGTGGAGAAAAAGACATTCTATATCACAGGAACTGGATTTTTTAAATGGTATTTTTAAAGGAATCATTCCATTTCCCTTTAGGAAATTTGAAATTATTTGGTGTGGATAACATAATTTTTATCTTGTTCATTGTTTATACTCTCAAGGCCAATATACTTAGAAAAAGCAACACCTATTAAAGCCCTTTGAATTCAGAGTCTTTCATGTTACAATGTGTCTATTTACTGCTGTCAGCAGGCTGGCAATGTATTTAGGTTGAAGAGGTTAACAAGCATACTTTGGAGTGTTACTTTTATTTTCTGTTCTGTGACACTTAGCAAAATCCCATTATACAATTGAGTAGTATTATAATATTAAAATGTTAATTTGTTCTGCATTCCATTTTTTTTAAGGTTTTTTCTTGTGCATTGGCCCATGCGTTTTGTATAAAACCTATAATTTAAACACTACACCATAGAAATGCCCTAAATTAGTAACCTTTTGCCTTTGCTACCTTAATTACATCTCATTATTTAGTACTTAAAGAGCAACCTCTAGCTATTGGTTAGATATTTGCTAGCTAATTAGATTTGTCATGTTAAAGAAAACAGTAGTAGCCCTTGCCTCTGTTCTAATCTGAATGGGGTTTCAGAGTTTTGAGAAAATTCCATTCTTTGCTGGAGGAAAAGTAAACTTTTTACATTTTCCTTGTTTTTTCATTTCTCCTTAATGAGCATTTCATTGTGCATTAGCTGTCTGTAACATTCCAATAGGCAATTGGAAGTCTGTCTTAAAATAAGTATTTTCAAAAAGACTGTTGTGTTTCAGTGTGTTCTATGTCTTCTAGCTACATTTATTCCTTTTAGCTTTTATGAGCATCTGATATACTCAATTTCTTTTCTCTTTTTACTGTGGAAACAAATACGAAGCAGATTACTTGTTGGCTACTAATAGCTATCTTTCAGATTTTTACCCCCTTTTGGGAAGAAATCTGTATTGTTTGATCAGAATCACAAGGAATGTGATTCAGTAAAACATTGTCTCTTCTGACAAATTTAAAGATCCTTTCTCCTTCTGTTTGTTTTTTTAATTGTATGCAGAAATTATGAACTGCAGAAATTATGAACAGCTTGCAGGTTGACTCAATCTTCACTATTTTATTCATGTCTACTGGATTGTATTTTTGCATTTTATTTCACTTTATTTTTTGCTATTTTTTCCTTTGTATAAAAGCACGTGAAGAGATTGTAGTTTGTAATTGCAATTAGTTAGAATTCCATGATGTGAAATTCCCTGTCATGCAGAGATATCCTGCTTCATTTCCTCTATTGCTTTTTTTTTTCCCTGAGATGCACAGTAGTGGAAGCTTGTCTACAACAGATATGTCTATCTGACTTGATTCCTACCCAGTACTTAACTACTGCTCTCCTTACCTAGTTCTTAAATTGTTGCCTGCACTGTCCATTTGTTTTTGGAAGACCAGTGTCTCCAAAAAGTTCCTTCACCCATTCTTCCCATATGTTTTCTTACATTACGGGTTAAAAATTGCAGCATGGCATGGCATGTTTACAGTTTGAAGTGTAACTCCCCATTTATGTTTATTGTTGTGATAATCACTGACCATTTATTTTTAACAAAGGCACCAGAGACAAATGGAGAAAAACACATTGATACAAGTCTTCATCTTGCTCATGTGTTTTTTCTTCTGTGGGAAACCCATCTATGGAACAGAGAAGCACTTGGCCTCTAGTGTATAAATTTGTTCCTATGAAAACCAGTTTTAATTTCTGAATTAAACTTTTTTGAGGGTAGTGGTGGTGGGTATACTAGCAGTGCCTTTACAGAGAAACCAGTTGGCCTGTCCAATTTTAGTCTAAGTACTTCAACCTTTGAAGTAGATAGTTTTCAGATAAATGTCCTTTTCATGTTTTGTTTCCTATGTCACTGTTTATCCATTCTATGTCTGTAAGCTCTGAAACCATTACTTCACTACTCATGTGAGGATTTGAGTGATTTGTTGATTATTGTCTGTATTTATTCTTGGTTTTGAATTCAGCAAGGCAATCTGTAAAGGTGTAAAGGCAATGACTGCCTTGTTGGTTTAAAAAAACAGGCAAAACACAAAAACCACAGAGAGGCCATGTTGGTTTAAAAAAAAAAAAAATAAAATTAAATTCTATGGAAACCTTTCCCTGAGAATAGTTTTTGAGATTTGTGTGGATTACAAAGCATTAAGAAGGGTTGTTCCTTAATTTTCTTTCCGAGCAAAAATGCCAAGATACAATTTTAGCAGGTATTAGTAAAAACTGAAAAGTATGCTTTGTGTTCTGGGACTGGTGCCAACATCTGTATTTGCAACTCCCAAGACAGGTCTAAGAGTGAAAGCTTTTCCTCATTGCCCTCGGAAGACTGCTAGAACAAGCCTGTGACATTTGTGTTCTGTTGCATCTGTGTTATTTACTTCCCCTTCAAGAAAAAATTTTTTTTGGGGGGGAAGAAATTTATGGTCACTGCAAAGGAGTTTACTCCCTGGGGGCAGGGAGGGAAGGAAAGAAAAAAAGTCATAACCCTTTGTTTCAATCACAGGTGCATTTTTCTAGTAGGAGGTCACATTTAATTTGTGAGCATGTTTGGGTGATTCTGGAGCAGATCCTCAGCCAGAATGAATTGTCATGGGAGTTAATAGTTCTGACTGTTAACACAAGCTGAGGTCTGTTCTCTAGCCTGGGTAAGTTTCTTCATTTTTTAATGAGACAAATGGGACTGTAAATTTTAAATTTTCATAAAATGTCCAGTAAATTGTAGTCATTTTTTTGAAGAGATTCAAAGTCTTGTCTCATTTTCTGTAAATGTTATAATAACCTATGTTGTCACTTAATTTTTTTGTATTTTGATCAGAGATCAAATAGAGAGGGTTAGGTTTCTGTGCATATGTTCCTTTCTTAAAACAGTGTGTTTATCAGGTGAAGGATAGTTAAAATGATGCATGCAAGTCTGGACCCTTCCAATCTGTTTCAAGAGGCTTTTCAGTGCATTACTGAGGCACTTAATTTGTTGTAGTTTTATTCTGAGCAGTAGGGAGCCCTCTTTAATCCTGTTCTATCTAGGACAGTTTCAGGTGCTCTTTCTTTTAAAATAGGCCACTTTATTAGGTCAACTAAACATGGATTTAAATGTCTAAATTCTGGTTTGAAAAATACATGTGCTTCAAAACAGTACATACTTACAAGAAATAAGATTCCTGGATTTTTCCCTCTCTCTTTTGTTAACTTTTGCATTACATACGGAACAATGTTGCTTTCAGTTGAAAAATAGATTGTTCCAGCAGAGTGCAGCAAAAGACAAATATTGTAAATATGCTTAGCTTTCCTGTCAAGAGTTGGTACATTATAAAAAAGGAAGAACTTAGATAAGGAGCTCATAATTCATAAAATACCAAATAAATTATAGAGGAACTGTATAAGAAGGTTGCACTTTACTTAAGTTCTTTCTCCAGGTTTTTCCTTCTGCACTCTGAAACATCGGTAGAATTTACTGGGAAAATAATGATTAAAGTGCTAATATATGGTGACTAAGTAAAGTCTAATATCTGTCAAGCATTCCTGGTAAATAGAAGCAGAACTTTGAATTGTAGGTAGCTAAATGCTACTGGTTAGTAATTTATCTGGGGCTGGAATGCAAGCTGGTGGAAGAGTTGAGATTGCATTTCAGGATTTTTCCGTTCTTCCCCATATTTAAACTTTTAAACTCCCCTGCCTTTTATAATTTTAGCTACTACTGTTTTGGTTTTTTTTTCCCCCCTGCTTTATTGCTTATAAGGTAGCAAGCCTTATTTTTTTGGCCTTTGTTTCACCATAACATGCAAAAATTTTCTTTAGCTTTTTGAAGCCTTACTCTAAATGACACCATTAAGAAAAGATTGTATAGTTACCTTGACCCTCCAAAATGTAAGTAAGAGTAGTGTGCAAATACTGGTTTCTGGATAATGTATACAATTTGAGTCACTCTTCTAGTTTAATCTTGGGGAAAATTCCCAATGATGCAAAAGGATTCTTGCATGTTCCTTATAAGTCTGCATGTCTAAACTCAGTTTAAGATATTCTTTCTTCATATAGGCATAGCTTTGCTGGATGTTAGCACTATAAAAGAATAGTGAAGAGACCACCTAGAAGCATAGTTTTTTATAACTCTAAAGCCGGTAGTAGTTTTCAGAAGCTGAAAAGAGGAAATTTAGTCTTAAAACATGTTAATGAGTGTAAGAGTTATATATTTACCTAAGAAAAAAGTGAATGTATGTATATTCAGAGATTGAAAATTAAAATAGATATGTAAAATATTTCTTAAGAAACCTCAAAGGAATGCAGTTTTCCTTAACCCATCTGTTAAAATTTATATAATTTGAATCAAGCCATACATTTTTACTAATAGTTTCTAGTGTTGTTCCCATGTCAGAATCTGGATTTAGAGCCCTAAGCAGGCTTATGTTTTCACTGTTTGGGTTGCAGCCCGATCCCCTGGTCCTCCTGATCCTGGGTTTCAAAATGCCTTGCGCTGCCGAAGTTGAAGTGGGAAATGTTGCCAGACGAGTTCATTCTCAGCTCATTAATCAACACGAATAGGTCAAATGAGAGACTGAGGATGAATGAGTCTGGGATGCCCACCCAGTCATTTGTGGGCATCATCCCCACAGTATGCCCTCCCATCCTTCAGTGGGTCCCCTTCCCCTCTTGCCACAAGTGGCTCTTCCCTGACACCTTTGCCCAGTAGAAGTGCAGAGTCTTGCTTGTTGCACTAGTCCTTTCCTCCTTCTCCTCACTGGTCAGATGAGGACAGTTCCCCGGGCATCATGAGAGAAGTAACCTATGGAGAAACTAAAGTTGCCATGCTGAAGTGGTAGAGATGTTTGTTTGGAGAGAAATCAGAGCAGGCTTTTAGGAGGCTACCCCAGCATTCCAGTCTGCTGCAACCAACACTTCCCCAATTTTCCCATGTCCTCTGGCTCTAGCAGCTGGTGGTAACAGCATCTGAATGATTTTTTTTCTACTGTGACCTTGAATCTCTCAGATGGCAATAGAAGTTTTTGTTTAAGTTGAAAAAGCCTGGGTTTGGTTTTGATCAGGATCTTCAATGCAGTGTGAAGTAACTCTAAATTTCTGGAGTACCTATAGACTCCAGTTAGGCTCAAGGCACCCTGTGTATTGGATGCTGTGCAAGCAGAGTAAAGTTTTTCTTTTTCTTTTTTTCTGAAGATCTTGCCATTTCACTACACCAAATCCTAACCAAGTTTTGAGTTTAGCAGGTCTAACATCCTTGGGTAAGGATGAAGGTCAGAGTATTTAGGAGGTATTTAGGAAAGCTGTTACACAATAAGATGATTCTAGGTTCATTTATTGGCTTTTCTAATACTGTTTTTGTTTAAATTTTTGGATCTGTCTCAGTCTGTAGTCTGAAGGGAATTAGTTACTGACCTTTCCCATACCAGAAGATCTTCACAGAGCAAGAGCAGTGCGAAGCTCATCTAGTATTTTTCTGGCCTCAGCTTTGTAAAGACTTTATTTACAAGAAGACAAAGGGGAATACATTTAAGAATCACTCACTAATGAGAAAATGCAATAGTTCGAATGGCCATTATTCTTGTGAAAGGGATGCTTAATTTTACACAGCACATTGTTAGCCTTGGTAAACTAAAGGAACAGTGGTCAACAAATACAGGCCATAAGGATCATGAAGGAAAGTTTAAAATTCTCTCCAAATAGTGTGGGACATGTGGCAATGACTAATTTTAGGGCTGCCCTACTGTATTCCTTATCTTAACATTTCTTTTGTGGTAGCACACTGTGGCCTCGCTCAAGTTGGAACCCTTTTCTGCAGGCAGTCCAAACTTAAAATACCAATCATTTCCTCAAATACCATACAATCTAATACAGTATTTCTTTGTCCTTTTTTAACAAAATGGGTACGTTCACACTGATTGATTCCACCCCCCACCCCCCCCCCCCCCCGCCGCTGTTTGGAAGTTGGAAACAAGGAAAGATAGAAAATAAAGTGCTTAGAATTTAGACAAACAGCATCTCATTGTTTTACAGAAGCATTGCTTTAACGCTATAAAACCAGATATTTTAAATTGGCACTGACAGCAGTTAGGAGCTGGCCTCTGACTTTGTCTTCTGGCAAGCCCAGCTGTATACCTGCCAGCTGAGTGGGATTTCTGTGTAGGTAGTTTTTATTTGTATTTTTAGTTGCCAGTTGCTTTGAATTCTGCTAGGAAGACCACCGGTAGATCTGAAATCACAATTTGAAAAACTTGAAGAGTTTACAGATGGCTGAGATAAAGGTGTCATTGCAAAGATTTAATAATAATGATAATAATAATAATAATAAATGAACCTGAAGATAGTAATAAAAGCCCTTTGGATTGAGGAGACTAATTGGGATGATAATTATGCCTTGATAATTATCATGCTGGGAGTTGGTAGGTTGGTTCTGAAATTAATATATAAAGAATGTCTCTTTGAGAGCCACTTTGTGTAAGTAATAGAATGAAAGTTTCAAAAATTCAGCAAGTGGGAAGAATGTTAAGACAGTGGCTACAAAAAGCATGCTCACTGTTTCGAGTTTTTTTGAGATGAGGAAAAGAGAAGGTGGAGTGTTGAAGAGAATATGATGTGCCTATGTTTTTCTGATTCAGTGATGATACAAACTACATGTCCCTGGATTGACTATAGCACATGAACTACATGCAGAGAAAGAGGAGAGATTCAGGGCCCTGGAATACAGAGCTGTCTTTGTTATCATGATACCAGACCCTTTGCAGCCTTCATTTTTACTTTTCCAGGCACTGCAACTAGTAGGGCGTATTTATAATCTGCACAGAGTCTGGCTGTTCATGGAGGTTGTGGGGGCCGTAGGGAAGGAGATCTGAGCCTTGGATGGATTTGTGAAGCCTAGAAGAGAGGTAGATGCAGACTGTTTTGAAGTAAGGTGTTGTGTAGGAAAGCACTTTCTATGTATAGTTATCAGTGCTAGTGAGACTAAGAAAGATCGATCTTAGCTCAAGCGATGTACATGTGTGTGAATGGCTGTTGCTATTGGGTAATAAAATAAGAGTTTAGGAAGACTGGGGGCTGGAGGAATGTAGTAGAGGTTGTACTTGGAAGAAAAGATGGGTAAGAAGATACAGTGAAGAAAGGAGGAGAATCTGGAACTTTCAGACAGAATGAGACAAATTATTTTTACACATACTACTTTGTCTTAGTTTTTAAATCCGAATAATCAATTTATAGAGGCCTAGAAATTATTTAAAACAGGAGTGGGCGTTTAGATTTTGTGTGTCCTGATTGGGAGGGGAAAGGAGGGTGGAGGGGAAGAAAACCCAGAAAGTACAGAAGCTAGTCATGCTTCAAAGCAATAATAAATATTTGGTAAAGATAAAGCAACATTTATGCTGCTTTTACACTTTTGTCACAGTTGATTCTTTTCATCTAGTAAAGATAATAAATGAATAATCATAAAATATTTGTGTTTGAAAGTTCTTCCTTGTTTTTCATGAAGAGTATTTATTTTCCATCAGTCCATTACAGTGTAACATTGATTGGTGCATGTAATGTATTATTCATACTGTTCTAGTTTCATCCCATTAGCAATGCCAACATTATGCTGAATTCTGCAGTGGTAATCTTGTGTGAAGTGTCTTTGTACAGCAACTTGTGCTGTGGTTCAGTTCCCGTTTCACATTTAGTGACAAGACAGAGCGAAGAACAGCACCTTATAGATACTACTCAGACTTTGTTCTCCCTTCCTCCCTCCAATGCAAAGAGAATCGTAAATGTACTGTAGACCTATAAACTAAATTGTGAAAGGCAGAATGTGTATGAGAACTGGTTTATTTTTACTTTTTCTATTATATCTTTGTTTTCCTGACAGCTAATGCCTTTAGAAGAGCCAAATAACTAAAACCATCACATTACAAAAATAACAAGGACAGAATTAAAAACAGCCTTCAGATAAAATAGTCTGGCATTTTGGTCCACATGTATGATCCTATGGGTATAATTTTGATCATGTAAATTGTTGTGTGTAGAACTGATTTAAATATGTGCTAAAGCCAGCTACTCAGCATGGTTAAGATTATTGGAGGTCTGCCTCATGCTAGTACAAAAAAAAAACAAAACTTTTTCATTTGAATCTTTAATATTTGCTTCTTCAGCATTTAGTACAGGAACTTTTTTCATGTGCAATAGGCCCAGCCCAATGTCCATCAAATTCAATGATAATCTGTTCATTGACTGAATGATTTGGGCCTGGTCTGGGTAGGTGAATACTTAAGGTTTCTTTTTTTTTTTCCTTGGAAAAAAATGGACTTCACCATTCACTATTCTGGAGTGAATCCAGGGCATAAAAAATTGAAATCTCTAGACAGATGAATGAAGATTAATTTAAAAAATATCTTAGTTCCTAAATACTTAGGATGTGGAATTACAAGGAAATAAAATTAAAAGTTTGAAGAATGTTTTTTTCCAAATGTTTTCATTTTTTAAAACAGCTGTGTAAACAATGAAACAATCTCTTTCTGGCAGGAATACTTAAAAAAAATCACATGCTTTAAGGTGGATATGTCATGAAGAAGAAATGGCTGGCATCTGTGAAGCCATATTTCTTTGGATTTTTTAATTTGGAGACAGGGGGAGCCTGAACAAAGTTGAAAGGGCTGTCTGAGAAATTGGAAGCTCACAGATCAACCAAGCTGACTCCTACAGTTCTGAAAAAGTGAGATAAGGGGTGGCAAAGAGTCTCAAGATTTTAAGGGATAAATATGATAGAACAAGGGACGTTGACAGCTTGAGGTACGAAAGGAATACATTCAATAGTGAAGGAAGAATATACCAAAGGAACAGAAAACAGAAGTTTAAAGGAAAAACAATGATAGTGAGGGAAGGTGAGTATTTTCGTTTTAAGTGTGCGCTTATTCCAAGAGGCATGGTTGTACTTTGGTCTTTACTGGGGTTGGGAAAAAAATTTGCTCAGCCTTTTGGAGAATAAATAGGCTAGCATTCTTTAACAGGCTCTGGATATTCTGAAAGGTACTTGCTTGTATATATGTTTTTTTTTTCTCTGTTTCTCTGACAAGGAAATGTGCATACTGGAACTTAAAAACACTGACCTTTCACAGCTTAAATGAAAATGAGGTAGAGAAAACTCAGTTATTTACAGCAGTGTTGTCACATCTTCATTGTAGTAAAATTTTATCTGTGAGGTGGTGAGTGGATTTTAGTATAGAAAATATGGTTAAGTTACTGTTTTCAGTGAGGGCTTATATATTCAGGCTTTCTTTGATTTTACATTAGTTTTTACAGAATAGACTTCAATTCATTGCCTAACATGTTTGTGTCAGTTTTTCAGAAACACGTTTGAGTAGACTGAGTGCTTAAAATACTTCATCTTCATTAATTGCAGCATGCACATATATAATGTCAGACAACTATAACAATTTGGTTTTAAAGAACTGATCAAAATCCTAATTAAAACAGTATATGATGAACCTCTTTGCTTGCAAAAACCAGGGAAGAGGCTTTAACCATATGGTCCAAAAATCAGTGAAATCCCTACCTGATGTATTTCCTCCCCCCTTTACCTGATAATATCCAGCACATGAGAAAAAAGGTATTTGACCTTCATAAGAGCATTACATTTGAATGCATTCCAGTGAATAGGGCAGTTATGGGGAAAGAATTTGGTGTAGCCAGAGTAGGGTACACCATAGGCAAACAGCTCAGTGGATTGTAAGGTATTTCTTCTCACTGGCTTGCAGTTTGTATTCTTTATTTTCTGGCATTATAAATTTTGCATTCCCTACTTCATTTGGGTCTGGCTTTGGAGGGTCCCATCCCAGGGTCTTTTCATCCCAATGATTAGGGAGCTTAATAGGAATTAAGGAGGGTTGGGACCTGGTATCACACTTCCTAGGGCAGTGCTTTAACTCCTCTGTAAAGGGTCCTGTGTAAAGATACGCAGCTTCAACTAGGTGCCTTCCTGGATTTGGCTTTCTGAGTTTTTAGTGGGTAGTGGGAGCTACTGCAGAGCCCCAGGCTACCACGAGCTAGCCAGCTGCAGTGTGATAAGCCAGTGGTAGGTTAAGAGAATACAGGCATGAGATGTTTTGCACTGGAAGCTGCTGGTCAGTTATGATACCAGTAAGAAAGGCACTTGACTCTGTAAGGTATCATTCATGATGCTGTTTATTGGAGATGACACTGTAGTAAGCATAGATAATCTTATGTCCCTTTAGATGCTGGGAACCCGAAGTGATGTAGCTTCAAATGCACCTCCAACACATGTGCAGTGTGATGGGCAGATACCATCTATAGAAGAGATTCTCCCTTTTGGTCATTCAGGCTATTAAAGGATTTTCTAGGAAAACAAGGAAACAACTCTTTATCATTTCTACAGTCAAAAAGGAACAAAGTTCTCAGGAGACCTTGCTGCACTTTCAGGTAGAGGCAAGGCCATGCAAGTGGCATAATTGCTGGTATGGAGGTGGAGCTGCCTACAGGCTCCTCTATTACAATAGAGGGATTTCTGCAGCACATCCCAGGCCTGAAGGCCACGCTGGGCTTGCAGCACAAGCACTGGCCTGAGCCTGTGCAGGTGAACTGTTGTGTGAATCATGAACTCCTTGGTGTGCCATGGTCTTCAGTCAGGATCGATACAGATGTAAAATTTGAATGAAGTACAATAAATGAGATGTTTTTTAGGTACTACTCAACTCAATGCAAACTGGTGTCTAGTTTTTAAAGTAATTTTATATAATTAGTATACACAGCACGACAGCATGATGCTAGATATAAATCACTTTAAAATGTGGCAGGTGATAAAATATCAACTATTCCCAGCTCCAGGAAGGTAAAAACTTACTAGTGTAACACAAACTGCATACAAACCCTACCAATATGTTTTTAGCAGATACCAAATAACAGTAAGTGAATCTACCAGTGTTATGGGTTTGTGTGGCACGGGTTTTTTTGGTAGCGGGGGAGCGGGCCGCAGGGGTGGCTCCTGTGAGAAGCTGCTAGAAGCTTCCCCGGCTCCAAGTCGGACCTGCCGCTGGCCAAGGCCGAGCCCATCAGGGATGGTGGTAGCGCCTCTGGGAGAACAGATTTAAGAAGGGGAACAGGCAGTTCTGTAGCACGTCTGTAGATACTGAGGTCAGTGAAGAAGGAGAGGGAGGACAGAGCAGGTTGATGCCCCTGCAGTCCGTGGTGAGACGGCAGGCTGTGCCCCCCCAGCCCATGGAGGTGAGCGGGGGAGCAGAAGCCCACCTGCAGCCCATGGAGGAGCCCACGCCGGAGCAGGGGGATGCCCCCCAAGATGGCCGTGACTCCATGGGAAAGCCCGCGCTGGAGCAGTCTGTGACTGAAGGTCGGCTCGCGGAAAGGACCCACGCCAGGGAAGTCTGTGAGGAACCGCAGCCCGCGGAAAGGACTCACGTTGGAGATGTTCGTGAAGGACTGTCTCCCGTGGGAGGGACCCCACGGTGGAGCAGGGGACGGGTGAGGAGTCCTCCCCCTGCGGAGGAAGGAGCGGCAGAGACAAGGTGTGGCGAGCTGACCCCAACCCCCGTCCCCTGTTCCCCTGCGCCGCCTCGGGGAGGAGGTGGGGAGAACCGGGAGTGGGGTTGAGGCGGGAAGGAGGGAGAGCTGGGGGGAAGGTGTTCTAAGGTTGGGTTTTACTTCCTAATATCCTTGTTCTGTTTTGACTTGTAGTAAATTAAATTGATTTTGTTTTCTTCCCCAAGCTGAGCCTGTCTTTTGCCCGTGACCATAAGCGGTGAGTGATCCTTCCCAGTCCTTGTCTCGACCCACGAGCCTTCCTTTATATTTTCTCCTCATCCCACCGTGACTGGGGAGGGGGGAGTGGAGTAAGAGAGCGGCTGCGTGGTGCTTTGTAACCGGCAGGACTAAAACCACGACAAACAGCTGGTATACAATTCTGGGTTCATTCCGTAAACAGTTTCTCTTTTCTTCAAGTTTAATACACTTAGGGCCAGATTTTCCTTGCTTACTTCAAACTGATAACACAGCAGTTGAAAACAAATTATTAGGTCCAGCAGGCAGTCTCTGGCACTTAGATGTTTAGGATTTATATATCATAGGTAATTACTTGCATTGTGGGCAATGTGATCCAGTGAATATACTATGAGATCTGGTACTGGAAGATCTGGATGTCTTTTCAGCTTTACTATGACAGCTTTTACAATTTTAAGTTGCTACACTTTAGTGTGTAAACGGTACTAAAACGCGTGCACTAGAAGTGCAATGTAAGCAGTAAATGCTATTTGCCAATGGTAGTGTAATAAGAGGACTTATCTCTTAAGACATTGAGTCTCAATCTTTCTTTAATCATACTGAGTTAAATGAAGAATTGTGATCCTAGGAAATTCTTTCCCCATCTACCTTTCTTTTCAGTTTTTCAACTATCTATTCCTATTGAAACATTATTTTGTATAAATTTTGCGGACTGTGCTCCATGTTAATGTCTGAAATATTCTTTTTAAGTGCCTTTTTATTGCTCTGATGAATTTGTTGGAGTTGATAATCCTCTTTGAGATCTTTGTCCAGATACTTGATTTTGCAGTTCCACTTGAAACAAAATCCCAACTGTCTCACAAATAATTTAAAAAAGGTGGAAAAAAAATCTAGCAACAGGAACAAATATTGTTTTGGCATTGAAATTTCACTGTGTATTTTAGTACATGTCAACAGTTGTATTTCTGCCAGGTTGGCTTGCTAAATTTTAATCCTTTCACATTTCACGTCAAAGATGCTAGAGTCGGAGGCTTACAGCAGTGTATAACATTATGTAAAATAACAGATCAGCAGATTAATCTGTGAAATTCACCCTCGAAATATAAAGCTTGATTGACAGTGTTACATCATTTTGCTCATGGGATGCTGTCTTCCAGCAGTGTTGAGTATTCCTTCAAATGTAGTTTAAGATCCACATGTGACTCCTGTTTCATCATCCATTTAAACTGCTGGTTGATTTTGGTGGTGAAGTCATAAACCTGTAACCATAAGACAGTGGCATTTTCTGTATCTTCACAAATTTCACATTGCAAGCTTGTGGGATGTTTAAGTAGTGGGAAGAAGAGTGATGAAGAAAGATGTTCAATTAAACACAAGCATCAGTTTTCCAGTGTGGCAATTGATACTCCACTCAGAGGTGCAAATTAAGTCTTTGTGAGGGTTGTTATTAATTATGAGGAGGCAGTAGAGTGCTGCTAGAAGAATTGATCTAAGGTGGCCCATGAAGAGATTTGGGAGTACTTGAGCGTTGCTGAGGGCTTGTTATGGTTTATGTTCATGTGATTTTTTTTTTCTTGAGTGAAAGGCAAGTATACTGAGACTATACTATAGAGCGTTATGGTGAAACAGTAGGAGAAACTGTACTCCACAATCACTTTTTTTAAAGCTATTGCTACTACCTTATTGGATGTTTTGTTCCAGCTCAAGGTTATTGTTATATTGAAAGCATACTGAAGGATACTTTTCAGTGGTTTCATAGCACAGGTTGTCATCTGAAAAGAATAGTTGTTAAAGTATTTTGAGCTTGAATTGGAAGTAATTTTATTACTTGCATTGTATTTTCTTCTACAGTTTTATTTTAATTCAACGTCTTTTAACACCTACAAATCTAGATGTCCAGGAGCGACTTGTTTCTGGCATCCTGAATGTTTACTGCAGATATGTCTCTTTCCTTTTTCTTGCTCTTACTTTTTCTGCTTTCTTTTCTTCCGCCACATTTAACTACTCTCTTGCGGTTTTTATGTTTTTTCTACACATATAGCATTATTCATTATTCTGGAGTTCATTTTGTGTCTTCTCTGGAGCTATTTAGCTTTTTTAGACTATTTTTTCATCGGAAAATGCTGACTCACTAAAATTAGCCTGTTAACTAGTGTTAGCCGGTTTCCAGGTTTTCAGACTTATTTGTAGTTGTCAGAATGTTCTATTCAAACATTTTCTATATGAAGCATATGTAAAGATTTCTTGTTCATGTTAAAATATAAATTGATCTGTATTTCCTAAGATTAAAGGAGAAAATTGGAAAGGTAACATTTTGAAATTAAGCTTATTTTCCACTCTTAATTATTTGTTCTTTAAATGATTTTGTATTGTCCATATTGAGAGCGTGACCATTTCAAAACTCAAACCCCACAAAATTGAATGGCTCAAAAATGGAATAATTTTGAAAATTGTACTTGGAAGTTTTAGCACTATGTGTTTGCATTGAGATTTTAAATTGCAAAATTGTCTGCAAAATGAAAATGTTAAAATCTGCACTTTTCTGTTAATTATATTGCTCAAGCTGTTATGTAGGGATGTTGTTATATTCATTAGAGATATGGAAACCATGTAACAATTTCTTGCATTAGAAAGAAGTCTGAATCCTTTTTCCCAATCCACTATTCTCAACATAGCATTCCCTTCCCAACTGAATTCTAAAGGGAATCCAGATGTTTATTTAAGTATTCATAACACAACTGCAGTTAAAGCTGGAAGGATCATAGATACCTGTGTTCATTTCACAGTACATTCATCTTGTAGTTAAAAATGTTGTATTCATTGCAGTGCTAGCAGATGAGCTCTTTGACAGGAAAATGCATTTTTTTTCCCTCCTCTACAAGTGAGGCTTTATGGAAAGGAGGCAGTAGATCTGTCTCAGAAAATGTAATATATTGAGTATTGACCCAGGCTCCACAGAAGCAGCTTTGTGTACTGTATTTAAATATTGTATTCTCAAAGAATTCTGAATTTATTTGCACTTGCCTTAGCACTAGATGTATCTAGAAAGGGTATAAAACATTTTAAGGAGCCAGTTGCAGCTTTGCAATTAAGGTGGAGGTGAATTACACATTTAAGATGGGGACTTTATTTCACTGTTTGTGGAAAAGACAGAGTTTACCATCTTGCCTGACAGTCAGTGAAGCGAGGAGAAAAAAAATTGAGACCTGCCAAATCTTTATTAATTTGTAAACCATGTGAAAAGGACTATTTATTTGGCAACGTTTGTTGACAAACTTGCCTAAGAATTATGATCAAAATCTTAAATTTTAAACATACGTTACCTGATAGAAGTGATGAAATCCCAATCTGTGTAAAATGTTTATATCAGGCCTGCTTTATCTCTTCAAATATTTGTCTGTGACAGTGTCAATGGTTAAGGAGATAGAAAGTAGTGTATTGGACATATATTAATTCTGGAGCACAAGGGAATGTGTGCAGTGAAAGGGAATTTATGCAGGGGAGCATGAAAGCCACCAGGCAGGGAATCTGCGGTATGTGTATAGAAAGTCATGGGAAGATGCAAGCAGCAGTGGGAATCTGTAAGGTGAAAGCAGGAAGAGGAATGTGCTTTCTAGCTATTCTGAGGAAATAAAGCATCTGTAAAGCTTTCCAAACTGGTACTGCATGCTTCTGCTTTTCTTATTACTGAAAATGAGTCAAAGTTCCAGTGAATCTGGCCTTAAAAGCTTTAAAGGAAAAGCAAAAGTAGGGAAGTATGACTGATAATACTAAAATATAAAATAATTTATAGTCGGCAATTATGTAGATTGTTCTATGAAATTACTAAAGTCCTGACACCACTCTATTCTTCACTTATTTAAAGGTATACTCCTATACATTTCACTATAAATTTAAATAAATTACGTATTTAAGAATCTAAAATGGGAATTTTTAGCAAATGAGAGCAGGAGCATTAGATGAAAGTAAAAAGCAGAGTGGACATGGTTCTTATGTGAATGCTGGAACATCTTCCATGGAAGATTAGGTACAAATGGTGCTTTCTTTCAAATGTTTTCTTCAATCCTTACTCATGCCTTCCTTTTCCAATATGGTATCTAGGTATCTCTGTTAGCAGTTGTGACTTTGCCACCCAGATTCAGATGATGGTGAGTGATGATAAAACATATTTGCACTCTGAGCTCATAGCAGTGGCTTTTTAAAAACACTGTAATAATTCATTTAATAAGTTGCTTTCTGTGTGTCCAGCTTTATTTGAAAGACAAGTAATTAATTCTTGTAGGCAAGCAGTATGTACCATTATTGTTTGAAAGAGCTAGACAGATATTTGAAAATACTGGTTTTTCATTCCTTTCAGACCATTGGCAAGATATTTGAATGTACATGGTGTTTGCTAGTTTGAGTTTACCAGAGTGAATGATACATGTAGGCAGACTGAACTGTGAGGGAACAGAAATGAAGGCTTTAAATGCCACATCAGGAATGGGATTCATGGGCACAAAAGAAGTTCGGTCCTGTCAGGTTACCCCATCAGAGAACTGGCCCTTGGGACAAAGCACACCCAGAAGACTGTGCAGCTCAGCAGCTGCAGTGCTACATTTTGTACGATTTGAAGCTTACTCTCTTGTTTCCTGCAGTGAACAATGATAATGGGAAGTACTGGTCAGTAGGGATAAATATTAAATCAGTCTTTGGGCCTCCTGCCATGTTTTCTGATGCTTAGGCCATCTTATTTATAAACCCAGGAGAGTTTAGTAATTATTAGAAGAAAGTGTAATTAATTTATAGAGTTCTAGTTATTTTGCTGATTATTATCATTGCAAGTACAATGAAGCCTTTAAGTAACGTCCAGTCACGGTATAAAGCTGTCTTGTGGCTGCTAAACTTTCACATTATACTGAAGTTGGATATAAACACTCCTTTTATAACTTGCATGTCACTGAAGTACACAGATGTCTTGGCTCCGAAAGCACATTTATGAAACGAGTGCAGTACTGGAGTTACGCCAGGATTGAGACTCGGTAGTTTGAGGAGGAGTCCTAATACCTCTCAGGATGGGAGGTCAGCTGAATAAGTGGGCCTCCCTTGTTCTGGCAGCAGAATACTAGTCCCGAGAGAGTGTGCTCTATGCATATTAGTTGCATTATGCTACAGTTCACTTCTGAAAAAACTGTATTGTAACACTGCTTTGGTCCTTGTTGAAAAGGGCCAGTTCTGTTTAGTGTAGGCAGTATGCCCTGTTAAATAGGAAAATTAGAAAAAAAATCAGGAAAATTCTATTAATTTTTTACTGAATTTCACAACAATTTTGTGAAAGTGCATAGGAAATGCATAGATTCCTCATGCTTATTTTACATAGCTGATATGTGGATGTATATTTATATAGTGTGTAGTATGTTAATATATAGCGTGCAAATATATGTTTGTGTATATATTCACATATATATAAAACACAGAGGTTATAAAGATAACTGTAGATTACCTCTAGCAGCATAAATTCAGTTTGATTTCTAGAATGCTTCAGATGTTTTACATGTGAATGAAGTGTTTGTAATAAAACAGGTGGGACAGCCATGTCACCATGGCCGGATGGAGACATGGCTGTACATCATCCAAGTTGGATATTATACTTTCTTTTGTTTAGACCTAATATGTTATATAATTTGGCAGAAATGTGATAGAAAGAGTTCTTTTTCGGATAACACAGATTGTAGTCTTGATCTGTCATTTGAGACTGAGGTGTGAGATTTTATTCTAGTTATTTAGCACATGAGGAATTGATGGCAGAGAGTTGAGCCGAGAGCTGAAGCACTTTTTTTTCAATACTGAGACACTTTCTTTCTCTAGTAATAACGATGAGATGTGAGCTAAAATTAAGATTGGAATGATACATATTTTACATTTCAACATTACATCTGTTGGGCAAGATCCTTGGCTCTGCAACAATACTGTCTCAGTATCCGAAATGATCCTATGGGACTTCTGCATTTGGTAGGGTATGTCTACACATTTATTACAGGCAGATATGAGTTAATTCTGGCCATGCTGCAGTTTTGAAGTCGTGGTGTGAAGTGCTGTGCCCAAGCTTACTGGGTTAGCGCAGTGCTAAATACACCTCAGTAAAATTTCTGGGCTAGAGCTGACTTGCACATGACTGACCTGGTTCATGTAGTGGCTAGAGAATCTTGTGCCATCTGTACTAAACCTTCGTAGATTTGTTTTTTCAGATCCTTCTATAAGGATATAGAAATACCAGTTACTCAGGAGATCCCTGTATAGGGTCATGCTCGAGTACCCCTGAGACTAGGTCAGTTGGGACTAGCTGCATGGTTCCTGTGGCTACAGATAACTAAGTGTAAGTGGCTCAGTTCACTTCTGCTGAAAGACAGCATAATGCACCAATTGCACAAAGCTCAGCCACATTGGAGAACAGGACTCCTTATTTCTTTTGCATTATTCCAAGGTATTAGTGCTATCTTTCAGATCTACAATATAATAAGTTACTTGCAGAATTCTTATGTTCAAACATACAGATCTCGTATAATTACATACCCAAGCTTATAGATGACGTGTGAAATTACTTTTAAAGAAATACAGGTTTTTTGTGGAAAAAGTTATTGTTGGCTTTTTTGATTTGCCATGTTTTGTGAAAAAATTGGTTAAGGTATTTGTGCTAGTTACTAGCAAAGTGCAAGATAAAATGTTTTGTTTTAAACTCTTTTTGTGCAGCGTCCATTTCAGGAATACTTAGTGTAATTCTTGGGTACAGATAGCAAAATGATTGTATATCCTGGCTATTCTAATGCTCTGCAGTTAAGCTGTACAAGTAAAGGATTTAGTCGTGTTCCCCAACAAATTAACCTAAAATGCAAATATGTGTTTTGCCTTTTTGCAAGTAACTTTTGCCGAATGAACAGCACAACAAATGAGCCATAGATATCAGAAAAAAATCTAGAGGGAAATGCTACATAAGGAGTGGCATGGAAATGATTAATATTGGTCAACAGAGTCTTTCATTTTAATATTTAGTCCTTTCATGGTGATTTATTTCCAGCAAAATGGAACAATGCTTTCAATTTTTATAAAATGTTTATGTGTATATATACACACAATCACTGTTTATACATTGCAGTATCCTGTTGGTGGGTTTTTCTTTGCAACAGCAGAATACTGATGAATTGTTTTCAGATTTTGATTTGCTGTAATGCTGAGATCCTTCTCTGCAGATCTGCTACATAACCCTCCCCTATATTATACAGTTAATTATTTCTGCCTAAATACTTAACTGTCTTTGCTTCTGTTGCATAGCAAACTTTTTAAATCTTCAATTTTTCAGAATGATTTGAAAGTTTAATCCTGTTCTTTGGTATGCCCTCATTATGTGGTGGTGTGTGTTGGTGTCTGGGTATGTTATTTTATTCCATGCTGCAGGTGACTAATGAAAATGTGAAATTCAGTACAGACCATTTAGTTTCCTTCTGGATCCTCTCTTACGTCTAGGCAATTTACTGATAATCTCTGAGGACACTTCCAAATGGCATGTACTACTGAAATTTCATTCCCCAAGTGGTACATTCCTCAAAGGTTCGCTAATTCCCATAGTTTCTGAAAGTGCAGTTATTGTTTAATGATTAGAGCTACCAAAACAAAATTAAGCGCAAGTGATTTCCTCCTTCTTCTAATGTGGTTAAGTAGCTACCAGAAAGCAAGGCAAAATGTTTTCAGTAATATTCAGGTCAGAGTTACAAGAGGGAAGCAATATTGTTCAGATGCTCAGTGGTGGATTTAAATTAATGGATTTCAACTGTTAAGCAGGTCTTACAAAGAAGAGTCTACATCCTTGCAATAGTACTTAGTTTTAAAAGAGGGTAGTGGTAGACATCTGTGTCTAATAAGCTTAAAAGATGCAGTGTTAGGAGGTTGAGGTTAAGGACAAAGATGAGTGACCTTCAGATAAGGTAAGAACTCAGCTAAGAACCTTTAGTCTCTAATTTAAATTTCAAATAAAAAACACTTTTTCTGAAATGAAAGATCCTCCTTTTATTTATTTATTTATCCTTCTGATTTGTGATGCAGAGGTAGTCTAAGAAGAACTAATGCATAGTACATGGATATATGCTGGAGTGGTACCTATCCTGGCATTAAAAGTTGCCACTCAGGCTGCCCTTTACATGCTTTACTTCTGGTTTCATATATGATCAATCCTAATGCACTACAACTATAAAGTGCTCAATATACACAAAATTTTGGACTAAAGAATTATACTTTGCATTGAGATGTTTTAGAAGGTCTTGCATGATCAGATACAGTGTCTCATTTGAGAGAGTGTTAACTTTCTGCTGAGTGGCTGTAAGTTAGGAGAATTTAGTCACTTGAGGTAGACGTTGCCATCTCTACCCGGAATGAGGGAGGCTTTCCTCACATATCCTTACACAGGCCTATAATACTGTCTCAAAAACCTCCCCTGACCTTGAAATATTTTAGCTCAGTTTTAAAAGCTCAGACTTAGCTGGATCAGCCTTCAGATAAGTGAATGTCGAGATGTTAATTTGATTCAGCTAGATATCATATCTTTTCAAACTAACCCATCTTAAGTAATAAGAGTTGAGATAGATTATCTGACTTTGAGTAAGCTGCAGCAGCAACTGAACTTCTGTGTCAAGGTTTCTAGAGTGATGGGATAATTCCAGCTGCCTGTGTAACTCTAATGCATTGGTTAAGTCAGTTTTCCAGGTAAACTGTTAGCTGGCCATTCTCATGAAATAAGATGACTATCTGAAATAATGAGCAAGAAAAGTCCTGGTTGCTGTAATACTTTGATATAGTTTTCATAAATGTATTTCTTATCTGAACCTTTTCAAAAATACTATGGAAGCAATAGGACCAACCAGTCATAGTGTTGTACTTCCATAAAGTAAGGGTGACATGTAAATTTTCTAGTTTGTCTAGGGTGGAGAAAGGGATGTGAAGAATGGGAGTCTTTTGAAACTACTCATAATTCCATACAAGTAAGTTTGTTAATAGATGTATCCTTCCTTTTGGTAGTCTCACAACTCAAGCAATAATTTTTTGTTACAGGCTTAATATATAAGGTAAATATTTCCCTAATTTGAGTATTATGATGAAATAGTTTTGAAACACACAGTGAACTGTCATGTATATGTTATAGACCCTGTGTCCATATTGCTTTTAAAGAGAGGCTTCAGCGCCCCCTCGAAAGTAGCGTGTGGGGATGACACGCCAGCATGTCCCAGACGTCTTCTGGAACACATGTAGATCGTGGCAGCTGGGACTGCTTGCGGGCTTTGTGTGCTGTGGAGCAGCTCACAGGCTCTGTGTGAGGCAGTACAGTGGGTACAAGGCAGAGCGTGCTGTGCTCACTGGGATGGTAGAGACAGGTTGGGCAGCTTACAGGCACAGAGCTGGCTTTGCTGCTTTGAAGTCTCTGATACTGGAGCAAGCGATGTGGGAAGTTAACCCCATTTTGTCTTAGATGGTATGCATTTACTCTGTGTTAGCAGAAAGCAAACATCTGCCTAGTTACCAGGATGTGGTCTGCTACAACTAAACCAGTGCGTATTTATAACGTTCCATCAATTTTTGTAGTGTTTTTTCTAACCACTGTTATCTACAGTTATACAGTACAATCAAAAGAAGGGGTGACTGATGGCAATAATAAAAATGAGAATGTACAGTAATAAATGTCAGATGGGTGAATATTTTTTTTTTTTACATTAAAAGTACCAGTCTTTACACTTTCAAATTTCCATACTCTACTGTAGGTTTCTACACCTTATTTAGGTACCTAGAATAACAATGAACTTTCAGCTGTTTAGAGTATTTGTATCCTCCAAAATTACTGGAAGAGATTTGGTATATTTGAACATCAATCTATGGTACTTAAGTAGCCTACATATTACCGATTTAGGTTTCTGATTTTGCACATGTGCCTTTTAATGATGTCGTTCAAAGCAATAGATTCATTGTTATTTTACTTTTTAATTATTTCTTAGGGTTGGTTAATTTTCAGCAAAACCTACAAAATATAATTCTCTGCAAAAAATTTGCATACCTGAATTTGGCAAAAATGGTATTGATGACCAAAGGTGGTTTTTTAGTCCGTTGAGTGATTTTCAGAGTAGAGTGTTTTCTCCACAGTGTGCTGACATGTTTGTTTATCTTTTGGTATTTAAGAAAGGTTCCTCTATAAACTTGTATGACATCATCAATGGATAAATGAGAAGTGCTGTATACTTTGTGAGTTAATAATTTGCCTCATTCATTCATAGGTTTCGAAGGTGTGTTTGTGTTAACTAAGCTAGTTGCACCATTTCTTTAGGTGGAAAATCTGAAAGCTGTTCCTGTGTCTTTCCCTGTTTTCAGGCACTGTTTTAGACACCTTAGATAAGTAGTCAATCTGAAGGTTGCAATTAATTGTCCAGAACATGGGAATGGAATGCTGGTCTAGCATAACCCAAATAAGTTGCACTGAATTTGGCATAGAGCATAAAAGAAGGAGAAGTCACTTTTAATGATATGTCCCAATTTGTAAACAGGTGTTTGCCCAAGGGGAACACACCAGTGTTACTTTGCAAGCATTATGCCAGAGTGATTCACTGGAATATGTGAACATTTCTAACCCTTCCCTCCCCCAAAATATATTATGTCAATCCTTTTAGCAGTTCATGTTCAGTGAGGTATTGCTTGCAGCAGTGAAAGAGATTGGATTCCAGAAATTGTGCCACTCTTTTTATCTATTAACCCATCTAATGAATGGTGTTTTAAAATTTGATTGGCAGCTTCTTTTCCTATCTTAATTAAACTGTTCCTTCACCCCAGTGTCTTTGAAGGACAGAGGCTTTGTTAAAGACGTCAAGTTAGTCTTCTATTGTTTATTTCCATGGGGAGCAGAGCTTGTTGACAAGATAAAGGTGCAGAATCAAGAGTATACTTGTTAAAATACTCATTAAAAAGGTCTTAATAGTACTAACTAGGAGAAAGATGAAAATGCCCAGTGACATCATGTTCTTCTCCCCCTGAGATGCAAAGAGCTTGTAACATTTCTACTAAATAAAATTCTTTAGATGAGAGAAAGTTTAAAAAGAAAGTAGTAAGGCTTGTTCTGAAAGTGTGAAGGCAGCTAAATGCATAGAGAAAAGAATTCAGTCAAAAAGTATTCTGTTTCTTTGGTAGTACAGGGGCAACCCTTGCTTAATTTCCATTGAAGGGAAAATATCATCAAATCAACACTGTGAAAAATAGTATAGATGTTAAGGGGAAAAATTGTTGATGGGGAAAACGGTTGGTAAAGAGTCAGTTTATTAAAATATTTGGTTTTAAATTAAGCGGGGATTAGAAGCAAATTATTTTAAGGTCACGAATTGTGAGTTATTAGACTCACAATTAGTTATTAGACTCTCCTGCAATTTGCATTTTAATATGCAGCAGTAGAAGTTGCTTTCTTGAACCATTTCAAGGCTTTATTTGCATGTACATTTGACTTCAGAGGTCAAAGTGCACAATGTACTGTTTGAAGTTCACTGGCATTTCTCACATGGATGTGTTCCTGTTTGTCAGAACCAGGTGGCTGTAAAAAGTTTGTCAGTTTAATGAGACAGAATTTTCACTAGCTTGAAGAAGACATAGAAGCCCAATTAGAAACAGTAAAGGTCATCTTATGCTGTTAGGAATGTATTTGCCGTTCACATTAACCTCATGGGCCTGGAGGACCATTGCTTGTAAAATTGGCCTTTATGATCACAACTCTTTCTAAGGAGTTGTACAGATTCTGACCTATTTGCAAAAAAACTCTTTGCTGCACACTTAAATAATCTGATGAAGAGTTGTACTTTAGTATATAGCCTATAGTGGTGTACATTTTGTGCTTTGTACTTTGGATATGTTTTATATTTGCATTTTAAATCAACTCATTCTTTGTTTGCCGTCATGTTTTAATTAAGCTTGTATGCAAAATTTTTGATAAGGAGCTGATACCACTTATGGAAATGAAGTCCTAAAACTGCCCTTAAGTCTTGGCGCTATAGTATATGATAATTTAAGTGAGCTTATGCAAAATCAAAGTACACCTTTTATTAACAGAAGACCCTTATCTAAGATTTACAAAATATAACAAACCAGAGTAAAGATTAGCTGGATCAATGATTCAAATTAAAGACTACTCAACTAATACATTCTAAAGCAATTACAAATTGTGTTATAATGAGAAAAAGTTTAGACTACAATGTTCTAGCAGTAATATGAAAAAAGTGGTGGGAGTTTTACTGTTCTTGATTTTTCTATTAGTTCTTGAACTAAAGCAATATATTAAGGATAAAAGAGCCCAATTTATTTTTAAAATAGGGCATTTCTACGCTAAAATAATTTCATGGGCTGCCAAGCAGTCAGAATAAGGTTGGAAAGAAAGCAGTGAAGACGTTATGAAAGCATAAGCTTTTCTTGCTACCCACATAGCACGTGGCACCATGGGTTCATGTATTAGCCTTTCAATGATAGGGATCTTATTCAGGTAATTGTTTTGACAGGTATATTGGTGCCTATTGCCACATCACCAATTACTTGAACATCAATAAAAGTAGTTGTAATGAGTTATAGGGAAAAGCTCTTGTTCGATTCCTAAAAATGACTAGGAATAGGACCAGACAGAGAAGTGTCATGTTTTGCCTGACAGTTACTCAAATGCTTATTGCTTTCTTGAGAGAATAGTTTTCAGCAGTGAAGCTGAGTCCCTAAAAATATCCTTTTCTATATTATATATAGAATATACATATTCTCCATATATAGAGAGAATATACAAATTCTCTCTCTCTCAAAATATCCTATTCTAGAAATATCCTACTCAGTATTCTCCCTAGCTGTGGAGAATAGAACCCAGGAGTCCTTACTGGTTGAATACTGCACATCTTAACTCCCATGACAAATCCTGAGTAAAACTAGTGTCCCAGCCAATTTAGAGGACCATAGATTATAAGCAAAATCTGACCCTTACTGAGAAGCAAACACCTATTGAATGATACTGTATTATGGTGAAACTTAACTGCCTGCATGCTTCCAGTTTACATGAAGCTTTTGTAATATAATCGGAAGTTTGAATAAGGTAAAATATAGTGAAAAGTTTAATTACAGCCACCCAAGACCTTATTTGATGGTATAATCATCTTGTAGCAGATTGACAAGCACATCAGCATTATAATCATAAATGCCACTGGTGCTTTCAAACACATTTCACAATGTGTTTACATACTAAAATATCTGTATATATACTGAGATAGTTTTCTCATCATATGAAGTCTAAGAACACACTGCTAATAAAACATACATTTTCTGTGTATCTAAACTGAACTCTTAAAAAATGAGTTGTAATGACTTTATTGGGTTAACAAAGCAAATGTGCTGATATTTTGCTTATTGAACTTGCGCATCAGATGCTTTTAAAGCAGAGAGGAATGGAAGGAAATAGAAATTATAAAATTAACAACTATTTCAGTTGTAATTACATTTGTGACACAGATTAAAGGAAAAGCTCTAAGCATAACATTAGTGCAGGTGTGGGTTTTCTTTCCTGCAGAGGTATTTATGTGTCTTGAAGCAGTATCAGTCAGATTGAGAACAGAAGATAGGGATAAAAGACCACAGCACAATAGAGAAGAAACCTGCTTGATCCCCTGCATATTTAAGTTAATTAGTTAATAGCATATTTTTCCTCCAGCTTTCTTCTGATGGATTTTGAAATGTACATATAAGGGTCAGTATGAGGGGGCCGTTCTGCAAACAAGGATGTCAGAGTATTATTTTGCGTTTAAATCTTCAAGAATCTGAAAAGTTCCACTTACCTGAGACTATTGCATTCATATTAGACACCTTTTTCCATTAGAATTGTTGTTTTATGGATTTTTTTTTTTTGCAGCTGTGATGCGACATAGTATCTTCAAGAAGCAGAAATATTGAAGATATATTCTTCATTGATCTGAAGGGAAAAGTTGTGTTCTGATCAAATGATGTAATAGTTTCCACTAGTCACTAAGGAGAATATTAAACATTACTATAAACCTTTAAAAATCCTCGGTTTAGCTCATATTTAAGAATTTTAAAGGTTTGGACAAACAATTCCCTGTACAAGTAAGGTTAATAAGAAGTGACAAAGGAGGGTGGTTCCAGAAAACTGGGTAAAGCTATGTTCAAATGAATTAAAGGAAGGCTGAGGTAGTGTAAGGATGTTGGCCTGACATTAATCTTGGGTAAAATAATGGAATGGCTGAAATGGAATTGTGTTAGAAAGTTATGTAGGAGTGTAATATAATCAATAATAGTTGATACAATTTATGGAAAGATATGAGATTTTTATTTGTATTCCTTTAATTATATGTTTAGTTTAAATTATTCAAAAAGTAATTTATGTTCCGTTTCCATAAAACTCCTTATTGATTATATGCTATTGAGTTTTATTATGCAGTGGTTAAGGAAAAAGCTGTATGTTCAGGATTCTGTTTTGTAACTACCATTGTTGTTAATTCTGCATAGTTTGCCTACCATTTCTACTGTTCTTATGGATATTGTTTTGCAAAATCACCACAAAAAGACAGGGAAGATTGGGGGTACCTGAAGATAAAGGACAGGGGGCTAAAACTACACTGCTTTTCAAAGAGCTGTAGGTGGATTACAGGTTCAGGTGATACCTTTTTGTAAAGTCTGTATGTCATCTGTGAAACATGGTCATCAAAGCTGAAAGTATCTTGATGTTCTGTCACACATAAGGTATGCTCCTAACTCATCTACCATTAGAAGTTACATCAAGTGACCAAAAAAAAAAAATGTTTCCAATATTTTCATAGATTGATAAGAAAGAAATAAATTGAGAAACACCCAGTTGAAACATGTTGAAAATTGGAAGAGATTTTAAAAGAAAACAAGTGATTATGGAGGGGTAAGACTGTTAAATGAAGCAGCAGGTGAATTGAGAGAGGCACTGGCTGATATCACATGGAGAAAAACAGATAAGGGGAGCATTCACTAGAAGAGACTAAATGAAAGAGGGCAGTTTCCAATTAGCAGGGATAATTACTGACAGAAGTACCCCCTTGCCATTTTGAAAGGGATTTTGTCCATCAGTACTCTGATAATAACTCCTGATAATGGTAGTGATCTTTGAATGTTGAAAATGCTAAATGTTTCTTTGGGGGAAAGAATTTTCTTCATTTAATGTGGAGCTACTTTTTATCAAGTGAATTATTACATTGGGGTAACTTTTTGCTAAAGTTCAGGGCAGTTTCAGTTTTTCTGTTTCTGTGAATATTGTTATGAGTGATAGAGGCTGAATATGTTTTATCTACATACAGAAAACTGCTGTTTAAGAATAGAATTATATCTTAAGAGTTACATGTATTTAGTATATTTATATATTATTATTATTATATAATTATATTGTTAAGAATTAGGATTATATATTGGAGGAAATGTATTTTTACTAGCTTGTTTACATTTTGCATTTGATTCTTGTCTAAAATCTCAGTTATGCTGAAGTCAGTGAGAAAGCTTTCTTTGACTTAAGGAAAATTTCTGGCTTTATTAATGTAGAGTCAATTTTATTTTTTATAATTGGTCAACATTTAATTTTTTTACAGACTTACTATAGAACAACTGTGGAGCAAAAATCCATGTTTTTAGATTTGTGGAAAAAAAAAAAGAGACTATGAAGTTTGACCTACATATTCTGTATTTAAGAAATTTACTTAAAATTAATTAATTTTACAGTGCTCAGGACGTACTAGAATAGATGACTGCAGGATACAATGATTTTTTTTCCCCAACTTGTGGTTCGTTTTGCCCTAGTGTTGACCACATCAGTGAGACTTTCTAATGAACATATAGGCCTTTTTGTGTATAACTTGGCACGTAAGCACTGTGACTCTCAGTTATCAGAGGCATGTGAGGTGTCTAAACTGTAGTTTTTAAGTCTTACTTGTAACACTTTTTTATTGTATAGATGCATATTGTAGTTGAGTCTACAATGTATAGTATTCTGTTTCAAAACTTGCTTGCTATGTGAATTCAGTGTACTATTGCTTGTGATAAAACTTCAGGTTCAAACAGAGAATAACCATTTTGACGGTATTCTAAAATCACTTGCCTCCATCACAAAATATTGTTTACCTGTAGCTTTTTTTAATACTAGGAATATGTCTTATCTGTGGCACAGAAAATGGAAAACAACTTAAAATAACTTCAATATGGTATTGTGTTTACATGCTGTCCTTGTTCATATGTCAGTTGAAGTAGTGGAACTTTGTTTTCTGTGGATGGGCCCCCAAGGGTCCAAACAACAACTCTCGCATCGATCCTTCCTTAAACCTGATGCTTTAACCAACTGAGTCCCAAATAAAGGATACTGGTTTGCTTTGGATTTGTGTTGGTTGTTTTTAAACTGTATTTTACATTTTGTACAGAAGTATGTGGTATATAGACTTAGGTTGGAATGGCTTGTTTCAATGGGAAAAGAAATGTTCTTAACAGTTTCTAGGTAAAGCTTGGGTTTACCTATAGCCAGAATTATTTAACTTTTGAGCTGTATAGATCATGAATCCAAAACCAAATGTACTAAAATTTTGTTCTTAAGGGAACTAAAATGTGGTTAATTTGTCTGTGGACTGCTTTCTTGGCTGCTTTTGCAGATTTAAAACATGTTACTATTCACAGTAAGGGAGAGTGTTGGGAATTTTGTGTCTTTAGTATTGTGCTACTACGCGGAAGAAAAAGTTGTGGTGAATACCACTATGTAACCTGCTTTGAACTGTTTACTTATTCCTATTTTCCTTTTTCACTTTACTTCGGACGTTATGCTTTTGCTGTCAGGTGAAGACCTGACTCTGACACTGACAATTCATGCCTTGATGTGTACACATCTCAAGACACCTATTGTCCTTCAAGGGTATATTGAAGAGAAGTGGGTAAAGGGAGGAAAGGTAGATTTCTGTAGTCATTTACAGGAGATGGACTGTCCCAGGCAAACAGGAGTTGTGGAAAATGGAACCTAACTATATTGTAGATAGCTTTATATTTGATCCTAAGGAGTTACTTGAGGTGTGTCTCCGATGTCCAGAACAGGAGGGCTGGTAAGTGGTGTGATGTAGTCATTGCTCTATTCTCTTGCCTTAAGTGGCTGTTACAGGCTTAACGTAGTGCCAAGTGACCTGACAGTCTTGGGGATAGCTTTATTTTTTACTACAGAATAAAGCAACGAGAGCTTCTTTCTGGATGCATACTTTTGAAGAAGAGTGAGATTTTCAGAAACACATAGCTCAGGGTTACAGGTTGTTAATATATTTTTGAAACTACTTCACCTGCCATGGCTCTTTATGTTGGCTGTTCAGTTATTCTACTGAGATGAAGAATGCTAATAAGCAAGTGACATGCAGACTGTAATGTACAGTTGCTGTAAAAAACGTAGTTAAAGCTTTGTCAACTGAGTATGTACAGAGGGAGTCAAACTGCTAGCTGAGGAAACCTCAGTGTGTGTATAGTTATCTTTGTCTGTGATGTGGGGAAGAACCTGTGCCTTTAACTGAAAGACTTCCCTGTAGAAAGTAATGGAAATAGCTCCAGATGCTAGTGAAAGGCTGGAAATGCCCCTCATGTAGAATTACCAAAGTGTGTCTGTGTGGGAAATTACCAATATATAAATTACAAAATTGGTTACTGTGCTTTGTTAATTTGTAAATATAAAAAATTCAAACAAGATCCTTCAATACTCAGTGCAGTGTTAAGTTACTATTTTTCAAAATGTTCCCTTGAATTCAGTACTTCAGTTTTAATGGAAATCTGGAAAACCACTCTGATCACATGAAATTGGCTGTTCTCTGTATTTTACTTTTGTCTTAAAGTATTGTGAACACTGTGGAAAAAATGCCATTCACAAGCATATGTTGCAAAAATTTTACTCTTGGCCTGTCTTGATAGTATTTACGGAATGATCACTAACTCATGCCTACAAATGCTGTATTAAGGATAGCTGATATTGTAAAAATTAAAATTTGTAATGTCCTCCAACTTTTATAGCTGTTTTTAAGGCAGAAGAAAGATAAACTGTATAGAGGAGGGAGAAATTTTAAGGGGGTCCTGATGTACAGTATGGTGAGGCACAAGTATGCATCTATACTGAAGTACTTAAGCACATAGCAACATCTCACTTAAAGTGTTATTCAGTTGCTTATTTCAATAAAGTTCAGGGAAAGGTACTTATTGATAATGAAGATTGACTCTAATGAGATGAAATTGTCCTTTAATACTATTTCTCATATGTTTTATTACAGCATTTACTGCTAAAGGATCATTTATGCATATCTCTTGAATAGATTGGGTTTGCTTTGTTATGCTATGGGTGAGCGAGATTCACAAAAGCAGTTTTCCTCTAGAGAAGTTAGATTTCCTCTGTAGTCAATGGAGAGAAAGAAGGGTCTTCTGGAGTCAGAGGCACTGAAAGTTAGATACCTTCTATGGTTAAAAAAAAAAAAAAAGGCAGTGGTCCCTCCACAGTTTATAGAGGAAATTAAGTGAAACTAGCCACCTCATCTTAGAATTTGTCTTAGTGGATCTCACTCTGTTTTAAACAGCTATGTTGTATTTGCTCCAAAAGAAAGCAAGGCTGCATATCTTCCTGGTTCTTCATAGTTTCTTTGCTTCGTGAGGGTAGAAGACATTTCTTCCTCCAGTTCCTTTAACGGTAAGCTTTGCAATGGAGTTATTTCCTTTGGGAAATGGTTTTTCTTTTATATTTTCCCTTAGGAATTTTCCATTTAGAAAAGAACAGAATGTTTGGTTCATATTCTCATTGCACAGCAGGTTTTCTTTAGTACTACTTCCCACAGGAATGGTGCTCAGTAATTCTTTCCAGTCCTATCATTTAACAATGTGCCAGCTGTCTGCTTTCTTAGGTGATCAATGGAGCTCAGTTAGTTCTACACCTCATATGAAGTTTTATCTATTTTTATATATTTTCATCATTAATTTGTGACAAGTGGTTCCATATCACTCTGAGGGAATTGCTTACGTGGAACCTGTCCATGCAGTCTGAGTTTAGCTGTGTGTACCTGCAATGTGAATCTCAAATGCCATCCTTCTCTATGGGCTCCTAAGCAGACTCCAAGGCATTTTTGGTAACGGTGGAGGCAAGCACTGGAGATGGTCCTGAAAAAGGTATGAATATGAACTATTCATGAATATGAGTGAAAGTAGACAAATGTTTTTCTTTAGGTTCCTATGATTTTATTCATGTTAATTTGTGCCATCATTCATAACGAATGCTGCATTTTTTTTTTTCCTCCCAGCAGATGCTAAAGGAAGAGATGGTTGCTACTCTTTCAGAGGATGTAACTGTATAACTTAAGTCATGCTTCTGAGCTCCACCAACTTGAAACATCAAAGTGAATTTGTTCTGATATTTGGCCAACTTATTTAGTCATCTCTCTAGACAAAACGTTTATCTGGATTTTTGGTCTGCAGTGTGGCTACAATGTACGGTACCCAGATGTGTTTTCCTAACTTTGATGCAGTAGAATAAAGCAAACATAAACACCCTTTTGAATACATCTTGTTATGACCAGTAATGGTTGAAACTAAGTTAAAACTATTAGATTTGACTGAACCAGGGCATGAACTTCAGCTGTATTACATCAGGGAACAAGACAAGTGTTTAAATTGAGCTTTTTTTGAAAGGAAAATCTTTTCTTATCAGAAAGCCTATCTTAGCCAAAATCGGTAAGAGCATTTGTTAATAATTTAGTGGGGCGTGTTTGTGTGTGGTTATATATTAGTGTTGAAAAATGAGCTCTTTCCTGCTCCATGTCATTGAGGGTACTATTTGTTAATCCAAATATTACACAGTAGAACTATCCATAGACTTCTGCTCAGACAGTGAGATTTTTCTAGATTTAAAACAAAGAAAGTTACAAGGTTAATTATCACATTTCAGACACTGAAGAGTACCTGACACTTGCTATCTCTTTTCTCTGCTCCCGTACTTCTAGCAGCCCCAGTGGGAATCTTAGTCTAGGTCAGCAGGACTTAAAAAAGACATTACACACCTTGTCCCATCTCCTCCATAAACTCAGCTGCCTGTTAGAATAAAGGAGAAGTTGAGGAATGAGATGTTTGCATGGAAGGCTGCAATATAAATGCATTAATTCTTGTGCATTTGATGGTAGGCTGTTTAACACTTTTTTCCTTTATGGAAAAAATGGCTTTCTTCTAGGAAGTAGAGTTGAATTGAACTTTGGATCTTTTTGAGTGTGTCTCCAAAGGCTTTTTGAAGGTGAGAGATTGTTCCCCCTTTAATTCTAGGTGGCCTGAACTGTCTTGCTTTTCTGTCAGCACACCAGGGTACATAGGTAGTGAGGCTAGGTGAAAAATGTGTTTATCTCAAAAATTGGCAAGTTTGCCGCACAGCTGTTCTTTCAGCAGAGAATTGGTGCTGAACATATTGGAAGGAGTTTCTTTAATCTGTTTGTTAACTCTTCTGTCTTTTCATTTATTTTAAGGAAAAGAACAGCAATGTGGGATATGAGTGGAGTTAGCAGTTGCCTTACTGAAAGTAGGGAAAAAGTCACGTTTCCAAAGCCATAGGTGAAGGACTTTTGCCTATACTGCTGATCTTGAACTCTTTTTCATGACATTTCTCAAAGGCTAAGACATTATAAGTGCATCATTAAATAATGTATTTTGGAATGAATGTTAGAAAGCCATATAGCTTCAGTTATATTCAGAAGTGCAGCAGGAGAACAACAAAGGATGTTATGATTAATAATAAAGCCCCAATCCTGTAAATATTTATGTGCATATATAATGTTGGCATTTACTCTACTGGACACCAATCCATAGCCTATGGTGAGACATACTTACTTCATCAGAATAATCCTGTGATAAAATAATTTTTATGCACTAAAATAATTACTAGTTTTGCAGCTGGTCTTATTTTGAACTTAAGATGAACCAGTCTGGGGGACGAACATTTGCTTATATTGGTTTTATTTTTTGATTTCTGTTTTAAGTTCTAACTCCTAGGCTTAACTGGCAGAATGCACTGCCTGAGTTTATTGTGTGGCTAGGGCAGGTGTGCATGTAAAGAAAACTGCACCTGATTCTGTTCCTGTGGGCTTTGTGCTTGTGAATTAGCAGGGTATTTCAGGTAGGAATTTTCTTAATTTGTCATTTTGAGAGAAGAGAGAAGGTGCAGTTCCAGGTGTGCAGAAGAATGAGCATCATTGGCCATTATCTGCAGCACAACGAATTCGGTGACCTAAAAATATATGTTCTTTTGATCACCACCTGAAGAGCTGCTGTTGAATACACTGTAATGTTACTTCAGGTGGTTCCTTTTTTATTTTCTTTCTTTTTCTATAGATGGAGGGTTCCAGGCAGGAATATGATAAGCTCTTTGCTGCTTCTTTGTTAGGTTAAGTCCACCTGCTGTGTGACTTGGCAGTAGGATATTTTTAGTCTATCAATACTTGTCTTGCTCCCATAAAACGAAATCTGCATCACTGAAAATTGCACCTCTATGGCAATAACTGTTGGCATAGAAGTTGAATATCATATGAAGTAGGGTGCAGCTCAAGTTTGTAAAGGTTATTTGCTGGGGGGTGTTGTGGAGCAAGCATTATTGTGGTCTGTGCTGTACTTCATCTGTGGAGGAATGCAGGAGTCTACTTTGTATGAAACTATTGTGGCACCTTGCATGAACAATGAATTTTTACTTTCAGTAAGTGACTCTTGAAACCATCTTTCTTTTTTTTTTTTTTTTTGCTAGTAAATCCAGTAAACCACAGTGAACTCCAATCTCTTTGCTGAATTCTCTTAAAGTTTTATACAGAATGTGTTTTTTGACTGAGTTTTATAAAACCTGCATTTCATCGTGATGTTCCTTTTGTTTTGAAATGGTTATGTCTTAGAACAAAAAATAGAAGAAATTATGGAAAACTTGTAATTCAGAGACAAGGTATTCAAGCAAGCAATTCAGATGTTTTGTGACCTTTGCACTTTGACTTGAGAAGCCCATTTTATTTCCAAACATACTGGCACATGTTTTCAAGATTTTGCTAACAATAGAGAAATTCTATAAAGTGTCTCAAAATAGAAAAGTAATTTTAATGAGAGATGTCCTGAAATTAGTGTTCTAGTTAAGTTTGAGCTTCTAATTAGCCTGCAATCCATTCTCTTTGATTGCTATGTTTAGAATTTGTTTCCAGGGTGTATTATTTTAATTTAATCATTCTGAGTCTTACTGTTACTCCCAGACACTGTGTTAGCAACCACAATGTTTTCTGATCACTGAAAATTATATGCTAGCTCAACCTCAATGGGGAGTTTGGAAATTTCCTCAGGTGGTTCAGTATAAAGCAGAAGTGCCAAAATTGCTAGTGGGATTGGGTAGGCAAGTTTAATTGCTTGGAATTTAGCTTAGAACTTCACTGTCTTGACTGGCTTGCTGATTTGTTTGATATTGATACTTTTATTGTTAAAGGTGTTGGAATAGAATTTGCTGGAATGGCTTTGTCTATACAGATGGAAAAATATCTATATTATGTGTTAGTTGGATTTGTTTTTATTAACCCTTTAAAGATGTTTGTCAACATGTTTATTGTTTTTCATTATTATAATAAAATATAAATATAAGATGAGCCTGATTTAGGGGATGTGTTTTACTGTGTACTTTCTGGGAAGCACTGATTTGTGCATTTATTGTAGATTTCTAAAACTACACTCATCACCTGGTATCTAACATGCTGCAAATGGTTTTTTCCTACTAGGTGCATATGACTGATCACACTGAGAGTAGTTGTCTTTAATAGGATGAAATCCTGCCTTTACTGAAGCAGTGCAATGTTTCCACTAGAGTTAGCAAACCCTTGATTTTACCCATTGAGCTTCACTGCATATAAATGTTTGCAGAAGTAGGATTTAACGGGTCTGTCTTGATTTTCTGGCCATCTGTAGATCCCATTGGACTGAAATACCATTAGAAATTTGCAGGACGAGGCCCCTGTTAGTTTTTTAAACTGTTTGTTTAGGTTCACAGCTTATTTTAATACACAAAGCATGCAACTTCACTGTTTAAAATTTGTTCCTTTGTTGTAAACTTTTTTTGGTCATCATTACATGATAACATCTATTTGGTGATATAAACCAAGCTCTCCACCTCTCTGTCTCCTTTTAGCTAATGTTTGGCTGTATTTTTTTTTTATACATTGCTGCCAGTTCAACCACAGCTTTACAGTGAAACTCTGTCTTCAATATTCTTTTACTATCAGAGATTCTGTGACATATCTGTGTGTTATTTAGCATATCCCTATACTTAAATGCAACTTTTGTTTTGAAGGGATAAGTAAAGGATTTATTGTAACTCACTGGTTTCTTGGGTTTTGTGTAATTTCTAACAGATGTTATTTCACTCAGATAAGCTACTAATTTTATAACTCCACTTTTACATTTGGATTTTATAATGTAGAACTTGCTTCTAAATGTATTGGAAAGTATCATATGTATTTTGAATATGTTTTTAGCCTTCCTTCAAGAAAATTTTTTTTTTGCCCCATCTTGGTATTTAATAGCTGTACCAAATAACAAGCAATTACTCACATGCAAAACTGGCTGCAATATTTACTCATGGATAGGCTATCAAGAGGAGGTCGAGTGTCAGGTATTTAAATAATTTTTTTCTACGTATTCTTCATATTGACCATATTAATTTATCTGGCTTCTCAAAAATGTTAAACCCCTTTGAAAAAAAAACAAACAAGCAAATAGAGAAAAGTATATTAATCAAGTTAAAATAATCCTAACTGTAATCCTTACTGCAGATGGAACACCAGACACAACAGGAATTCTTCTTTTCTGTTACCATGGATTTAAACAAGGAAGCTCTCAGATAATGATAGGTAGCAGTATACAACACTAAGATGTATTTAAATAAAACCAGTAAACTGGCAACAGTGATGTAAACAAGCAGGTTTTTGCCACTACTTTAGTATTGCTAAGACAGAAAAATTTTCAAAATTGGTTTATGCGTATGAAGAGGAATATGAAACTTCTTCTTTTGATTAGATTGTACCCATTTAAAGTAGAGCTAACCAGGTGGTCTTCATGCTTGGATTTTACTGTCATAGCTTGTTTAAATACTTAGTCCAGACAAAATAGAAATTCCCTACAGAGCAGGGTAACATCAATATATCAGGCTTTTAATTTGAGTTTACATGTATTAACCATCAAGTACTTTTGGATAGTGCACTCAGGTGCCTGGGATTCTGAACCCACTAAACATTTTGCTGTAATTTTTAAAACAATTTCTAGTTAAGAGTATAGTGGTATAGATAAAAGCTGGGGGAAGAGACACTTGTGAAGACAAAGTAATAGCCTGTTTTCTTATTGAGTGTTCTAAAGCAGAAAAATGAAAAGAGTAGAGATCTCTTTCCTTTTGAACTGACCATATTCATACTACTATGACTCTGTGTAGCTGAAATGATAGTTACTTTATCCCAAAAGATTTTCTTATTAACATTGTTGTCACTAGTTCTAAAAACTAAATAAATGATGCAGCGTGACTCTCCATGATAATAATCCACTATATCACTTTAGTTTGTGGAGGTAAGACACAGGTTTAATATATGTGAAGTCTCAAAAGAGGATTCTGAACATGCATTTGGATCTTACAAGAGTGTTTAACTGCCATCTTAACCTGTAACCTTTGTTGTGCTTGTAGATGATAGTGCTTTGTGGCAAATTTCAATTTAGAAAGGTGCAGTAGAGCTGTTAATGATGATTCTGTCATGGAAATAACATAGAAGAAAACAAAATCACACAACTTCCCTTGCAACCTTGAGCATTTCCTTAATCTGACTATTCTAGTTTCCAGAGGCACAGATTGCTATAGTAGTTACTTGTGATGATCAATAATTTCACGTTTGTCAAGTGAGGCAATAGAATTTCAGGAGGTAGCTGGGTGCATGCAGATAAAGCATGGGTCGTCATGCTGCAATGTCTTTTGTCTCTGCTGTCTTCTCAGATTGAGGTCATGTTGAGCTTCACTTGAAAGTTGAGTATTTGGTGCCTAGTGAATTGATGCTTTGTTGTCATCATGGTGGGCCTATGCCACAGTTTTAAAAACTGCGGTCATGGTTAGCACTAGCTGAAGCATTCTTACAAGGGTTAGATAATTCTGGCCGGAGGTACTTAATCCCAACGTGCCCTCTCACGTACCCATTGCAGCGCTGTGGGAACACCACAGCGTTTAGAAGTGCTCCCTTGCGGAACTGACCTGGTTATTCTTTCTGGTGATGGAGTGTTTGATAAAGATCTCTCTCTGACATGGATATCTTTGCCTGCATTCCATAAAGCTTTAGTCACCTGTCAAAAGCTGTGCACACAATGGTTGCTGAGTGAGATGGTCTGCACAGGGGATCAGGCTGCTAATCACTGTTTTGTTACTTTGTAAACTACTTTGAGAATTGCCCCTAAAAAAAAAAAGTTTACTCCAAGAATAAGGGATATTCAGGATTTTATTAATTAAATTGATATTATCACTTATGTTGTCTTACCTGTCTTAAATGTTTGCTTTGCTGGTGTTTTGTATGTGTCTGTGTGTCATGTGTGCAAGGTAAACAAAGGGGCTTGTAAAGAAGAAAATACTTGACTTCAAATGCTTACATGTTCTATGTGAACGAGGATATGTGATGGAGACTTCTGAAAACCAAAAAAAAAATAATTCTGTTAGACCTTGTTATAGATTTAGTAACTGAGTTGTATTTCCTTCTCTAAAATGAGTGAATGGGGGAAAGTGTGAAATAGAGTAGTAGTAAATGACCTGTTGCAATGGGAATGAACAAGCAGTCATCCTAGCATTTCTCAGATCTCTATTTTTTCTGCTTTATATGCATTAAAATCCTGCTTTATGAAGATCTAATTTTGTTTAAAAATAGTTGGAAGGGGTCGGATCAATTAACTACCTTGCAATAAAGTATTCCATAAGAAAGATTGCCAGAAGAGACCTGTGAGCTTGTGATCTCTGTTTTTGCTTGTATAATTGTGTACAGAATGGCTCTTTTAAAACCAGGTATAAAGGCTTTGATTATGGATTAATTTACTGTGGAGTACATAATAGCCTTGATAATTCATCATCTCTGTGTCCATTTGAGAATAATTACATTTCTGATGTTATTTTTCATATTTTAACAAATTTTGCATAGAAGGCTTGCTCGTAAGTGCTGTGGATGAAAAGTAAAGAGATTCTGTGTTCCTTAAATGCCAAACTTCTGTTCTCTTCAAACTTGATTTCTGCTAAAAGTGAAGATACTTCAAATTTACTGGAAGCTGAACCCAGTGTGATAGAACTAGGTGACAGTCAGACTAGTTGGCTAAAGTTTCACCAGTGGTGAACAGTTATGTTTTTCTTGGCTGTTTTAAAAAAAGAAAAACAAATTGTCAGCCACATTTCCTGTCCTCCATTTTAGAATATGGTGTAAAACCTGTGAAGTCTTCAGTCCCAATGGTGTTTGTACAATTGCCCCTTCTTCCACAGACATCTGGGCACCCATTTTAATCCTTCTAGCCGCTCACCTTACTTCCAAACGAGCAGGGTGATTGATCTCCCGGGAGAAGGTTGTCCGCTCAGTCCAACTGGCTAGACGATTGTTCGGCTGGAGTCTCCTCCGGACACACTTCCAGCAATTCCAGCGTTTTGTCGGCCCGCAATCACGTCGGGGTCACCATTTGAGGAGATTGAAGTAGACGGACACCTGTAATCTTGAGAGCAGACAATAGACGACACTTTATTGCTAAAACACACACATACTTATAGTCACATATTCTGCAAAGTCACTGTACACGCGCACAAGCATGAAATATGATTGGTTATATCAACACTGTACACGCGCATAAACATAAGATATAATTGGTTATACTAACTCTGTACACGCACATAAACATAGGACATAATTGGTTATACCAACTAAAACATGCGAAACTTCTCTCAGTCTAATTGGTCAAGATAAACTGCCAAATTGAGGTTCTTTGTGCCAAGTTCCCTTTATCGTGGAATGCGCACCTGTGTTCTTCTAATTGGCATCTTTCTTTTTTTTGTCTTCTTGTCTATTCTGTTCAAGGTCTTCTAAAGGTGTCTGGAATGCTCTTGCGACCGTTAGCTAAATATGTGTCCGCATAAAAGGATGTAAATGAAAAGCAAGTTTTGATGAGTTGTAAAAATATATATTCGATACTGTACTTTCAACCCATTCCAGCACCTCTTAAATCTTTCCTGCATCAGCCACTTTCCTTTCTCCATTGCTTTTAGAAAGAAAGTTTGAAAACCTTATTTTTAGTTTTCTTTGTTTGAAAGCTTTGTGATACTAAAGAAAGAGAAAGAAAAACGTTAACTAGGCAATGATAGGCCTTATGCAGTATAAATGGACTTTTTACTTGATAGTTTGCAGTTTGTCTAAAAATCTTTGCATCTAAGCTACACTTGGGACTGCCAGTTGCAATATATTTTTCCACCTATCCCATGAAAATAGTTGCAAACTGAGATCCTAGTCTCTTCAGGATCCCTCAACTATTGTAAAATACAACTAGACATAATGTACAGGTGAAAGTAAAAGAATTAAAAATGTGAATGTCATGTTTTTAAAACTTACTCATCCTTAAATTCTGCAAGTGTTTCAATGAGGAACCACAGAACACTTCTAAAATTTATAGCTGATGTCCTGGGAGATGTTTAGAGTAGTTTTCCTCTGTGAGGAGTGATTTCTTGTTTTCCCTTCATGTTAAGTATTTACTGTGGAACCATGTATTGTCAAAGTTATTTTTAGTCCCTTCCAGCTGCTTTCTGTGTTGCCTTGGCTTTCTGTTCTCAGCATATCTCAAAGGGTGCTGTTTTGACAACCTTTTTCTGTCTGTGGTGTAGGCTTTTTAAAAATGTCGGTGATTGTGTGTGCCTACATTATAGTATGGTAATTAATATTGTATTATCCTGAATAGTCCAGATCTGAGAAAGCTCTATTAGGTCACTTCTTCATCTATTTACATAATAATTAGTACTTAGAAATGTTTTTTTCCCTCTTTGGTTTCTCTGCAAGTGTAAAGTAGAACTTGTGTATAAGCTGTCATATAACGAGTTAATTGCTGTATGTTTCAGTGACCTGTAACACTCCAAGACTGCGCTTCTCCTTTACAAACTTAGGCGTGTCCCTGGTATAATATTTGTCTTGTATTATTGTGCCTTCAGAACTGTAAAATTTTGTACCAAAGACAAACTTTTTTAACAGTTGTACTTTTTTAGTTTTTTTTGTGAAGCTGCTTTCAGAATAGCTTATAGGCTTGGTACATGAGGTGTTGTTTGGGAGGACTGGGATATTTGTTTTACATCTATAGCCTCTGAGAAGGTGAGCATCTCCTTTGTTCATGGTTATAAAATAGAAAGAAAGCCAATTCTGAAATGAAGGATTCTTAAGGTAAAAGACCATGTCAGTTACTTCTCTATGTGATTTATACCTCTGAGCTATACAGTACAGTGTAAGTTGAAATATAGCATAGCATGAGAGACCACCTAGAAGTTCATTAATGACTCAGTCTAGAAGGTGTCTTTTACCTTTGTTGTGTAAGTGGGGTTCAGGTAGTTGTCGCACAAGTGCAACTGTATTTGCCTGCTTCTTTAGCAAAATTGATATTAGCTGAGCATTATCTGTAATAGGATACAGATAACTTGCCTGTATTCCAAATTCCAGGAATTCTGAATTTATCCATTGCACTGTCCCATCCAGTAATGGTATTATAGGAAGCGTACTGATGATTGTCATCAGTGTGTAAAATTCATCTTAGAATATTTTTCTTCCCCAAATTCTCAGATGCTCATATTGAACAGGAAAGGTGAAGGGCACTGTCAGACTGAGGAGAACTTGTCTACTGTTGTTGCTTGTCTCCTCAGAAAGATGAAGCTGTGTTGTGCATACAGTTACTGGTTACACTGGTCAGATGCTACTGATGTAGGGTACTATGTAGTGTTGCGTTTATCATGTAGCTTTGTCACGCACAACTCTGTTGAAAAATAACTGCAATATAGAACTCCACCTTGTGCCGAACACAAGGTTTGAAAAACATCAGGGCTTTTGTCTGAGCAAACTGAATGCGGGCACGATTACATCAGATGATGTGTCTGTGATACCATTACCCTCCTCCAGCCAAAGTATGTCGTGTTGGTTTTCACTATTTGGGATTAATCTCTCACTTCTCCTTTGCCTGGTTAGCTGAGCTTTTTTTTGTTGTTTTGTTTAGTTACTTGGCTCTGATTTATGTAGTGTTTGGACTCATTGAGTGTCCTGTGGGTTCTCCATTTTATTTGGAAACATTGCATTTTAAAATCTAAACCAAAAGCTATCAACACGTTTTGTTTGAAATGTTTCATATTTATAGTTCCCTAAAATTCTGTTTTCTTTATCTTCCCAGTCACATGGGAGCTTGGAGGGAACACACACACATCTCTAATGCCAGTGTTGCAGATTAAAAATAGTTTTCCTCCACCAAATGCTAACAGCTGGTTGGCTTTGTTTCCCAGCTGAAGATGCATCATATAGTATTTTCGTTTTCTCTCTGTTGCCAAATATTATTGGATCAAGCTCTACAAGTTTAACGTTGTAAATTCTGTTGTAATACTAATTACACTTTAACTGCATTTCTGTGAGGCTTTCCACAACTCCAGTCAAGCACCTATTACCCCATTTTGCAGATAAACAGAAGGAGAAAGTGGTTGAGGGAGGTGCTTTGTGTTGATTTAAATGACAGTGAAGATAATCGGCGCTGCTGTAGGCCAAGTATTATTCAGACAACATGAAGATGTAATGGCATTCAAGAGAACAGGTCTTGTAAGTTGTGCTTCCCCAGGATAAACCCCTAACCTTTGTTCCTTTCCTTTAGTTGAAGTAATTCAGTGCAAATACAGTGGAAAATCTCTTGTTGTCATATTGAAATGATAGTAATTGCATATTGAAATCACTGTCATCTTCACTTTTCACCAGTGGTGGAAAATGTCTAAACATTGTATTTCAAGAAAGAAAGCATTTATAGCAATATTTTTCAAAATACCAATTTTTGTAATGCTGTGAGTGGACAGTATTATATACAATGACAAGTTATTTCTACAACTGAGTAGAATATCATATAATAGCTCTTCTGTTTTTCCCCATCTTGAAGTACTCAGCAAAATTATCTTACCAACTTAGAAGTGAATCTGCCATTTTATTTTATTTTGCAAACTCTTTCATAATGTCTGGCAGTTAAAGTGGTATTGCCTTCATATACATGATCCATAATGTTTATGTTTTGGCATAAAAGCTGAAGCAACTAGTGCAAAATCTGGAGAGACCCGAGAGTTAATAAAATAACAGATGGTGGTTATGTTCATGTGGAAATAATTATATACTGCATTTTTAATTGCATAAAGTCAATGTATTGTTTTTTATTAATACAGTAGGCTTGCTGGTCATATAGGGATTAGTGTCTTGTGTGGTATAAACCTGCAAGTTAGTTTGTTACCATGTATTATGTGATATGATGGGGATCAATTTCAGGAATGCCTTAAGAATATGCTCTAAACAGAATCCTTTCTACACTGATTGTACCAGATAGATTAATCCTGTTGCCATATGGACTTGAAATTGCCTATGCAAAAGAAAAATCTAGATAAATGGTAACTCATTTAGTACTCTGTGGTTTGTGTTTATGGAAAACAGAATTCCTCAGGATCTTCTAAAGGAAAACAAGAGTGTGCCAAAGGTAATTTCAGTGTTGAGTGTTCATGGATGGTAAAATTATACTTAACAGACATCTGTAATTTTTGCAGGTAATAGCTCTAGCAGATGCAGCAGAAGAAAATCAAGCCAACATATTCCAGGCATTCACAAAGTTGAAAAGTGCCACCCATCTGGTGATTATGCTGATTAGTCTGTGGCAGAAGCTCAGCACTGATCAAATTGCTATTCTGGAAGCTACGTTTTTGCCATTAGCAGAAGATACACAAGAGCTGGTAAGAATCTGTAAGAGCTGCTCAAAAAATGCTCATTGACAGAGCTTTAAGTGCTTAAATTCATGTATTTCCCCATGTACTTTGTTGAAGACTGTCCTTTGAAGTGATTTAGTAGCCTTATTAAGTAGGTGTTTGATGCAAACTACATTGATTTCACAGGAAAGTGGGAAAATAGGAGTAGATTATAGAATGTTTCATGAGATGATATGGGTGATACCACTTAACATCTGCTTGAGCCTTACTTATCAAGCCAAGTAGGAGTGTCTTGCATAAGTTTAGCTGGTTTTAGCTTCTGTCCAGTTGTTAGCACAAACAGAATAGCCCCAAGTTTTTGAAGACTCTAATATAAATGCTATATAATATACATACATGTGTACTCACATGCACACTCTCCAATAGAACTATAAAATATAGACATGTACACACAGTAATACAATATATTTAATCTATTAAGCATTTGCCATACTTTGTCTTCAGTGTTTGCACATTGGTTTATATAATGGATGAAAGTTATACAAAGAAAATACTGTGAATAGATAATGTACTTGTATTCTCTAAACCATGCTCTAGATAGTCCTGCATTGTGTAGGTATCTTGCAAATTCAGCTCTGATTTCGTGAGCGCGACTATGTGACATTGTGTGCAAAATTTGGAGAATGGTCTGTAATGAAAGATAATGCTGTATTCTGTCCTCACCCAAGGTGTCCCCAGCTAAACACTGCTTTAGTTGAATTAAGGCATGTTCTAAACTTAAAACAACTAGAGTTGATCTCCAGTTTCAAGTTAGTTTCAATTAGTTTCAAGTCCAGCCTTCTTACTAGGTTCTAGGATAAAGTACTTAAAGATAGTGTGCCACAGTTAGAAGAGAAATAAACTCTGACATTAATACATCTCAACCATTTCTTTTAGGTATCTGAACTATAAAGTGTACTGCATAGCCTTTCACAAATTACTTCTATAGAATAAAAAATAAGAATTATCTAAGTACACATTAATTTTAATTTTCATGCTTTGCACAGGGTTTTTGCAATGTACAGTGAATCCAGATTTTGGTACATACCTGGAATACTTACAATGGTTTGTGGCCATTTAGAAAGCTTGTGCTGGTTTCCAAGTGAATCTAGGATCATCTGCAATTTCCGCTGGGGGGTGGATAGTGTTTTGGCATTTTACATGGTATTGACCCTTAGCAGGCAAAGCAAAAAGGTTTTGTCGAGATTTGTTTTAGGTCCTCATTTAAACTTGAAAAAGCAAGCTCCACAACTGAGGAGTATGTGTACCCGTGAATGGAATTGAAAGAAAGTTCATATGAATCTCATAAAAGCCCAAACAACCATTTTTTGTGTGACTCACTTTTATTTTGCCATCAGGAATTGCATTGCTTTGACACATTTTGATAAAACATGGTGAAATCTGTTGCGTATCCTATAACACAGGATATCACTTCCATATATATCTCAATGTGGTTTTGATATAGTAGTTAACAATATCTAATGTTAAAGCTGTAAGACCTCACATAAATATTGTAAAGATGTACATCCTGCAGAGCAGCCAGGATGAAAAATGTAAACCAGCAATAACTGGAGGTGGAAATGGAAATGAAACCTTTACAAAATACGGAAATATGTGCCATATTGAAGTTGTTACGGTACCACAGAAATCTGAATGCAATTTAAGAAGTTTAGGCAGGAAGGGGAAAATCTTCTGACGTACCAATAGTACTTATAGACAGAAGCTCCTAGCTAGCGTTCTGGTTTCCTTGCAAGCAGTTGAGTGGAACGCTGGTGAAAGTACTCTGAAGAATTTTTATTTACTCTTCAAACAGTTCTGCACAATGGTGTCATGGTTTAAGCCCAGCCGGTAACAAAGCACCATGCTGCCGCTCGCTCACTTCCCCCTCCCCAGCCACAGTGGGATGAGGAGAAAATATAAAGGAAGGCTCGTGGGTCGAGACAAGGACTGGGAGGGATCACTCACCGCTTATGGTCACGGGAAAAAGAGGCTCAGCTTGGGGAAGGAAACAAAATCAATTTAATTTACTACAAGTCAAAACAGAACAAGGATATTAGGAAGTAAAACCCAACCTTAGAACACCTTCCCCCTAGCCCTCCCTCCTTCCCACCTCAACCCCACTCCTGGTTCTCTCCACCTCCTCCCCGCGGCAGCGCAGGGGAACAGGGGACGGGGGTTGGGGTCAGCTCGCCACACCTTGTCTCTGCCGCTCCTTCCTCCGCAGGGGGAGGACTCCTCACCCGTCCCCTGCTCCACCGTGGGGTCCCTCCCACGGGAGACAGTCCTTCACGAACATCTCCAACGTGAGTCCTTTCCGCGGGCTGCGGTTCCTCACAGACTTCCCTGGCGTGGGTCCTTTCCGCGAGCCGACCTTCAGTCACAGACTGCTCCAGCGCGGGCTTTCCCATGGAGTCACGGCCATCTTGGGGGGCATCCCCCTGCTCCGGCGTGGGCTCCTCCACGGGCTGCAGGTGGGCTTCTGCTCCCCCGCTCACCTCCATGGGCTGGGGGGGCACAGCCTGCCATCTCACCACGGGCTGCAGGGGCATCAACCTGCTCTGTCCTCCCTCTCCTTCTTCACTGACCTCGGTATCTGCATCGGTGTTCCTCTCACATTCCAATTCCCCCACTCACTGCCTGTTCCCCTTCTTAAATCTGTTCTCCCAGAGGCGCTACCACCGACCCTGATGGGCTCGGCCTTGGCCAGCGGCAGGTCCGACTTGGAGCCGGGGAAGCTTCTAGCAGCTTCTCACAGGAGCCACCCCTTGCAGCCCATCCCCTGCTACGAAAAGAATGTGCCACACAGACCCATAACAAATGGCTTGTTGCATTTTTATTTGGAGAGAATGTGTTAGAAGACAGGTTGGATGCAGTCTACATCTCCAGAACATTTTCTGCCCTGTGAGCATTAAACTATGGAAGTGCTTTTTTAATAGAAGGGGAATGTTTAGAATATACTGCTACCATAAAAAGAAATGCTTCTCTGACCATAACACCAACATTATTCTCATACATGCTATTCCATTTAGAACAGATTGCATCTTGTTTTCTACACGTGGCAATCATTTCACTTAGATATTTAGCAAATACAAAAGTGGTGTTTTGTGTTCCCATTATCACCAATTTTTTCTCAGACTGCTAAATGGTTTCTGTTGCTGTAGACTTCTGTCTAAGAACATGTAAAATTTGTTTTTTCTTGTCTACAAAGATATAGTGGAGGTAATACTGCAAATGTGCATATTTTCTGGGAGTAACAGATATTTGGCATCATATTTTATTTCCAGCAGTAAACTTCTAACTAGTACCTAAATAGTATTGCTTTGATTAAACTGACTAAAAGGGTTGCTTTTGTTTAGTATTTGAAATACAAGGACATTCCCCTTTTTCAGCGATTCTTTTACGAATTCTGCACAGTCTGAGAAGTATAACACCAGAAATTGGATGAGATCTCTCAGGTGTCTGCTTTTGACCAGTGGGATAAATGAGCTAATCCTTCTGCTCATGAAACCGTTTAGAAAGTGATGCCAAAACCAAATAAAAGTTAATCTTATTCACACGGAAGTTAGGGGCAGTTTTGTCCAATGTACTTTGCTACTGTGGGACTAAAATTAAACCCCTATTCAAAATATGGAAGTATACATCATCAGTATTTCAGAGCATAGTGTTACAGTTCCATGCAAACAATACTTTAAAATGGATACTGGGTTTGAGTTCTGTGTTTTGCTATCTGTTGAAATACATGGTAGAAAACTATTTTAGAGTGCTTTTGGGGACAAAAGAATCCATGATCACCGTAATAATATTAATGATGTATCAGAGGTTTTATTATGCAATTCACTTTTTTCAGGAGAGTTAGTGACTGTTCTGCAAGAGTAGTGTATTTGTTATTAGCTGTAACAGGGAGTGAAGTACTATAAAATCTGAAAAATGAAAAAAGCAAAGAACATTTTAAGGGGTGTTTTTCAGTAATTATACTTTACCAAGCTGAGTTCTCTGGATGGAAAAAGATATTTGAAAAATGCTGAGTTTGTGATAAAGCCTATGTTTATAATAGGAAATCCTTTTGGGAAAGGAGGGAATTTGTCCAGACTAATTTAAAGGGTTCAAAGGGTTCATGCTACACAGGATAGTTTTGATATAATGGTTGCATGGTGTCTGGATTGACTGATAGCTCAGTTGTCTGATCATTAAGCTATTAATGTTTTCTTTGTTTAAGATATTACAAAGGGAAAAAATGTCTGTCAATACTAACATTCCAACTTCAGGACTGATGGAGGGCTGTCAGCAGTATGGCCATCAATAATAACTTTACTGAAGAATAAATATTTTCATAGTTCTCATGAAGTTACCAAATAATGACGTACAGGTGCTTCATGGCTCAGAATCATCCCTTTCTTGTTATAGTGACCTCTGTGATACTATAGTTAATAGTAACAGCTGTAAACTGGCATCAAAGTAGTACATTTTCATCTCTTTTTATTTATGTTTGGAATCATACCAACCAAGTAAATGTCTGTATTCGATCTTAATTTCTTATTGAAGTTGTAATTCAGAAGAAAAAAATGCCTGAGGGTGAAATGCATATTTTAAAGTGACTCTATGATTTAGTGTAATTAAATTAAGTTAGTGACTATAAATTTACTACTTTACAGTGTTGATTAGATAAAGTAGAAAAATATAATTAAGGCAGTGATGAAAAAGAAATGGTGTCAGAAGAAAATCATGAAGTGCCTAGTAAGAATCATAGGAGTTACTATCAGAAGTGTCTGTGCTTTCTGTAACAAGATGATCTGAATGTAAATCACCAGAAAAAGAAAAGATCAGTCACTTGGGAAAGACTAGATAGCTGCTAGGTTTTATGCATGATACCAGATGGGTTTTACTGTAGAGTTCTTGAGTAACGTAGAAAATACCCTTTTGTGGAAAGAATCCTTTACTGAGTGAAAGTTCTCAAAATTAAAGATAAGGTTATTTCTGTAATTCTAGGAGGCTTAATTCTGTCAAGACTGTCAGTAGCCAACTTTTTATTGATTTTTTCCATTAATGTTTAGTACTTCTCAAGCTTTGAGCTAATAATTACATCTTTGGCAAGAGTAATTTTTATGAGTCCTAATTCATAGAATTTATTGGAAATTGTCACTTCTCACTAATTCTTGTAATTAGTTAGAGTATAATCCAACCTAGGTCTTAATCACAGTAAAATACATCTGGAATTAGGTTTTTGTGTCTTATATTCTATACTCTGCTTGTTGTCTTAACCACTTTTTAAACACAAAGCTCGAACCGTGTAACAGACTGAAGTATTTTAAAATAGGCTGAAATATTTTATATTTTATTGTTTGCCATAGGCCAGTACAAATTATCTTTTGGTATTTTGTAAATACTTTTAAAATTTCATAAACAAGAACAAAAAAACCCCTAACCCAACAAACCAACAAAGAAACCAAACCACCATAAGGCAGTGGGCAGTGACAACTGGTAACTTTTCTTTTATTTCTGTGAACAGACAAGTTTATAGCAGATACATTATTTTTTTTGTCGTTCCCTGCCCCCCCGCCCCTTCTTCTTCCTAGAAACGAGGTGGATAATACAGCTGAAAATAAGTAGGTTTAGAGGGAGAAGCACGTAAAATTTGTTGCCTTTTTCCAGCTGGGAAAAATACTTTACATGAAATGAAGTTGACTATCTTTTTTCAAAAATCAAAACTAATAAACAAGTCTTCCTCCTATTCGAATCAAGGCCGTGCAACAGAACCATTCAGAAAGATGCTTGACTGTACCAGAACAGTCTAAGTCCAGTAGAAGTGGTAAAAAAAAGCTAGTGAGTTTTAAACCTTTAATCACCAAAGTAAAAGAAAGGAGCTTTAAGCTTTTCCAGGTACAAAACATCATTTTTAAGTAAAAAAGGTCAGCCTCAGTCTGAAGTTTAGTTTTGCTTCAGGGCAATGTAAGATTATCAAGTGAGGGAAAGATGAAGGTGAGGAAATGAGATTCCCACTCCTCCCTGGGCAGGGAAGGTCCAGTATGAGGGAGAGAGGTTAAAAACGGAGTCGTGGTGCTTGGATCCTGTCAGTGTCCTTTGCTCGGGCATGTATATGTGACCCAGCTGGAGAACAAGAGAAGTAAGAGCACGGCTCAAGTACCAACCTTCTTTGATTTTATCTTTTGATATGGAAGTTAAACTCTTTTGCAGAGCACTCTGCCTGCTAGCCTGCTTTCAAGAGGACCAGAGTACCCCAGAGACAACTAGAGTAGGTGGAGAGAAGGACATGTGGTTGTGAAGCCACTAAGTTACTGCAAGTTGATGCGTAACCATTTCTACTTTTATTTGTGATCCTTTAAAAGCAGGGTTTCAAATTGATTAATTACTTGTTAATTTTATAATGTCTAGAAATGAAAGATCAAATGTTTGTGGTATGTAATTTGGGCGAAAGGGAGTTTGAAGAGCGAGGTGGTGGTCTCACCACTACTTTAAGCACTATCACAGTTCCTTTAAAAGTTTGTGAATCATTCTCTTCCTGCAGTTAATTTTATTTACTGAGAAGACAGTGGGTTATGGCAAACATAGCAAGTTGGGGGCAAATTACACCACTATCTATTCATCTTCATCTGTGAACTGAATTCATGTGATTCTTCACAGTGAATTCTGTGGGCAGAATAGAAAAGTGCCAATGTTTTGTTGGTTCCAGAAAGAAAGGCTTAGTGTTGTCTGTTTTAAACCTTTTGTGTATTAATGAAAATCTATACTATATCTTTATCTGATGCTTCCCACTTCAAAGGACTAGCAGAAGAAGCTATGCCAAATTGTATTTTCAAATTTTTTTTTGTCATTTGCAGTGGCTGGTAAGAAGAGGACATAAGATTTTTATTTTTTAAAAGGCTCACATCTGGTGGTTGGTAAAAGTACTGCTTTTGAAAAAAGAAAGCTTTCTTTTTTCTTCCAGATAGCATAAAATTAGTTTAAACAAAATTATGCAGAAACAGGCTTTGATGTGCATTATGAATCAGAAAGATTGTACAGAAAGAATCGTTGTATTCTTGTATTGTTTAATTGTATTCCCTAGAATTTGTATTAAGCTCAGAACAAACATTCAGCCTTGGTATAAACCTTATGATGATGGAGAATCTGACATATCTGTAGGTTAGATGTATTTTAAAAAAACATTTTGAGAATTGATTTTGTATTTAGCTTGGGCTATCACCTTATTTATTCTGCCAGTATTAGAGATACTGAAGTTAATCTTCAGTGGGCTCTGTTGTGAGCAGAAGCCTACGCAGGTATCTTATTTCTTTGTGTAAATTAGTCAAGGCAGAACTGTGTTCTGCTGTGATTAGTTTGCTTCCAGCATATATTACCTTCTTTAGAACTAACTTGGATATCCTACAAAGTATTGCAGTTGTCCCAAGAGACATACCCTTTGTTTGACAGCTTAAATAAGTTTCTGTTATTAGACATCTTTCTCTATGTAATAATGTAATGGGGAGCTCTAAACTTTCTCTGTTAGGGTAGTGTAATCCATCTAGTTCAGGTACAAAGAGAAGATAAAGTATTTTAGCGTAGTAGTAATTACTGAATATGCACTGCACACCAGGAGTTCAGATCAGTTGTCATCTAAACTGCTTAATGACGAGAATGATGCATTACAGTGATTATGGCAATGTTGTTCACGAAAACATCTTAAGACTCAATATACCTAATCAGTCACTCTTTCTTTTGGGTTGTTTCTTTTAAAGAAGCTGATTGTCTGTCAGTGGAGAATTCCTTGATATTGTGTCGTAATTGAAAGGTCTGCAGGCTCTTGCTATGTATTGAGAAGTATTGTATTAGTGTTTTAGAAATGTAATGTGATTTGAGATTGATTGTAAAATTCCACTGCAATTACTTATATATTGAAAAAACTTATCAGTTTCAGCATCATTAGTGTATGGCCTTTATATTACATAATAGGACAGGGTTTATAGACTGAAAATTTGCATATTTACTGTTGGTTTTATATTCTGATTGTCTCACATCAGTTCAAAGCTGTGATACTTTTATTCTAAATACTGTAACGGTGTGTTAGTATCTGATTAAAAAAAGCCAACCATGTATCATGGCATTTTCTGAGAAAATAAGATAGAGATACTCACAGTAATTTTATGAAGCTCTCTATTTATATTGAACATATGACTTAATGATATGCAGGTGAATTCATCATTTCCCTCAGATCTGACAGTCAGTAATGTTTCTGAGAGGATATATCAAGATCAAACCATCCAATCTTTGTTCTTGCAGGGGAACCAGTTGTGGTATTACTGCTTTTGGTTCTGAGGTTGTTGATGGTTGTTCTTTGTTGTAAATTGCAATCATAATGTCGCATTTGTTGGTCGTTGTTAGATAATCTATAGCTATTGCTCACACATTGCATTGTTGTATAATCTGTCTACTGGAGTTTACAAAGATACTGCTAGGTAGTGTGAGAAGATGTCATATGAATCTTTCATCTTGTTAAAAGATCCCAGGGAAAAAATCAGTCTCTTTTTACCATGATTTTCGGAGTAGCAATTTTTTCAGATGGAAGTTTTTCCTTTTAGTTAATGGTAAGATGCTTTGTCTTAACTCCTTGATTAAGAATGATATACTAGTATTCTCTCACACCTGCACAGCTGGTGATAGACTCACTTAGCATTAGGACAGGCCAGTTCAATTTAAAGGAACATAAAGATTGCATAATTTATTTCTGCCATCTTCTCCTGGCTTTTCTATTGAAGTGAGAGTTGAATATAGGCAAAATATGGTTTTGATACCTCAAAAGTAAAATAAATCGTAAGACAAGGCTGTACAAACAATAGAGGAGTTAATGATCTTTGCTCAGACTACTGTCTCAAGCAAAAACCCAGTAATTCTAGCATAAGCTTGAAAATTGGCTGTTGAAGTAAACGTGCAAGTCCAGTTTGCCACTATCCTCATTGTCCTCACCTCTCCATTTTGGGAGAATAGAAATTCCACAGTTTGAAGCAACAGAGCTGAGTTTAAAGTTAGTGGTGAGTAGATGTGAAGTACTGTGAGAATTTAAATAGGAAAGAAATTTTTTGTCAAGTTGTGTTTTTTTCAGAGCTAAAATATTTGAGTGGGCATGGTTCCATGTTTGCCAGCTTTTAGAAACAAAACCTCATTTGTCAGGCTTTCATAGCATCTTCTATTGGTAATCTAATAAAGGATATTGTAGTAAGAGAAGTTCCTCCCCAAGTGTATCACTGATATGAAAATAAAATATGGGCTGAGTTGCAGTGAGATGTCTCAAGAAGCTTTTTTTTAGCATATGTTTTACCTACTTTTTTCTGCAGACCAAATGTAACAAGGTCTGATTCCTCTTCCCCATATCAAAAATTACCTTGCTGAACCTCACTGAAATTATAGACGTCATGTATAGACCTGCTGTTGGATGTATAGCATTCTTCAGCAAGATGCATGACTCCTGATGTGTTTGCATGCCTGCAGACAGCTTTGACAGCATCTGCAAAACCCAAACAGCACCTCAGTTTTCCTGGCTAACTGGTGAAAAGTTCTTGAGGAAGAGAAAGATGATGTGTTAGATGATTTCAGTGCTAAAAAGCAAAACAACAGACCTCTGAAGTTGGCAACAAAGAAGCCAAACCACTCCATTCATGTAGTGCATACAAGAGTTTCTTTCATCAGTTCCCAGAAAGGGATCAATGGTTTTAGAAGTCAAGTTAAAAAGGAAATTAAGATGACAACCCCCCCTCAAAAATGCAGGATTCAGGAATGGTTTGTATAGAAACCCATGATGTGTGTGAACTTTCACGATTCCAGACAGGATGTATTACAACAAACAACCATTACTAGAGGAGTAACTGTACGATTAGGTATTTAGAATTTATCTGTTGAAAAACATGCTCTCTTCACTGCCTCTCACCCACTCTGCCTTAAAGATCTACATAATTTTCACTGTTGTCCAGAAATAAAATAATAAAAAACAGGTGTTAAGACACACTCTGTATTGCTCTGATTTTGAGATATGAGACAATATGAAAGAGGAGTTGGGCAATATAGCTCCATTACTTGTCAAGAAGAAAACTTCTGATCTAATTCTAGTCTAATTCTGACCTAATTCTAACCTAATTTTGAAAGTCTTTCTGTGCAAATGAAGAATATCTGATCCTAAAGGACGCAGCCCTTGTGGAACATTGGCTACAATAGTCAGAGATTAATTACATTTTAATGGAGGAGCTAATAAAACCACCATCTATAGTCATCCTGATATGTCATGTTTTGGTGAAGCATGCACTTTCCTGAGAGCAAATTATTAAACCCAAAAGCATGGAAGAGTTAGGCAGCTGTAGAAATATTATGACTATGGTCCCCACCTGAAGGATTTCTGCTTTCTTACAGGTGGTACACTCTTGTGTGGATTGTCCAGCTCATAGTTCACAAATGAGTTTCACCATGTCTAGGGCCCACAGGCGACTCATGGGGGGTTACAAAAGTGACCCAGCCTTGGGTTGCCTTGAGGCCCTGTCTCTCTGCTGAGATGACTCACGGGGAGCTGTGTAGACAGCTTAGCCCTGGGTTGTCTGATAAACCCTAAAGTAACAGGGCAGTGGCTGCACCATTCAAAGAACCAAAACCCGAACTGAGCCTTGAAATCCCTTCAGTTGTTTCATTAATACATGAAACCCTACAACTGCTAATAATCATAATTTGTTTCTGTGAGCAGGACTTTCTTCTGAATTGGACTTGAAAAATATATTAGAATCTTCAATGATAGCGGCCATCATGATGATGGCACGCAGCTTTCAGAACATTTGTTTAGTAATGCTCAATTTGCTAGGTTCCTGAAACACCTACTGCTTTAACACTACTCTTCTACATGATGAATTTTCCAGAAGATCCTTGGTAAAGTACTAGTTTAGGAGCACCATTCCTAAAAGACAAATACTGCATATTCTGTGAGATAGTTTTAAAAATGCTATTTTGATTTCTAAGCCGTAGGCTTTCCTTCCATACCTGAAGACATTGTAGAAGGAGGTTTTGGCAAATCTTGATTTAAAGTTAAATGTCTATAGAATAGAATCCTCCAAAAACTCGTAGTCTGTTATTTAGTGCGGAAGTGTTCAGTGGTTTGTGAATTGTGCTTCAGAGGACAAAAATATCAGAGAACGAATAAACTCTTAAATGCCAAGTGTGCCTTTCAGGAAAGAATCTGTCATACAGATTTCTCTCAGGTGAAGTTGCCATAGGATATCAATATACATTTAGTCAGCAGGACTCAAAATGGGTTCTTGTAGACAGTTGTTTATGCTTCTGGAGCTTCTGTTAAATAAATATTTCTCAACTGAACAGACAAAAGTTGCTGTTTCTATTGTTGCTGGCAATTACAGCACAGCTGTGCAGAAATGACAAGCGTATCTGTGACAGACTTTTTAAAAAAAAAAAACTTATTCACAAAGGATTTTTTCTAAAGCGGATATTTACAATCCACTAGCTAAAAATGTGAGATATTAATATTTGAATTAGGTGCTCTGGAGTAGCTTGAAAATAGTTGCTAGCATGAATAGTTATTGTTAAATAGCTCTGCCCAGATCTGTTGTGCTATACTCAGACTAGTTCAGTAAATATTGTAAAGAGATCTCATACAGTTTCCTGTATAAGTCTCGATTCCTTTCTGTACTCTTCTATTTGTTGTTGCTCATAGACTCTTTAATCTTTTATACCTTAAATATCTGTTGTATCAGGATCCCTACAGGGCTTGGTTGTTCAGGACATGACATATTGTGATCAGAGTTATGAAGATGTTACCTTGTACTTCCCTGGTTTTGCATTTGTCTTTATCCTTTGCATTTTAAGTAAATTGTAATTTGTTTGGAGTAGGTAAGTATGCTAAGTCCAAATCCTTAATAAGATTTAAATATCTATAACGTAGCTCTTGACTTTAGGTTAAGACTTCAGAGTACCGTCGCACAAATAAGGATGTTTTTCTGCCTAAAATTCTTTCCTTGAATTAAAATGAAATTGATTCATCTACTGTTTTGAACTATTCTTCTAGAACTATGTATCTTATTAATTTTCTTCATTTTAGTTGTTCTGTCTTTTACATTGTCTTGGATGTTCAGCTATATCCTCATTTTGATATTGCTTTCATCAGTCTGCAAATTCCCATTAGAAATGAATTATTTTAAATGCCAGTAGTAATAAAAATCAGATCAATTAATATTATAGATGTTATACATAATTGATTTAAAGGAAGATATGATTAGAGAGAACAGGATTAGTATAAGAATTTGAGTTTGTGCTTTTTATATTGTATGCTTACTACAAATGTTCCTCTTAGGCACTTAATAGATTTGGAATGTATTTAGGCTTTAGTAATTTGTCTGGATTTTCATCAGACTTCAGTTCCACTGGTCTGTAGGATTTTACCATTTCCCTGCTTTTTAGGTATTCCAGTGGTAGGTTTTTGTTGCTTACATATGTAAGTCTTGTTTGTTTGTTTGTTTCTGGGTGTTGTGGGGTTGTTTGTGTTTGCATTTTTTTGTTTGTTTGGGGTTTTCTTTACAACAGTGAATTGTAGAAGATTCTAAAATAATGTCTGACTGGCGTTTTAATGCACTATGTTGAAGAAGACTGTTTTTACATTGTTACAAGGATAATTCTTCAACCAAGTCATGTGCATCTTAAAAAATACACTATCTCTTGAGAGTGTTCAAAGGCTAATACATTAACACTTCAGTAATATTTTACTGCATCTTTTCTGCAGTATAGATATAGAGTAGATATAGAGATATAGTAGTAGATATAGAGTCTATTTGTTTGGCTTTTTTCTTTCATTTTATTCAGACTCTGTTCAGAAGGTCTCCTAAATGCCTTATCAATTCATCTTTAGTAGTTATTTTTCAGGGACACTCACAAGGAAAGCTTGCCAGCTCCATTTCTGGCAGAACAGGCAAATGTTACATGCCATCTTCATGGATGCTGTGGCTGTTATCTCCTCTTCAAGACAAATAGGTCAGTTAAAAATACAGAATATACGTGAAGAATGTGGGTTAGGATGACTGGTAGAACAGTGGAATCCTGGCAGAATTTGCTAATGGTTTGTGCCTGTGTTGGAGACTACCAGTTCAGTAGCCCTGGATTAGTGGATTACCAGTTTGTATGTGTAACAATAAGATGATTTTTTTTAATCACTGTAAAAGCAAATTGTTGAGAGACACATGGCTGGTGTTTCTTGTGAGTTAGCGTATACAGTGCGTTCAGATACAGAAACCTCTTTTTTGGTGGTTTGGATAAGCAAATGCCAAGGTTGTCATTCATGAGGTGAGCTTCCAAGTATTCTAGCATTTTTGAGAGCTGATGAAATCATTATTGTGACTAAAATTCAGAAATAAGATAAAGCCAGGCAAATTCCTGAGTTAACAGCTGTAAGAATTCCCATAATTTGGCTTGCACCAATTTTGCATAGTTTTTCAGTATGTTTCACATTGCATTTGAATTCTTTCAGAACTATCTTGGTTATCAGTCCAGGATAAATTACTTCATAGGCAGCTTGAAAAATGCTTTTGCCCTAGGAATAATATTAATAATGATAAAGGCTTTCAAAGTAAATTCAGGCTTTTTAAGAAAGACTTCTTAAGATACAGAATCACATATCTGTCTGGCTCATGAACACAACTTAGGAACAATCTTGTTCAAGTTTGACTGATGTGCTATTAGAATGGTTTATTTACACTTAAGACAAATAGTATGAATTTGTAGCGCTCTAACTAAATTTTCCACAATCCCTAGAGTCCTGTTAGTTCCATAAACTAGTTGTTCTCAAATTTACCTTCCAATAGTCACTTCCCCCCCCCCCCCCCCCCCCCCCGCCTTCCATGTTGTCCACCCCATCCTTTCCCTGGAATGTCGTTAGCCCTACAATATTTCTGAGCTCTTACAGGAGCTGCTTCTTTCTGCTCACATCTCCAGGTCTGCTCCCTATAGAGCACTCTTTCCCCAGCCAGAAACCCTGTCCAGGTTACCTCCAGGTTGGAGAAACAGTGCCCTAAGTAGTACTATAATTTATTTTAATCTAATCTTCTCACAAAGATCATGCAGTTTCCTGTCTAAGACATCTTATGTGAAGGGTTTTGAATGAATTTTATGATGCTTTAAACTTATGAAGAGATTTATCAGCAAGCACTACTGTGTACAGATTTCTGTAGGCATCTATGGCTTTCCCTTGCTTTGCTGTTATAAAGCATTTTGTTACATTTTTTAATAGAGGCTTTATTGTTGCTTAAAAATTCCAGTAACCATAGTTAGTGTTTGAGTGAAATTAAGTCTTCTTATCTCATATTTTATAAACTAAATTAGAAATAGAAGCTTTCTGTGGGCAAAGTGACTTCTTTCTTGAGCAGCAATGAAGTCATGTAGCTTAAAAGATTGCCTTCAAAGGTCTTAAGCCTATTTAGAGAAGGTTCTTATCAGAGAATTATTAACATCTTTTGCAAAGTACAGAAGACTTGTAATCCTACTGGCATGAGCTGTCCATCTGTGACTACCTTTCAGTGAGCTCTAAGAAATATTTTTACATCTTTCAATTTATTTTAACACATTCTTCTGTATGTTCTCTGATTATTTGGACAATAAACCAAATTGTTATCCTGTATTGATGTAGCTTACTGGGCCTTTTTAGGGCACGGGGAGGGGGGGGGATGGTAAAAAAAAAAAAATTCCTAGCATGGCAGGTTGAGGTATTCTACATGCAGTGCAGCAGATGTTGTTATTAGGATGGAGTTCAGCTGATTGCAGTGCTTGCTTAGAGCTACTTTTGTACCTCTAGATTCTGGTCCCGAATAGGAGTCAGTGTTCTTGCAGTTTAGGGATATGCACAATATCATGTGAAATATTGTAACCACATATTGAGGTAGCTATTTTAATTCTACTTTTTCTTGCTCTTGTGGGTCTTGTGAAACGTTGAAGATTTTTTTTCCCTGATGATCACAAGTCAGTTTATCTGGCTTGCTAAAAGGAACTGGCAGATATAATTGAAGGAAAACTAAATGGCCTAATGGAGAAACAGCTATGAAAACGTCTAACCATTTTAGAATAATACTATGTCGTAGTGGACTTATATCATTAGCAATCATTTGTTGAAAAGTTGCTGCTCTTCTGCGTTACCTAGTATAAGAATGCAATTGGTTTGGAAAGTCTTTGTGGTTAGCCTTTTGAACAAACACTTTTGCTTGAAGCTCTTTAACCAGAGTCAAAGGCATGGCAAAGATTGCAGCAGCTTCCAGTCCTGTCTATGTATTTGGTGTAAGCACACTTTCAGAAGACAGCATTCACCTCTCAACCACAGTCAAAACAATCTTCTGTTTCTATGGTTCTTTTATCATTTCCCTATCAAAAAATCTTGTGGCGTTTAGAGCAATGTTTCTTTCTTTTGCAGACTAGATCGTTAATTAATTTTGTATCTTTTCAAACCTTGTAGGTATAATCTCCAGGCTAAATAATGTCTCTTATGGGGCTGGCATTTACAGATTTACTTTTTTTTGCTTTCATATAACAAGGATGTTTTCATCAGTTTGAGTGGTGCAATAGTTAATTCTACTGACCTATTATAGACTTTTCTTATATTAAGCATCACAAAGTGAACTAGGGTTTACATTCAAAGAGAACCCTTTGCTCATCTCTTGTATCAGAGAAGAAAAACATTGGAAGACTAATAGCTTGGCAAAATTTGAGTTTCCATGATTATCTGTATTAAAATAGAGGAAAAGTCATTGGGGTCATCTGGTTAAAGTTGTGAATATAAATGGTATTTTTACTTGTGTTATGATGCAATGTAATGAGCTAGTTAAAGTTTCACACTTCACAAAACTCCCCGTGTGTTCAGTTTCCATGCTTTGGTCTTGTGTCTTGAGCATTTTGTGTTCAGAGCCTTTGTAGGATTTAAGCTCTGGTGCATTTTGTGAATTTATGACAATTGCAGAGTACTAAAGGAAAGGAAAAGCTGTGTCATAAAATCGGAGCATTCATCCTCAACACATCCCAAGGCTCCTTTCTGTCTCCCAGTTGCATCTTTTCTTTGCTTGTGTGTGTGTGTGTGTTCTTTTTAAAGCCCGAGAACTATCCGAAAGTAAGTCTATGTATTATTTACGTCTGTTACAGGTTTTTCCTACAGGACAAAATCTACTCACAAAGATTGCTCTAGAAAAAGTCTTTTGTAAATATACATACTCAATGTAGTGATAATTTTTAACTTTGCAGAATAGGGATTTAGGAGAAAGTACTTATCAGGCTGTTTCTGCAAAGCTACATAGCTGTATGACTGGTTGCTATAATCTGGTCCAGGTAAAACTTGATGAATATTAGTGGTGTCATCATTTCAGAAGGCTTGATAATATTTTTAAAAATCTTTACTGAGGTTTTATCCACCCTTTATATGTTTAAGATAGTCCTGTATGTAGGCTATCCTTGGAAATCATAGATTTGACTGCCCACTGTTTCTCATGATTAGTGAAATCAATCTATCTATAGAGTTCATTAGTTAGATGAGGTTTGGCTTGGTTGTCTAGATGTGTGTTTGCTATTAGCTAAATCAGTGGTTTCTGTGTCAAAACCTTCAATGTCTCAGAACAAATTTTGATAAAGTCTAATATTAAACAATATGGAGAAAGGTAGACTTTCAGTTTATTAATTATCTGCTTAAGTACAGCTTAAAATTTAGTAAAACTTGTTGAATATTTTCAGTTAAAAAGCAACAAATGCTTTTATTTTTTATAGAAAATGCATGTGGTAAAACTTGTAGGTAAAACATCCTAATTTTTTTTTTTTTCCAAAGTGATGTGACACAATGTGCTGTATTATTATCTACTTGACTCTCTCTCATACTTTCTAGATCTTGTCTGTGTTGGCAGCAGTTCACCCCAGTTCTGAGGGGAAACGTGAGGGAAGACCTCTTTATCCACCAGAAATTCCAGCATGATGTTTGCAGCAGGAGCTGTTAGATTCTCAGGGTTTTCCAAGTGAAATCACTTTAGTGTCTTTCGAAACTGCACTTGAGACTTTTATTTTTGTACCTGTTTGCAATGGAAACCAAACGCTGTAAACTTCTGTGCCATGCAGCTAGATAGGATTTTGACTGGACCTCAGTTGGAGCAATGTAGCTTAACCAGTACTTAATGTTTCACTTCATTAACTTCCAGTGATTTATGAATAACACTATTGGTGGAGTCAAGGGGAATCTAAAAAACTTAAGAAAATGTTTGTGGACAGTTATACAGTATGAATGTGTTAAAAATCTAAACTATATGAGTAAACCTATCAAATCTGACAACAGTTAGGCCGTATCTCATGCTTCTCCCTATTTATGCGTGTCCTATGCATCTTAACAACAATATTGAAATCCTTCTCTCAGATCCTGCCGCTATGTATGTCTAGTTGACCTTGTCTGTTGACCAGCTAAACTCTTGGGGAGTGGAGACTTGAAGCCAGGTGGCAGACAACAGTGCTGTGCCTTCTAACAGGGCTTGCCCTCAAATGTCACTAGTAACCACATTCCCCACCTGCATATTGTGTCACAGGATCAGTGCCCTTTCTACAGCCTGACAATTTATCTGCAGTGTGAGATCTCACATGCTGAATGGGCCTCCAGTTTTATTGTCTACCATTTTAGAATAACAATAGGTTAGTCATTTACCCTGCAGGGAACATAATTTCGGAGGTTTCTTCTTGTTTGGCAGATGGTAGAACCTAAAAATCTTCCTAAAAATTAGGTACTCTAGATTAAACCTTATGCCAAAGTGAGATCAAATGTATAATTACGGTCACACTCAGATATGCTGTGACACCTGAGGATCCTTAATGATAATATATATGGAATATAAGTGTTGTGTACTAGTACAATCTTAGTCCTGCTAGTATCACAAATCTACACTTGGTCTTCAGATTCCTGCAGTGTATATGGTTTGGTTAAAATGAAAGTGCCAATCTCCACCTATTACCTACAAGAGAAAAATAATAATGTATACATGTGAAATATGAAGGCAAGCCTTTCCCAGTGAAAAAGTTAAACTGATGAATTAAGTACTTTTCATATCTATTCCAGGTGATACAGTCAATATGAAGAATTTGCATGATTTAATAATACCTCTTTCTGTGAGTCTTGACTCACATTTGTTGTGGCAGTTATGGCAACGCTTGCTGGTCATAGGATGATGGATTACTGGTATCACACTTCTGTTGAAGGTGTTCTTTTCAGACCTCAAATATGCAGAATACTACACAAAAAGGCATTAGTGAACATTACAACTATGGCTGTAGAATCATTCTTCAGTGTGGGCCATAGACTAGAACACTTTCATTTTCAAACATCTTTTAGTTTTTTTAATATGTAAAGGGTGAAGAATTTTTCTTGTTCCTTCAATTCTCTCCTTGTGGCAATAAAAATTGCTGACAAATGCAGTCTTATTTGTGGCCATTAATTCTTAGTTGTATAAAATCACCTCAACAGATTTCCGTCAAGATTTTTTTTCCATGTAGAGGTAGCTTTTGTGTACTCTTTCACTAATCATAAAGGCTGCTTTGGATTTGACTGGACTTACTAGGTCAACAGTCCTTGAATTGGAGAAGATAGTTTTATGGTCTACTGAGAAACCAGTTTTACATGGAAATTAACATTTTCCAACCCTTGTTCTTGTATTTAAGGCTATGGTACAAAGTAAAACATACCTGTGTGAGCCAAGGACAGATTACTAGCCACTTTTAATTTCCTGACTTTTGTTAGCTTGTATTTCAGTCGCCTTATTTAAATGCTCCTTTTGCCTGTGTTTTTATAACTTATTTGGAGGGATATATTGGCCAGCTTCTCAGCTACTGTATGCTGACACCAGTTGATCACATTTCTTTGTCTTTTAGTGCAACTCAGATTCTTACGTTTATGTTGTCTTATTTTTCATGATTTGTAGTATAATTAGGAGTGCCTGGCTTGACTGTTTTTGATGTTTTCTACATATTAACTTTCATTGCCCAGTATGTGGGAATGTAGACAGCATTTACCAGCTCATTAACCTCTTTAAATTGACTGCGGGGTGGATTATTTCCTGACACCATCACAGGTCAGTGGATGGATTACACTCCAATGGAATCTTTCTAGAATATTTGAAAAATACTGAGCTACCACAACACAGATCGACTGGCATGATTTTTCTAATTTACATGTTTTTTGGGGGGGAAATCCAGATAAGACAATAGGTTATTGTTGTCATAGTTCTGAAATCAGGAAAGGCAAACGTTTACTAAGAAAACCCCACTAGTTGATCCTGTTCCTCTGCAAAATGTAAATGTTTCATACAGTGTGTTTTCAGGACACTATTAGGAATAGTGTCTGTTTGGACCAGGTTGAAGTGCATATGACTGTGTGGTCTCACTGATATACTTCACCACTAGTAAGCATCCATCCTTGACCTGTTCTTAGGAAGTAACAAAGTCAGGAAGGGTGGCCTTTGCTTCTCTGTGTCTAAAGTAGTACCCTAGCTTTCACAAAAGCCATATGTATCTAATAAAAGAGATTCACAAACCTTATTTGCTCGACAGTGGACTCCGACAGGGTTGATGCCATCATTTTTTAAAATGTTACACTTACCCCGTCATGGAAATTTGGATAGGTAGGTGATTTTGCAGTTCAGCTAAGCATTTTCAATGAAGTAGAATGCATCATGAGGAAGAGCTTAAAACCAAGAAGACTCTGGGGTTGTATTAACTACAACTGGATACTTGAGTTTTCTCTTTGTTCTGTCTGAGTAATCACCATGTGAAGAGCTACCTTGGTGTTACTTTCTGTTAGCTTAGCAGCAGATAGAGCTGGGTGTTTCCAGACTATAGCCTCAAAACTTCTGAAGTCAATAAAGACTATTGCCAAAGTAAGTCCCAACCAATGAGTGTTGAGAGAGCAGACACTAATAGTGCAGCGATTGAATATTACTTCCCTGTACATGTAGGCAGCACATACATAAAACTTGCTAACAGGTAGCTGAATACTAGGAGATGTTACGAGTCCTGAAGTTAGCAGACCACAAAGCCTTGATATTAGTTGCTAACTCTGTCCAAGCTCTGCAAGATTGTAATGAAAAGACATGAGCAGGCTTTGTGATCAACTTGCAGGTTCATTAATTATAGACACTTTGGATTAATCACATGGTCTCATCATAGGGTGTAATTTAAGATTACAGAATACATCAGGAAGAGTCAATTCTGCATTGCACACTGCGTAAATGAGAAAAATGTCATATATTACATTTTACAAATTAACCTAATGTTGTCGCAAATAACAAGACTTCTGCTATCCAGGATTCTTACTTGAAGGAATGTCTTTTATTTGTTTGTGTCACTGAAAACCATAGTAGAGATTACAAACTTGAACCTGACTTTTAAAGGTGCTTTTCAAGGTGCCTTATGTAAAGAAACTTACTTGCTTTTACTGAGCGTTCTTCACAGGAGTAATAACTTTATTCCACACTTTATTTTGTGGAAGTATGTATACTGAATATGACGCTGAATATAGCTTTTCCTCCTGAAAGCTTTTCCATAGATAGGTGTTTGTTTTAACTGAACGGATTACTAGCTGCTTTTCTCATAAATGTTTACAGCTTCCCTCTACACGGTCAGAAATCTAAGTCCCAGTTCATCAGAGCACTGACACACCTGTACTAATGCTGTAGGTATCGTAGCTTGAAGTTAATTGATCTGATATGTGGATACTGAATATCTGCAGGTTTGAGTTGCAGTCATGGTGCTCTGTGCAATTGGCATATTGTCAGAATCTTAGACAGTGATTCCAAAGAACGTATAACTGGATACTTTTTTTTTTTCCTGGCCTTGACATATCTTCAGCGTAATGTTATATACTACATATTATGTTTGTATTTACATCTCAATTCTGTTCTTAATTCTAAATGTTGCATCCAGGAACTTCTAGTTTTCAGTTGTTAATATAACTACTGAAATTAACTGTTATGTCACAATACTGTCGATATATTATTATTACTATTAATGTTGAAATTATATTTCTCTGTCAATATTGGGACATGTTTGGGTTTTTTTAGGCTCGCTGGCAAAGTTTTTGCTTGTACAAGCTGAAGAACTGGGTGTTCATGACACTCATTAACCCCCAAATTGTATTGTATATATTGGTATAATTTGAAAATTCTTAGTCCTTGATTTGTTATTTTGTTTTTAATATGCTATATCATATTACAGTTCACGTAATTTTATTTAATTTCCTTTTCTTTAATTCAGGGTTGGGAAGAAACTGTGGATGCTGCCATTTCTTACTTGTTAAGAACTTGTTTGTCAAAGAGCTCTAAGGAACAGGCCCTGACTCTCAGCAGCCAGTTGTGCATGCCCAAAGACACTAGCAGACTGAAGAAGAACATCACCCTCTTCTGTGATAGATTGGCCAAAGGTGGTCGCCTTTCCTTAAGTACAGACTCAGCCACTCAGCAAGCTGGTGTCATGCCAGGTAAGACATGAAGTATATGTTCACAATTCAAAATATATATTTGTATATTAAAATTAAAAATTATGCACATCTGATTGTGTTAGCAGTTGGTTTCCACAACAGGTAAAAACCAAAAACTGATTGTGTTGCTGACCAGTAGAATGAGTTGGTAATAAGATAATTTTAATCTCAATTTGATCACTTATTGCTGCTGAGCAAGCAGTGAGGAGTTGTCCTAGTTTCAGCTGGAATAGAGTTAACTGTCTTCCTAGTAGCTGGTACGGTGCTATGTTTTGAGTTCAGTATGAGAAGAATGTTGATAACACTGATGTTTTCAGTTGCTGCTAGTAGTGTTTAGACTAATGTCAAGGATTTTTCAGCTTCTCATGCCCAGCCAGCGAGAAAGCTGGAGGGGCACAAGAAGTTGGCACAGGACACAGCCAGAGCACCTGACCCAAACTGGCCAACAGGGTATTCCATACCATGTGACGTCCCATCCAGTATAGGAACTGGGAAGTGGGGGCGGGGAATCGCCGCTCGGGGACTAGCTGGGTGCCGGTCGGTGGGTGGTGAGCAATTACACTGCGCATCATTTGTACATTCCAATCCTTTCATTATTGCTGTTGTCATTTTATTAGTGTTATCATTATCATTATTCGTTTCTTCTTTTCTGTTCTATTAAACTGTTCTTATCTCAACCCGTGGATTTGCTTCTTTTCCCAATTTTCTCCCCCATCCCACTGGGTGGGGGGGGAGTGAGTGAGCGGCTGCGTGGTGCTTAGTTGCTGGCTGGGGTTAAACCACGACAGGAGTGAAAAGTCCTACCTTCTTGATAGAGAAATGATTGTGGTTGCATTACTGGCTTTATGGCATATGCCTATGACTAATTATGAAGTAACAATAACACTGAATAAAAAAATCTGCAACTTTAGAAAGTACTAGTTGGCTGGGTGATAGCTCACAGAAAGCATGAAATTAAAGATGAAGCTAATTTAAGTAGGTGTTGAAGAATATTTCTAATTTGGAAAAGGAATGTAGAGAAGATTTCAGAGTGTTGCACAATGATTTAAATGAATGTCATGGAATTACCATTTTTGAAAGAAATTTTATTCATGTCCTTTTCTATATTCCTACTTCTTTAGTAACAGTGGAAGCAAAGCCACATCTTTTCTGTAGAATCTGAAGGCTAGTGTCTTTGTACTATTGCAAGACATTTTCTTCCTGCCTTTTTTCTTTTGTGAGACAGGCAATCTCTTAATAAACACCGGATACTCCTGCTGACTTGGAAGCAGGGTTTTTTTACCAGCTTTGTGCTCTGAATTTGGGTTGGATGTGCATTCAGCTTCATAGTCTCCTAGACCACATAATATCACTATGGTCTTTGGCCTCAATGACCTCTTTCTTCTACAGCAGTCTTCACATCTGTAGGGAAAAGTATATTGTATGCATGCTTCATGCTTAAAATTGGGAGTTTATTATTTTGTCTTCATGGGTATTGTTTTTGATCAAGTTTGGAGTTGTGTTAGGGCAGTATCTTGATTTTCTGTATTTATTTTCTTACATTACAAAGAATAATTTAATTCCTGTTTAATGTAATCTGAATGACCTGTGCAATGTTTCAGCAGCTCAGAAGTCCTTGTTACTATGTTCAGCCCTCCTCTGCATGTGCTACTTTAAATGATTTGGTCAAACAGCTGCAGACTGTGCTGTGGTAGAAACTCTCTATATAATTTTTCTTTAGAGTTACACTATACACATATCTGGAAGCGGACTGATAATCATGTGAAGTGAAGAAGTGACCCAGAATAAGTGTCAAGTTAGTTTTACAAATTTTTGTTAGTATTTCTTTGCAAGCCTAAAATATGTTAAGGGTATTTTATTTGTTGAACTTTGAAAAGATTATATAGGCATTGTTTTTCCGTCTCAAAATTTGAAAAGGTGTTAATAGCTGCAGTTCATCTTTTTCCACCTAAGCTAATAAGGTGAATTGATTTAATATGGAAATTCACTTCTGCCTGTTCAATTGACGAGCGTTATTGGGTTCAGGGCACTATTCAATTTGGCTATGATTATTTCTGTTAGGAAAAGAGTAAAGTTTTAAAAAATTGTAAACAAATTAGAAGAAATCTTGCTCTAGATGAAGGACCTTTGGAAAGCCATCTGGTCTCCACATTGAATATATAAAGACTAAAATTTAAAAAAACACTAAACCCACTTTTTTCTATTACATGAGGCCAAAATAACACCAAGAAGTCATGAGTGACATCTACTAGAATAATTTTACCATTGTGGTACAGGTAGACAGTTATACTACCTCTCAAATAAAAATAATACAAGGAAGAAGTACATTCCAAGCAAAACATAAGATATTTGACAGTGGGCTGTTAGCCATGTATTGATGATATGTGGGACCAGGTTTACCGTTTCATATGATGAATAGTGAAAAATTAAGTACCTGTAGGGACCTGGTTGAGACCTGGTATAGCAATGTCCCACCCAACATAAACTCTTTTAGCTATATTTGAAATGCCCTTTGGCCATGACTTACATTAAAAAGAATTAAAATCTGTAACCCAAATACAGATTCCAAAGTAAATAATTTTACTTTCAAAATTGCTGACTCTAGTGTGTAGCCCTTTTGAATATCAAATCGCCTAATTAAGAATCAAAATTATGACCTAATTAGGCTAACACTTCAGAGTATCACAAGAAGGTATCATTTAAAGAAATTATAAAACCTAATGTAACTTTCTTATGTTCACTAAGAGTGCAGCCTGAAGCCTTGATAAAAGGTTCTGTACATTTATATTTACTCATTAACTGTTGAGAGAATATGCTTTTTGGAAAAGTACGGAAGAGCTTCAAAATAAGAAATCTCATCTTCATTTACAGGACAGGCTCACTTCTGCCAAATGCTTAGAATAGCATAGTGTTTAAATAGTTACTCTCTAGCAGGATGTGCTGTATGCTTTGAAACTGTGTGGGTGTTTGTCTTTGGACAGACTGGAGATAACTGGGAGCTTTCTTGGGAGAATAAAGGTTTTACTGATGCTTTTTAAACATGTTTGTTACCTCTCTGGGTTTTCTTTGGCTATCTCGACATTGGCAGGTAGTGTGGTCTGTTAGAAGCAGATCTGCAGGGGGATGTAACTGAGGCTGGCAACATGACTTGTATTATCTATGTGTTTCTGAGGCTGTTTGAACTAGCTCTGTTCCTGTCTGATGTACTGATCCTCCATTAGCAGTCAGAGTGCTTTAGGTGCGTTCCTGGGATTCATCTGCCCAGTTAGATTCACCTAAAAAACCAAGTTCATGTGCCCAAGACCACTCGTCAGTGTGCAAACAGTGCAGTTAATGGGGATAATCAAGAATTTTGCCTCACTCTTGATTCCAGCTACCTGTTCAGTCTACACTAGGAAGAAATGGAGAATGCTGTCTTATAAAGGGGAACCAGTATACAAAATAACTATATGCTGTTGAGTAAAGAGCTCTTTGATAATGCCTATAAAATTGAGGAACTCCTTCTCCCAGTTCTTAAAGGATGGAACAGGAATAGGTAGAGGAAAATGAGGTAGAACTATACATGGAGAGGGAGATGTTGAGAATTGAATTTGTATCCAAGTATTTATGGTTAAATATTGGATGTTAATGTAGGGGAAAGTTCTTCAGGATGTTTAAGCTCCAAGCCAAGCCAAAGATGGTCCCGTAATTATTCAGTAGTGTAGCTGTCATTAGCTTGAGGATTTTGTTCAATGCCACTTTTTCTTGAGCCCATTCTTTTTCTTAATGGTGGAAACTCCTTTTTCTATAGCAACCAACTTTTAAAAAATTTGTTTAAAAGTACCTAGGACCCTTCTGGCATTGCAGCACTATAACAGTAAGCTGCATTTCTAGAAGCTATATTTAATATGTTCAAGATGGTGTACCCTGAAATCTAGAGAAATTGCCTGAAGCCACATCAAAAAGCTGATGATTATCTTCAAGTGTGCAACTATTTGAAAGATACCTTCAGAAGATAGTTATCAGTATTTGTAGTTAATTCAAGAGTATATGTTAGAGGTATGCCATGGTCTCTGCTGGGTCTGGGTTTGTTCATTATTTTCTTTAACGGCTTCAGTGATGGAATATGGAGCATGAATGTTAAAATTGTGGTTTTGCAACAAGCTAGCAGTAGTTTCAAACACACTGAAAGAGCAATAACTCTGACCTTGGTAAATCAGAGGAATGATCTGAAATCAGTAAGATGGTGTTTAGTCAACATAAGTGCAAAGGACTCTGGCAAGTAAGAATCAGACAAACTAAAAATTGAGAAATAATTCCATAAGCACTGGTGCCATAGGATTGACTCCTGGGGGCTATAGTGGACCAGCAACTGAATAAAAGTCAGCAATATGATCCCATTAAAGGCGAATTCCAACTTTGGGATGTAGTCATATGACTTTTAATGAGGATATAAATTATTTCTTTCTGTCCTTCATGAGAAAGATTCAGTTGAAATTACAGGGTAACACAGTTTAAGGAAAACTTAGACAAATTGAATAGAGTTCAGAGAAGAGCACAAATATTATAAATGATTGAAACAATTTTGCTTTCTCTTTCTTCTGAGGGAAAGAGAAAGAGAAGGTTGAGGAGGGATATGATAGTTTTCCAGTATGTAAAATGTTCTTAGAAGAATGATTAAAAGTTAATCAGAATCATTGGCTAAATATGTTTATAACTGTAAGCCACATCAGGCTGTATCATGTACTGTGTTGCCTTTGGCAATGTGTAAACGGTTGCATGAGAGGAATGGTGAGGGGCTTAGGGAGTGGTGCGAACCCAAAGTGTGGGTCAGTGCCAGGGAAGTGCTGGGGAAAGGTGCTGTAGACCACCCAGGTTGTCATGTATTGAGTTTAATGGGTGTGAGAACTTAGAGCATAAATCCTGATGACCTGCAGTGAATTAATTTTGTAGCTTTTAAAGGTCTCTTATAATATCTGTGTGTTTTGCAGGATTGCTTTGAAAACCTTAAGCAGTGTCAGCTGTGGCTGTTTGGAGGCTTGTTCAGGTGTCAGTCTGATTGGAGCTCTATTTGCAGTATTGCCTCACCCATATTTTGGGTATCTCAGCTACTCTTTGGCTAGAATGTGATTCTGCTTTTCCTATAGTAGTTCCTGGTGTGCAAATGGCACCTGTATTGGTTCAACGTTTTGTTCAAGCAAGGATTTTTAACTTTATATTAGGACTTTTTTTTCTTTAAACCATCCTTTTTCTTCTACTTTTTTTTTTTTAACTGGGCTTCAGTAATTTTTTTCTCCTTTTTGTTTGGTTAGGAGATCTTTGTATTGTGCTTTAGCATGATTTGCTTACACAGTTCAATATAACTGGAGCAGTAGAGAAAATACTATTTTAATGTGAAAATCAGTTACTGAGTACTGTGTCACTGAAATCCGGGGAATGCCAGACTGTCATCTCCTCGGGTCAACTGAATCTTCAGAACTGAAATCAAAAGCAAAAGGAGGAATATTTTGCATCCAGGAAATAGGATTTGCAAATAGTTTTGTGTAAGTGTAATATTTAAGATTTATATAAAAGTAGAGCTAGAAGTCAAGCCAACTGCCCATCTAGTTTTCTCCTCTGTGTTGTGATGGGGTTAGTGTATCCAGAGTATCAGTGACAAAGTTTATCTGAACTGTTAAACACCTTGGACAAGGCTGAACAATATCTCTTGATAGCTTATATGGTAGCTTAGTGTCCTTATTGGAAGGTTTTCCTAATATTTGATATATGTTTTTTTCCTGCAAATCAAACTGGTTTATTGTGAATATTGAAGGTGGAGGTGGCAATTAATGATGTTCTTTATAATGGTAAAAGCTTTGGAAGATTTTTATCCCTTCAGTATATCCCTTAAGTAACTTTTTCTTTCGTACTAATTGTGACTAAATTATCCCAGTCTTTTCATGATGACTTGCAATTCTTACTGCTTGTTTTCCAAAATGGAATGCTCTTCCTTTTGTCTATAGCAGGGAGTATACCCTGCTATACTCTGCTCCATCTCAATCTCCAGACCCTTTCCTATGCATTTGTTGCCAGATGTTTCCCATTCTGTATTTATACGTATTACGTTACTTTTCTAAGCATGGTAGTATATACTTGACTTGACACTTTGTCTTCATAGCTTTTTTAATTTATCAAGTTGATTATAATTCTGCTTTGTATAATCATGATTCTATCATTCAGATTATGAATGGGTAAATGCTAACTTTAAAGACAATGTTCTTTACCACATTAAATATACATATGCACCCAGAATGTATTCAAAGTCATCCTTTGGAAGAAAAAAGTTTTTCTAGTTTGCTTTTTTTTTTTTCCTTGCAAAAGCTTATAAAAACCTCTTTACAAAATCCTGTACTGATATCCATGAGTGAATATCGCCTATTCTGAAGCTGTGCTTTTAACTGGAAAACTGGGATGCAACAGAATGTGTCATATTCCTTAAGGAACTCTCTGTTTACATGCTACTAAACTTGAGGAGAATGTCAGGATTAATTGGAAAAACATGTGGATTTGAGTTCCTGGAAGAGCAATATTCATTTTTTTTTTTATATCTATATAAAAGATATAAACATTGCTGCAAAGTTCTTAGTATACAGAGAGTGTACTGTAGAGAAAGACTAGTAATAGTTTGTTTGATCTGAAAAAATAGGACTTTTGTTGTTGCAAATTGCTCTCTTACACTGTTAATTATCAATTCTTCGTTGGTCATTAGAGGAAAGGAACAATCAGTATAACTCAGGTATTCTCAAACTTCATAATGTGGACTTTTAACACAGAATGTCTTGCAAAATGTAGTGCCTGCCATTTGTGCTCACACAGATTCCCGTCTGTCGTGGTAATGTTATCTCAGTAGCAACTACAGTAATTTTTTGCCTTGAGAAGTTAGAAATTATTCAACAGTAATTTAGCAGCCCAAAGAGGGCACAGAAGACAGCACCAATGACTAGACAACGCTTTTGAACTACCAGCAGATATTCTTAAAATCACGGGAGGTGGTTTGAAAACTTTTCCTGTGACTTAAGTATTGTGAGCCTGAGATCATGGTGCATCAACAGCTTTGTATAGCCCCCCATGCTGGTGCAGAGAAGTGTATAAAAATTGCCAATATAATTTTTTCTCATAGATGTGACACAAGTCCAGTGGTGTTTATCTCCACAGAAGAATATGGTCCATTATGAAGTGTGATTCTCACTTAAGATATTTTCCATATGTTGTCTGTAACAATAAAATACTAAACTATTTTTTTCCCTTTAGTAACCCTTAAAATAATGCTTTTAGATTTTTTTTTCTTATTTTAGTTTAAATATATTGTGTATTCATAAAGCTTTTTAACAATGCTTATTAAATCTTTGTAAGGAAAAATGAAAGTAAAGTTTTATTCACAAAGCTTGCTGCAAGGATTTTGTACACCTCAAGATTGGTCAGTACTGATTGATGGAACTGGTAGTCCACTGAGGTCAGTGGAAACTGTCATTGACCAAATTAGATTCAGCATTTTACCCATCTTTTTCATAGTGTTTCTCACCTGTTTCCACTATTTCCCGAGACAGTGCCATTTACAAAAGTGTCTAGAGGACATTGGTAAGTATCTGTGATCTCAGGAATCTAAACCTTAATAAAAGTGCCTATTTCTCATTGAAAGTCAGTTTGCTGAGGAATTTTTTCTTAAATGTACCCAGAGGCTTTTAAAGCACACTTATAAAACACTGCATGCCAATTCATTCCTATGGATTTGTTGGCTCAGGCCCTTAAATATGAAATGACATTAACTCACTTTAACTGTTGCAATGAAAACTCTAACTCCTCTTTTCTAGCTTCTATAAAATCATACAGGTTGTATGATTTTAAATCAATAATAATCAATATTTTTTATTATTATTTAAATGAATATTAATCAATAAAGTACCTTGAAACACCAGTTCCCCCAGGAAGTGGGTTGTTTACTAAGAGTGAAAACATATCTTTTTTTAATGTGTAAGATGATATAAAAAAGACTGAACTCTGCATTTAAACAGAAAGAGAAGATTTTTTCTTATATTTGCTGGCTAAATTTATTTGTTTAATATATATATATGAAGTATAGCTATGTATCACTAAAGTATCATATTGATTAACCTTCATTTTCTTAAGTGCTCAAAATTTATAGACATATTTATCGGATTCAAAAATTAATGTATGTTTGCATTTTAACAAGTACATGTTTTTTCTCACTTGCCTGTAGAAGCTGGGGTTCCCATACTCAGATAAAGGTTTCTCTGTGTGAAGTTGTGTACTACTTGCATTGAAACCAAAACAGGTCCATCATCACTGTATCAGTTTTTTCAAACTTCCCATACTTCTCATACTGCCTGAAGGCAAACAAACATTTGGTAAAATGTGTACTTTTTATCTTCTCGTTGTAGTTCTTCCTTCTAGTAAGGCTACCAGTATGGCTCTGCTTTGTTTGGTTTTCTCTGGTTTTCCTCAATAATTTTTTTGCATTTCTCCTCTCTACGCTACCCTTCAACTGGTTTCTTTCTCCATACTGTGCCTTTTGATGTCCATACAACTATATGCGCAGTTCCTTTACTGTGATAATTGGAGCAAGTAGCTCTATCACTAGCTACCCAAGGGAGTAAATGACTCTGACAGTGAGAGGTAGCAATAAAAGGTTAGAAAGACAGTTTTCCCGGTCAGCTGTCAATCTGGGTGGCCCAAAGCAGTAACTGCAGAGAAAATCCTGTGGTACTAGTGTGGATCTATCTGGCAATGTGATTTTAGCAAGGTTCGACAAAGGCGTAATGGAGATTAAATCCATAAACAGCGTGATCACTGTGTACTTCTCTATCCATTTTGTGCAGCTCTGCATGGCTGAGCTGTTGTGCCAGTTTAAACATAACTTTCTTCTCTCCATCTGATTGCAGATGATAATCACATGAGGATGATAATAAGAACAAAGAAGTTGCCATAACTCTTACAGCCCTTAGCATTGTCATGCATTTCTGTTACATCGTGTCATGCCAGCTAATAATGAGACATGATATGGTATATAATGGAACATGATACAGTGCTGCAACTTTAATGTGACTTCTAGTTCTCCATGTTTAAAGTATTTTTGCAGAAATTTATCAGCTGTTCATGACGAACAGTTCTATCTTAATATAAAAGCCTAGAAATAAGCAAATAGTAATATATCAAACATTTTAAACTAATTACTTGGGTTCTATTTTTGAGACTAAAATATATCCCTTGCCCCATAAAGCTGATTTAATGAAAAGGAAGGGGAGTAGCAAATCATTAGGGAGAATTTTGGGAGTGCTTACAGCAACAAGATTTTGTGGTTGCTCAAGAAAAGCTTAAGAACAGCTTGGTGGAGCCAGAAACATTGATTGTTTGGCTCTCTGATGTGAATCTTTACTCTTTGTAACTTCTTTCCATTGTAACTTTCTTTACTCTTTAAAGCTTTTATTTCTATTGTTTTAGTAACTTTGGTAATTTATTTCTGCGGAAAGGAAAATTGAACTATACAGAAATTAAGTGACTTTCCCAAGGTCATACCATGAGTCAATAACACCTGTGTATAAATAGAATTCAAATATGCCCTGCAGTCTTGTGTCATAGCTTCTATGTACAGTTGTTTTTAGGTGTTTTACTATTAAAACACAGGTTACAGATTAATAGATTTTGGTGACAGCTTGTCTTGCAACCTGCTATGTCATTATGCACGATTCAGGTGAACACATTTAAAAATGGAACTCTAAATATCAGATATGGGAAGAGAGTGAGGAAGAATGTCTGAGGTGGTCTTTAATTTTAATGAATTCAATCAAATTTCATCAGCTTGCTGGACTCAAATGGTGGTTCTCCAAGTGGTTAATTTTCAGGGATTACATAAACAATGGTAAAGCATTGGAATTAATTTTCTTCTTGAAAAGAAGCTACTAATAGAAAATACATTTTTTTTTTTCCAGGACATTCCAAGATACCAGTATTGTGAAAAGAGGCAAAATAAGGTGGAAGTGTAACAAGACACATTTGTGTGCAGGGTTGTGAAAAGGTTTTATTATGTTGTTTAGATAATCTCTCCCCCTCAATTGATATTACAGCTGGCAAAAACCACAGAGGGAAGGAGTACAAAGGTTAAGAAGGCTAAAGCAATAACATTTTTTTTTTAATGAATAATTTAAAGAGGAAAATGTCATGCATAATGAATAAAAAAGAAATCCCGCTTGAGATTTGGGATTCATTCATTTATTGTACTATGAAATTTAGTTGGCAGCATTGCAATTCCAACTTGCCTCATCTAAGTACAGTTAGGATCAACACATTAGTGCCTTGATGTGTACAATCCTATTGCTGGCTCTTTGCATTGAAATCCATTAAATTTTAATATATCCTACTTCAGTATAAGTGGTCACAAATGATTCATGATGTTGAAGTAAGCTTTTGGTGAAAATAATTGTCAGTTGAAAGAATTTCCTCTAATGATCATGCTTGTCAGTGGGCTTTATTTTTATGTTGTTTGAGTCCTTGAGAGACCACAAGCAGAAATAAACTTCTAAAATCTGCACTAATAAGCTAATTGTTCAAAACTATGGAAAAAGTGCTGCTAAAGGAGAAATTGTACAGCCTCTGACCTTCCATTTCAGAAGACTCAATAGTAGCAAGTACAACAGTAAAAGTAAGACCTAGATAGTTATTTTAAGAGGCTGTAAAAAATGATGTAATCTATTTTTACATGAAGCCAAACTTTAATAATGTAGCATAATCCTTTTATTTAAGATATGCTATTAATGGGGAGTCAGTCTTGTATGTCCAGTCATACTTTGGATTTCCACTTAACAGGTTTCCCTTGGTTCCTTTAACTTTTCATTTCCTGTGATACTTCAAGAACAGCCTATATGATGGAGTGCATTGGTATTCATACATGAGCTGTAGGCATTTTAAGAGCGTAATTAGCTCTGCAGTTTAGGCGGCATTAATTGTCCTTTCCAGCCCCTATCTAGACAAGCCCACCACAAAATTACAGCATATTTATCCACAAAAAGGTATTGCAGGAGAGATATTACAGAGGGAGGAAGGGTGGGGGTGGAAAATAATTTCCAGGTTATCCTTCCTCTCTTAAAATGCTGCAAACAAGTTCTTTGGGAGCCTGTCCTTTTTTTTTTTTTTAATATGCATGTGCAACATTTCTCTTAAGTTGATTGTTAGTATTTCTTTTAATGTGATATGTAGCTTAAGCCAGAATATGTCAAGGTTAAAGGCTTATTCAGTTTCTTCTGACTGGAAGTAGCATCCAGTAGCCAGCAGAGAGGCAACTGTTTATGCATCAGGAGATGGTGTGGCTGTTACTTCAGGTACCACAACCCATTTGTTTTGCATTTGCTACTTTTCTTTGTTTTCTAAAAAAATTTCATATTTAGGTTGAGTAAACCTGACTCTTCTCTTATGCTGCCATTAATTAGATGCATCTTAGCTGAAATTGCTAGTGTTACATTATTCTAAACTGTTACAAGAAAGTGTGCCCAGAATGATTTTTGTTTTGTATTATCACTGAATTTGGCTTACAGCTTTTGAAGGGAAAAACTCTTACTCCATATTTCGTTTGGTCCTCAATTTAAAAAAAAAAAAAAAAATTAAAAAAAATCACTCAAGTTATGATGGTATTAATGTTTTTTCTCAATATTCAGATCTTTTTAAAATGAAGTAAAGGTGTCTGTGTATGTGGGATTGATTTCATCATTTTTATTATGTAGGCAGTGTAAGTAACATGTATGAGTCTGGAACTCTGTGGTGAATTAGCAGTGCAAAATATATGTGTATTTCACTAACACCACTTATAATGTATTTGCTCTTCCACATGACCATAAAGGAGTCTAATAAATCTAAACCTAGTGAAAATTTCATATTTTGTACATGCAGAACTGATTTTTCAATTACTTCAGAGTTTTTTAGAGCCTAATCCAAATCCTGATGAAATCTATGGGAGTTTTTCCATGGACTTCAGTAAGTTTTGGCTCAGGCCTCCAGTTTTCAATTTTTCAAATAGATTTGCCAAAAATCTGCAGAGCCAGGCACTTGGAAAGTTTTTACTTGCAAAGTACAGCTGGTTTTGAGTTGCATACAGAAAAGTTCCCAATGCTTTTCTGAAACAAAAAAAGTAATTTTAAAGGTCTTATAACTTTAGTAGGTAAAAGAGTGGCTTTAACATTTGAAGCTGAAATTGCCTTGGGTCTTAGTCTAAGCATGACAAATTCTATGCTAGAAGATTATTTTTTAAATGCATAACTATATAATAACAAAGCTTAAAATTACAGTCTTATTATAAGTTTAGCTAAAATTGTCTTGGTTGTGAGTTTCAGAGAGCCAGGGATGTCTGTCCTAATAAATGATTTATTTTTTTTGCTGCGATGGAAAACTATGCTGCAATTAAAGAATAATTCCCCAAGGTTAACTACACTAATTTGAGACAGAGCTCTTGAACTTCAGGGAACATATTAGGCAGCCAGATCCATCTGGTGATGCAGGGCGGTTTTTGCTGCCTCTGGGTGGTTGGATCACCGGACTTGGAGGTAGATGTGATTGGACAGGCTGGGTTTTAGAGAGCATGGGGCACAGCCTCAGCAAGCATAGCTCGTGCCCTTACATATCAGCCTGAGATTAAAATAGTGGTGTTTTAAGGTAGCGTCTTGGGTTATGAATGGCAGCCAATGAGGTGTAGAATCTCTCTCAATTTCCCTTTTTTTTGTTTTGGTTATTTGAGTGATCAACTCCAGCACAGATAGGATGCAGGTCTGGCTGCAGTAAAGCTCCTCAGTAGCTACATTACGAATTGCCCCCCCCCCGCCCCTGGTCTTGATGGCTTTTTCTTAGGGAGAAAAACCGTGACATATTCCTGAATCCAAATGCCTGACATTGTTACAAAGTTGTGCATCATCAGTATTGAACTTGCAGATATTTTTTTCTTAATTTTTAAAGAATGAAAGCATTTTGGAAGACCAGTCATGTTTATGACTGTTCCACATTTTGTGAGGAGTCAGCTGTTAGTCTATTCATGAAGCTGGTATCGGTGGTTCAGCTAGTGTTCATATGGTAAGTGAAGGTCCATAACTTCATGTTTTCCTTGTGCTTGTGTTTACTCAGATTCATCCATCTCTAATAATTTGATCTGGTATTTGAGCTGGAAAATGTAATGAAATCAAACATGAGATGCTTCATGACACTGGCAGATTTGAAAGTTCTTTAAAATAGTTCTTTTTTTTTTTCTAATGGTGTGTCCTGGGTTCAGCTGGGATAGAGTTAATTTTTACAGGAACCTGGGAGGTGGGGGGCATAGCCGGGGCAGCTGACCTGAACTAGCCAAGGAGCTATTCCATACCATGTGACATCATGCTCAGTATATAAATGGGGAGCGGGCTGGGGGGAGCACTCTCGACTTTCGGTGGGGGAAGTGGCGGAGCGTCGGGTTCCGGGTGGTGAGCAGTTGCACTGTGCATCACTCTTTTTGTATATTCTTTCATTAGTACCGTTGTTGTTGTTGTAACTTCTCTTTTTTTTTTTTGGTGTTGTCCCAGTAAACTGCCCTTATCTCAACCCTCGAGGTTCCCTTTTTTTTTTTTCTTTTCTCTCCTCCGTCTCCTCCCTATCCCACCGGAGGGGGGCGGGAGGAGCGAGCGGCTGCGTGGTCCTTTGTTACCGGTTGGGCTGAAACCACGACATGGTGTCACTGGCTGAATCACAAACAGTGGTGATAAGGGGGCAAGCAAAAGTGAAAAGCTACATAAACTTGAATCTCTAAGGTTTTGTTTTGATTCAGTCACACTTTGAGGCAAAAATTTAGCTCATGCTCTGCTAATTAGAATGTTGCTAAAGCACTAATAAAAAAATAATATGTAGTTAACTAAATAATGCTAAAGTACTTTCTTGTAGTATTATAAAAACCTTCAACAAACTGGTAAAAACCACAAGCTTGATGAGTTTCATGGAATTAACATGGTAGGCTGCATATCTGTTGGGTGTTTGCTGTGTATTGTAAGTGCAAATACCACAACAGGGTGCATTGCCAGTAGCTCTCTGTCTTTTGATGCAAGATCTACTTTATTAATTCTGACCTTAACCAAAGCTTGATTGTTATTCCAGTTGAAGAAAACTAGTTAACTGTAGATTAGAGTTATCAGCAAAAGGGGTATTACTTCAAAGTTGGGATATGATCAGGGGGATGTTCCACTGTATTAATTGAGTTTCAATTTTAATGACCTACTGTCTTCTGTGTAACAATAACCAGCTGTGCCACACTGTGTTTCAAAGAACATTTACTCAGCCTTTAAATTTACCATTAGAGATCAAAGAGGTCTGATGTATGTGGATGATGAAGGATGCCTCATTTTGAATGGATGGCTGAACAGAAATAGTGCAACTATAGGGTAATAAATATTATGAACAACCTTTTTTAATGTAAGTTATGTGGTGCTGAACTATATTAAATTTTATAGTGGCACTGAGAAATCTTTCACGATTATCTTAGAACTGTACCAGAGTACTGATAAGCATATGTTTCTTCTAGCACTTTTTAAAAATAAACTTTTCAGTCAAAACTGAGGGTTTTTTAAGTAAAAATAATTGCTGGTGACATTTTTGAAAGCAGCTTAGAAATAAATGGATGCTTGAATTACACATAGGAATTTGTGGAGGACATTTAAGAATAAAGCCTGTCTGAATGATCAGACTGTTTCCTTCTAATCTTAAAATCTATTTAAATAGATATGAATTAATAATTCCTGGTTTTTATCTTCTCTAAAATGGAAAGGGTTTCTTGTAACCAGAGTAGTCATTAGGGGTATTAGGTTGCTGTTCAGGCATACTTAAATGAAGGTATAAGCTGACATTCTCATTTCAGTCAGGTCATTGATAAAGCAGGCACTAATGTGACAGGAGTTACACGGGAGATTAAAATTAGTGGAATAAATTATGTTAGATATCCTGGGTCTGATTATGTTCTACCATAAATTGTTGAGAAGAAGGAAATTCTATGGACTAAAGTAGAATCCAGCCAGATATGATGAGGTAATTAAAGAGGTTAAGATCTAGCAAGGGCCGTATTGTTTGTTATAGATAGGATTTTCCTGTGTTCCTGTGATTCTATCCTAAAAGTCCTTCTGAAAGTAAGACAGGTTCTTATGATGCCTGTGGTAGTAAACAACTGCCATGTTTCCCTACAAAAGCACTGTATTGGCAGAATTAATGCTTTGCAATACTTTCCCAGTCTGAGGACAACAAATTAACTGGTTCTGCTTGATTATTTCATTTAATTAGTTATCAAGGGAAAAATGCTTGTTGTGCAATCTTACAACACATTTCTCAAATATTTCCAAATAAAAAGTACTGGTATCTATGTAAAAAAAGAGCCTTTATTTTTGGTTGTCTTTGCAGCACATTAAAACCAGAGTTTTGTTCCAGTTTAGTGCAAAATTGATTCTCGTCGATAACTTGATTCTCTCTGGCTATTGAATTGCATATACATGAGATCATTTTGGTTAGTGTAGTTACAGTGTATACTGCAAACCATGTCAAGAAATATAAGAGGTGTTCAGTTACACTGTTCATGGTAAGTCTACTCTGAATTTGAGTCCATGCTATGTAGAAGATATTCCTTCAATTGTGTGCTTCACTGAAAAATAGGAAGCTTTCTGCCACACAACATTGCCAACCCAAGAAAGCATTTTATTTCTTGGTTCAAACCATTCCTTTTTAATGCAGGTATGCCACTTCAGCAGGTATGAACATCAGTGGTTGGTAATGGGTGTTGAGGGAGTGATAAATACTCATTTGCTGACCAGTGGTAAGGTTATGCTAAGGAGAGCTTTGGTACATCTGGCTTTTTGCTAAGGTGAAAGATGGATATTTGTTGTGGATGCTGTTTGATTATGTTGTAATATTTTTGGCGAGTCAACAGTTTACCTTGGTAGAATGAAAAAGGAATAGAGGTATATACAATTAAGACTCACCATGATAGGTTGCATTAAGAAATTCTTGGCAGGCACAGCAGTCTGGTCCTTCTGAACAGTGAAATAATTGTTTTGATCAACAAGATAAGGCTGAAATCCTGGCCCCATTAAAGTCACCGGGAGTTTTGCCATTGACTTAATTTAGTCAGGATTTGTCCTGTTTACTTGACAGTACTGTATGTTACTGTTTTATGCTTATTCATGTAGTGGTTGGTAACCTTCTGACTTAGCACAACACATGAGAGTGAACTCTGAAGCAGATTTCTTTTAAAAGTACCTTCAGAGTTTGAATTCACTTCAGGTGGGTTTTCATTCAGTATGAGGACAAAAAGGAAGGTACAGAAGATGTTTTTTAGCTCATTGCGGATTTGGTGTTAGTAGAAAGGAAGATAGAAATACACAATTATGTTCTGGGAGGAAAAAAAACTGTTAGAGGACTGTAAAAGCCTCATTTTTTTTCCTGTAACTTTGGTGCAATGACAGCAGTGCTATCCTCTTGTCTTCATGACAAGTACAGAGATAAAAGCATAAAGAAAATACGAAAATTACATTGATTCATTTCTATTAATTCCTACTGAGCACCAAACAGGAAACACTCAGCATGTGGTATTAATAGCTGTACCAACCCCTTTTCAAAGGCTGACTTTAGCAACTGCCACAAAATGTGAACTTGAAATACTGTATTTCCCCTAGTATTTTTTTTTTTTTTTTTGGTTGAAATTTTCAAATGAGGAGAAGCTAAGGATCTCTTGGGGAAGACAAGAAATACAAAGAATTTGAATGTACCTTGTTAATTACAATTATAATTGTATATTATATTTGATGCAACTCAAATATAAAGAATCTAGTGATACATTACTGCTTACACCATAGGCTGTAACAGAAAGGGCCTCTTGTGTAACTGGTACTTAACAAATTCAGCCATTTAGCTGGTGCACAAAAAATACAACGAATGTTAGAGAGTTCACAGGATAAAATGAACAGTCTGCTGTAAGTAGCATTTCATGTTAGAGAAAGTGCAGATGCTGCTGCTAGTTGTATTATATTTCCATAATCAGTGATAGATAACAAGAATTGTTTAACAATCCATATCCTTATGTATGCACTTAAGCTATGGGCAGATCGATAAAAAAGCATTAAGACTGGTGCCAGCTGAAGATATTATACCTGCAGGCTATTTGACTACATAACGGAAACTAAATCTGGATTTCAGTAACTCTATTTAGCAAAATCATTATCTAAACAATGTCTTTTCCAATTTCTCTTTTAGTTCTGGGCCATTTAGAACGGGAAAGTCTATACTCAGTCAATGGAATTTCTTGTTTAGTATTTCTAAGAAATAATTTTGCTGTATATGAAGGAAGTATAGCTAGTGTCTTAATGTAAATGTTGTAGTGCTTCATAATAATAAATTCCTGAGTTCATCTGTGAAATGGCAGTTAGTTATACATAGAAGAAACCTTCATGAGCATGTATTGAAATGACTGCTCAATTAAAATAAGCTTTCTCAAGTCTTTAAAATCCTATAATGTATTGTCATGTACTCATAGAGTGTTGAGGTATGTGTTGCATTATAGATACTGGTCTGATTTCATAAATTTTACATGAGGAGGAAAGTACCTGTAGGGAGCCGTTTGTTGAATATGATATCATGAACAAAATTTGAAGTTTCAGAACAGGCCAGAGTTAAAAAAACCTTTTAAACACGGTCAGAGCCTGATCCTGAGCTGAATCCTCAATGTAAAGTCCTCAACTCTCAAGAAAGACTACTATTCCTCTGCTTTACTTGGTATTGTAGATATGACCAATTAAAGCAAAGGGACAAAGAACACTTTTTTACCAACAGAATGTATCCTTGGCCTTTGGTCATCCAGTGTACGAAGTCATTAAGCTTATTTTATGGAGGGGACCCGAGCCAACTTACACTGTGTTTCAGTCATTTTGAGTAGGCAAAAAAATCAGAATGCGACAGACATTCAGTGAGCTTGACTCTACAACAAATTCTTTATAAGAACACAGACTTCTAATGGAAGGAAATTAAATAGCATGATGTTTACATAGTGGGATTTTTTGTGGGGTGTGGGGTATGTGTTTTGTGGTTTTTTTGTTGTGTTTTTTTTTAACAGAAATTGTCTCCCATCAAGTTATTTCTTTTAATGAAGGAATTCGGGTCTTACTGAGGTCAGGATGAATTTTGGTGCTGTCAGAGTAAAAGCTGATATCAAGTGAGACCAAAAAAAAAAAAAAATCGGTCAAAAAGATGTAATTGATTTTTCATATGAAATATTTCTGCTATCTAATAATATAAAGAGGGTAATGTTTGATAGTGTTTGTAGTCAATTTGACTCTAAAATATACAGAATAACTTTATTGTGCACATTGTGGGGACTAAGAAATTGCTCATGCTATTATTAATCTTTTGTTAAAGCACACTGTCAAAAGAAGTTAATATAAAAGATCATAGGTTTGATGGCAGCAAACTACAGTTAGATGGTCTTTGGTTTGCCACTCAGATATAGGTGTTTGGCGTTAAGTTGGTTTCTTTCAAGTGATGTACAAGTAGAGGAGAAAAATATATATGATATGTTAGTGCTGTGGCTAGAGGGTTTAAAGAAGAGGTGGAATTTAAAAAAAAAACATTAAAGGATAAGTGACATTGCTGAAGTATAGGAGGAGCAGCAGCCACAGTGCTATTTTAATCAGTACCTTCATACAGAAAAGTCCACTAAATAATTTAAAGCATATCCACATTTGCAAAAACCTAGCTTCATTTGAGAATGGTTTTAGACAGTAAAAGCCAATTTCAAATAATGTTCAACTTGACCTTCCAAACCACTTAGTGTTTATGGTCTAGAATTAGGGATTCTAGCATGTTCTTTTTGTCTAGTTCTGTAACATGGTGTATTGGGTTTGCATGGTGGGTGGGCTACAGGTGTGGCTTCTGTGAGAAGCTGCTAGAAGCTTCTTCCATGTCCAATAGAGCCAATGCCAGCCGCCTGCAAGACGGACCCACTGCTGGCCAAGGCCGAGCCTATTAGCAACAGTGGTAGTGCCTCTGGGATAATAGATTTAAGAAGGGGAAAAACGTTGCTGCGCAACAAAAACTGCAGCAGGAGAGAGGAGTGAGAACATGTGAGAGAAACAGCCCTGCAGACACCAAGGTCAGTGAAGAAGGAGGGGGAGGAGGTGCTCCAGGCGCCGGAGCAGAGATTCCCCTGCAGCCCATGGGGAAGACCATGGTGAGGCAGGCTTTCTCCCTGCAGCCCATGGAGGTCCACAGTGGAGCAGATATCCACCTGCAGTGCATGGAGGACCCCACGCGGGAGCAGGTGGATGCCTGAAGGAGGCTGTGACCCTGTGGGAAGCCCACGCTGGAGCAGGCTTCTGACAGGACCTGTGGCCCCATGGAGAGAGGAGCCCACGCTGGAGCAGGTTTGCTGGCAGGACTTGTGACCCTGTTGGGGACCCATGCTGGAGCAGTCTGTTCCTGAAGGACTGCAGCCCGTGGAAGGGACCCACGCTGGAGCAGTTTGTGAAGGACTGCAGCCCATGGGAAGGACCCACTTTGGAGAAGTTCATGGAGGACTTTCTCCCGTGGGAGGGACCCCATGCTGGAGCAGGGGAAGTGTGTGAGGAGTCCTGCCCCTTAGGAGGAAGGAGCGGCAGAGACAACGTGAGATGAACTGTCCCCAACCCCCATTCCCTGTCCCCCTGTGCTGCTGGAGGAAGAGGTAGAGAATTTGGGAGTGAAGTTGTGCCTGGGAAGAAGGGAGGGGTGGGGGGAAGGTGTTTTAAGATTTGGTTTTATTTCTTATTACCCTACTTTGATTGGATTGGTAATAAATTAAATTAATTTCCCTGAGTTGAGTCTGTTTTGCCCATGATAGTAATTGGTGAGCGATCCTTCCCTGTCCTTATCTCAACCCACAAGCCTTCATTATATTTTCTCTCCCCTGTTCAGCTGAGGAGTGGAGTGATAGAGCAGCTTTGGTGGGCACTTGGTGCCAGCCAGGGTCAACCCACCATGCACATGGGTGTAGTGTTACTCAGAGTAGTTATAAACTGCAAAAACATGTTTTAGACCTTGGGAATTCTTTATTATAGCTTGAAGCTCTAATTACGAACTGGATTCTTTATGGCTTTCATAAACAAGCCTAGCTTGTTGCTGAAAAGCCTCTGTATTGATAAATCTGTCACTTAAGAGTCACTGAATTCTCCTTGGAAAGAAACCTAAAGATTAATATCACTATATATGAGAAAAAAGTTGTACTATTTAGGAATTCTAAAACGTATATGAGAAAAAAGTTGTACTATTTAGGAATTCTAAAACGTTCAGCCTCACAATTAAGGAAAGGTTGATCTTTCCATACTACACTGTAGGGAAAATGGCATATTTGAGATAAATCGAGGATCAGATGTTTTGTTAATCAAATATAGAAAGTTTTCAGAAATGCTATAGGGTAGATACTATAGGTAGTAAATACTAAATTCAAATTGTGTGACGAAATCTGTCTTTAAGTGACAGGTTCCTATGCATAAGATCTCATTTATGATTTCCATTGTGGATCATAGGGAGAACACTGAAACTGAGACCCAGTCATGTTGCTGTTTTTTCCTGTGCATAAAGTGCTGTGTTATGAAGCATGTGTATATTAGATGAGATTACTGACAAGAAGAGGTTTTCAATTACACTTAAAGAAGGTCAGAATGCAGTGGTACACAACAAGCCTGTGATTTTTCTCCCTAAGATAAATGAGAAAAAAACCCCACTTTTTGACATTTCCATTACTTCACATCATTACTTAATTCTGATGTTATGAAATACTCTCAAAGACCCTTTGGTCAGGTCCACCCTCTTCTTGCTGCATGCCCAAGAGCTTTTTTTGGCTACCATATCCACTGGAAGACATTTCTTTCACATTTCCTGTATCACCAGCTTTTTCACCAGCACAGAAGCAAAATGTGGGAAAACTGTTGCTCTTTAGACATGTCATATAATATACACTGTGTTTAGTTATTGCAAAAGTATTGAAGTCCTGCACTTAAATGGAATGGAGTGCCTCCTCCTTTGTATACACTTGTGTTGCATTACTGGAGTTATTTTTGAACTGTTTTCATGTTTAAGAATGGAGGACTTGTTAAAGGAAGGCTTGGATGGGGCCTCATGCTTCTTGAAGGTGCCTGATGATAGTAGGAAAGGAAGTGGAGGGAATTTGTGTGACATATAATAACATGGTAAAATCCTTTTTTCTGTGTCAAATACCAGAACAGGTTGCCCAGACATGTGGTGGAAATCTCTCTTTTGGAGATGCTTGGAACTCCTTTTGATAAGTCCTAGAGCAACCTGATCTAGCTGGACCTGGTCTGATTAGGAGGTTGGATTAAGCAACCTCCAGAGGTCCCTTGTAACAAATTATTTCATGATTCTCATGATTAGCCTTTGTGCGTTTTACTGTTGTGTTTTCAGCTAGATGAGTTTCTAGATCTGATGTATCACAGAACTTCAGGTGTACCTTTGTGCCAGCACAGAGGACATAACAGGGACCAAAAAATAGGCTCACATGACTGGCTTAAAATATCTGTAAAGCTGCAGTTTGAGATTCAGTTTTATCACTAAAGGAGAAAAATATTTTTACTTTAAAAAAAGAGTTATGCAGGCACAGAACAATATTACACAAATCAGTAAAAAGCAGCTCTAAACTCATTTCCTCTCTTTTTCTTGATTGGTGTGATTGTGCAAAGCAATCTGTAAAGTTCTGTCATTTCAATTCATTCTTCTCTCCAGTTTCAGGTTGTTTGTCTAATACTTCTAGTTGTATTTTGAATAGCATATTTGATCCTTTAGTCTTTAGATTGCTTTGTATAGCTTCCATGCAGATGAGGTAGACATTTCTAAATTATGTTTTATTTAAACTGTGCATTAGAAGATTTATGTTTAATTTGACATAGACTTTCTTTAGCATGTACTAATGTACAAAACCAAGAAAAACATGATTTGGAGGGGAAGGGAAGTAGGGGCTACCCTTGTCATACAACTTTCACTTTGTACTTTAGCAGATTTCAGTGTATCCAGTCACAGTTACAAAAATAGGTTTTTTTTAAAATGAGTAACCCCTTGTCTCAGGCTAGAAGATGATCCCTAAAAACTAGAGAGTTGATGGAGAGAATTAAATAAGCATAAGGTATACAAGTAGCTGACTGAGACCATCTCTGTGTTCTACTTGCTCTGTCACTTTATTTATCATCTTGGGCAGTAGCAGTGATGTCAGCTTTTAAATAAGATGAAAAAGAACAGCTAATCCTGTGCCTTCCCATATAAAAAGCCACTTTGTTTCAGACATAGCATTTTATTGTAAAAAGTGACCTTGATTTTTACCAAAAAAAGCAGGTTGGATTTAAACACAGTTCTCCCTAAATATCCATTATCTTCTAGTGGATGTAATTCATTTGATGACAGCCAAATTAAGTCTCTCCCTCCTCTTTGAAAAGCTCAGTGCCAAGATTCTTCCGAGTTTAGAGGTTTTGGGGATTGTGGTTTCTCATATCTTCATATACCTTGTGTTTGGTAGAAAGGTACTTGGCAGTTTTGTAAAGTTGGTTCTCTTTAAGGTTTATCACATGAAGCCCCCCAGTCTCCTGGCTACTTCTGAAAATACTTGCAGAAGATACTATACAAAATGTTTGCTTCTATGAATTCTCCTTTATTCTGGGGTCCAAAGTAACCCCAGTAATGCAACATCACTTTTATCTTTCAGTTGTATCGTTTTCATAACATTTGAACGCTATTGATGTTAGTAAAATTGCACAATTTACACAGATATAGGTGTGGTATTAGTGAAATAATGAAATTCTATGCATTTTGTAGATTAAAATTTGCTGAATAGGAAGTTCCTCTAAGCAAAAGACAAAATTCTGTCTGCAGGATAAGATATAATTTTAAAGTATTATGTACAGTCCTTTGCTCATCTCCTCCAGATAAACTAGATTAATTGAATGGCATTATGATACTAAATGGAGCCAAAGTTGCCCTTTTTTTATTCCTCCTAAAATCAACCCCAAAGATTTTATTGTCATAAAAGGTTGAGCTAACACAAGATAATATTTGGATTTATTTGGTCAGTGGAGTATATAGTAAATGGAGTATTAAATACTAGTGGGATTAAAGTAAATATAAGTAATGTATGTTTCTAATTGCAGTATTGGAACAAAGACAGGTTATTATCATTTGATTTGTTCTTAGCTCCTAGTACAATTAAAAATCATGTTGGTCATTAAGTAAAAGTGACTTTTTTTAGACTAAACAAATACAATATTACTCAGGTTTTACATGTTATGGACAAATCTGATATTTGGGTACAATTGAGAAAGTAGAAATTAACAATACATGAAAACCACGTGCTATCTTTGATATAATTAACGAAAAGCAAGTATTTTTGGCAAAGGTTGCATTGCAAGTGTGGAAGGGAACTTCTGCATTATAAAAAAGAGAATTCTCTTTCTCTCTTATGAATACTTTGATTTCCTAGACTCCTAGTGCCCAAAGAAATTATATACTTTTTGTCTTGGAAAGGTACCAGATAGATGTTTATAGGGTTTATTTCAATAACATTAAAAGAGGATGCTTGTATCCATGTTTATTTCATCACTTGAGTTGTTTATTTCCAAGTAGTATCTGGAGATACAGCAGAACAGAGGCTAGTTCATTACCGCCTTAAAAATGCAATGTCTGATTACTTGTATTAAATTTCAGCATTTGGCATTTTATATTTTATAGTCCAGTGTCTCTCGAAATGTAAATTTAATAAATTTGCTTGCCAAATACTTTTGGAAACCAGAATTGTCAGAACTAGGGTTTTTAAGTGTTTACAATATCACTGCTATTTTTGTAATAAAGTATTTTCAATTATACTTTGGTCCCAGAATCTTTACATTTTTTTCATTTTCCATTGTGAACTGATGGTTTACTTCCTACAGCAGGTTAAAGTAGTCAGGTAGCCTATTTTTTGTGGTGTCTCATGTTCACTTTGAATGCTGTGAAAATATTGTTTGATAAATAGAGAATAGTAATTCATTAATGTCCTAATGGTTAGATAACTACTCATAATTAGATAACAGTGTCGTGGTTTAACCCCAGCCAGCAACTAAGCACCATGCAGCCGCTCACTCACTCCTCCCCCCACCCAGTGGGATGGGGGAGAAAATCGGGAAGAGAAGTAAAACTTGTGGGTTGAGATAAGAACGGTTTAATAGAACAGAAAAGAAGAAACTAATAATGATAATGATAACACTAATAAAATGACAACAGTAATAATAAAAGGATTGGAATGTACAAATGATGCACAGCGCAATCGCTCACCACCTGCCGATCAACACCCAGCTAGTCCCCGAGCGGCAATCCTCCCGCCCCCACTCTCCCCAGTTTATACACTAGATGGGACGTCACATGGTATGGAATACCCCGTTGGCCAGTTTGGGTCAGGTGCCCTGGCTGTGTCCTGTGCCAAGTTCTTGTGCCCCTCCAGCTTTCTCACTGGCTGGGCATGAGAAGCTGAAAAATCCTTGACTTTAGACTAAACACTACTTAGCAACAACTGAAAACATTGGTGTTATCAACATTCTTCACATACTGAACTCAAAACATAGCACCGTACCAGCTACTAGGAAGACAGTTAACTCTATCCCAGCTGAAACCAGGACATTCAGCTAGTCTGTGCTCATCAGGTGAATAGGTTGTTGGATGGAACAGTACACTTATGTGGTTGAAGCACAATTGTCGTAATTCATCCTTTGTTCATAGTGAGTAACAAATTACTTTTGGTAGATATTGAATGACGTAATATAGTTTAATGTTATTGCATTCTCAGTCCTGTGTTAGTAAGGGTACTACTGAATGTTGATTTTGATTGTGTACTTGGCGGAACGTCCAGTGATGCTTCTTTAATGAAAACAGCTGTTAGATCTGTTCTTAGCAATGTGTTTCCCGATGCCATTTGTATGACTTGCATACCACAGGCACTGAACCTTATCCTGGAAGAATGGCTAAGGCAATTTGACAGTTTAAACAGCATAGTTGCTCTCATGAAGAGGTTATACTGCCAAAGTACCCTGAACTTCTTAAGTTTTTATGAATTCAGGCATGTTCAAAATATTTGAACATGTTACAAGCTCAAACTGAAGCCACGCAATTGGTGCAAAATATCTCTGCATAGCTCTCAGTGCAGATAGTGGCAACTTATTATAAGAAAAGCTATGGAATTTATGAACTGGAAGTTTTGTTAAGAAACATTTCAGTAAAACAAGGGTAAAGCAGAACAACAGTCTGGTATGTCTCTGTGTACTCCCATTGAAAATATGTTTTGGTGATCTTCAATAGCCTTGGACTGCATGTTCAGTTGGTATGATTTTTCATTAATTTATTATTCTAATGGAATGTAACACAGAAATATTTTCCATCATTGAATTGAATTTGGTTATGTCAAATCAGGCACAAAACAATGGAATTTTGTGACTGCGCAATTGTAGCCACACTGTTAGACTTAAGTGCTATGTTCTGAAATCTGTAACTGATTAATTAGTGACTACATTTTGCTGCTAAACCTGGATTGTTTTCTACTGCGAATTGTAACTGTGTTCATTATCAGACACCCATTTAGAAAAAACAACAACCACCTTCTTTCCCTTTCCCTTTTCCCTCTGCAGTGGAAATAGGCTTGCATTTCTGGAATGTGTCTATTGAAATGACAGACTCTAATCCAGACCTGGTATGTGAATAAATGCTCTCTGGACCTCATCCTACACTCAAATATGTACGGTTTTCCTCTGTAGATGTTATTGTTTTGTCTTCCTTCTAGAAAGCAGCAATACCACTGCCTATCTACAAAGCCTGCATGCAGTGTTTACTTCAACAGGCAAGCTACTTTCCGACAGGCAGATCGTAATAAAATGTACAAGACTTGAATAAATGTAGCTAGTAGAATCAGTAGAAGTAATTGATTAACACTGTTTTAGAGAGAATAATCTCTAATCCCTTAGACTGCATTTTTTGTATACACTTCCCTAAAAATTATGGACAGCACAGAAAACCCAACTGATTATGGTTTTGCATATAGTCTTAGAATCTCTATGAAATAATTTTGCTGTTTAGATTGTCTCCATTGTATAATGGTATACATGTGGATGACAAAAGCCGCTATTTAGAAAGCTTCCTGCTCACATTGTGACTCTCTTGCTGCCAAAGACTGCTCAGGACACTTTTTCTCCTTCTTTCTGTAGACTGTTGCAAGAGTTAATTTCAGAGGAAAATGGTGCATAGTTTAGATTGTGAGTGAGTGGAAGAGAAAAAGGAAACCCAAATAGTCTTTCCCTCAAAGTGCCTTTTCATTTTTAAATGTATACTACTTTTGTTTTCCTGTTTTTCAACTTTTAGAGCCATTTTAAAACGTGTAAAAACCATGGTGATAGGAACCTGTAGGAAAACTGTCAGTACTTAATTTTTGTTCAACGTGTATTGCATGTTTATGTTTCCTTTGGGTGCGGGTATCTTTTTCCAACTTAAGAACCAAATGTGTTACAAAAACAGATGTAGTGAAAATAAACAAGAGAAGTCTCATTTCCTTTGGTGAACAAAGTTCACAATTAGCTTGAGTGTAGTTTTATGCGTGTTGTACCCTATCAAATGGTTTTGCTGACCAAAGCTTGCTTTCTTGGATTTATCACAACTGATAAAATATCTGTGATGTCAGACAAGAATTTAGCTACACAGAAAAGGGGGAAAGAGTGGGTCAAATGTAATAACATATTCTAGAAGTTATTCCTGCCAACAATTAATGGGGAAATTCATTTTATGAAGCACTGTTTACAGACTGACATCTGGAGAACTTCTCAACTTGGATCATTTCCAGTGTGTAGATTTATGTACTACTATTCCTGCCTCTCTTTTCCCTCTTTTTCCCCTAAATATTTCACTTTTCTGATTTGTACTATTCACTTAATTACCAATGAATGCAAATTATTCTGCTGCTCTGATTTATTTTAGGATTCCAGGTGCATAAAAATTTTAAATGCTTGCTAAAATGGACATTCAGTGGATACTTTTTGAAATTCATACAGAGATACACAAGAATTCAGAGATTTTTTACTTAAAGTAAAAATTCTGTTAGTCTCTGACCAGAGAAGTCAGAGTAGATACCCTCAGTAGAACCCCTGCAGTATGAAATTAAAAAGTTTAGAGTCCTAGCAGGAAAGGTTCTTTTTTTCAGACAGCTGTCCTTCTGAGTTGTGAAATGTTTTTTGAATCGCACAATCCTGGTCTACTGTGGTTTAAATATTATATTCAGTGGTGTATATTTGTGCCTTATCCAGTCTCTTTTTTAGTCTAGTGAAAGCTTACAATTTACTTTGAACGTTTTGGTTCTTTCAGTGTGACAGTTGTCTTAGTGTGGTCTCCACTCTTTTCTTCCTGTGGGAAATCATAGCATGTTGTCAAGGGTATCCATCATTATCTTGAGGATGGGTACCTGTGCCTACTGGAGCAAGAAAATAGAATTTGCCATTGATTCCACTGGAAGAAGCAGATACCACTTATGCTGGTGCAGGTTGATGTGTAGATATGAGGGTCTAGTCATTCTACCCAGTCCTAGGCATCTGAACAAGCTAAGGGACATAGTTCAGCAAATTCTAGTAGTTCCTTCAGTTAGAAAGTCATACTGGTATTAAAAGAGTAAGATGGAAATGCGGGGGCACAAAGACCTTGATCATGTGAGCCTCATTGCCTCTGAAGAGTAAAATATCACTATTATCTTGATTTCTTGTCTGGTCATTCATTTAAATAATTACTGGTGCAAGAGTCCTGGTGAAACCCTTGCGCAGTGAGAACAGTGCTCTTTTTATGAAACAGTGGTATTTAAAAAACAATTGATAGGGAACAGTTATTAGTATCGTTGCAGAAGTAAGAATAATTACTGCTCTTAATATTGATGCTGATACTATTGCTGTATGTATTCTGTTTACACTTTCTTTGTATGTAAAACAGTCTATCACTGGTAACATTTCAGTTCTCACTATTCTCTGTCAAGAAAATAAAGTTATGGAAGAAGTGAATTTTGCTTTTAATTTTAATAGCTTCTGATAGTATCAGATGACAAGTAAATCTTAAGAAATCTCTCGCATCAAAATCAAGAGCAGGAAGTCTTGTTTCCTTTCAGCAAGTAGTGTGTTGTACCTAAGGGCAAATAGACCTTTTCTGACTCTTATTCAGTTACTATCAACGTTAATGACTAAAGAAATATTTTGGCATCAAAAGCCATCAATTCTCAAAGCTATGTAAGTTACTGAGTTTCAGGTTTTAGAATGAACGTTGTAAAAGTTCTTTTATTTCCATGTAGAAATTCAATAGATACTAATTTACTAGGCGAGTTTTCACTCATGCTGTTAGAAATGTTATAAAACCTTTTAAAATGTATCATGCCATTCTTAATAGTTCTTTTGTGCAAAAAACTTTAATTTTGTGTCCTGTATTTACAGATTACTGTTTAATAGGGTAGATTTTATCTGAAGAATAAGAATGAAAAATATTTTAATTGACTTTTAAAGCAGTGGTTTCCATTTCATCAAATCTCATAGTTTACATTTTAGTCACAATTTGCAAATGGGAACAGAAGTATTAGTTTACTGGTCTTTATTTTCATTTAGGGTGTAGGTACATTTATATTTAATGCAATGTCAGACATTGCCCCAGTGTTACAGTATTTTAACATGAAGATATTTTTCTAATTTCCCATTTTTTCCTTCCATTTCATAGCAGACACCCTAAATATCAGAAGCTGTCATGGGTCATAAGCCTTGCATGTTGCTGACACGTTCACTCTTAACCTTCCTTTCTAACTGAAAAAAACTTGCTTGCTCTAAATCAAACATAAACCCCATGCTGTATCTTACACTTTCTGTCAGGGTGTACTTGGAATATAGTAGCTTGTGTCTTTCCTCTTCCTTAGGAAGCAAAGGATGCTGTATCAGTTCTTAAGCTGGTAGGAATGAGTCTTTTCACAGGGTTCACTGGAGCTGCCTTGCTTTACCCTAGCTAGACAGCGGGGTACAATTCTGCAGGACATCATGCATTGCTTTGCCAGTGCTTCTGAAACTTCTGGGAAAACTGCAGCTCTCCTACCTGGTGATGCAACCTTATTTTTAACAACTGTTTTACTTATGTAGTTTGTAAGGAGAGAATAGCCTGAGCTGCTGCAAATTGGTTATTGGTTATGAGGCCTGGAGTAGAACATTAATTTTCAAAATAGAACAACTCTGACATAAAGGTGAAAAGTCCATGCTCACCACTGGGAGTTGATGCGCTGTTTATAAACACGTGCTTTCAGAACACAATAAGTACGTGGATTTGTTTGCTTGCTAGTGGTGATCCTTGGAGGGCTCTGAGAAAGAGATGCCGCTCAGCTGTGTACTGTATTGTTGGCAATGCAGTTATTGTAAGGCCGTGTTTTTGCTGTGGAACAGTGACACATCCTCCAAAGTCCTGATCACAGCTGTTTTGAAATTAATTTACATCAGCCTATTCCACTGCAAGCTACTGCAGCTGTCTTCAGGTGATACTACTACTAGATTGTCCCTCTCTTCATATTTTAACATAGACCTTTAAACATGTTTGAAGAAAGGCTTTAAGTCACTGTGTTCTCTAATGAAATACTCAGAAAGCAATATTGCAAAATACAAAGAATCTATTATGCCATGCATCCTAAGATCACTTATGAGTAAGGCATTGCCAGTGCAGTGTGTTATTGGACAGTGAAGGTGTCCCTGTGTTTCTGTCTCTAGCACTAAGTAATAAAAATGCTGTACTTAATAGCCCATCCAAAAAATATCATCGTATGTTATTCTCTGTGGCAAGCTAACAATCTTCATAAGATTTGTTGACTTTGTAAAGTTATTTCATTCACACTTAATTACTTTTGTTACAAACCTAGCTCCCAGTAATCTGATCTTTAACACAAATCACATTATTTTTATCTTCTATGTGAAACCAGTTTTACATATTCTGTGGTCTTAATACATTCAAACTTTTTTCAAACCAGCATTAGTAGTAGAGAGAAGTCATTAAGGCATAATCAGCCTTCTAAACAATGGTAATAGTTTTCTTTTAACAAACATTTCTGGCAAGTGAAAGTAAAGACTGTTTCAGTTTTTTATGTTCCTGTCAGCTAATTTATCACCTCTTTTCCTTAATTATGCACCGGTAAATTTGTTTTGTTATATAAACACCACATTAAGGTTCTTCCATTTTCAACTAGGTGGCTGTACTACAATCACAGAGTCTGATTTAGAGGAAAGAACGGTTATACTGGGATCTACAGCAATGTTTCCCAGTCATGGGCAGATCGCAAAGCAGAAATCCAAGCCTGGTAAGAAAAGGAAAATTACATTGTTTTACTTAGAAGTGTACAGCTTGTCTTTTCAGAATGCTTATGGACATACGAAACAAACGACATATATTTCAGGCTTTTTTAGCATAATTTTCAATTTTTCTTGCGATAATAGTACAATGTGTTGGATTCTGAATTTATTCAGCTTTTTCTGTCAAGAATAGTTAAACTGTAGAGATCAGTCTTGGAATTAAATAACTTCACAGTTGAAGGGTTCTGTGCTACATAATACTTGAATGAGATTCTCACAGGTTTTATTCATGACCTGTTCCACAGAGGCAAAATGAAACTGAGGACGTTTTGGTGTAATAAAGGATTTTTTTTCTGCAGTGTGGTGGTTAGACTTTGTGCCAGCTGATTAAAATATGGTCATTACTTATCTTTTATGGGGAGACTTACTAGAATTTCAGAAAAATATTATTGTATATAATAAAATGAAATTATACTGGCTATAAAATATGCTGCATACAGTGATGACACATTTTCTGGAAAGTCTTCATGCTGCCAGGAACTGTGATATGGTGTTAACATATTTTAAAAGCAGCACTGTAAAGTAGTGCATTGCAGTTTAATAAAGTGCCTGGTAACTTCTCAGGCTTTGACTGCGGCTATTTCCCATTTTGTTTACTAAGTTGTGCCTTCATTCCTCTTTCCCCCCTCATTGTCTGTTTGTTTTTTTTTTTAACCTGTAGCATTTATTTTAAAATGTACTTGAATGTTGTTTGTAAATCAAATGTGTTCGTTATAGAGATGGGTGTTGAAGTTAAGAGCAGCAGCTTAGAGGCTGCAAGCAACAATAGAAATAGACAGAAAATCCTTATATATCTGCAAAAACCGGTTAATTGTGTGTTTAAAATGCATTCAGCTGCTTGTTTGCCCAGCTAACTGTTGCACAGCCAGGCAGGGAGTTGGAATATATAGTTAATTGCAATAGCAGAACTGACATGAGCAAATTTTTAATAGCGGGCAGGGAAGAAGGACATCTAATGCAGCAATATATAATAATGCCACAGTGTAACTTGAAACTCCGAAATTAGTATCTGCTCATAAAAATGACCTGAAAAATCCACTGAAGGCCTAGAGCTCTGACTTCTTTAGAGTGCTAATTACTTGCTGTCCTCACAGACTTCAGCACATAAGAAGGGAACGAGCCCTCAAAGAATATTTGTTGTGTCTTATGTACCTTGTTTTATGAGTTTGCATTTAATTTAACTATGTCCAGTCAATAAGAGAAAAAAGGGACAAAGTAGAGTAAAAATTCTTTTTCCTGATATATCTTCCTTCATTTCCTGAGGCAGTTCAAGATAGATTTTGATTATAAGTTGAGAGGTTTTCTTTTCTTCTTGAATGTCAAAGTTGACGTACATATAGTTTAACCTTTGTCATCTGTATATATTAAGTACCCTTCTGGTAATGGAAAAGTATATCATCTCTCTGATGTAGGATACAATCCTGATAAAATTCTAACTTCAGGCAACTAGACAAATAAATCAAGAACATATGGCAGGCAATACCTCTTCTTTGTCTGATGCTCCAGTCTTCTGATCAAGCACATATTTGTTCTTCAGTAGATAGTGTTCTGCTATGTTTAAATAACCTGATTGCTGAAAAGACTAGCATGAGAGGAAAAGTGTAGAAGTGTATTCGTGAGATCCAGAAACAGCAGGTTAGGGACCTGTGTATCCTTCTGTAAGTCTTAGCCCATGATAAACATTGGGACTTACATCACATAGCTGGCTGTTGTTGCTTTATAACTATAAAAGGCAGAATGAAAACTTTGAAAGCTTTAAAAAAGTCTTTAGGTTTACAGCCATGTGTTATACCAGTGAATTTAATTCATTCACGGTAAGAATTGACTGCCATCTGCCAGTTAGTGCTGCAATATAGAGAGCGCGTAGATTATCTGCCACTGAGCTGTCTGGAAATTCCAATTGCTACAAGTGTAAGAGCCAAGGGAGCTACTTAAACCATAAGGTAACACTAGGCATGAAATCACAGCATTTAAATGTTTTTCTGTACATGATATTTTTGGCCTGAGTTCTTGCTCAGGCACCAGAGACTGCAGCAAGACCATGGTGATTACAGTGAGCCCTCAAAGAATATTTGTTGTGTCTTATGTACCTTGTTTTATGAGTTTGCATTTAATTTAACTATGTCCAGTCAATAAGAGAAAAAAGGGACAAAATAGAGTAAAAATTCTATTTCTTGATGTATCTTCCTTCATTTCCTGAGGCAGTTCAAGATAGATTTTGATTATAAGTCGAGAGGTTTTGTTTTCTTCCTGTAGATGGCTTTTCTTATTCATATCTCTAGCTATACAGATAGTTTAATGGCAATACAAAATTCTACTGGCTTTAGAGTGGTTTCTGCGCTTAGCTAGTATTTTTCACTGGGCTGTATCAGCTGAACTGATATGCCATGCCTCAGCTTCTTAATGTTCTTTACCAAAAAATCCCCACTGTTTAATGATAGAGGTTTAAATAGATAAAAGTAGATTGAGGTTACAACACCAAATAGCTCAAAACTGAAGAGAAAAAACAGGGTCTCTTCAGCTGTAGTTTAGTATGAACATGGGCACAATGGCTGATATCCCTGTGTAGGAAATCTGAAGAGAAACATCTCTAGTAGCAGACTGCATTCACAGAGGAAGACGGAAATCAAAGGAATAAAATAAGCTGATCAAGTTAGAATATTCCAAAGGATTCTGTAGGTCACAGGAGAACTTCAGCTGAATGCGATGGACTACCATCCATTGAAACGGAGTGAGAAGTGTAGTTACATACTTGCAACATCTGGTGCCAGACCAAATCTTAGCAATGGGATTTTGTACAGGTTGAATTCTATTAATAGTTATACACAATGTAATGCAAAAAAAAAAAAAAAAAAAAAAAAAAAGAAAAAAAAAAAGGAATAATGAGCTTGCCTTAGTGGGAACACATGTATTTCTATATTGGAACAAAGGGTCTGATTTCTCCCACTGATACAGTGTGCTGGATTAGGACAAAACTCAAGCAGTTCTCGAAAGTACAAGCGTAGAGGTAGAAAAACAAAACAGAACAAAGTGCCTTATCTACTGTAAAGAAGTTAAGACCTGAATTGCAAAGGTCTCAGCAGGAGGCAGTGGGAGTTCCTCACTGAGAAAGGAAGAAACAAGTTCTCTCAGAGGTGTCCTGTACTTGGACACCCTTGCTTATAGTTAAATTGCTTGTGCGTATAAATCTGCTGAAGAGAAGTGCTATTGAGAAGTTTGGAACATAGAGAAATTATGAGCAAAGGAGGAAGCCTCAAGAGCAAGAGGAGACCTGAATTCTGTGCCACACTCTGTAAGCTCCCTATGAGTATGTCTACATTATTACTGCTGTGATTTCTACTTGTACAGATGATGTTTAGTTAGTCTTGAGCTAGCTAACTCCAGTATTGCTAGCAATCTACCTGTGATAGTATGGCATTAAACCCTGGCTGTAGAATTTACCAAAACTGAAAATAAATACTCAACAGTTACTTTACATGAAACTCTTCCTACTAATAAATATCTGAGCTTGCTAATCTCTTGCTGGTGAGATGTAGTATGTAGTGTATGGAGATAGCTGCCAGTCACTGCATTGTATGCTAGTATGCTCTTTGGACATGCTGAGAATTTTTAAAAAACGTTTGAATTTCATGAGTAGACGTAGAATTAGGAAAGAGGTCACTGCCTTAAATATGTCGTATGAGCTACACAAAGAACTGTGAGGGAAATGGGGGACTAAGACCTGGAAGATTGTGCTCTGCTATGAGGAAGTGTGCTGTAGGGTAGCATCCTGCCACAGACTTGCAAGTTTTCTCACACAAAATACTATATTGAGACTTTCCAGGCAGTTGCTAAGCATGTCAATATGGCTTTTGGCTTTATTTGGAATAGTTACTTAGGACAGCAGAAAATGACATCTAGTAGTCATGCTGCAAGTCTGTGCAAGGAGAGAATGAATGGTTCTGACCCAATCACAGAGTCTCTTTGGAAGGGGAGTTAATGGTTGCATGATGTTCTCTTTTTATTGCTGAAATAGTTCAAACTGATTTTTTTCTTATTTATTTTTTTTCTAATCCAAGTATGTTGTGATTCCATAGTAAAGAATGGGATCAGGTTCATGATATGTGGAAGTTAATGATATTATTGCAGTTGTAGGAGTAGCTGCTTGCCAACAGCTTTTGCTTTGAGTGGGTACAAAAGTACTCCCTTGAACATTCTCTATCTCAGTGAATGGAAAATAATTCTTCCTGCTTACCGCCTCAAGGCACTGAGTCTGCGTACATTGCATTTGAAGGAGTGATGTTAACATGATAAATCTATCCCTGCTAGCTTTAATCTTGGTGTTTTTGTTAGAGTGAGGACAGAGCAGCACAGATTTCATAGTGGGCTGCAAAAGCCTGATGGAGAGTTTGAATATAATTTGAAGTTGAGTCCACTGTCAAGTCTCTGCTGTTACATCATTACTTCTTCCATGAGCTCACAGCTACAATACCAGTGCAGATCTGCTCCAATCACAAGTACAAATGCAGTGGTTGTAGACTCTTTCATGTAGGTCCTGTGCACTTCCTTTCTCTTTGTTATGTTGTTCCTGCTGTCTTCCATTTTCTTCTTTACAAACTATGAATTTCTTACTAGAGTTGCAGTCTGCTTGAGTGAATGGTTTGATTTCAAGGAGAACTTTTCATATGTTCCAGAAGGTAACAGTTAACGGAGATTTGCAGAATGCTACTTCTCTAGTTCTCCCTTGTACTTAAATATTTCTGATGAAATGAGTTGAAAATGTGATTTGTAGCAAATAAGGAAGTTCTTGCTGGCTTTTTAGAGACATCTGTAAGCAATATGGTGAACAACCTTAAAATTACTTTTCTCTGAACAATTAAACTGTGTTGGTGATGAGCTTCAGGATCAAATAACAATGCATGTATTTATCAGGATGTAGCCCTTAAAGTAAGTATTCTGGATTCCTCATATACTACTGCTGCATACTACTTACTATGAAAGAGAATTTCCTAAGATGTATTTTTCTAACCAATATTCCCACTGAATGATTTAGACAGAGAGGATCTGGTTGCTCTTTTATGAGTAAAGAGTTTTATGCTGGTAAATCGTGAGTAACTCCACTAAGTTGATGGAAAACCAGATGAAAAGTTAGTATGAATCAAAGAATGATAGGGCTGAAAAATGTATCTTTGTTGTTAGGGTTTGGTTTGGTTTGGGTTTTTTTTTTTTTTTTTTTTTTTTTTTTGAACAATGGTGCCAATTACTTTGTAGTTTGCTTAGTTGTTCAAGATTTTGCAACACTGGGCATCAGATTTGTCAAGTGTCATGTCATGCAGCTGCTGGAATTTTCACAACTTGTAAGACTTGATTTTCCTGGCAGAATTTTTCATCAAAGATCCTGCAAGTCTATCCTGTAAATGATCTATCTAAACGAAAAAAGTCTTAAATATTTAAGGGAACTATTTGCCTTACTTTGCCATGATAATTCAGAATAATCATTGTCTTTTCCTGAGAGAGCAACAGAGAACATGGCCCAATATTTACATTTATTGTTTAAATACAAACATTTCTGAGAAGCTATTCATGAGACCAAATGAGACCAAAGATTTGTCATGTACACTCGCTACTGTGCTGCCACTGTTTTTAGTTAAATTCTTTGTATTTTACTGTCATACAAATATTTAGATGACTTAAAGATTAAATTTCAAAGTTCTCATCTTGTATGATTATATTTAGTAAAGTAAATAAACTTTCATAGTTTAATACTCATAGCAGCTAAGACCAAAAACTGTCTCAGCATTTATATTTATGTATTCAAATGGATTTTTTTAACTGTCTTTAATTTGAAGCATCTGGCTTACTACTTTTGACTAAATACACAGGCAGCTATACATAAATGACTGTGAGGTTGAGATATGAACTCCAATAAAACAAGACATTCTGAGCCAAATTTTCAAAACACCCTCCAAAGTTGCACCCAGACATTGCACAGTTGCACATCTTTTCCTACGATTTTTACTTAGTGTATTTTATTTATTTTATTTGTTACTTTATGTACAACATTGCATTACAATGTTCATGTAGATGTTGTGGGTGCCATTTAAGAGGATCTTTCAACTTTACCTGTCTAATCAAAGATTGCTGTCCTCATTATGCCTAGACAATTTTAGGAACTATCACATGATTCCAGCCCATAAAGATGTTTAGTTACACAACCTTGGGTAAACAACTCTTGTTAGTAAACAAGTTTGCAACTATTTTACTTCAAAGAGTCTAGTGACACGTTTAAATTTAGCTATGTGACTAATTTATCTTATAATTTATAATTTACATGAATACACAACTGTGTGAAACTGCCATCTATAAAGTAGCTAATCACAAAGTGATGTAATGTAAGATGAAGTTTTGCGATAGTGTTTCATTTATTTGATTTTAGAAAGGAGTATTCTTAAACACTTGGCTTTGTACAGTTGGATGGTAAAGAGCTTTTGGATATAAATTGTTGCCAGCTATCCACTGAGTCTTTTTATTTTTGTACTGTACTGTTCTTAATATTATATTTTACCTACAGAAATGAGCAGAGACATATCCTTGAATTTATTTTGAAGGGTGTTTAAATATGCTGTAAAAACTCTAAAACAGGTCTATGAAAGATTTTTATTTGCTGTAGATCAGACATCTACTATTTATGTATTGGACTAATAACTGCACTAAATTTTCAACATACACAAGTAGGATACAGGTGGCCTTACTACTGTTATTGTAATTATCATCGTTTGCTACTCTGGTAATCATTTGGATACTGATGTTCTTGCCAATTACAGCAGAAGTGTTTTCAATGAATGTAGCCAAGCAATTAACTTCTTTGGGTTAGACAGTATAATAGGACAGAAATCAATCCTAATACTAACTGTATTGTACATGAGCTTAAATAGAAGGGAAATGTATAAATTAAGCTAAAGATCATTTTGGAAAAATGTACGTGCTGTCTGGAATAGGATTTCATGCCCATAATGAGCTTTCAAAACAATCAGTTGAACGAATCAGTATTGTTGGCAATGCAGACTTTTCAGCTGTCCATGGCCACAGTTTTGAACCTGAACTTCTCTCTGAAGTTTGGTTACTACACTCGTGACAAAAGTAAGAACAACGGGTCTGACTTCAGACTTATTTTTTGACAATCATTGAAGGACCAATTAACGGGGCTCATCTGAGGGGGTAAATGTGCTTCTGACAGTTTGAGTTCAGTTTCAAGCATTTTGACGAGGGAGTTCCAACACAATATTTTGTCATTGAGCTAACAAAGAGTCTTGAATTAGAAACAAATCAGGCAAAAATGCTGAAACCTGTGATGGCCTCAGGTAAGTGAAAGCTCCTTCAAGACCTAACCTTATTAGTAGCTCACTTATGTAATTCCCACTGATGTATTGTAGTACTATGAGAGTAAGATCCTTGTTTCTTTCTGTATGGGCATTGCTGTATAATAGGAAAGATACCAGGAGCCTGCAGCTGGTCTCACCTAATACTTTAAAATTGCTAAGCTAATTGTTTCCACAAGAAAAGGTGCAAAGAAAATCACTGGGCCACAAAAAGCCTATTTTTCTGGAGAGAGCTGAAGAGATTTATGGAGGTTTTCTTTTCCACAGAGTCTGTTTTTCTAAAGAGCAGTACAGCTTAAGAGATTAACGTGAGAATTCCTTCATTAAGTCAATACCAAATGAAGTGCAGTTTCTTTTTTAGCAGGAGCTTGTATATACATCTCCTGTGAAACGTAATACAACACATGAGAGTATAGGAAGCCGTATTTATGTTCTAATATTTGCAGATTCAAGTATATTACAATGTGTATTATCCACCAGAGTGGGTAAAGAGATCAGTCTCTCTGTGTTTGCCCCATGCCAATGGTTGTGGTAGTGTTTTACAAAATATTTCCTTTCAAAGGTTAAAAAAGTCTTTGACTAATTCCAGTTTGTTTCATGACTGTCAATGAAACAAAGAACTGAGGGGTACCTTACACTCTGCTTCATGAGTTGTCTTGGAAATTGCTATGAGATCACAGAAAAAAGGTGTGAAATGAACAAGTCATGCTATAGTCAGCCTGAACCTTTTCCTTCAAATTCAGTGGCTTTAATGGAAAAAATCGTTTGTTTAAAGCACTTTTATGATTTGAGAATTCAAAGGCACTCTTAAAATTACTAGCAAAAGGTTGCTATTGTTGCAGTTAGGGGAGCAATAAAAAGTGATACAAGGCATAACAACATACTCATGGCCATATCCAGAGCTTTTTGAAATCTATGAAAAAGCCTTTCCTTATTTTTATCAAGTCCTGAATATGAGAACTGCTGATGCATAATAGAAGATAAGGAGCACATAAAAGATAGGTTGAGAAGAAGGGACATGCTACATATGGAACAAAATGAAAATCAAAGCTAAACACATTGTTAGGCATTCTGAATAGGTCCTGTATGCAAGAAAGGGGAACTATAGCACAGTGGAAGGAATCAAAAGAAAGAGAAATTTAAAAGCTTTTTATGTGACTAAATGTTGTTTTTCATATTTCCTTGGCAGTTATCTTGTGTAACTGCGCTTAAGGGAAGATGATTGTCTGTCACTAGGATTCATTCACTCGCTCATCCTCTGCCAGTAAAGATGGGCAGGACAGAAACTAGTCTGACTTCTCTGTTATTTGCTGCTGCTTACTTTTCCTCTGTGATGGTGAAGGTTAATGCTGTTTTCCTTGCTAGCGTTAGTAAGATTTCTTGTGTTGTTTTTCTTTCCACACATCAGTTATTTTCTCCATCATATCAAGTGTTGCCATCTAAAGTGCACACTGCAGATATGCCCAGGACTTTGTTTCTGGTAGATAGGAGCTGCTGGCTATTGTTTTCTTTAACTGTGCAAAATCTTTTCAGTGAATACTCAGTAAAGCTTGTTTCTCAAGACATCTGTTTTCCTACCACATGCTTTACTGGCTCTCCAATTCTTCTACATAAATTTTTGTACCTAGTTTTTTTTTTTAACTGGGAAATCATCATTTTGTTCAGAACATGGATAGCTTTGAATTTCATATGTTGTTTGGATTAGTGTATTATTCCTGGCTTCACTTCTTTTGTTAGATCTTTGTTGGTTAGTGAGATAGCACAGATATCTGTGCTACTTTCTTGACATTATAGAAGTGTGTCTATAAAATTTACTTTCCACTATTGATTCTTTATGTGGATTTGTGTTAGATGTTACTGGTTCCTATACGTTCTTGGCAGTCTTCAAGAAATATAAAAATTTCAGGCTGTTCTGGTTTCAAATGAAGTATTATTTAAAAAAAAGAAAGAAAGAAAGAAAAAAAAAAGTACAGAGAAACTCATCAAAACATTATTTGAATGCCCGCTCAGCATTCCAAGCCAAGAAGGATTTAGTGGCAGCCAGGTGTATTATTGAATCCTGGTCAGTTGTTCATGGCCCTGGACAACAAGGTTGGCGGGCAGAGGAGAATATAGACTCTTTTGGCTTTTACCATCTGTCTTTATAAAAAAGAGGTAATTAAAAGTACGATGTTCTATAGCACGAAAAAGAGCCAAACGCTCCACTTCAAGAACTCGTCTACTGCTGAAAAACAGTACTGCAAGTTTTAGGAAATTCCAAAAACTCATTGAGCTCTCCAGGGAGGGTTTTTTTCTGATGCAGAAGCTCAGGGTTGGAATTGTATGGCTTAAGTTTTATATAAACGTCAGATTACATATAATAAAGGTTACTTTTGTCCTCAAACCATTTCACTAACTTTCTCAGAATCTTAATACTAATGTAATTGTTTGATATATCAGATGAGTATTAATTAAATCCTGGATGAGGCTGTAAAATGCTTTACCAGGCCTTTTTTCCAGGTTACACAAAATGCCAAGACTCACTTTATAGCTTGTCAACATTGGCCACCAAAGGGAGACTAGCTCTAGGTCTTCAGGAACTGTTTGCTGGAAAAAAAATGACATTGTGGAGGTGTTAGAGGTTATTTTCCAAAATATCTTCTTTTGGAAGTAATTTTAGTGTCTTGCGCCCCTTTCTCCCCTCCCAGTTCCAGAAGGCAGTCATCCATATTATGAGCTAATGGCTTAAACTTTCTTTAGAAAAAAGAAAAAAAGGCTGGTTTTGAGATACAAGATTGCATGAAAGCACCTGAAACTGCTAGTATCAGTTCTCTCTCCCTGAGGGCTGACTCTGCAACCTCTTGAAACATAAGGAGTTTGAATGGAAACATTGACTCTCATTTAAAGAACTGCTGACACGCCTGAAATGAGGGAGCACATTCTCACATGCTTTTTGTTGGAGAGTGTTACTGGAATTGCAAATAGGTTTTCCATGTAATTTTGTGGAAATTATCAGTGCCATTATAAGCCCCTTTGAAGCATTGCTAGAGCTTTGAATTCTCAAGGAATGGGCATTGTTGGTAATATGGATGATGTATAATGCCAAAGCATATCATCTTAGTTAAATAATACTGTGATTAGTACTGAAACATGTCCAGAGTTGGTATCAGCAATTTTTTCTCTTAATTATTAGAATGAAATATTCAAAATGTTATTATACCACCAAGGTTCTGCAACTCGGAGCTTTCCTATAGAAGCAATGTGATTTCAGTGTTTGGACAGGTAGGTGATACTGCGATGCTAGGGTTGACATGTCTCAGAAGAGGCTTGAACCCCAAATCCCAATAGTCTATTGTGTCTCAAAGTTGTTCTCACTTTGGTATGTTGGAGCAGTACACATTTCGGTCATGCTGGCTGTAACTCTTAAAACTGGTGACTTAAAATGGACAGTAAAATTCTTATTTTACATTTGTATGCAGTAGTGTTAAGAGCTCTTCTGCAGTTTTTTGAATGCTTGGTGACACAGTTCCCCAGTGTGAACGTATGTCTAATTCACAGAAGACCACATTTTGCTTTTAATAGTAATGTCTTTTGGGGCCCCACCTCTGCGTGCTGTCACAGCTATCATAGCTGATGGCCTGTCACAAACTCCTTGGTTCATGACTTGGTTCTTGTTGCCTGTGGCTGTGAGATGCAGCACAAGTGACCATGTTGTCCCTAATGCTTGAATGTGTCATATTTCTAACTTCACTGGGGAATTAAAATTTAGTAGTTAATGACTCTTTAAGTTTGACTATAGTTAATGCAGGTCTTCTGACAGTTTCTGATCAAGAGGCCCATCAGTTACAATAACAGAATTCAAAAAGCTAGGCTTCAAGAACTGATTCAAGTTCACCACATTGGGTGAAGGTAGTTGGATGACTTTGTTAAAGAATCGTTTGGTACCTTGGGACCAAACAATATTACACTTTAGGAAGACTTCCACAAAAGGGAGAAGGAACAGCAGAGCAGTAGCCCTTGTTGTTAAAATCAACAGTTCCAACAATGCAGTGCTTATTACTTACCCTGAAGTAAGTAGTCATTTTGTAAGCCTCATCAAATGTTTATCAGCCATCTCTGCTAAGCACCTTCTGAGTTATTTTGTATTGTTGTACTCCACAGAGTATCCTCTCATCTTTTTCACCTGTTACAGTAATTCCATTTCCTGTGGTTATTGTGTCACCTTCACCAATTTAGTATTAAGCCTACTGCAGTGTTTCCAAAAGTAGGATATGATGCTGAAGTAGAAGTGAAGGAAAAAACAGCGTAAGTGCTGAATTTTGTAATAGCTACTGGAACATATGACCAGAAATACTCATGCTGCATGAAGCAGTGCTGGTGTGTCTTACCACCCTGTGTTATTGTGTGAGTAAATCTATATGCATGCCTTCATGTTAGTAAGCAGTAAGCCAGTGCATAAGGCTAATCAAGTTTAGGTCTTTGGCAACGTATGGTGGATGCAAAAATAGCTTGTATTTCCTAGCGCAGACTTAGGTTTCAAAGTTTGGTTCTATTTCAGGTGGAAAAATAGAAAGATGTTCCAAAATGTTTAGCAGTGCAGGATGTGGTATCTGGAGTGGTGTTACAACTAGGTCTGTTTCCTTTCCTGCTACCCTCAAAACAAATGTACTATGCCACTTACTGAGGACGTGTTTGCTTTTGTCAGTGGTGTGTTATTTACAGCCCATGTTGCCTCACAGAGGAAGGTGAACCACAACATAAACCCTGTAGTTCCTTAGCTTGCTACATTTCCTAAACAGAGTAAAAGATTTTGTGATACCAGTTAGGCCAGATTACTTTTCAGCTCTATCTATAACTCCTATCTAGTAAGACAGCAAGTAAGATAGTACTTACTCAAATCTGAACTCATATTTAATTTAATTTTCTTTTAAATTTCTCTATAAAGGTTGCCCTTACCTTTGTGTTAATAATTAATTTAATCTATGATTATTTTTTTTAATGTATTTTGGCTCATAGATGTCATATCTGTCTTCAAGTCTAGTACCCTGAGTGTCATGGACAGAGTGATGGGCTGTGTAACACTGTGCAATATCCCAGCAATGTATTAGCACCCTGGAGAATACTACTTTAAAAATTAGAAGCTAAGCTTGTTTTCTGGAAAGTAGCTTTCGGAAAATGTTGTAACTTGGATTTTGATGTGATCTCTGATCTCATTCAAGAAAACCTTAAATGTGACAGTTAGGAGTTAAAAATACCAAAATTATATGCAGTTAGACAGAGTTAGAGCTCTCCCGTGGCTCTGTTTATCAAGAAAATTTTGTTCTGTGGATTTATTCTGGTGTCTTTAATATTCCAGCAAATGTTAGGTTTGGGTTTTTTTCATGTGTATGAGTACTAACAACTTGTCACTTTGAGATTGGCAACTGCTATCATTGCAGGTGGGAAAGAGGAAAAAGCAGCAAGGTAAGAACAGAGGATAGAATAACAACATAGTAGAAAGTGAGAAAAATAGAAAATACACTAAATGTTCCACATCACGTGGATATTAGTTCTCTCCCCTGTAGCCATAATCTGGCAAAGCTTTTAATTGTGAAAAGCATGATTAAAAACATGTGCATGCTTTCATCTGGCCTGCATTGTTAGCAGCATTAAACAAACAATCACTGCAACTGTTCCTCAGTGCACATTGCAAAATGTGCCTGAAAAGTTAACTTTTGCATAGCTGGGCTGCTAGCAGTACCTAGGCTAGCTAACTTAAAACTAGATTGGTTGTATCTGAAAGAGCTATGGCCTAAATCCGGGCAGTTGCCACAGCTTTATATTCTCTTCCTTCCAGCTACCAAGTGTTTCTCCATTCGCTGGTGCCAGCACTACTGTTTATATGACCAGGTGGTAAGGCAGTTTTAGAGAGCTTAACTGGTTGAAACCTTGCCCCAAATATGGTTAAAGCTGCTTAGTCTTTATCCATTATGGTTCGACCATCAAAAGGAAAGGTTACTATTTTATGGGGTCAGTGAGTTATAACTGGGTCTACAGGTACAAAGCTGCTAGTTCTTCAGTGGAGGAGGTTGGTATGTGCATCATGATGCATGGAGGAGAACATGACTATCCATTTTGGCAGCAGGCCATAGATACATGAAATTAAGTCTTAACATGAAATTGTGTCCGAGCTTTTGACTCGATCAGCTTCCTGAATCATTCACCATGTAATTGCAGGAGCATGAGTGCTGGTTCAAGGAAGGAGAAGGGAATGGGGAAGCCACGACTGCCCCAGCATGCATTAATTTACGCTGCCATGTAACTTGAAGCCACAGTAGCTGAAGCAGATTCAGACCCTCAGTAAACAGGAGCACTGAGAAAAGAACCCAGAATGCTATTAGGATTTTTTAAATTGTGCACTATGCCTTATTAAGTGGAATCGTAAAATTATTCTGAGTTCCATTACCTAATAAACCAGTGCTGGAAACACTAGTTTATTTTTATGCTGTGGAAGGTGGTTTGTGTATGATGGGGAGCCTCTTCATTCTTGTGTTCACAGTCCATTGTGCCAGAACACATTTATGCTTTTTCCTGGCAATTATCTCACAGCTCTAAAATTGTGGACCAGGACCTAATCCAACAGTATTCTTAAGCACATACACTGCTAAGTATATGTAGTCTCACTGGACTCAAAAGGGAGTATAGTAGGCAAAGTGAAAACGCCCTCTGATCTTTCTATATCAACTGTGTTTGGTCTTTCTTGGAGTAAAATTGGTTGTAAGCCTGAAAGAAATGTCACATTAGGACAGCTGCTTCTCCTGTCCTCCTTAGCATTTTGTTGGTTTCGTCAAATGGAGAATAGGTCAAGACTCCATCGTGAACATGAAGCTAAGCCAACACATAAATATCCTTGAGCAGCAGTTTTAACATTTTGGAATATTTATTGCTAACAGCTAAACTTCATGATAATAAACTGTTCATGGGCTGTGTTAGTTCATTTTCTCTAAAATACAATTTTTATTCTGGCTGAATTCCAGACATCTGAGCATGGACTAGAAATCAATCTGGAATGGTCTAAAATTAAATTACCATTCTTACTTTTCTTTTCCCTTTTTTAAAAGGATTTTTCAGAGGAGCTGTCTGATACGCACAGTGTAATACAATAAATGTGACTAAACTCAAAAATAATTAAAAAAAAAGAGGGCAACACAAGAACCTCTGTTAAATTTCATTTGCTTTCTGGAGTACTGTTCTGACAATTATGCACTGACTTAATGTGGCACATCCTGTATTTCACCGTTTATTTTCCAGATCCTCAATATTTGATATTTATAGTCATGTAATACACCATGGCCAGTATTGTGTTTTTTAATGCAAAGACAAACTAGAAAACATAGACGATTTAGCCAAAACTAATTTATTTTTCCAGTAACTGCATCCCTCTCTCCTGTGGTAACCCTTAAGATCTGTATTTCAGATGTGTTTTTTTCTGTGATCAGCTTTGTTTTGGAGTGATTCCCCTTCTGCTCCCACTTTCTCCTTTCATTCTCCAATCTTAGAGTCCTTTTTCTTCCTGGAGAGTAATGAATTCTTTTCAGTGCTCAGCTTGTAATGTTTGGTAGAGATGCAGAAGGTGTTAATGGTTATTGGTAGTTATGAAGGCAAAGGTGATCAGGGCTGCCGGACTTCTGTCCAGATATCATGGCTGCTGTGCATATTCAGTTCTGTGATTTTGTAGTCTGAATTTCATTAAGAAGAATCACGTAACTGTTTCTCAGAGTGTAGGATGTTCCTGAATTTTAAAGGACAATCATAGGTAGCACTTAAAAGTTATTGTATTGCATGTAGAGAAAGGTAGTTGAAGTGAATGCAAGATTTCATTAATTTGGTCAGTGATTAGAGTACGTTTTCCCCAAACCGAATTTTGCCCTATCTGTATTTACTACTCATTTGTTTCTTCTTTTAAATTCAGGCTTATTTCTACAACAGTTTAGGTCAATGGCTCTCAAGGTTGCCATTCCCTCCAGAACTGAGCACTGCCTCTCGGTTCCTAACACCCGACAGAATGGTCTTCTGCCAGGTTGCATCGCTGAACTTGTTCTCCAGAAGAGCAAATGAGAATAATGTTGATACAAGCAGGAGTTTACACACGGGCAGTCACAAATAAGGCAACAAAGACATCAGCTAAAACTGTTCTAGAAGCATACCTCACAGGTTTGTGTGTGAAGCTGATTTTGTTTATTTGCTCCTAAAATCAGATTCTAGGTTATTTACAGAATCACAGAACAGAGGTGTTAGTAATATCTAATACAATTGTTAATAAATTACCAAAAAGTAGCCAACTGAAATGTTAAGTACGCATACAGTTCAGTCTAGAGAACCTGAAAGTGTTTTCAGACTTATTTCTGCAAATCAGTGGGAATACGTTTGTGGAAAAGAAGGTAACAGTTAGAGTTCATATAGGAATTAAAAAATTCATTAGGATAAATTAGGTATTATAAGCCATTCTCTAATTCTCAAAAAGTCTTCCACTTAAATCAGTACTTCAAATACAAATTATTTTCTTTTTTTTGCCAACAGTTACTTAGTCTCTGAATTATCTGTGGTTTCAGTACTTCTCAAAGTAGTCATCTTTCATGGTTTTCCTGCTGAGTGCTCTGTAGTTCTGGGAGAGACAACCTGTAAAGTTTTTTTTGTTTTGTTGTTGATTTTTTAAAAAAAGCAACCTGAGTGCTATTTTTTGTAATTTCTGCTGTACCAGCTTTGAGAATTACTTGGTTCTTATGTCACAAAAGCAGGTGGAGGGGGCTCCCCTCCTGCCTTCTCTTCCTTGAATCTTAAATAGTGAAATATTCTGCTAACTCTCTGAAAGCAGGTGTTTGAAGCATGCTTGCTCACCATTATCAGCTACCACAGAAAAACAGGAGCTGGATTTGAGTTCTTGAGATAGGTTTTTAAAGCCATTTTAGATCTTTGGACTATGATTTTGCTAGATATGCATTGTTGTCCTCATTGCAGAACCGTGGTGATGTGCTTCGTTCTAAAACACCACAAAGAAAATCTCTTGTTTTTACAGCAAACAGGATGGGTTTTAAAACCTGCAATGTACATTAAGTAACGCATGTTGCCTGGTTTTATCGTAAGTAACAGTTTCAGGGGGAGACTATTCTTGGCAGGCACTGCTTGAAGTAGAATTAACAGGCTCATGATGAGAGAGATCCCAAGACACCTGCTGTCTTTGTATAGATGTATAAAATAGCCGACAAAACTTGCCACAGGAAATGTCCAAATAGACAAGGTACGTTCCCTTGGGTTTTTGCATCTCCTTTCTTCCAGAAGAATATCTATCACTCGTATCTGTTCATGTCCATTTGTCCTGTGATATGACACCTCTTTCTACCTGCCATTTCAGTAGAAACTGGAGTCAGTATTTTTAAGTTGTTCTGGCAAGAGGCAATTTGTCTTATATTGGGTTGAATTTGAGAAGTTTGTTAAAAATTTTACTTTGTTTTCCAACACAGATTTATGACCAATAGAAAAGGGAATGTCTTGGTAATTGATTCACCTCTGCTGAAGGAACAGAAGAATTCTGATACTGGAGCAATGATAAACAAACTGATTTGTCAGGTCTTTTGATGATAAAAACATTGGGACTGGAAAGGTAGTTGTGGCATAGGCTCCAATCTTTTCTCCTGCCCAACTTTGGTTGGGCATATTCATTTCATTTAAGGGTAATGTCAGTTCAGGTGAGATCAGAAACAGTCTGTCATGTTGCAATTACAGGAGCCTTAATATAGATCAACCTGCTGATTAGTGATGCTTTAAAATTATTTGATCATTAATTTATACAGAGATAAAATATACTGAACATTTATGAATTCCATTTTTCTATAGGCTGAACAAACTCTGAATCCATTTTCAGTATGGTTGAATCTTGCCGTATGTAACAGATACCCTATAGCAACTTCTGGTGTATCTTAGGCCAATGAGGGATTAACAACATTGTAAGGAAATATTTTTCAAAAAACTAAAGAGAAATTAAATTAAAATTATGATTTCTAAGTAATAAACTGCAGAAAACTATCTTCAAATGCCGGCTCCCCCACTCTCCCATCCAGTGAAGTGCGTTAAGGCAGAGCTACATTACAAATTTGGTATTCCACTCTTTATTTCTTCCATGCTGTCTCAAATCATTGCCATGCTTTTAGATGATGTGTTAAAAATCAGGTATTTAATAGAGAAGGGAAAAATGGCAACTGAGTACCCGCAGGGAGGTTTGATGGGAGTGAAAGTTTAAGACCACCAACACTGGCCATGCAGTACCAAACACAAGTAGTGCAGTTCTGTTTGAGTGTAACTGATTAGATTGATTCAAGAGAAAAAGGGTGTGAACAGGAAAGTATGAGCTTTTTCACCTTTGAAGGATCTGCAGAGCTCTCTAGTATGTTCAAGTGGTGCATTTGGCACCTGAAAATATGTTTAGCTAAGTCCATTACTAAGCATATGGTATAATAAAACCGTGCTAACCATATGTGTAAGACGCTCCTACTTCTCATGCTTATGTGACTTGAAATACATGTCTCCCCATCTCTGTTCCTTTAATTCTACTGAGCTCACAGCAGTGGAATGAGGCAAAGCTGCCAGTATCTTACATTTCCTTGATTAAACCTTTAAACAAAAATGTCTTATAAAATTATGAACATTTTAAATCTCTCCTGGAATGAAATTCTGAGTTATTTTAGATACAATTTATTATTTGAAGGTTTGTGCCTTTGTAGCTTTGAATTCTGCATCTGGACCTGTATAAGATTTACATAGAACTACTGATATTTAATTGGAATGTTTATCCAGATATTCAGGTTATTGACTTAATCTATTAGAATTGGGAAGAGCAGACTTTTGCCTTTTCCAAAGGTCAACCCTACCAGATTGCTAGCATTTTAAAAGGAGAAAAAGGGAAGACAATTTTCTACTGTCTCCAGTTAATCCAAAATTCAGAGTTTTGTTCCGCTGACCTCACTATTCAGTATAGAGAAAGTAGATGACAATATTTTCTGAAATTATTTTGAATATTACTATTGTTTACTATATGTTAACATTGTATGTAGATATATATACACAATATATTCAAGGTTATTGATACCACTGATAGGCTTTCTTTTGAATTAAACACACTTTGCATCAAGCACGAAGAGCTATATTTTGACTGCTTGCTTCACGCCCCTTACAAAGTATTTCAGTACCTGAAAACATGAGTGTTTGTTTCAGGCTTTGTCATTCATTCCACCTACATTAGCAACCTAAGCTTCTGGATAGTTAGTGAAGAAAGCAGATTCCTCCAAAGAATAAACTGAAGAACTAGTGAAGATACCAGTATCTTTCCATGGATTGTTCTGAGGCTTACTCTGATGCCTGCATATGGCAGTTCAGTGCTCCTGCATGCCATGCAGGGAGCCACATCACATTGGGGGAAGCTCTAGCTTCAGGCATCCATGACTGAATGTGTCTTTGCTTCGGGACTTCTCATGCCATGCTTGCACATTGAGCTGCTTTTACCTCAAGGAGTTCTCTGATCCACTTTTCTGCACAGCTGCAAAAAGGTTTGAGCCAGTCCTGGAAAGTTAAAAGATGAGGGTTGTGAAAGTGCAGTTGCCTATTTCAGAATCAATACTGCTTATGCTCTTTTATTAGGTTTGTAGAAACGTAGCATCAGCAGGTTACCTCTGTCTGCCTGGGGCTGTGGAGACTAAGCACTCTTAAGTTCAGATGCCAAAGAGCAGGGATAAGTAACAGGTTCAGTGCCATTTATACAGTTTACTCTGCAGTACTTAAATGGAAGTGCGTATGACAGTAGGCATAATTTGTGGTCTAAATAGTGATTGTAATGGCTATGCTAAACAGTGCAGGGCAACCTCCCCCCAACATTTGTGGAAGGAAACAGTTTATGCGGAGAGCTTGATGTTCACACTATCTATATTTCAGGGTGTTTCACTTCCGACTCTCTCTGATCTGGTCCAATGGACTCCATTAGTGGTTGAAGTACATTTTCTAGCGTTGCTCCATCTAAAAGGAGTCTCATCTGTATTCTTTGAGACTGTTTCATGGTATATGAACCACAGTACAGAAAGTGGGGATGACTTCAAAAGCTCACTTCTGTTCTAAGCTTAAATTGTAACATAGATGCACTCAGTATAGGTCACTGATAGCGGCAGCAGAATTAAACGAACATGCTGTTCAACTTTTACTCATATTTGAGTAAAGCGTTTCAGTAATTGGTTTCTGCTAATTAAAATATTCAAATTCTGCCTATGTGTCCTGGGTTCAGCTGGGATAGAGTTAATTTTTACAGGAACCTGGGAGGTTGGGGAGGGCACAGCCAGGACAGCTGACCTGAACTAGCCAAGGAGCTACTCCATACCATGTGACATCATGCTCAGTATATAAATGGGGTGCAGGCTGGGGGGTGCTCTCTCAGCTTTCGGGGCGGGGGGAAATTGCCCTTATCTCAACCCTCGAGGTTCCGTGGGTTTTTTTTTGGGGGGGGGGGCGGGGGTGTGTGTGTTTTTTTTTCTCTTCTCCTTTCTGGTTCTCCTCCCCATCCCACCGGAGGGGGGCGGGAGGAGCGAGCGAGCGGCTGCGTGGTCCTTTGTTACCGGCTGGGCTGAAACCACGACAGTCCTTTTTGGCGCCCAACGTGGGGCACGAAGGGTTGAGATAACGACAGATCTGGCCAGAGCATGTTGAAACAAATTTGTCATACGCATTTCTTATATTAGATAAATAGATGCTAGTCACAATGTAGGTTCATTTGTTCACATGGTGGCGTTTTGTAAGTTCTTATATGTTCTATGTATTGCCTGTAGTTACGTTTCTCACCTCTGGGAGAGGGATCAGGATTATCATTTTGCTATACTGGGCAGTGTCGACTTGTGAAATGATTACATGACTGGTCATGAGGTTAAGCTGGTATCTGTATGAGGCAGTGATATCATTTCCATACTTCGGGCGCCTTCTATCGGATTTTATTGGTAATTGCACCCAATCCATGGGGAAGTCGGGGGGATACTTCCCCCTGTCCGTTCGCCTCCCTTCTCTCCTTCCGACTAATTACAACAGCTTTAGAGAATTTTGAATATCCTTGGGATGTGCAAGCCAGCATGCTGTTAGTGCTGTGTCTCCTGAATATGTTTCAGGTCTTGTTTAGGGCTACAAAAAGGCTCTTTAAGAGTACCACCCAGAGATCTGCCCCAAAGCTGGATATTCATGGGTGGCATGGCACGTGGGAGGATATGGGCAGGTATCTAGAGAACTTCTCACCTCCAGTGGCTTGGAAGTTCACTCCCGAACAACGACAGAACCCTCATGAAGTGGTAGTATATTTGAAAGGAAAATGCTGTGGCTATTCCAGAGACACACAACTTACTGCACTGTGCTGGGCTCTGGCCAGTATCTACCAAACACTGCTTGATATTAGGCAGCACCCTCAGGGGGAAGAGAGGGAAAACAGAGCAACAGGCACCATGGCTACTCCTACCCCGGCAACAGGCACCTTGGCTACCCCAACCCTGGTGACAGGCAGCATGGCTACCCCTACCCTGCCAACAGGCACCGTAGCTACCGCAACCCCGGCGACAGGTACTGCAGCTAAACCGGAGAACCAGCCTGTGCCAGTATCGGTCGCCTCTGTACAGAAAAAGAAACACACAAATAAATCAGTTTGCTTAGTGAGAGATGAAGAGGAACCAGGGTCATTGCGAGAACAGGAGGAAGAGGCAGAACCTGAAATAATTACCCGATCTCTATCCCTGAGTGAGTTGCGTGACATGTGAAAAGATTTTATCCGCCACCCAGGTGAGCACTTTGTTACCTGGCTGCTCCGATGCTGGGATAATGGGCCCAGTAGTGTGGAACTAGAGGGTAAGGAAGCCAAGCAGTTGGGATCTCTGTCTAGGGAAGGGGGCATCGACAAGGCGATTGGGAGAAAAACACAAGTCCTCAGCCTCTGGTGGTGATTTCTGTTAGGTGTAAAGGAAAGATACCCCTTCAAGGATGAAGTTACATGTCACCAAGGCAAGTGGACCACCATGGAGAGAGGTATCCAGTACCTGAGGGAATTAGCCGTGCTGGAGGTGATTTATAATGATCCAGAAAATGCACAGTCACCCACAGATCAAGGTGAAGTCCAATGCACACAACCGATGTGGTGGAAATTTCTACGAAGTGCACCGCCAACCTATGCTAACTCGTTGGCAGTAATGTCCTGGAAAGAAGGCTATGGACAAACGGTGGATGAATTGGCTGTCCAACTCTGGCAATATGAAGGAAGTCTCTCTTCCTCCCTACGGGCATGTCATGGTTTAAGCCCAGCCAGCAACTAAGCACCACACAGCCGCTCACTCACTCCCCGCCCCCCCCCAGTGGGATGGGGAGAAAATCGGGAAAAAGAAGCAAAACCCATGGGTTGAGATAAGAACAGTTTAATAGAACAGAAAAGAAGAAACTAATAATGATAATGATAACACTAATAAAATGACAACAGTAATAATAAAAGGATTGGAATGTACAAATGATGCACAGTGCAATTGCTCACCACCCGCCGACCGGCACCCAGCTAGTCCCCGAGCGGCAATCCCCCCGCCCCCACTCTCCCCAGTTTATACACTAGATGGGATGTCACATGGTATGGAATACCCTGTTGGCCAGTTTGGGTCAGCTGCCCTGGCTGTGTCCTGTGCCAACTTCTTGTGCCCCTCCAGCTTTCTCACTGGCTGGGCATGAGAAGCTCAAAAATCCTTGACATTAGTCTAAACACTACTTAGCAACAACTGAAAACATCAGTGTTATCAACATTCTTCACATACTGAACTCAAAACATAGCACCATACCAGCTACTAGGAAGACAGTTAACTCTATCCCAGCTGAAACTAGGACAGTATCCACCCCTTATTCTATACCATTGACATCATGCTCAGTTCCCATACCTTTAGTTACATCCTGGACAATCATCATCACCTTTTCCATCCCTTTGAGACATATGAACAATGGTATATATATATATATATATATATATGTATACACACACAGAGATATCATTCCTTTAGTTTATGGGTTATGTTCATTAAATGTTCATTGAGTTCATTTAGTTCCTGACTCTGGGCTCCATCTGTCATACCAGTCTTTCTGGGCAGGAGGGATGGTGCAAAGTCCTCTCAGTCGGTAGAGCAGAATTGGGCTTCAGTGCAGTGTGACGAGCAGTTGACATTGGACGCAGCAGGAGGATGGTGTGCACCGTTGGATTGTTGCATGCTGGAGTCAGTTCTGGTTCCATTACTACTGCACTTTGCTCAGTTTTATCACAGTTCTTTCTTGCTTGATCTAAGTGATTCTTACTATAGTACTATGGATATAGCATATAACAATTATAGTAATGATAACATACAGTAGCAGGGTTCTATAGCAATTAATATCATACAGGTTAATTCTGGCTATTCTCACCTAAAATTAAATCCCCTTGAGGCACACATCGGACTAACCCATCCTTCTGCATCACCCACTGAGGGCACCCAGGCCCTTGAGCAAAAGCAATCCCACGAATGGGTTTACCTTTGCCTGAGGCAGGAGTAACCCAGACTGTCTTCCCTGACATACTCTTCATGCGCACTACAGGGACTTTATCCCCTTCTACAGTACGTAAAAATTCTGACTGGGCAGGGCCAGCCCGATTGGCAGATCCTCTAGTATTAACTAACCAGGTGGCTTTTGTTAAATGTGTATCCCAATGTTTGAAAGTTGCACCCCCCATTGCTCTCAATGTAGTTTTCAGCAGCCCATTGTATCGTTTGATTTGTCCAGAGGCCGGTGCGTGATAGGGGATGTGATACACCCACTCAATGCCATGCTCTTTGGCCCAGGTGTCTATGAGGTTGTTTCGGAAGTGAGTCCCGTTGTCCAACTCGATTCTTTCTGGGGTGCCGTGTCACCATAAAACTTGCTCCGGGATAGTGTTCCGGGCAGTGGCATGGATCACAGGATATGTTTCCAGCCATCCAGTGGCTGTTTCCACCATTGTAAGCACACGGCACTTGCCTTGGCGGGTTCGTGCGAGTGTGATATAGTCAATCTGCCAGGCCTCCCACTGTTTATATTTCAGCCATCGCCCTCCATACGACAGGGGCTTTAGCCGTTTGGCTTGCTTAATTGCAGCACGTTTCACATTCATGGATAACCTGTGCAATAGTGTCCATGGTCAAGTCCACCCCTCGATCACGAGCCCATCTATATGTTGCATCTCTTCCCTGATGGCCTGAAGCATCATGGGCCCACCGAGCCATAAATAGCTCACCCCTATTGTTGCCAGTCCAGATCCACCTGAGACACTTCAATCTTGGCGGCCTCATCTGCCTGCTGGTTGCTTTGATGTTCTTCAGTGGCCTGACTCTTGGGTACATGAGCATCTACGTGACGTACTTTTACCACTAGCTTCTCTATCCGAACAGCAATATCTTGCCACAGTGCAGCAGCCCAGATGGGTTTACCTCTGCGCTGCCAGTTGCTCTGCTTCCGTTGCTGTAACCACCCCCACAGGGCATTTGCCGCCACCCATGAGTCAGTACAGAGATGGAGCACTGGCCACTTTTCTCTTTCAGCAATGTCTAACGCTAGCTGGATGGCTTTCACTTCTGCAAACTGACTCGATTCACCTTCTCCTTCAGCGGTTTCTGCGACTTGTCGTGTAGGACTCCATACAGCAGCCTTCCACCTCCGATGCTTTCCCACAATGCGACGGGACCCATCAGTGAACAGGGCTTATTGCCTCTCATTTTCTGGCAGTTTATTATACAGCGGGGCCTCTTCAGCATGTGTCACCTCCTCCTCTGGCGACATTCCAAAATCTTTGCCTTCTGGCCAGTCCGTGATCAATTCTAAAATTCCTGGGTGACTGGGGTTTCCTATGCGAGCCCGTTGTGTGATCAGTGCAATCCACTTACTCCACGTGGCATCAGCCGCGTGATGTGTAGAGGAGACTCTCCCTCTGAACATCTAGCCCAGCACTGGCAGTCGGAGGAGCTGTGTTTCAGTACCAACCACTTCTGAGGCAGCTCGAACTCCTTCATATGCTGCCAATATCTCTTTTTCAGTTGGAGTATAGTGAGCCTTGGATCCTCGATATCCTCGCCTCCAAAAACCCAAGGGTCGACCTCGGGTCTCCCCAGGTGCTTTCTGCCAGAGGCTCCAGGTAGGGCCATTCTCTCTAGCTGCAGTATAGAGCACATTTGTAACATCTTGTCCTGCCCGGACTGGCCCAAGGGCTACTGCATGAACAATCTCCCGCTTAATTTGTTCAAAGGCTTGCTGTTGCTCAGGGCCCCATTTAAAATCATTCTTCTTCCGGGTCACTTGATAGAGAGGGCTTACAATCAGACTGTAATTTGGAATATGCATTCTCCAAAAGCCCACAACACCTAAGAAAGCCTGTGTTTCCTTTTTATTAGTTGGTGGAGACATAGCTGCTATTTTGTTGATCACATCCATAGGGATCTGACGACGTCCATCTTGCCATTTTATTCCTAAGAACTGGATCTCCTGTGCAGGTCCCTTGACCTTACTTTCTTTTATGGCAAAACCAGCCTTCAAAAGGATTTGGATTATTTTCTTCCCTTTCTCAAAAAATTCTTCTGCCGTGTTGTCCCATACAATGATGTCATCAATGTATTGCAGGTGTTCTGGAGCTTCACCTTTTTCCAGTGCAGCCTGGATCAGTCCATGGCAAATGGTGGGGCTGTGTTTCCACCCCTGGGGCAGTCGATTCCAAGTGTACTGGACACCCCTCCAAGTAAAGGCAAATTGTGGATGACACTCTGCTGCCAGAGGGATTGAGAAAAACGCATTAGCAATGTCAATTGTAGCATACCACTTGGCTGCCTTTGACTCTAGTTCGTATTGAAGTTCTAGCATATCTGGAACGGCAGCGCTCAGCGGTGGCATAACTTCATTCAGGCCACGATAGTCAACTGTTAGTCTCCACTCCCCGTTAGACTTTCACACTGGCCATATGGGACTATTAAAGGGTGAGCGAGTTTTGCTGATCACTCCTTGGCTCCCCAGTTGGCAAATCAACTTGTGGATGGGAATCAGAGAGTCTCAGTTGGTGCGATATTGCCGCCGGTGCACCGCCGTGGTAGCAATTGGCACTTGTTGTTCTTCAACCCTCAGCAACCCCACAATCGAAGGGTCTTGAGAGAGACCAGGCAGGGTAGACAGCTGTTCAGTGCCCTCCGTCTCCAAGGCAGCTATACCAAAAGCCCATCGATACCCCTTTGGGTCCTTAAAATACCCTCTCCTGAGATAGTCTATGCCAAGGATACACGGAGCCTCCGGACCAGTCACAATGGGGCGTTTCTGCCATTCATTCCCAGTTAGGCTTACTTCAGCTTCCAATACAGTTAACTCTTGGGATCCCCCTGTCACACCAGAAATACAAATGGGTTCTGCCCCTTTATAACTTGATGGCATTAGGGTACACTGTGTGCCGGTGTCTACTAGAGCCTTATATTCCTGTGGGTCTGATGTGCCAGGCCATCGAATCCACACTGTCCAGTAGACTCGGTTGTCCCTTTCCTCCACCTGGCTGGAGGCAGGGCCCCTCTAATTCTGGCCAGAGTATCCGGTATTCACTTCTTGTAAAATTGGCTCAGAAGTCCCTTCAAGAGGATCAGAAATAAGGTCAGCCCTTCTACTCTGTTTGGAAACTGGAGCGGCATTTTTCCTAGTAGAATCCCCTTTCGTGGTGGTTTTTCCTCGCAGCTCACATACCCGTGCATCCAGGACTGAGGTAGGTTTTCCATCCCATTTCCTCATGTCCTCTCCACGGTCACGCAGGGAAAACCACAGGGCATCTCGCAGTGTGTACCTTCTATATTCTCTCTCTCGGGCAGAGGAGCGCTCACTCCTAATAGCTGAGACATTGGTCCTTACAGGTGGACAATAGGACATATCCTCTTTGAATTGCTGGAAATCCTCGGACAGCTTCTCCACACCTGAAATGCAGGCTTGTAGGGAGGAGGAGAGATTTTCTTCGTATTGACGGAGTTGGCGAGCCACTTCATCCACTGTCGGTGCCTCTTCGTCTTTCCAGGTCATTATTGCCAGTGAGGTGGCATAGGACGATAGTGTGCTCCGTACAAATTTTCGCCACATGGGTCGTGTGCATTGGACTTCGTCTGGATCTTTGGGTAATTGTGGGTTGTCCAGGTCATGATGAATCGTCTCTAGCACAGCTAATTCCCTCAGATATTGGATACCTTTCTCCATGGTGGTCCACTTGCTTGATTGACATATAACATCTTCCTTAAAGGGGTACCTTTCCTTCACACTTGACAGGAGTTGCCTCCAGAGGCTGATGGCTTGTATTCCTCTTCCAATTGCCTCGTTAATGCCACCTTCCCTGGCAAGCGATCCCAGCTGCTTGGCTTCCCTACCTTCTAATTCCAAGCTATTAGCCCCATTGTCCCAGCATTGGAGGAGCCAGGTGATAATATGCTCACCTATACGGCAGCCAAAATCTTTTCGCATATCCCGCAGCTCACTCAAGGATAGGGACCAGGTTTTTACCTCTGGTTCTGCCTCTTCCTCCTGTTCCCGTGATGACCCTGGTTCACCTTCATCCTTTGCTAAGTGAGCTGATTTTTTTGTGTATTTCTTTTTCTGTAAAGGGGCAACTGATACTGGTGCAGGTTGATTCGCTGGTTCAGTTGCAGTATCGCTCGCCGGGTTTTGGATAACCGCAGCGTCTGTCGCCAAGGTTTGGGTAGCAGCAGCAGTGCTCGTCGCTGGGGCTGGAGGGACCGCAGTGCCCGTTGCCAAGGTTTGGGTAGCTGCTGTGCTCGTTGCCGCGGCTGGAGGGGCTGCAGTGCCTGTTGCTGAGGTTTGGGTAGCCACAGTTCTCGTTGCCAGGGCTGGAGTGGTCACGGTGCCTGTCACCAAGGTCTGGGTGGCCGCAATGCTCGTCGCCGGGGCTGGAGGGGCCGCAGCGCCCATTGCTGGGGTTTGGGTGACCGCAGTGCTCATCGTTTTGTTGTTAGGTCCAGAGACCTTCTCTTCCCCTTGAGGGTGCTGAGTTGTGTCGAACAGGGCTTGATAGGCATGGGCCAGGCCCCAGCACATTGCAGTGATTTGTATCTCTCCGGAGCTGCCGGGGTGACAGCATACCTTTTCCAAATATTTTACTAGCTCTTCTGGATTCTGCACTTGTTCAGGGGTGAATTTCCAAAACACTGGAGGTGCCCACTTTTCTAGGTACTTGCCCATACTACCCCACACACCCTGCCACTCATAATTATCCAGCCTCGGGGCAGACCTCTGAGTGATCTTCTTAAATAGTTGTTTAACCTTAAACAAGAGCTGAACCACATTCAGGAGCATGCTAATTCCCAGCAGTAGGGCTAGGACCGTGCTGGTATCAACATCCCAAGAGTATTAAAATTTTTCAAAATTCTCAAACACCATTGTAACTGGACTGAAGGAGAAAGGAGAGGGGAAGAAAGATATCCCACTCATAGACTGGTTTTCCAAGGAGGAAAGGTAAATGGTATAATTATTAATAGTTTCCCACAGATGGCTCCCGCAGTATAAAGGTGACAATGCTGAGTGCAAATACTGGATTAATCCCACAACTGATGACTTTATCATACCATAAACCAGTTTTATACAATACATCAAAGCGAAAACCTTAATCCACCTCCCATGGATGATAAGCAGCAGAAGAGGGACTACATACAGCAAGCGAGGTGATATATAACAGAACTTTAAAAACCAGAGCAACAACTCTAAGAACACATAAATCAACATAATGACCAGCAACTATTAGACCAATATAATGAATGCTTATAACAAATTTGTTTTAACGAGCTCTGGTCAGGTTTGTCGTTTTCTCAACCCTTCGGGCCCCACGTTGGGCGCCAAAATGGACTGTCGTGGTTTGACCCCAGCCAGCAACTAAGCACCACGCAGCCGCTCACTCACTCCCCCCCCACCCAGTGGGATGGGGGAGAAAATCGGGAAAAAGAAGCAAAACCCACGGGTTGAGATAAGAACAGTTTAGTAGAACAGAAAAGAAGAAACTAATAACGATAATGATAACACTAATAAAATGACAACAGCAATAATAAAAGGATTGGAATGTACAAATGATGCACAGTGCAATTGCTCACCACCCGCTGACCGGCACCCAGCTAGTCCCCGAGCGGCGATTCCCCCAACCCCACTTCCCTGTTCCTATACTAGATGGGACATCACATGGTATGGAATACCCTGTTGGCCAGTTTGGGTCAGCTGCCCTGGCTGTGTCCTGTGCCAACTTCTTGTGCCCCTCCAGCTTTCTCACTGGCTGGGCATGAGAAGCTCAAAAATCCTTGACATTAGTCTAAACACTACTTAGCAACAACTGAAAACATCAGTGTTATCAACATTCTTCACATACTGAACTCAAAACATAGCACCATACCAGCTACTAGGAAGACAGTTAACTCTATCCCAGCTGAAACTAGGACAGGGCATGTGTCTCGGCTGTAGAGGAATTGTCCCAGGAATTCCAGCAATTCAAAGTGGATATGTCCTCCTCCCCACCTGTACAGGCCCGCATTGCAGCTATTAGGAGTAAGCATTCCTCTGCCCAAGAGAGAGGAGAGAGAAAGTACACACGATGGGCTAACCTGTGGTTTTCCCTGCGTGACCGTGGAGAGGACATGAGGAAATGGGATGGAAAACCTACCTCAGTCCTGGATGCACGGGTATGTGAGCTGCGAGGAAAAACCACCACGAAAGGGGATTCTACTAGGAAAAATGCCGCTCCAGTTTCCAAACAGAGTAGAAGGGCTGACCTTATTTCTGATCCTCTTGAAGGGACTTCTGAGCCAATTTTACAAGAAGTGAATACCGGATACTCTGGCCAGAATTAGAGGGGCCCTGCCTCCAGCCAGGTGGAGGAAAGGGACAACCGAGTCTACTGGACAGTGTGGATTCGATGGCCTGGCACATCAGACCCACAGGAATATAAGGCTCTAGTAGACACCGGCACACAGTGTACCCTAATGCCATCAAGTTATAAAGGGGCAGAACCCATTTGTATTTCTGGTGTGACAGGGGGATCCCAAGAGTTAACTGTATTGGAAGCTGAAGTAAGCCTAACTGGGAATGAATGGCAGAAACGCCCCATTGTGACTGGTCCGGAGGCTCCGTGTATCCTTGGCATAGACTATCTCAGGAGAGGGTATTTTAAGGACCCAAAGGGGTATCGATGGGCTTTTGGTATAGCTGCCTTGGAGACGGAGGGCACTGAACAGCTGTCTACCCTGCCTGGTCTCTCTCAAGACCCTTCGATTGTGGGGTTGCTGAGGGTTGAAGAACAACAAGTGCCAATTGCTACCACGGCGGTGCACCGGCGGCAATATCGCACCAACTGAGACTCTCTGATTCCCATCCACAAGTTGATTCGCCAACTGGGGAGCCAAGGAGTGATCAGCAAAACTCGCTCACCCTTTAATAGTCCCATATGGCCAGTGTGAAAGTCTAACGGGGAGTGGAGACTAACAGTTGACTACCGTGGCCTGAATGAAGTTATGCCACCACTGAGCGCTGCCGTTCCAGATATGCTAGAACTTCAATACGAACTAGAGTCAAAGGCAGCCAAGTGGTATGCTACAATTGACATTGCTAATGCGTTTTTCTCAATCCCTCTGGCAGCAGAGTGTCATCCACAATTTGCCTTTACTTGGAGGGGTGTCCAGTACACTTGGAATCGATTGCCCCAGGGGTGGAAACACAGCCCCACCATTTGCCATGGACTGATCCAGGCTGCACTGGAAAAAGGTGAAGCTCCAGAACACCTGCAATACATTGATGACATCATTGTATGGGACAACACGGCAGAAGAATTTTTTGAGAAAGGGAAGAAAATAATCCAAATCCTTTTGAAGGCTGGTTTTGCCATAAAAGAAAGTAAGGTCAAGGGACCTGCACAGGAGATCCAGTTCTTAGGAATAAAATGGCAAGATGGACGTCGTCAGATCCCTATGGATGTGATCAACAAAATAGCAGCTATGTCTCCACCAACTAATAAAAAGGAAACACAGGCTTTCTTAGGTGTTGTGGGCTTTTGGAGAATGCATATTCCAAATTACAGTCTGATTGTAAGCCCTCTCTATCAAGTGACCCGGAAGAAGAATGATTTTAAATGGGGCCCTGAGCAACAGCAAGCCTTTGAACAAATTAAGCGGGAGATTGTTCATGCAGTAGCCCTTGGGCCAGTCCGGGCAGGACAAGATGTTACAAATGTGCTCTATACTGCAGCTAGAGAGAATGGCCCTACCTGGAGCCTCTGGCAGAAAGCACCTGGGGAGACCCGAGGTCGACCCTTGGGTTTTTGGAGGCGAGGATATCGAGGATCCAAGGCTCACTATACTCCAACTGAAAAAGAGATATTGGCAGCATATGAAGGAGTTCGAGCTGCCTCAGAAGTGGTTGGTACTGAAACACAGCTCCTCCGACTGCCAGTGCTGGGCTAGATGTTCAGAGGGAGAGTCTCCTCTACACATCACGCGGCTGATGCCACGTGGAGTAAGTGGATTGCACTGATCACACAACGGGCTCGCATAGGAAACCCCAGTCACCCAGGAATTTTAGAATTGATCACGGACTGGCCAGAAGGCAAAGATTTTGGAATGTCGCCAGAGGAGGAGGTGACACATGCTGAAGAGGCCCCGCTGTATAATAAACTGCCAGAAAATGAGAGGCAATAAGCCCTGTTCACTGATGGGTCCCGTCGCATTGTGGGAAAGCATCGGAGGTGGAAGGCTGCTGTATGGAGTCCTACACGACAAGTCGCAGAAACCGCTGAAGGAGAAGGTGAATCGAGTCAGTTTGCAGAAGTGAAAGCCATCCAGCTAGCGTTAGACATTGCTGAAAGAGAAAAGTGGCCAGTGCTCCATCTCTGTACTGACTCATGGGTGGCGGCAAATGCCCTGTGGGGGTGGTTACAGCAACGGAAGCAGAGCAACTGGCAGCGCAGAGGTAAACCCATCTGGGCTGCTGCACTGTGGCAAGATATTGCTGTTCGGATAGAGAAGCTAGTGGTAAAAGTACGTCACGTAGATGCTCATGTACCCAAGAGTCAGGCCACTGAAGAACATCAAAGCAACCAGCAGGCAGATGAGGCCGCCAAGATTGAAGTGTCTCAGGTGGATCTGGACTGGCAACAATAGGGGTGAGCTATTTATGGCTCGGTGGGCCCATGATGCTTCAGGCCATCAGGGAAGAGATGCAACATATAGATGGGCTCGTGATCGAGGGGTGGACTTGACCATGGACACTATTGCACAGGTTATCCATGAATGTGAAACGTGCTGCAATTAAGCAAGCCAAACGGCTAAAGCCCCTGTCGTATGGAGGGCGATGGCTGAAATATAAACAGTGGGAGGCCTGGCAGATTGACTATATCACACTCGCACGAACCCGCCAAGGCAAGTGCCGTGTGCTTACAATGGTGGAAACAGCCACTGGATGGCTGGAAACATATCCTGTGATCCATGCCACTGCCCGGAACACTATCCCGGAGCAAGTTTTATGGTGACACGGCACCCCAGAAAGAATCGAGTTGGACAACGGGACTCACTTCCGAAACAACCTCATAGACACCTGGGCCAAAGAGCATGGCATTGAGTGGGTGTATCACATCCCCTATCACGCACCGGCCTCTGGACAAATCAAACGATACAATGGGCTGCTGAAAACTACATTGAGAGCAATGGGGGGTGCAACTTTCAAACATTGGGATACACATTTAACAAAAGCCACCTGGTTAGTTAATACTAGAGGATCTGCCAATCGGGCTGGCCCTGCCCAGTCAGAATTTTTACGTACTGTAGAAGGGGATAAAGTCCCTGTAGTGCGCATGAAGAGTATGTCAGGGAAGACAGTCTGGGTTACTCCTGCCTCAGGCAAAGGTAAACCCATTCGTGGGATTGCTTTTGCTCAAGGGCCTGGGTGCCCTTGGTGGGTGATGCAGAAGGATGGGTTAGTTCGATGTGTACCTCAAGGAGATTTGGTTTTGGGAGAGAATAGCCAGTGAATTAGGCTGTATGATATTTAACTGCTAAATAACCTGCCAATGTATGTCATTGTATCTGTAGTGTCTATATGCCATATCAAGGGTATTACAGTAAGAATTACCCAAAATGACTGAAGGATGGACTTTGAAACTGAGCCAAGAACAACACTGATAGAACTTGAACTGGCACCCAGCAATTTCCTCAAGATCAACATCTTCGACCTGCAGACCAAGGGTGTGGGTTGCACCAAATGTACCAGCTGCAAGTTCCAGAGGCAGCATGCAACAATCCAACACCTCACACCATCTCTCCTGTCCTGAAGGACTGTTACAACAGATGGAGCCCCAGAGTCATGGACTAAATAAAATTGATGGATACATTAGAGGGATAGCCCATCGACTAAGGGAATGCTATTTGTGTGTGTGTGGAGGGGGTGTCCATATACATATACATATATGTATATAACACAAGGAAAGTGGTGGTGATTACTTGGAAAATGTAGGATCTGGGCATGATGTAGGTGGTATAGAATAAGGGGTGGATAATGTCCTGGGTTCAGCTGGGATAGAGTTAATTTTTACAAGAACCTGGGAGGTTGGGGAGGGCACAGCCAGGACAGCTGACCTGAACTAGCCAAGGAGCTACTCCATACCATGTGACATCATGCTCAGTATATAAATGGGGTGCAGGCTGGGGGGTGCTCTCTCAGCTTTTGGGGCGGGGGGAATTGGCGGAGCATCGAGTTCCAGTTGGTGAGCAGTTGCACCGTGCATCACTCGTTTTGTATATTCTTTTATTACTACCATTGTTGTTGTTGTAACTTCTTTTTTTGTGTTGTCCCAGTAAATTGCCCTTATCTCAACCCTCGAGGTTCCGTGGGGTTTTTTTTGGGGGGGGGGTGGGGGGGGTGGTGTGGTTTTTTTTCTCTTCTCCTTTCTGATTCTCCTCCCCATCCCACCGGAGGGGGGCGGGAGGAGTGAGCGAGCGGCTGCGTGGTCCTTTGTTACCGGCTGGGCTATGCTATTTTAGCTTTAAATGAAGAATATTCTTACGGTAATTGCAGATGCAATTGTTTTAATCTAGAATATTTTGTCCTCCAGTTCTGTTTTTAACTGAATATTTCCTTTTACAGATCATTAAAGTATGGATTCTATTTAAGTGTGCCTCCACATGCAAGTAAAAGTTGAAAAGTATATTTTAATCTCAAATCTCACTGTTCTTACCTACATACCTACATTTTTCCCCCCTATTTGGAATAGGAGATATTGCTACATTTTGATACTCTACTTAAAGGATATTTTCTGAGTGCATCTATCAGTGCTTTATACTGCTGTGTTATAGGTGGATTTTGTGTAGAAATTTAGAGCAATGAATCTAAAAAAAATTAAACATCCTTCTTGGTAAGGGCTGTCTTACGGTGTGAAGAACTGGCCAAATGTGTCTTTATCAGTGCAATGAAACATAAGCTGAATTTTTAAGTACCTGAGAGATATGTGCAGTTGATCCACGATCAACTTTTGCAAAACTAGAAATGTGTCTTTTTGATAAAAACTTATTTCTGACTATCCTTGATACTACTTTAGTTTACCTTTTACTACCTTCCATGACTTCGCTCTTATAAGGCTATGAAACAGACTTAGCAAAAATTGATCAACTTTCTGTTGTGTTTTGCGGATGCCCAGTACTGGTTACACATTCAGATTAGGGTAGTCTTCATGCAACAGTCATGTTTACATTTGTCATTCAGTGGATACATCGTTGATATAAGCAGAATAAAAGTTAACTAGGTTGCATGCTGTGCCATCATTTTAATGTATAGACCTGTGTATATATCTATAGATTACAAAAATGAGATGGTGAAATTTAAGAATTGTTCTAGTCTGAGAGTTTGTCTAGTCAAATACTATGAGAAATCTTGAAAGTTGCAGTATAATTTTGAAATTAGCTTCTTATTTTGTTGCTCAGGTGCAAAATTTTGTCATCAGTTTACACTTACCTGTCAATGAAATGAACCTTTAATAACATGCTCAGTAGCCATGTACTTTTTAAGAAAGAGTGGGTTACTCAATAGTTGCCCAATGTCTAGAATATTAATCAGGAGTTGCAAAATTTTTTCATGTGGTTTGGATTTTTCAAGGGTTCTTATTAGACAGTACAGTTTCATTCCCATTAGATTGTTTTATAGGGATATTGTTTTTATGACCAGCTTCAACTTTGATCTGACTTGATCCCTTATATCATTTACAGAAAAGCTTCCCCTGCCAGAGTTTCATTTATTGGCCTTTCAGAGCCCTTATCTCCTTTCCTAGGAGGTCAAGGAATGAGATTTGTGAGATCTCTGCCTAGCTGTGTAGGTGTAGATAAAACATCTATCCGTCTGCACCTATCTGCAAAGCACTCCTCAGCAGTTCAGGTAGGGATGGAAGTGACCGTACTTCTTAATCCAGGGCTGTTACATTGCATCAACCTTCTCTGCTCTTTAATTCTGCTTTTTAGCTGAAATTTTAGCTGTGGGCTGTTGATGCTTGTGGTGTGCCATGGATGTGAGTAATCACTGAGGAGGTTACTCATCTGTTGTTTGAGTAACATCTACCTGGGTTTTTTTATATGTACTTATGTAGAGAAAAAGGTCAGTCTAAAAAGTGTTTATCATAACTACTTTTCTTCTCCTTTCTCCCTCTTTAGATTCTAAACTGTTGTTTTCTCAATCTAATTTAAACTTATTTCTTTGGAGAAGCGAAAAGTACAGCTGTGTCTTACTAGGTTTACGCATCTAAACCCCACTGATTCAAACATGTTTTCTTTTCTCTAAACAGAAATTATCTTAGGAAAAAGTGCTTCTTCAAGGGCACCTGCCCTTAGACATTTGTCTGATAAGCAAAGCCTATTCTCAAAAGAATGATGTCTCATCAGCACAAGGGCTGAATATCTTTTAACTCACTTTTCTCTTATCTGAATTGAAGTTTTGTTTAGTCTTTATATTCTCTCATCTTGCTCTGCAGGGTAAAAAAAGCAGCATACTTAAAAAAAACCAACAAAAACATTGAAGATTCACTGTGTCATCTTTTAGGATCAATTATATATGTGTAGCCACTTCTAGTTTAACCATTTATATGCATGTTTTTAATATTACAAACAGGGTTTTCCAATGTTGTAGCAAAATTGTATGCTTATTTTGGGCCCTGGTCATGCAGCTATGACAATAACTTAGTGTATAAGTAGTGGTGCTGTTCATAGGCAGGTGGTTTGCAGAACTGAGGCCTGAGCTAGTTCTGCTCTTTTAGTTTGTGCAGTCAAAATTTATTCTCTGCTTTTTGGTTTAAATGTAGAAGTATTTTTAAGCCAAAGCACTTCTCTACCACTAGAGAGCTGTGCTCTTCAGGTATGTTGTTTTAATCATTTTGAACTGCAGCATTCATTGTTGTTCTTGTACAATGTACCATGAATTTGTGGTTCTCTGTTATGTTTTGGTGAAGTATATAAAACTATCTTTTTGAAGTGAAGAGTAGGGCAAAACCTGATTTTTTTTAAGTGTTCTCACAGTTTAATTTTTCTTTAACTCAGTGTGTGAAAAACACCATGAGGTGGTCTGTTGTGTACTGCTTCATTGACAAAATTATCCTCTCTACATAAAATAGTAGATGTCTTGTATATGTTTCCTCTTTACCATGTTCAGTTATCTTAATGCGTGCTGTAAATCACACTGATTCACAGGCTTAGCATGGCCAGAAGTTTAAAGACCTACATCAGGGAAAGACCCAGGAAGGAAAAAGTAACCAAGTTCACTTGATAATTAGCCCTACCGTATAACTTCATAGTTTTGATTTAACAGAAATTTGGGGGCTAGTTAAAGAGAGAGGGGTTTGTTCTGCTCTACCTCCACTTCACATTGGCCAGGTTGGATGGCTGCATGTGTTTGAACTTGTCCAGAGACTTCTGAAAAAAAATTCATGGTTTTACAAAACTGCTGGGTTTAAAGGAGAGCATATTACATCTGTGCTGGTATAGGCGAAAGTAATTTAATAACTTGATCCACAGAACAGAGAGTAGAAACCTCAATTAGAGTTTTGCTTTAATTGGGTTTATGGATTAATTTGGCTCACTTGGATCAGATCTGTCTAATTATAAAGCTATATGGCAGGTTAAAGGAAACGGAAAAAAGTATACCTGTTACTAATGTACCTCCCACAGGTCCTTTTAATTTTAAATTATTTTGTTTGTTTGTTCCAAATTTCATTCTAACAGAAAAGCCTTCTGGCGATGAAGAATAAGGATGAGTTGCTTTGCAAGTCTTACAGAAAGTATAAGGAACTCTCTCTTCTTTTCCTTCTTCTTCTTCCCCTAAGGGGCTGCTTTTGAAAGATGACTTACAATTTTGTAAGGACAAATTTATGTCTGCTGTTTAATTGCACAGCCGTGTTTTGGGATTTAGTCACCTAGCCACTTGATTGCACCTGCCTACTAGGTAGTTAGATGACTAAACCCCTTAATTTGATTCTCCAGTTAATTGCAAAAAGAACTCTATTAGACTGAAATAGTCTAGATTGAAATAAAAATAAAAACTAGTACTAACTTTTCTCCCTCTAATTTTTTTCTAATGCATAGTGCAACATTGTTTACCAAGGTTTTATTGCTGTCTCCTCTGGTGTAAGCCTTGATGAAATTCAATTTTATTAGTAGATTTCACTGAGGTTATGTTTTTTGACATTTCTTATTTTGGCTGATAATGTTGTATGAAAAGGTCTCTGTGTGTGGTATATTTAACCATGGTAGAATTTTACTTTCCATTTGTATTCACATATTTTTGTTTTCTGTCACACAGGTGGTATGTTAAGTGGAATAAATGGTTGCGGTGGTATTTTCAAAGTTGCAGTCACAGTTTTATTGGTGTGTTTAATACATGTTCGAAATACACCTTTTTTTAAAAAGATAATAGCTTCTTGTCTTCAGTGCTTCTGATTCATAACCCATTATGTCCTGCACTAAACATAGCATTGCTCATTTACACTGATCTCGTTCCAGGAATGTGTTGTGTAACAGCTGGTAGTGCATAACCAGAGGCATGATCCCGAGTGCATGCAAATTATTTCAGCAGAGGCTGTAGTCTCTTGGTACCTTGCATGCAGTGTTTGGCACTTCCCAACATATAGCACCTACTGGCTGTCCATCTCATCTGGTGCTTTTATATCGCCCATAAGTATGGTGCTGAGCCAAAATTTTAAGCGGTTTGTATTCTCGTTGTTGTTTGCGCATGTCTGTAGCTGTTATTTAAGGAGGCGGGAAAGGAGTTTTCTCGTGAGGTACAGAAGTGAGTTACCAACAACAAAACCCGTAGCTTCAACTTTCTACTGGAACTACTTTTCCTCTATTGTCTTTCTCAGTCTTCTTCCTTTCTGAAACTGTATACCAGGACATTGTTCATTGGGTGACATCATTCCCAATTGCTGGCTGTTTTTACATAGGTAATGCTATGAATAGTGAAGGGGGGGGACTGCAGTTACTGATAAATGTTAGTTGAGATACTACAGAGAATTTCTTAGTGAGGAAAGATGATGTTTTCTTGTGTTGTGTTTTTTTTTTTTTCAGTCTGAATCTTTTTATTGTACAGTCTATACTCTCTGATGAAGCCAGCATTTACTTTTTTTTTTTAGAAGCCCAGTTTTATGATCTCTTTTCCTTTCGTAACGGGGTCTTTATATCTTTAAACATATAAAAGTGCTTTTGTTCTTACTGCCACCATGAAATGATACATTTGACAATAATTATTTTTCAAGAACAACTTGGATCTTTATTTTTAAAGTAAGATATACAGTAGTTTATCTGTTTATTAGATCACATAGTCTTCATGATGCTATACTGAAAGATTGCTTTCACAGTGTCCCTTTTCTAAAGGCAAGATTTGAAACACCTGTTTTGGTGTTTAAAATGGGACTTAGGAGTGGACAAAAATCATAAGAAAACAATAATGAGCTCATGCTCTACTTTAACCTTAGACATGCCTTAAGTGCACTAGGGCTGTCTGTTGGACTAAAAGTTCCCCTCGCTTTCACTGCCTTTCACCGAGTAAGTGGGGATATGCGAGTATTACCAGAGTCGTGTTCCCTGAGTATTATTAAAATGCGCTTACACCATCTGTTTCAGAGCAAAACTCAGGCACAACAGCTATATATATTCAAAAACACAAGAAAGGAGTTTTACAAAGAAGACAACCCCGTTTATTAAGGTGCCTGTCTTCAGTGGAGTCTTCTGCCCTTGATCCACTCCAGCTGGAGACACTTGGTAGGCAGTCATGCTCCTGAAGGAAAAAGAGAGATGAAGTTCCAACACATGTAAAGTACAGTGTTTCCTATTGGCTGTCCTTAGTGGCTCTACACACAGCTTTTTGGGGTTTTGGACCCTTTACCTTAAAGATATTTTGCTGTGTCCATAGGCTATGTAGGCAAGTGACCAGGAGTGCATTCTGGAACCAGACATCCACTTCTTCAGTATTTAAACCCTTAAGTTAGAGATTCCTGAGGAGGTATTTCTGGATCTCTCCCACAATTCCAATTCAACTTTTAGCACATTGGTCATCCAATCAGCAGAATCAAATGTGGAATAAATTTAACTACTATGTTGTTAGCTCACATTTTTTCCAGCCTGATTTTTCAGATCCGGGTTCATAAGTACACTTAGGGACCTAATTACCCCTGGATTTGAGTTTGTCCTGCAGGTACACATGAATGCATGTCTGTGGAGTGTTGTTGAAGAAAATTTGTTGGAGAAAGGAACTTTTGGGAAGGATCTGAATGACAAGCATATGGATAATTAGCTCTAAGGAAGGGAAGGAGAGAGACTAACAACTCTGAGGTCTGTATTGAAGGTGGCAGGTATACAAGAGAGGGAGGGGAATACAGTTTGGGGCATAGAAAAGAACAGTGAGAGCAGTGGGATTTGTCTGGGGAGAAAATGTGAAAAGATGAAGCCCATATGGATTTCTTTTAGCTTCTTTTCCATTGCTGAGCTCTGCCTTGTTTTGGTTTATAATGATTTTCCAAGTACAACATACTTAAAAATAAATCAGTGTTTTCATCAGAGTTAGGCACTTGCAGTCCTGATTCTGTTTTTAAAATGCAGCTGTTGAGAATCACTCAAGATAGCTTATATTTCTTTGTGTTTTCCCTGATAAGTTATAGCTAACTTTTTTGCCAGCTAGTTCTCACAGAACTTCAGAATTAGACTTGTAAAACCTATTAAAATGTAGTTGACAAGCAGAACTAATAATCCTTGCCATTTTGAATGTATCTCTGAAATTAAAAGACTTGGGTTTTAGGCTGACAGATCTGCTCTCTGAAAAGTAGGCCTAGGGACTTAGACACAAGGCACTAAAAGACTCTGTGGTCATATACAATATTATACTGTGGAAAAAAGATTAACTATACTGGAGGATAAACAAAAACTCCATTGGGAAAATAGATAACTATTTTTTAATAACTACTTATGAAACAGCATGAGGTAGCTTGAAGACAGTGGTCCTGCTCATGTGCAACTAAATTGAAGGGCTTATTTGAATTTTTGTAGCAGCTAAAACTCTATGCTTTCGACATGTTAAACACGCAATAAAAACTTTTTAATAGCTCTGTACAGTATAATTTTCTGTCACCCTCCCTTTTCCTTGATGCATATGTGGTACATTACTGAGTGGATGCTCTAAGTAGAATATTAAAAAGAAAAAAAAATCTAAGTAATCCTCTACTTTCATTTCTTCCTAAGCTATACTATCATCAACGTTATGTATTTTCATATTTATAGTTTTATATCAGTAAATAGGTCTTATGTTCCCATTCATTCAGGAAATGCTATGTAGTAAAAACATTCCTTGACACTATAGCCTTTTGCAAGAAGCCATGTGCTTGAGGTTTGACTATAACATGTGTATGTTCCTTGACAATTATATTACTACAAGTAACAGCCTTTGTGACAAAACTGACAAATTTATCATTTGTTTTTAAATTTACTCTGTATAAGTTAAAGATATGCTCAGATAAATGACCTTTTTTTTAAATTGTTGGTGCAAGATCTGTGTTGTATTGTACTGACTTTCAGTTTGAAGAACTGATTATATCCTTCTGCCTAAACGGAAGTGAATTGGGCTGATACAGTTTTAGCTTACCTCATTAATCATGGGTACCTTGTCTGATTTTATCTCTGTGTGTTCAACCAAACATCCTGTGTTTTCTGTATGTCTAAGGAGGTTAAAAGGAAGCCCATATTATAGACTGTGGAATTCCATGTTTAAGCAAAAGATGGTATTGGGCTATTGGTTGGAAGAAATTGAAGTGAACAGAGAGGTGAACCAGGTCTTTTGAGTTACTTGAATAGGCTCAGAGACTACTAACTCCTCCTCCTGCTGATCTTTTGCTGATCTCCTTTTTGTTGTCTATATTGTCTTCGCTTCAGTTACAAGATGTTTTATTTTTGAGGGGTTCACAGTCTTATTGAGAAAGGGGAAGTACTTCGAAAAGGCATCAGAGCTCAGTTTTAGCATCTTGTGGCACACTTTATATGTCAGATGAAGGGGAGGTTATCATACCACCTCTTAGCTGTATTCCCTTTATCTGACTGTCGCTATGTCCCACCTAGGAGTTAAAGAGATTAAAAGAAAAACCAACCAAAATTCTCCAGGGGCTGTTATTTGTTTTTAATGGCAAAGGAAGAACGAATGAGACAGGCTGCGAGTTTCCTCAGAAAGATCTGTATCTCCTATAGATATTGGCCACATCTATAAATTTTCTAAACCAGCTTATGCTTTCCTTCATGTTTGATAATGACATAATTTGAGGGACACATGAACTAGAAACCAGAATAGTTCTCTCTACATAAGAAAAATGCTGGGGCTTTCATCCTTGTCCTTCAAAATTTGTTCAGTGTTTTTTGATGAAGCGGAATGCAGTAGAAGCAGCTTGCTTTAAGTCTCATCTAATTGTTATGTCATCACATTTCATAAAATTAAGTACAGATTTTGGTCAGCTTGAATAATTTTTTACTAAGTTATGTATTTTATCAGATGCCAATATATTGGATATTCTTCAGTCCAACCAAAGGACATGTTCCTGAATTGACTGCATTTTGTCATTGGTATGATTCTGTAAGCCTTACATTTTTTCTTAAAATTATGATATTGATCCAGTAACTCCTCCTGCAGTTGTAAATTTTTTTTAATATATTTTCAACTGTGACTTCATATGTTGAAAACAGTAGCAGCCACATAAAGAGAACAAGTAGCTGTTTACTAGCTAACAATTATGAGAAAATCCCATTTTATAGTCGTAATATTTATTATGCAAATGAACAGGCACCAGATTTTTCAATTATCTCTCTTCATAATGGCATTTAAACCACTGAAGTTATGGGATACATTTTATGATGGAAATAGCCGCATGGGGACCTAATTCATTAGTAACCTGTTTTAATCTGATAATTGTGATATCCAGGCCACTGATGTTAATGGTTTCCAGAATGTGTTTTGATATGGACTGCTGTACTGACGTAGAATGGATTTATCCATGTGATTATTTCATGCACTGAGCTGCAATTTAAGGCTGGAACAGTTATTTTGTATGTACAGGTCCTCGGTATTTCTATTGCCATTGCAGTATGAATATTAAATATATTCTTACATGGTTGCAGCATTCATTATATCAGTACCTGGAATTATTGGCTCTAATACAGAGAAAAGTAATAGTTATTTGACACTAATCTTTGTGTTGCATTGCTTTTCTGCTGTCTGGAATTTCCAGAGTTCTTTGGTTCCTCTGAACTCCCAATATTAAATATTTGAAACAATAAGCATGTCACAATCAGCAGGAGTTCATACAGACCCAAAAGATGAGCATTTTAATACGGAGATGAGTTTTCTTCTGTTGATGTGTAACCTCCTGATACCATCTGATACTCAGTTCTTCACTGAGCCTAGTGACAGCTTCCAGATGGACTTCCAGCCTATTTGCCCATTTATGATTTTTTTTTTGTGTGCATTACTATTGTCAACTTTCAATGAAAAAATAATTAAAGCAAGGAAGTCCTTTAATGGAAATTTAACCTGAATCACGCTGTTCACAACAGCGCTGTCTGTTTAAATGTCATGAGTGAGGGATTAGGAGATTTACACTGGCTGTTGCTTTTCACTCAATGGTCAAAATAGAACTGGTTCAAGAAGAAGGGTAGCAGGAAAAGCAGTTAAGCCTCCTGCTAAAGTCATTGGTTGAACTGAGACTTGTGAGGCAGCTTCTCAGAATTCACCGCATATTTTCATAAATGATATTGTGTTGACATTCAATTTCTCAGATGTTCCAAGTGTTCCTTGGCTTTGCTTTGCTTTAGGCCTCGATGCTATTTGCAGCTTCTGTAGAACTGTAAAAGATTTCCATAGGGACTGTGTGTATCGACAGTTTATGCATATCGGTTCGAGATTGTGAACTCCCTGCATATACTTTTATCACACTGCAAATTTCATTTCTACTGTAATACTACTTGCATCCTCCTCTCTTTTTTTCTGAGTCTTGGGGTAGAATTCCAGGCTTATGGCACAGTGCTAGCAATGGTAGGTGTAGAGAACAGGTCCATCCAGTTATATTATGAAAGTTATAACTGTTTCAAAGGCAAACACATTTGTTGAAAAAATGGCTAAAAGTTTGTTCTTTATAATTTTTTCCCAGTGTTGAATTATAAACAACCCAGTGCTCTTTTTCTTAAGTGTTTCTGTTGATTATGATTTTCATCAATACTGAACAGATTATACAGTAAAGATGATCAAAGGTCATCTGCTTGATGAAGAGCAACTTTAAAAAAGGTAACTTTTCTACCAAGTAGAAAAGAGAGAAGGAAAAACTCAGAGCAACACGATGTTGTAGGAAAAGAAAGGGGATCATGGATATGCAGTAGAGATCTCATTTGTACTCACTGAACTCCCAGAAAAGGGGAGGAGATAGAGACTGTGGAGGTCATACAGATAATGTGTTGGTTACTTGGGTATGTAAATCTCTTTTACTAAATAAAGGGTAATTGTTTCTTAGATCCTCTTGCAAATTCTGGGTTTTTTCCTTCATTTAAACACTGAAGCTCATCAAGACTGTACTTAAGCAACTGCTGTATTATTGACGGCAGCAAAATTGTCCTGCAGATCTGTGGATGCTGAACTATAAGCTTCTGATTCTTTAGAGGGGTTACAAATATCTCTGCTCAAGAAACGTTACCAGGGGGCAAGGAAGAAAACAGAGCATAAAGAAAGCAAAAACAGCCAGGTCCAGTGGCGGGACTTCTAGTAACTTAGTGCGAGAGGCACCAAGGTGTTTAACTTAGCACAGGCTGTCTCTGTTTTTCTTACAAATTCTTAGACATTTGACTTAACGTGGCAATGGCCTGGCAGCACTGCCTGTGATACCCATTGGATACAAATGCTTTCAGCAAAATGTTAGGATACTGGGATACAGAAGTATATTTGATTAAAAACTATCAATGTCCCTGATTTCAGGCTGGGCTGGGTTTTTAAAGCAGTGATTCTTACTGCGGTTGCACTTCCTTTTTGGTAATCTTTCTGTGTATGACCAGACACTGTATTTGATAGTGTCAGTCTCTAAATAAAGCAGATACTAATGCTTTCAAAGTATAATGTACAGTAAAAGAAATGCCTCCAACAGCTCCACTTTACCTTGAAGCTTTGGTTTTCCTTTAGGCTTCATAGGGTTTTGAGGTTCTTTTTAGACCTAGATTCACAATTAGGGCATGCCTCACAGCTTTTGCTTGTTTTAGGATGAGATACCTTTACAGCTGTTAGAAAAACAATAATGCTGCTCTTCTACAAAAACTGCTACAGGGAGTTGCAGGTGTGTGCCTTATTGGTTTTTTTTAATTCAGAATCAGCTATAGATAGGTTTAATAATAAACAAATGGAGAGGAGCTATATTTGGATTGGTTATTTTTAATTCCACTGTCGTAGAAACTGCTTTTGCCATTCCTGTGTCTCATAAGTTCACTTTTTTGTCAGTGTTTTATCTTTAATGTGTAGTCAGTTACTGTTTCTAACAAATTTTTGTGGTGAGGGATGAAAAAGTCATTTGTGCGCATTCTTCTTTAGTCATAATTTATTGCCATGTTAAAAAAACCTGTCCTCGTATTTGGGATGCAAGAGTTTGCTCCTGTCATATTGTGACAGTCTACTATTTCAGTCAGTTTATCTACTGCTAATGTAATGTTTTTCAATCAGCAAGCACTTGCCATTCTGATAGAGTTTTGCTCTTCCAGTCTACCAGTTTTAATAAGTAATTTTAGCAGATCTACATTTGATTATTAAGTATATCAACTCTTGGATAAATATAATCTGGTCCAGGTAGATTGTTACTTTCTAGCTGAATATCTTGCTTTTTATTACTTCTTGCCAAGTTAAATAATTTCCAAATAAGTCACCCGTTTGCCACCTACAAAGCACGGTGATGTTCTTAAGCAGCTTGCCAGTAGGGTTCATTCAGGCAAAGTGTAGTTTTAAGTTGAATTTTGGTAACTTACCAAATTGTTGCCAGCAGCACCAATGAACTGGTCCCTGTAATAACTGGGAAATTTCTTTCAGAGATACACTCCAAAAAATTGGTTCTTAACTGGCTGCTTTTACTTACTAATAATAACTATTAATTGTATCTTTTCAGTCCTTGCTATTTGTAGGTAGGTATTAATTGTGTGCAATAAATTGCATTCAGTATTAAGAACTACAGTAATCCCAACAGCATATCAGTCATGATATGGTGTCACTGAAGTCAGTGTAAATTCTCTTTTTTCTAGAAATGAATTGGCCAATATTGTCCTGGATAGTGTAGACTCCTATAAAGTTTAATAGGGTAGCTACTATAAGTATTTTGTAGGTTAAGACAATATTTTACTTTTCAGTCCTACCTGTTGGGTTGGAAATTTGAACCTGTGTTTGCAATGAGTTGAAAAACCTAAATGTGAGGAAGGGAGAACTGATCTGTGCAATAACCTCTGAGTAGCTCATAAACTAAAGCTAAGAGCACCTCAGTGCTAGCGCCAGCATACCACCCACAGGAATTAGGATTGGCTAATGTAAGTATATCCACTTAAGACTGCCAGAAACTACTAAAGTGGGAGTGCATTAGGATAAAAAGATAAAATTACGCAAGTCATTGCTTAAGGCGGCTGATTTGTCAGGCACAGGCATGTTTATATTGCTTTTATATTTCTGACAGAGGTGATGTGGTCATTAATCAATAATTGTCTTGCTAGATTTAAAGGTAAAGGCTGGCCCTAACAACATTAAGTGAGGGGCTGTGGTAGAAGCCTCCTTTAATAAATAACAAGGTTTTGCACTTACATTGCAAAATGCCTTTCATCTAAGCAGGATAAAGATTTATAGAGGTGGATAGCTTATGCTGCATTCATTTTAGTATAGGAGGACCTGAGGTATATTGAGTTTGAGATTCACCCAAGGTCATGCAGAAAGTCAGGATCAGAATTAAGTTTGAGAGTCCAAAATATTTTCTTAAAAATCATACTTCAAGCCAAATAAACATAGCTGTTCCTTGAGAATTGAAAAGAGCTACCATGTCTTGCTGCTGTTGCATGATTGCTGGCCAGTGGAACTGCTTGTGGAGTAAATACTTCATATCAGGGCTGAAAGCTTCCTCCCCTGAAGTAGGTTGGAGTACTTTCCTTTTGACTGCAATATGTCTAGGATCTCACCCAAATGTGAGATTTGAGTGATTTTGAGTGCTGTTCTGATGGGCTTTTTTTCTCAGTTATAAATTTTTGGAAAAGAAAGTACAAATTAACAATGTGTACAATAAATTACCCCATTTGTCTTGCAAAAGCATGTAAATACTGTATCTTTGAATGGTTTTGCAAATGATCAATTACTTTAACCTGGATTGTGCTCAGAATTGGATGTGTGTTGCAAGATCACTTAAATTTTGGGAAGAGATTTTAAAGGCACCAACTTCATTTTGTTTTCAAGCTCTTACTACTTTTGATTTTTTTCTCAAAAATCACGTTGTACTTTAGGAATCTTAGCAGCTGAAAATATTGTACAGTAAAAGTTGAATTTTTCTAATGTAAAAAGCCTGCACACATAAGAAAATAATGAAATGTGGAATGTTTGGCATGACCTTCTTACTAGAAGATCACATCACACCACAAAGTGCATATTCTATTAAGTCATATTCTTATCAGCTGTGGAAAATGAGATGTTATTTAAAATGCTTCCAGAAGATGAATTCCGGATATTTGAGGTTTTTCTGACCTCATGGATGCTTTGTAATCAAAGACATTTGCATTAGCATGGGTAGTGATTCTGTTCAGGTGGCTATTTCCAGAGCAAGTATAAGGCAGAGGATAAAGTCCAAGAACCAAAAGTTTCAACAGTTTTTCTATACTTAATATTAGCCTCATCTGACAAATACCTTGGTAAGAGCATTGGGTTTGGTCACATGGTCTTCCAATGATCTTTTCTTCTGTGAATCTCCGGTCCTAAATGTCGACATTAGATGTAATCTAGGGAGCTGAACGATGTTGCAGTAGGTTCTGGAAACATCTTTTTTTAATGTATAGTGAATTCACAACAATGCTTTTTTTCTTTTTCAAATCTAACCTCTAACATTTTTCTTCTTAAGGTGAAAGTTCCAAACTTATGTAACTTGCCTAGATATGAACTAAAGTTTCTGAGTAGCATTAGTGCTTTCTTCCTCACTCCCTCTCTCTTATAGAACAGTGTTTGGAGGCTAAATGTGCTATGCTGGTTTTTTTCAGTGTCAGGGAGAGTTTCCCATATGCTCTTTTTCCTTTTGTTATTTCGTAGTCCCAACCTTTCAGAGGAGTCCCATTCAGAAATTATGTCCTGTGGTCTCTTGTTTGCAAGAAAACTTCTTTGAAAATACACACATTTGCAAATTATAACCTAAAATATTCACACATCTCTGCTGTCCAGCATCACTGCACTTCAGTTCAGAGCTAGAAAGGATAAATGGATGCAGAGGCAGTTAAAGGATTTTTAGAACAGGCACTCACTGAAGCCTGAGTTTTTATTTATCTGGTTTGTCTAATTCTAATTTCAAGAAGCTAAATGCACTTAGGAGACTATATTACTCCTCTCTCATTACACTTCCATTCACTTTTCCCTTCCTGGCTGCTATTTGCCTCATGTGAGGTCCGATTCAGGAAAAACTGCCCATCTTTCCTTTGTTTATGTGCATACCTGAGATGATTTTTTTCAGGAAGACTCTCAAGCATATGCTTAAGTCAATTTAGTAATAATCTCTGATTGTGAGCCCTGAGAGAAATTTATCCCTCTTCATTAAAAGCTTGATCCTATGTAATTTTAGCTAATAGGAGCTTTGCCTTTGATTATTAATGTGGGTGAGATAGTATCAATAGTCAAATATTTTTTTCCTGTGCCCAGTTTTATCTATCATGAGGCATTGCTTCTCCTTCTCTTCCACTGCTTTTCCATATGCTGTCACAGACTGTAAAGCTACTTCCTTGGTTTTGCTTTAGGTTAGTTGCATAATTCCACTGTTGAGTCGTCGCTCCATGTTATCCGTGTGCTTGTGGAAACATCTTTAAACACATGTGTTATTATTTCCTAACACTAATAAAGCACCAGCATACATGGGACCTTTGTATTAACTTACATTGGTTGCAAATACTATGTCACAAGGAAAAGTTTAAAAGCCCTGTAGGAATCTATAGGCGAGAGAGGATATTAATTAAATATATGTTTTGGAATAGAGCTTTCCTTGGGGAATAAGACCAAGGAACAATCTCATTGATTTACATTAGGGATTAATTTGACCTACTGTCTTTGATGTTAAAAAACTGGGGACAAACTCATTTCTTTGGTACCTGCTTTGAAGAAAAAAATGTGTGAGGGTGAGGCAGCAAGTTTACATATCACCAGAGAGCGTGTGGATGTAGTTCTGAAACAGTCTGCTGACACAGTATCGAATTTCTGGTCCAGTGCTGTGCATGAAAGCAGTGAATATTTATAATTACTTTTTTTTTTTCATAGATTTTTCTAAGTGCCTGTAGCATGGGCAGTGTTTCAAAAAGCAGTGTGAAGACAGAAGTAGTATTTGTAACAAGTCAATTAGCAGAGATTTCTGAGGAGGAGTGAAGCTATTGGGACAGGCAAGGGCAAAAGTCTCTGAAACTGGAAAATTTCTGTATTCCTGAGGCAAAGCTTTACTGATAAAGGGTTAACCAAACTGCCCTCTTGGTGACAGTGAAAATCCTTGTAAAATTCGCCTGTTGATCTGTAACCTTACTCCCTTTACAGACAACAGCTCTCCACACAAACTTGTATGTTCCTTGTGAAATCTTCAACAATAGACATTGTAAAACAATTACGTAAGGCTGCAGTGTTTTCTTTCAGGAAAAAAAAAGGATGGTGGTTGTACATAGTTTAGACCTTAGCAATTTTCTGCTGCTTAGGCCTATGATGGATACAGCGTGTGTACAGTGACAGCTTAATTAGGTATAAGATCATCTGTGTATTTGGATCAAATGGGAGATGTAGAAGGCAAGTCTTTTTCAATAATAAAGTGAAAAGTGTTTCTCTTTGTGCCACGTCTACAATCAGTTTTAAATATTTTGTCCAAAACCAGTCTCCCCTGTAGACTTTCCCAATAAATAGAAAGTCAGTTTGAGAGATGTAATATTTTGAATAGTCAATGTGTAAACTGAAAGTTTTGCAGAAAATGTGCTAAATTCTCATGTGCACTAACAGTCAACCTGGGAAGGAGCTTTTATAGGAAGATTTGTATTCTTTGTATGGGTTGTGTTTCTCTTCTTGCTGTTAAAAAGTCAAAATGAGGAAAATAGTTAACTAGAAACAGGCTTGCTAAGGTTACTTGTTTATTGTTGGGGTTTTTTTTCACTGAAATGCTGCTTTACTGGACAATGAAGATTGCAAAATGTGAAGAAAGTTAATATACAGCATTTTTCCATGTTTGCTTTGCCCCCCCCCCCTTTTTAAGAGGGTTTTTTTTTGCAGGCTGATCAATAAGAACTAATGTACAGTTGAATAATATTTGATAGCTATATTAAAAAGCACTAATAAGCAGGTCAAGAGTGTGAATACTCACCCTGACTACTACTGGGGCTCTAAACCATTCAATGTTTTACCTAAGTTTGACTGAAAAATGAAACCATGCCAGTAAAAGACATAGTCACTTCCTGAGTTGTGAAAAGCTGCCAGCTGTCTTATACTGTGGTCAGTGGTTGTTTATCGTCTTCAGACCAAAGAAACACATAAGGTGAAATTTTATTTTATTTAAATACAACCATGCTTAGGATAACGTTGATAACTTTTGAAAATTCGACCCAGCAAGTTGCTTGTCTGTATTTGCAGAGAGACATATGGTAACTGTGGTCATCAGAAATGAGATTTCCAAGTTTGTCTTTGTGTCATCTTGTTCATCATGCTTCATTTACTGCTTTACTTGGTTCCAACTTTGTAGGAAAGAATAATTTGAGCTGCATGTGTATCAAGTTTGTACATATAATTCTGTCTTAGCCAAAATAAATTTTATTTTAGGATTGATAACTCAGAGTTTAATATAAAAAAAAAAGATAAAAATGAATTAAAAAGCATCACATGCATGTGTCTTCCAATTCTCTTTTTATTAGCATTGATGATTTCAATCACTGAATCTTTTTTAGTCTATCAAAGCATCAAAGGTGCATGATCAAATCACCCTTTTTTAATGAGAAGGATATCAACTGTAAAAGTCATGTTTGGCCATCTAGAGTGTTTGCATAAGATAATGGAGCAATAGTTTCATTCTCCTGATCTCTGATTATGAGAAAGGACCCTGAATTACAGTTTGACCAGATTAGAAATTATTTAAGTTCCTTGGTTATGTTAACCATGGAGATCTACTTTCCTATTAAAGTATGGGATTGTGTTAATTTCCTTTGGTCTCTATATAAAAAAAATTGGTGAAAGAAAGTGTCAATGATATTTAAGTGACCCTATTTGATGTTGATATTCATTTTACTTTGAGATGATTAAGACAGAGGAGGGGAATTTTTGCTGGTTTTGTTACTATAACTGTATTGGTGAAGAAAGCTTATAAGTATAAGAATTTTCTAGGCTATTACAAATATGCTATTACTTTTTCACACTAAAAAAAATTATATTATTGCACACTGAGAAACAATCTTTATTTTTCAATCGTGAAGCTTTGAATTTGCATAACACAGTAGAACGCTGACTGGAATTCAGCCAAATGGCTTCTTGGGTACAGGTCATCGTAGCAATTCAGACTTTTAACTGCAGCAGGTACCTTAGCAAAATCTACAGCTTTCAGTATTGTATTTACTATTAATTCACATTGTTTAACATCAATAACTAAATTAGTTACTCAATATGGCAGTCTATTAAATAATAAATAATGTAGTTATGGAATTTTCATTTCTGAGAAGTTACAATGAATAGTATGCCATCTTACATGCAGTGGATTTTTTTTCCTTACGGTGAGATAAACCATGATTGGTGAGTTGGGTCTGTGCTTAACTTGTATTGGAGGTTACGTTTGCATAATGTTCATGAACTGTCCTATAGAAGACTTTGGTATAGGGTAGAGAAAAATCCCTTATTTGCTATGGGGTTTTATACATTGATTCCAAATAGTAAAGGGTTTTTTTTTTCCAGCAATTCAGTAGGTTGCTAGAGTAGTTGCTGCAGAACCCATGTTATTACTTCATTGCCTGTTTAACTGTGTATTCCAAAGAAAAGGAACATCAAACACAGCAGTGGTACAGATTCCTTCACGCCATATTGCCATGGTATGTCTGTCATGTATTTGAGAAGCTAAATCAAAGATATTTTAATTTTTGGCCTCTGAGGTTGTCAACATGTTTGCTAGTGTCCAGGCTCCTAATGCAAAGTTCTGTAAAATTTAATAATAGTTAAGACCTAAAATTTCCAAGGAGATCTAATAGCTCTGTGTGTTGTAAATACATCTGAACACATTAATAAAAGTCAATGTCAAATTTGAATCTTCCCACAGAAATCTGAGAGGAATGTAATTAAGGATGATAGAAACGTCAAAAAAGCCTGTCAAATTCTGCACAGATTTTTTTATGGTGTTGATTTCTTGCCCAGTGGTACATGATCAAGTCATCAGGATCCTTATACTAGTGGTACTGAATAAGATCACATATGAAATGAAGATTTTGAATTATTGTAATTATTCTCTCATTCCTGATCTGTTTAATCATCATGGAGTTAATGACATCGTGAAGTGTAGGATGATACATGGAGTTGCTTATACTTTTTGTATGAAGCTAGTGAGGCTTGCAGATGTCTGAAGACTTAATTTCTGTAATAATGACAGCCAAGCTAACACTTTGAAGCAGTTAAGTTAATGGTTTTAACTCTTACATGCAGCACAGGAAGCAAATGCCTGACAATAATTCTTTCGTGATTTTTTTTTTTCTCTATTCAAGTAATTTTCCCTGTAAAACTTATATGTGGAAATGCAAAAAAAAAAAAACAAAACCAACTAATTTATAATTTTTGTCTTGTAATATCTTGTCAGTGCTTCCTTTCATTCAATTGTTTAAGAAAATTAGTCAATTATTTTTGACAGCCTGTGGAACAGGTCTTTGCATGTATGTCTTCTTGGAACTAAGGTGACGAATTTATTATGATTGTCCTTGAGAAGTAGGTTTTTATGTTAAAATGTTTCTAAAGAAGAAAAATGGCTTACCATAGGAACTATGCTCAGGAAAAAACAGACTGCTATCGGAGTGAAGAGTACACATTTCTTCTCCTAGCTTGTTTTCTTTGTAACCTCTGGACAGACCTACCACAGGCGAACAGGAAATGCCAAAAGGTAGTAGGTTAGCTAGAAGAAGAGGTGAACAGAAGAAGGTTGTTTCTGGATTTGTAATCTGCAATTATTGCTACAAGCAATGTAGGATCCAATGAACTACCTTATTAAACTTAGCAATGGATTTCATAACAGCTCCTCTCCAAATCAATACTTTCTTTCATGATTCATAGAGAATATTGCTGTAATAAATGGATAGGACAAATTTCTCAGTTACTGATTTTAAGACGTGGGGAATTGGATTGTTCAAAAGAGCTCTTTCCCAACTGCACTGACAATCCAGTTTTTATTGTGGGTAAATGGTGTTTTGTGCTGTCTAACCAGCTCACTTGTCAAACACTTGGGCTTGATCAGGCATTCCTTGGGAATGAGATCCAACTCTTGAATTGTTTTCAAAGTACCAACTATTTCATTCCTCTGCTTACACAAGTAGCATGTAAGCAGTCTAATCTTATTTAACCTCACTCATAATTGTTGTGAGTAATTTGCATCAGCACAGAATAAGATTGTGTAATTGACAGTTTGTGAATGTTTTCCCAATACATACCTTCAAACTTACTACCACTTGAACATTTTGGTTTGAGATTTATATTCTGTCAATAACCTTTCTTCCTATTAAAAATAACTTGGATGCAAGTTAAGTATCTTCAGGGGTCTAGTGAGGTAAATGTGAATATTGTTTGCACCATTTGCTCAAGTTTTTTGTGCCTGTATTAACTTGACATTTAGTTACTGAGGGTACTTTGGAAAATCAATTCTTCAGATGTACAAAGTAGTTGTTTTATCTGGAAATCTGTGTTAATGCATCTCAAGCAAGTTGGATTGTCATGTGAAAGATCATGTGTGTAGACATGACTCAGGGTAGGAGCAACTTCAGATTAATTGCTCAGTTAATTCTGCAGCGAAGATAAGCCCACGGATGGCATAGTACCTACAGTGACAGCTTAGCACTTAGAGTGGTAGTCTAGCAACTACCTTGTCTTGCAAGATTTGCAAGATGGTGTGGATGAAAAAATCTTGCCTTATGTAGACAAACTTAAATGAAGTAATGAAGTATATTGATTTTAAAAGGGTGAGAGATGCTTCTTACTCATTACATGAAAAAGCTAATTGTTCTGTATAACAAGCAAATAGTATGTCCCAAAAGAAGAAACGGGGTGAAGAAACATGTTTTCTATTGCTAGCCTTGTTTTTCAATAGAATATTTACTACACAATCTCATTTATCCGGGGGGGGGGGGGGGGGGGGGGAGCGGGTGGCGGGTGGCACACACTTTGAAGTTGCACAAGCTAATGGAAGTGCTCCTTGTTGATGTTTGTGGCTCAGGATTCAGACGTTATGTTATTTTCCACTACTTCTTCAATTCCTGCCTCTTGAAGAAGCCTTTCTCTGTCACTATAGAAAGAGGATGATGGTTATTTTGGTGGAACACCACTCCTTACAGGAAGTCATTGTACCGAGGAGTAGCAGCATAAAAGCTAAAAAGAAAGCAAAATATCAGGATCCATGTTTGTGAAAGAGGGACATTATAAGATATTTGTGATTGAGATTTAAGCCTAATACTGGCTTTAAAAGAAAATGGAGTCTTCTACAGACTCCCTGTTTTTCTTGTGACCATTCCTTTGTTAGATTTTTATTGATTTTTAATGGGTTTGCTCCTTGGAATTTTTGTACAAACATCATTGCGAAGTCAAATATATTCAAATAAAACCTAATAAATCTGACAGAAAAATACTGTATAACAGTTACATTTAGATGGTGAGGACTCTCCCATTAAAGACTCCTATGGCTTTTTTATGACTTTTTTTTTTTTTTTAATGTTTGGTTCTTAGCTTCTATAAATTATGCATGTTGGCTTTTCATTAACATAGAAGGCAAACATAATTCATTGCGAAGAATTCTTTGGTCACACATGATTGAGAAGTTCAGAAAGATCAAAAACACTTAGCTTTGTGGTAAGAACAAAACTGTATTTCATGTAAAGGCTCCAGCTCCCTGATTTTTAATATTGATATTTTTTTTTCCCCAGTTCCACAAAAATTCAGGAATGCTGATGCATTACACAAAGACATTTTGTAACTGCTGGAGCTCTACAAGGAGCCCACGAGTGATGTTAACCTCTTCCTAACAAATGAAGTAATTGTTGCGTGGCTCTTTGTGTATAACAGGAGTCATGCACTGCAATAATTATTTTTGCCTACAAAAAGAGGCATTTTTTTTGTTCCAATGACTTATGTTGGTTGAGGGAGAAGATTGAAGGTACTGAAAAATGGATAAGATCAAGATGACACCAAATAAGGCAAGCTTTGTTACTGCAGAGCTGGTAGGGTTTTGTGGGGTTTTGGGGTTTTAGTCTGAAAAAGGTTTTATATTCATAAAAATTCCAGTGAAAAATGTGAGATGAGAAAACAGTGACTGAGGTCTATGAAGACAAGGATGACAGTTCTTGCTTTCTAAAAGACAGCAATGGAGAAGGATTAAATTTGATAGCGTTAGTGCAGGAAGAGAGTTTTCTATACTGTGAATATAGGAGACTGAGTACAGCATGAGCTTGGCAGATGGAAAAATTGCATGTGGTCCAAAGGGAGAAAGAACCCTAGTGGGGGCTTATCAGAGTGGTTTTAGTACTTTCTTTAACAGAATAATTATAGCTGATGCAGGGATTAGTCCACAAATATTGTAAGTTAGAGGAGATGATAATTAATTGAATATGAAAAGTTGATGTGGATTTTAATACCGATATCTGAAAATTTTTAGTTGAATAGCAAAAGTACGAAGAAAACATTCTTGTTCTGTATATGCAGGATACCTAGTATTTCTAAAATATACCTGATCTCTGAACAAAATGGTATTGAAATATAGTTAGTAGTTAAAATAGACACTCCTAAACCAGTAAGTAATGACAAATCTTGATGTAAATAAGAAAGCATAAATAAACTATATACTCAAAAAAGAATATTCTTTATCTTAGGAGTTCACAGCATTATCAGGATGCAGCCCATGAGGTCTTATATCCTTCCTAATAGTCCATTAGCAGGTCGAGGGAGGTGGTTTTCCTCCTCTACTCCTTTCTCGTGAGACCCCACTTGCAGTACTGCGTTCAGCTCTGGGGCCCCCAACATAAGAAGGACATGCACCTGTTGGAGCAGGTCCAGAGGGGGGCCATCTTTGAAAAGCGCCATGAGAAGCTCCGTCTCTGGGAAAGCCAAGATCCCCAGTGCTGGTGTGCCTGTAGATAGGGCGCCAAGGGAAGGAGAAGAGCAGCAACAGCTTTCAGGGCTGGGCCCTTCCTTGTGGGAGAAGGAGCCGGACGTTCGCCTTTTTGGAAAGCGGCTCTGCCTAGAAAGGCGCCATGAGATGTTCTGTCTCTGGGAAAGCCCAGCTCCCCAGTGCTGTGGTGCCTGTAGATAGGGCGCCAAGGGAAGGAGAAGAGCAGCAAGAGCTTTCAGGGCTGGGATCTTCCTTGTAGGAGAAGGAGCCACACGTTCGCCTTTCGGAAAGCGGCTGTCCGGAGGCCAAGCGCCATGAGATGTTCTGTCTCTGGGAAAGCCCAGATCCCCAGTGCTGTGGTGCCTGTAGATAGGGCGCCAAGGGAAGGAGAAGAGCAGCATCTTTTTCAAAGATGATCAGGGGGCTGGAGCACCTCTCCTATGAAGACAGGCTGAGAGAGGTGGGGTTGTTCAGCCTGGAGAAGACTCCAAGGAGACCTTATTGCAGCTTTTCAATATAAAGGAGGCTTATAAGAAAGCTGGAGAGGGACTTTTTACAAGGGCATGTAGTGATGGAACAAGGGGTAGTGGCTTAAAACTGAAAGAGGGTAGATTTAGATTAGATGTAAGGAAGAAGTTCTTCACTGTGAGGGTGGTGAGGCACTGGAACAGGTTGCCCAGAGAAGTTGTGGATGCCCCATCCCTGGATGTGTCAAGGCCAGGTTGGATGGGGCTTTGAGCAACTTGGTCTAGTGGAAGGTATCCATGTCCATGGCAGGGGAGTTGGAACTAGATGACCTTTAAGGTCCCTTCCAACCCAAACCATTCTATGATTATATTAATGGTTTTGGTTAATGGCTATATTTAGATTAGCTCAAGTAATTGGGCAAAAATATTGTTACATTAAAAAAACCCAAACAAACAAACCCAACAAAACAAAACAAAAACTGGAAATGTGCACATTGGCAATATTGTGTCCAGTTTTGGTCCCCTCCAGTACAAGAAAGAGGGTAATACAATTGCATGAATTCAGCAGAGGACTACAAAGTTGAGAGTTGGAGCACTTCTATGAGGAGAAGCCAAAGGAATGGGACTTGTTTAGCCTGGGGAAGAGGATGCTCGGGTTGGACCTGAAAGCAGCTTTCCAGTCTTAAGGAGGAGGTTTTGAGACGAAAGAGTCTGGCTCTTCACAGACCTGCAAGGCAGAAGAGGAGACAATGGTCGTAAATTGAAAAAGGGGAGGTTCCAAATTGACATTAAGGGGGTGGGGGGGGGAAACCAACTTTTCATGATTAGGGCAGTAAAACTTTGGTACAGGCTTCCAAATGAGGCTATGGCATCTTCTTTGTTGGGGGTTTCAGGACTAGATAGATTAGATAAAACCCTGAGCAACCTGGTCTGAATTCAGTGTTGACCCTGCTTTGAGCAGGAGATGAGATTTAGACTGTTGTATCCAGAGTTATTGTATGACTCTAAGGAATAAAAAAGTCTCACGCTGTCTTAGTATTGATTGGGTATGTCATTGAAATATAATTCATATGCCACTGGATAAAAGAGATGCAAAAGATATTAAATGATTGTAACATAATTTAGGGAGTGTAAAATAGCTGGGAATACTTTCTTCTTATATGTTCATGTTAGGTTTTGTATTTAATATGCCTAGGTTTCACTTCGCAAGCACTTAGTGCACTCTTTCTATTGTCATATTTGCTTCAGAGTAATTTGCGTCTATATGTGCCTCTTTTCTTCCTGAACTCAGGTCAGTGCAGATTGTGGTCTGAAGTTTTAGAACAGGTTTTTGTCGAGGTTATCTTATTATTGTGCTACTGCAAATGAGATCTTACTAGGAGAGGCAATCTTATCCCAAATAAAAAAATATCACTATTCCCATTTTTCAGAGGGATATCTTAAATATGTTTCAAATTATATACTCAAAAGCACAGTGTAGTTTTAGTTAAACTGGGTCCACATCTCCTGAATGCCAGCCTAGTGTCAAACCAACAAGATTACTTGTTCTCAGTATGAGGCTTGACTTATGTATCATGCTCTCTTTTTAATAATTGGAACTAATGTTTTATATATGTAATACTTGGGCCCTGACTGACAAAACTTGCAATGTTATCTTGTGAATTTGTCCTACAAAATTTTTTCCTGAATAATATCATGTCATCTGCCAGCAGAATTCAGTGCACTGAGATGGTATACAAGTACGTGAAGTTGAAATAAATCATGACATTCATTCTTGCTAATAATTTGTGGAAGCCAAGTATTTAATGCTTTGTAATTCACCCCTAAGGATTACCTCAATGAATAGCAATCTTGTGTAAAGGTGAGTATTGGGTTGTTAGTTTTACAGTGGATTATCTCAAAAAAAGGCAGTGAGTGTAAGTACAATATAAAAGTGTCATGGTTTAACCTGAAACCAGGACAAAAAGATAACCTTTCACAATAGGCAGACCAAATTCTGTTCTGTAAATCCAGGTTATTACCAACAACCTGGTTTATCCCTCAGATTCATGTGAGGGGTTTTATGAATCTGTAAATTACAGGTGACTCCACCAAAATCTCTGTTAATGTTCATACCTGAAACTGATTTCAAATTACCAGAGACTAAAGGTGAAAATAATTATTTTAGAGTTAAATTGGTATTGCTTGAAACAGAATTTTAATAAATACATGGTTGATAGAATAATCAAGTAATCTACATAAAATTTTGGAAACTCCTGCACTATTGTGATACATAGATTAGTAAACCCACCCTGCAGCATGCTGAGGTACATGTAATTAATATTATCCACTTAATTTTTGAAAAGTTGTGGCTGAGGGTGAACAAGCGTACCAGTGCATCTCCTCCATGTTAGCAATGGAGGCAAATGGGGCCACTGGTTCTGTGTAAATCTAAAGCCCAACGCTGCCTTGGTTGAGACTTTTCAAATGTAAGGCTAGCTGAGAGACAAAAAGCAGAGGCGGCACAGGTAACCTACACAGGTCTCTCATCAGCTTATTCCCAAACTGGTTTTATGTGGGGCTTAACTGCTACAAGGAGCCATGCACCAGTTTTCTACATTTCAGCACAAGACTCATCTAGAGGGGATTAGAAATGTTGCCAGATACTGGGTCTGATCCCACACCTTGAAAAGTGGTCAAAGCGTAGTACTGTGAACGCTGGCAAATGATAGTCCTACAAAGTGTCAAATATAACTGACTTATCTGACACATTTTCTGAAGTATTGAGGATGGGAAAGGGGATACCGGGTCAGGAGTGAAACACAATGGATGTGATGCATTTTGCAATAGCTGGCTGTGCATATTGACCTTTTCCAGTTATCTTCTGAGAAGCTGATGCCCTGTGAACTGGATAAAATATTAATAGTTAAAAGAAAGGGGCTCTATTAAATCCCTCAAATTCCATAAAAGATGATAAATGAATGGATCAGAGTGTGATCCATTCAGCATGTGTCTCATTTAAGTCTCTGCAGTATTGGGAAATAGTGTTTGGCAGGGCCACACTCCCATCCTAAAACAAGTAAATCAAAATCTTTCTTCAGTGCAAACCACTGAATTGCATTCACAACCAATGTAAATTGGCATCACTCTACTGCCTTCATATTGATCTAAATTGTCCAAGTCTGATAAAAAATTTGGCTGTGTTACATTGCAAGTCTTTTCTTACCTCACCACCTGCAGTTTGTAACCAAAAGTTCATTTCTCAGAGGCTGCTTGTAGCTTTTAAGGTAGTTTCAAAGAAGCTTGAGTAAGGCAGGCAGCCAGGGAAATATTTCCCTTTAGCTGGAAAAAGAGGAGCTAAAATATAGCTAGATCGTGAGGTGAGTGTTCTGCCTGTGGTGCTGCTTTGTATCCAGAGCCTTCAGAATATAAAGAAACTGGATTATGATAGCTCTCATACATACAGAAGTTAAGGAACTGTTCCAGTACAAACATCATTGATATTACCTTGTTCACTAGTTATTATTGATAGGTTTTTATGTTTCATCATATAATGATTATGATCACTGTATGAGTAAGGCTCTGTGATCTGTAAAACCCTATAGAATGTCAGGCTTTCCCCAGCGGTTTACAGGATTTTTGTCTACAAATCTATTTCTTAACTGCAGTGTCATATATATATACACACACATATATACCTATTTTAATGTTGTATTTTAATGTATTTTAATTTAACCTTCTTGTGGTGAGAAGCACGACTGAAATTGATAAATGTAAAACGGTAACTTGGATCAATGTTATGTGTGTTCCTAGAATGCTTTTAGCTGCAGACATGCAGACAGAATACTGTGGCTGCAGTTTTTTGTGTATCTGTACTAAAAAAGTTAACTTGAACTGAACCATTTAACATGCCTAATCCATAGCAGCTGTTGTAATGGTCAGTGAAACTATTTCTCTAAACCACTTCTGTTGGCATTCTGAGCTTCCTTCAGTATTGATTTAATTTTAGTCAACTACTCAAACTTTAACCAGAATAAACTGGTGCCAGATTATGCATCAGTGACATATGTATTCTGTATTCTTCGGAAACCTCACACAACTGCAGATTTCGCTTGCCTGTACGACCACTTTGTAACTAATTAGACTAGACGTGGCACTGAAGAGAAACCACAAACACAGCAGTATGCCCTGATAGATATTAGCACAGTCCAGTCTCTTAACAAAGTGAACAATTGCCCAAATAATTACTTCCTGCTGTGGACTTTTTTTGCTTTGTTTGTTAAATCCTATTTTCCTTCCTACTTTCCTGTTGACTACAGCAGAATTGGATTTTATTCAAGCCAACTTGCAGTGGGTCAGCAAAACTCTTCACCTTTGTGGAAGAACAGTTAACTCATTGAAGGCTGTCTGGTTCTGAACTTAATCTTATCCATGCACTGAGCTCCCACCCACAACCAAAAGGAAGGGGTTAACAGTGCTTTATGAAATGCAGGAGAAATGGGGAGCTGAGGTACATATTTGCTAATGTGTTTAAAGCAAAGCTAGAGTTCACTGGACCATGGTTTCGTTTGTTTTCATTTTCTAACTGTTCACTCTTTTTATTTTCCTCAGTATTTGCTCATTGCCTTTGCAATTTGGCAAAATTTAGTGCTAAATATATTGAGTATAACATTAACAGTGATTACTAGCATAAGCGTCACTACAAAAAATGAAGGTATAGTGGAAATTAATCCTGTGGAATATCATGTCACTAAAGAGAATGGCAACATCTTCTCTGCATATTCATTCAGCTGCTAGCATGGGGATACTGGAAGTAAGGTAATTTACAACATAATTTAGAGAAATAATGTCTAAATAGGTTTATCTAATGATATAAAGAAAATAACTTTGTTGATGGGCAGAAGGGAAATAATTTACTAACATTCTACTCTTTGTATGCAATGTAATTGAATGCAAATTTCAAGTAGGTATATCATTAACACTGCTGCTAGCTGCCTTTACAGTTGGAAAAACAAACAGTCCAGTCATCTTTAGGAAATTTGAGCATTTGCAAGAAATGTTTTGTATGGAATAACTTTCTTGCAAGTACAGGAAAAGGAAAGGTCAGAGGGGTACGTTTTTGATCAAGAAGGCTTAATCAAATCTTGATAACTTCTGATGACCTTCCTCTTTCATAATGAAATCCATGGGTCATTTTTTTCTAGTAAACTGACAAGGGTCACACAACTTGTTGTTCACTTTAATACTCTTAAAATATTAGGCCCACAGGAATGCAAATGGTGCTAATTGTCAGAATTAATCAGCAGCAGGTAAATAATAAAGTAGCTTTTTTTTTTTTACATTGATATTTTCTTCTGTGTTTTGCACACTATAAAATATGTTGTGTGGATATAATATAATCAGTCAAGAGTAAAGATTTCATACCAGCACTTCAAACCCTTAATTACTACAAAGGTTTTCAATTTAAAAAATCAGTATTTTGCCAGGGTGGGAAATTGTCACTGTGGTAGATAGAAAATACTACATTTAAAGCAGTGAACAAGTGTTGGAAGTTGCTTTTTCCTTTAGAAGAAAGAGTTTCATATTGTGGCTTTCTGTGATCTTGAAAACTACCCAAGGCGTCTGAATCACATTGATGTTTTCCTCATTTTTGCTGTCTTTTTTAGTACTTTCATCTGCACAGGTGGTATTGCTTGAATGCTGAGCCTTCTGATAGGAAAAAGGTTTGAGACACACAACAAAGGAAAAGTCATTGATTATGTAGGAGAAGGAAGTCTGAAGCTAAGCCTCCCAAAATTGCTTTCAATAAAGTGGTAGTTGCAGAAGTCATTGAACTGGCAATGGCACATTTCTTCTACCCTTTAGAGCCCTTTGAATGGTGGAAGGGCATGCAGCCATTTACTTTTGAATCCCTGGATAAAAAGTGCTTCCAGTTGCACAAATTGATCACCCCAGAACTGAGGGAATGTTGTATTTGGTCCATCTCTGAAATTTAGAAAACCGGGGCGGGGGGGGAAGCCCCCAAAAGTTTAACTGTCTCTGTTTAAGGACATCTGCCAAGTGCAGATGGCCAGTCCATTTCAATATCTCTGACGCTTTGTGCAGGTATCCAAAGCAGGTTATATTATATTGGTATTAATGTTTTTGGAGGAGTCTCTAACTCAGTTTCTGCATTTTTTCAACTGTAGTCTTATTTGTGCTACAGAAATGATGCACAGATTATTAAGAAAAATACTTGGTGAATCCTAACTCTGATTCATTTTCTGTAATGTATGTGGATGTGCCAGGTAGTTGCTTGTTTCTCTGCCTTATTTTCTGTCCCAGGAATGATGCTAACTCCTCAACACAGAATGTCTTTACCAAAATTTGACAGTGTTTTGCAAGAGACAGCTGTGGAAATTAGGATTGCAAGGGATTGGGGAGGGAGTAGTTGCACCTATCTGCAAGAGACTTTTGCATGATCGTTCTGCAGATCTGAGCATAAGCATTTCGTAGATTCATTGGTCAGCAAAACCCCACTGTGATGCAGGTGATGGTAATTATATGTATGTACACAGGGAGAAACTAAAGCAGACACATTACATGAATTGAATAAGTCTGAGGAGGAATCAAGGACTAAAATACAGAATTTCCTTAACTTGAATCTCACAGTTTGTTAGGCCATGATATTTTTATTATGTGTGTTACACTTAATGCCAGTCAAATTCACTAGTTATAGGGACATGGAGAAAATTCAGGTATAACCTGAATCACTGCCCTGACTGTGAAAAGCTGAGTTTTTCCAAATGTTGCAGATGACTGATGGCTCTGATTTCACTTCACTTCAAGTTCAAAGGAAGAGAAAGATCCTGAATGATAATAATGTTTCAGATTAAAATAATTTGATACCGCCCTGTGCGACTTCTCTGGCCTTGTGGAAGAAAGACCCAAAGGGCCAAGAGCCCGTTTTAAAAATCTTTGCAATTAGCTCTGACATTTTAGATTTCCAGCCTGCAGTCTTTGTGAATCTTCAAAGCCTAACTCGGCTTTTGTTGCTTCATCAGTCAATTTTTATTCTAAAACTTTGCTCTGCTATTACAGGAATTATTCTCTAGTACTGAGTATCTGCTACCAGTGTAAGTCAGCTTCTACATTGGAATATAGAACTGATTATTATTATTTTTTTGAAAGTATCAAGAGAAGGCAGTTAATGACCTAAGTATCTGCCTTTTTTCTGAGGTAAATAGACAGCTATAATTTTTTTATATATATATTACTCATGATATCCAAATGCTGCTTTGGATCGTCACTAAAAACTTTAGTAGAGCTGAAGAGATGCAATCTGGTGCTCCACCCCAAGCTGCTGTATTTCCAGCCACATGGTACACTGCTTTTCAGAGTTTCTAGAAAAGTGAAATCATTATCAGGCTACCAGTATCTAACCAAAACAACTTCAGTTATGTCATTGGACCAGTGTTTGCTTATCAGGGAACTCTGAAGGAATTTTGTTAGAGAGGTGGTTATTTTGGACCTAATATGAAGGTCAGACCTCACATAATCTGTAGAGTGGGGAAAAATTAATTGCTTCTACAAGAGAAATTATGTTAGTGCATTTTTATTGTGCAAATAATTAAAAAGAATATTGGGCTTGAGGCTTTTCATCGTGTTTCTGTTTATCATGTTTGGTTCAAGCCAAAATTTGTGCATCTGTCTCCAAGCTTTGATTACAGTTGGCCTGTTTGATTAGAATGCAGCACCCAAATCCCCACACTGTCTAGTGAGGTAAAAGTTTACTGCCATCAATTTAGACTAAACCATTTGTATAAAGCAACATCATTGATTTAACATGGATTATCATAATATTAACAAAAGAAATTGCAGTCTGAACTTTTGATGTGCAAATGGGTTTAGGAAAGAGAAATTAGAAGATCACTAAAAGGTCTGATGTGCTGTCCAAGAAGGCAGTGAGGCAGGCACATATACATGGTTGTATTTCCTAGTCTGAGGTACAGAACTGGTATAAATCATCTCCAGTAATCCTGCTAATGCATCCTGCTGTGGGCTGGCTGAACCACTTGACTCCATCCCACTCCAGTTCTTTTTGAGGAGACATTTAGATCCTGAATCACATAATTTTTACTTTTTCTTTGAATTCAGAGTCTCCTGTCCTCAGTAGCTGGTAAGCCGTATAATATTTTTCCTGGCAGAAAACACTGACTCAGTCCTGTTTTGTTTTCTGTATGGTTTCATACAATGAACCTTGTGAGACAGAGCATATTACTTTGCATGCCTGTCTAGTCTGGCAGTGACACTGTGAATGCCCCTAACTGTCTCATCTTGTTTCACTTGTTGGTTGTCCATGTAAAGTTATATTTCTGTTATATTTCTAAGGAAATAGTTTTTATCACAAAGAAACAAGACCATATTGAATCTCAGCTCCAGATAGAACACAAATATTATAATACACAAGTTCCTCAATATCTCCCTGACATATATTGAAGCAGTTTTGCTCTCTTGGCAATATTCAAAGCTTAGGAACAGCCTTGTGAAGGGTTGGCAGTCCTTGGTGAGGCCATGGGTGAGGCAGATTAGTTGAGAGTCACATCTGACCTGTATCCAGAATGAACAGGAGCAAAGCAAGTAATTTTCCCTATTTAGATGCTGGAAAAGTGTATAAAAATACACAAACATTCTTTCCTTTTAAATCTAATCAAATTTATGATCTTCACATTTCTAAAAGCCAGTTTTGTATCTGTACTGTTTCTTTGATGGAAGAGGATAAGTGAAGTATAAATTATCTTTGAATATGGCTTAAATGTTTGAAGTGGGAAACTGGGACTTGCTCCTTAGCTTAATTCTGCCAACAAGCAGGCAAGAAGATGACCTTAATCTCAAATGTCATTGTCCACAATGTCAATATGGTTATCTTTCTTCCTTTGATCGTTAAAAGGATGTAGGGGAGGGTTATGTGTGATTCTAACTCTTCTATTTCCCTTTCTGTTGGAGAACCGTTATTGTTCCCTGCTGCCCTTGCAAATAAAACAAGTTCAATGGTCAGCAGACATGTGCAACCTGATGGCTGAGGAATGAAAAACAATCCTTCACCTTCATTTTCTTTATCATTGGCCTTTTTTTGTGTGGGACAGCAAAACAGATAAACCAGAATTTTATAAAAGTCCCTCTGCTACTGGGTGCCAACATTTGGGAGTGACAAAATTTTGGGATGACTTTAACTTGCTTTTTGGAAGCTTTGGGAACAGTGAGGGCTAAGCATATTTTACAATCAACTAGGACAGCAAGATTCAAAGATTCTTCCCGAAAATCTTGCTGCTGACCTTGTGGTTCCTATTTGTGATATGAGAAGATGAATGTTTACCAGTATCACACTGAGATCTGGTTAAAAAGCTCTGAACAAGGTCTAAATAGCATTTATACCCATCTGGAGATCAGTTCGTTTCCTGAAGCGCACTATAGTTCAAAATGGACCAACCTCAACCAGAGAAGGAATTTAGCAAATGACAAGGCAGTACAGATTATGCCTTTCTTGAGGATTTTCAGTGGCATTTACATGCAACTTTCCTGGCAAGCAATGGCTTGGTTACATCTCGCTTGTCTGGACATGTTTCTTCAGGTTGTCTGACAAGAAGTTACTTCCTTGCCTGATATTTCCCTGACCCATTCCAAGAAAACCTTTGCAGAATGAACTTGCACTGAAAATAATTCCAAAATTTCAGCAATTATAACTGACCACAGAGGACAGGTTTATTTTTGTTGCTTCCTTTTCCTAATGTGGAGCTAAAATTGCGGAGCCAGTTTATGCTGGCAACAAACAACGTCAAAAGTAGATTAATTTTTTTCTGTTCTCTTTCATTCTGGGGTTTTATATCTGGAGTTTCCACATTTCTGTTCACCTACTGGGGGGGGAAGCCGCACTAACCTGCCTGTGACATTTAGAGATGAAAGCATGTTGTGCCAGCAGCAACGAGGCATGATCACTGCAGTGAACCAGTTTATTAAACTGGGGTTTGAATCCAGCTGGCACAGTGAACAGTGACTCAACTTCTCCCGTGGCAGGCACATCAGCGCACACTCGCTGCCTGCCACCTTCGCTGGCTCAGGCGGTCAAATAAAACTTCTGGGCCAGGTCTGGGACCTGTAGCACATTTTAATGGCCTGACAGAAAGCACGAGTGACTTGGTGTGTCTGGCACTAATACTTAGACACCAGGGGCTGGATGCAGACTTCACAGAAGCGCCACAGTAGTGTAATATAATTCAAGATGAGCTGCCTGGCTTAGTCCAACTAAAAGCAATCAGAAGTGTGATCCTGGTTTGAATATATCTGTTCTCTCTTATTCTTGGCCTCTGTTAGCCATTGAATTTCCATCTTTTATTATGCCTTTCCCAACAAGGCTATACCAAGATACTTTACGGGCATCTTCCAACTCTCTTCATCTCTTTGGCTTTGGCCAGCGTGACCAGGTGTAGCTGGTCGCCTGCAACCCTCATGCCCCAGAAGCAGCTGGTGATGTTTGTGAGCATTTGTGTCCATTTGATGCTACTGTCACCCTTCACTTGCTGTGGGTCTGCTGCTTGATATTTTTAGTTGGCTCTTGAAGTTTAGTTTGGAAAAAAGGGGTGGAGGAATGGGATGTAGTCCTAATGAAAGAGGGACATTACCATGTTGCTTGATGATACAGCAGGCAGCTGAAGCCAACTGATCCTCCTTCATATGGAGCTTTCTTAGTCTCTGACCTGCCCTTGAGCTCGTCTTTGGTAGCTGCCACTCCCCCACCATTTGTTTTTGCAGGCTAACCAAGCTTGGCGGACGGATATGCAGGAGTTTCCTGGAGTCCTGAAGTACGGTTTTGACAAATTCTGAATACATGTGTAATGTATTTGTATCATGCGTAATGGCATGTCACCATAGCTAATGGTCATGTTACCACATTCAGTCAGCTGATGGCTGAACATGCAGTTACTTGAACTGATCGCTTATCTCTAGAATCATATGGGGAAACCAAACCCTCCTGAAATTTTGTGGGTTTTGCTTATTAAGAAGTGCAAGCATATTGTTGGGTAGGCGGCATGAATTCTTTTTTTGAGTTCATGGCCTGACATATTGTTCCTTGTGTAAAAATAATATTCACTGGATATTTAAAGGTTTCTTTTCAGACTTCCATAAAGATAGCAGTGGTGATATAGCTAAAAATAATGTAGTATACATTTCTTAGTTCTGATTTTTAAAATCTGTTAATTATTATTATTATTATTATTGCAAAAAATGTACAGTTATGAAGTGTGTGTATTTGAGGTTATTGTATCTCTTAGTCTTTCTGGCAGTACAATCCAGAGTCTATGCTGATTTAAAAAGAAAAGTCATAAAGCCAGTTTTATGACTGCCTGTAGTTCGAGGTAAAGGTGGGCAAAAAGAGATGTATACTTTAAATATTATTTTTTCCCCATACATGATTTTATACAGTATGTGAAATCTTACTTTAGTGTAATTACTCTATAAAAATAGGCTGAAGAGAGTATTGATTATAGTGTTTGTCATAAGGATGTGTAATGAAAGAAACAAGAAGAATGGCTATAAGCTTTCAAAATAATCCTGCTTTGCTCTATATTCTCTGTTCTTCTATGTGGCGTCACTTGTGTAACTGTGGGAATGTGTATGAGTGTGTCAGGAGCAGCTCATGGTACACATCAGTTCTCATAATAAGGAAAAGTGAAAATTAGGTAGAAGTTCCCAGCAGCAAACTGGTAAAGTCTACTTCTGGCGCTCTATTGCTGTCAACATTGTTTATTCTAAAATACAGGGCAGGACACTGTGGTTATCAGGAAATTCCAGCAGTTTTCACAGTTGGCCGTTTCCCATGGGATTTACAAGGAAACTTCTTAAATTCTTTGTGTCTAGACCAAGCTGTAGCAACCAGCTGCCGCTGGGAAAAAATCTTCTAAATGCCAGTGAGGTCCTGTATACTCCATCCATTTCTGTCTCGTGGTTGAAACATAAGGACAGCTTTGCCCATAGCAGAGGAGTGGAGGTGAAGTTGTAACTTTCCCTCTCCCAGCTCCACCCTCCCATTCAACTAGGACCACCGACAGGTATGTACAGTGTCAAGGTGCAATAGAAAAGTTCACTAAGCGTACCTGCATCCAACCCTAATAGATACTTTTTTCCACAGGACTGATAGTTCAGATACAGATGTGGATTGAGTCATAACCTCACAACTGTGTTTATGAGGAGGGCTGAGGTTGATGGGGATAAAGGGGCAGATGGCAGTGTAAGTTGTTGTTCTTACTGTTCTGTTGAAGCTCTTAGTTTACACCAGCAGAGGATCTGCCCATGAAGTGTTTTGTGTAAGTCAAGCAGAATTTCATAATTTGCACTAACAGCCATCTAATTCATTGTGGAAGACTGGATTTCATCAATCAGTAGGAGAAACTGCATAAGAAGCCATTGGGAACCATGCATCACCAAAATATACTTAATTAATTTGCTTTGACAGGCCTGTTGGTGGTGGTTGTTCATAGTGTTGTAGTGCACTGGGATTCATTTCACAGGCTGTGACCCTGTTATAGTAGGTGCTGTATAAACGGAGAGCGCTACGGCAGCCCATGCCTGAGCTTTCAGTCAGAGGACAAAACAGGAAGGAGGAAGTGGAAATAGAGAAGACAATGGAGTACAAGGAGACAGTGTTAGTGTGCATGCAAAGCAGTGTTTTCAGGCATGCTTTAAGCCTTACTATTCTGCAGCTTAATCATTACTTCATGGCAGCGGGGAGTAGAGCAGTAAAAGCTGTGTTCTGATAATCCTTCTGGGAAGATTTTGCTTTAAAAGCTGTAAAATGCCTAACAAGTCCTGGAGGGGGAGGTTCAGAAATGAAAATTGCCAGCAGCCTGGCAGTTTAGTATTCTGAGAAGAGCACAGCGTGTTTTTGATTCAGACTGAAAAAGGAATCGATTCCTGTCTCCTACTTCTTCAAAAGCGTTGTGTCCTCTAGGCTGGTATTGGAGAAGGTAGATGCACACATGTGCCTTGCTCAGTTATATATGCTGCCTGAATCCTAGTAAGTAATAGTACTAGCTGTTACTACAAGCTTATGTTTATTATGTAAACTTTTCTTAATTACACGGTGGAGAAACTTGACTCTGTCACCTCAATAGAGGCTTAATTACTTAAGTCTCTTGGGGCCCAACACCAAATACAGGTAGCCTAAATTCCATGTAACACATCTCCACCTTGTGTTTTATGTTTAGGTGTTTCTGAAGGCACAGATTGTGGTGCAGGAACATAGGTGGAACTGAGGCTCTCTGGTATAATGTATAGTGGTATAATGCCTAAGATAGACATTTGACCCTTGCCTTTAAGCCTCGCACATTAGGGACCTGAGAATTTTGTTTTCCCCACAGGAGAATGGTAATATAGTAGCTCTGCCTGCACCTGCTGTGCACAGGAAGGCCAGATTTGCTATCTGTTGAGCTTAGGTGTTGATCACCTTTAGTGTTGATTCCAGTGTAATGCAGTCACAACCCTGCAGAGAAAACTTTGAGGACATCCTAGACTCACTCGCCTACAACATGGAAAGCTAGGCATGCTGCCTAGCCTGAGGGCTTATTGATCTCACCTGCCCTTAAAGTGTCCTCATGAGACTAGTGATGATAAGGAAGGAGGGCTGGAAGAAGCTTGACCTCATTGCTGCTGGGCAAGCAAGGTATGGGGATAGCCTGAACTCAGAGAAATAGGAATATTAAGTTCTGGGTCTTGAAGACAACCTGTGCTTCAGAGTGCTTGCACGATCTCCCACCTCAGGAGGACACAGACCCCAGGCAGGGAGAATTTTAAAGACTTCTCCAGATCACTGAGAAGGCTTGTGGGCAGGAGTGAATTGAACAGAGACACTTAGGTTTCTGTTCTGTAAAGGTATGGTTGTCTTGTTGTCCTAGTTTCATCTGGGATAGAGCTAACTGTCTTCCTAGTAGCTGGTACGGTGCTATGTTTTGAGTTCAGTATGTGACGAATGTTGATAACACTGATGTTTTCAGCTATTGCTAAGTAGTGTTTAGACTAATGTCAAGGATTTTTGAGCTTCTCATGCCCAGCCAGTGAGAAAGCTGGAGGGGCACAAGAAGTTGGCACAGGACACAGCCAGGGCAGCTGACCCAAAGTGGCCAACGGGGTATTCCATACCATGTGACGTCACATCTAGTATAGGAACTGGGAAGTGGGGGCGGGGAATCGCCGCTCGGGGACTAGCTGGGTGCCGGTCGGCGGGTGGTGAGCAATTGCACTGTGCATCATTTGTACATTCCAATCCTTTCATTATTGCTGTTGTCATTTTATTAGTATTATCATTATTAGTTTCTTCTTTTCTGTTCTACTAAACTGTTCTTATCTCAACCCGTGGGTTTTGCTTCTTTTTCCTGATTTTCTCCCCATCCCACTGGGTGGCGGGGGAGTGAGTGAGCGGCTGCGTGGTGCTTAGTTGCTGGCTGGGGTTAAACCACGACACTTGTATATATGTATTAATTCATAGTTTATTAATTAGTACTGTAAACTCTGTAAAATATTCTATATAATATCCTAAAATGTTTTTGTCTTAGCAGTAGGAGACTCACAGCAGTGTCTTTCTGGTAAAGCTGTGCTAAGATAGTGGTGAGCCTGCCTGCCTTTTGAGATACTTACAGAGGCAGGATGGTTGGTATTAGTGAAATGGCAATAAGTGTTGTTTTACTTTGTGGACTATCTAAGGGATATCATCAAATCTACCTTTCCTAAACCCTTTGATGTATTATTGTGCTCACTGTGGTAGTGAAGGATAAGTCATGCCCTTTATTGCAGAGAAATGTAATGCAAAATACTGTTGTCTTATAGCTAAAAAACACCTTATAAATCAACTGGATATAGTGACGGGTTTGTTCTCTAATTAAGTCATCCTTTCTCATGTTTTTACACAAATAAAACATTTTCTTTCTCATTTTCATTCAGGCTAGTGATTTATGTCTTTGGCACCCTGTACTGATCCTGTAGGAGCTCTGAGATATTTGTTGTTAGGCTCAAAGTATTGCAATAATTCCATTGCTTTCTGTCTCCATGTGTAATTTTCAGTCAAAGATTTACAACCATCCACCCCATGGATCCTCATATTAAATTGTCTCATCTGCAAAAACAGATATAAATGAGTCCCTTGGCTGTTTCTTCATAGTTCTAAGACTGTTACACAGCCTGCATATGGCCAGCACACGAGAATACTCACTCCTATTGATGTAAGAGCCAAGTCAACTTATTGCCACTGTCTGTAGGTGCACTTTCTGTAGAGTTGTTTTTAGGATACCATTATCCTTATTTCATATTGTCCTTTAATCTGTATTAGAAAGTTCTGAAAAGCAGACAGGAGATCTGTGTTGCAGAAAGGGCTCAGTTATGTTCTCTCAGAAGGCCAACATCCTTCTCAAGTACACTTAATTTGATTAATTTGTTTTTATGGTCAACTTCAATAGTCACCAAATGTTGACCGCAGATTGTGAACAAGGTGGGTTTTGAAACCAATTGGGAGTTACTGATTAAAAGCTAGTTTAAATTTAAAAGAATAAAAACTGTTTCCTTAAAGAGAGTTTTTTGTACTGTAGAATAAAATAGTAATATCATTTTTAGCTTCTAGGAGTATTCTAATTAAAGTTTCTAAATCCAACATGATCCATTTTCCTATTATAAAAAAGCACAAACAACTGATTTTGTGAATTTCAATTCTGCAAACTCAGCTTGTTATACAAAAATCAGGTTAGGTTCTTACAGGCTCATGTGTCATCCACATATAGGCATGCAGAACCCACAGTTGGAATTAACTGATATTATTCTTTCTTACTGATATTTTTCTTTCTTAGATATTTTGAAGAAGTGTAAATCCAGATATTTTTTTTTCTTGTAGCCTCTTTTTATTGTTTTGTGGTAAGTGATTAAAGGAAATATTATTATTTTGTCTAGAAAATGAGCAGATACAGGCTGAGAAAGATGCCTATAACAGGAGGAGGGTTGTAGTATATGGAGCAAAGTCTTTTTTTCTTCTTTTCTTGCCCAAGCTACAAGAAATTAAAAAATATGGAGAACTTTTTGAAATTTCTAAAATTTTGATGACATTTCAAATTACTCTTTTCTGGGTTTATTTCTTTATGCAAAATCACTGTTTCCTCGCTTTCTCTGGTTTAAGTTAGAATTCTCTGTGCATTAGTAAGTGTTGTTTTTCTGTGCACATCACTTGTGATTTGAACTTACTTGCTTTTGGCTGAGATATATGAGGCCAATTTCTCTGCCCAGTATCTTTCCAGAATGCAGGCTGCAATGGGTATTAATTTTTTCTGCAGTCCAGCGTTCACTTGCTCCTTCACACCTTCTTTGAGGTCCTTCAGCTCTTTCTTGGTCATGTTATTGGACACAAAGAGAGAAGCCCAAATACAGCACTGAATATGACATTTGGGTGACTCCATAAAAAGCTATGTCTCCAATCTGAGAAGGTGGTCGGCATTGGTCTACAAATTAAATTTTGAGGGGAAAGTGTCTTATTTTTGATCACTGGTTATATCAGTGGTGGAATAACAGTTTGATATTTTAAAAATCTGAACTGAAAATGCTTGATTAGTTGAATTAGCGCTGGGGTGCCATTTACAATTTTTTAAGTGTTTTATTTTCTGTACATTAATTTGTCTAATTATAAAAATCATAATAGTTATGCCATTTAATAGTACGATGTATAAGGTAACCATATAGCAATACTAGAGGTGTTCCTTTGGAAAAATAAATTCTACCACTGATTGACAAAGTAATTACAAAATACCTTTCACATACTCCACGATTTTTTCCACACATCAGTCACTGGTGTTTCCCAGATTCATGAGAATAGGAAAGTCATTTCCTTACTTAGTAATTTTCTTGCTTCCCCCTTGCTGTTCTTATACTTGTCTAATTATAAAAATAAGCTGTTGTTATTACCTTAAATTACTCTTATAATGGAATAATCTTTGTTTTGTTTGAACCACATGCAAGTACATACTAATTCTTAATTAGTAGCATAAACTTATTAATGGCTTTGGGTTCTTCAATATAGGCAAAGATACTCGATCTTACCATCCCTTCGCGGTTACTTTTCACAGTCAACCATGCGTTTACAAGCTGCCTTTGGTTCTGTGAAAAAGCATCTATTATGTCCTTTTGGGAAAGTGAACTGTTCTCTATTGCTGTGCTTAAAGCCTTCCTGTCCCGTTTGCATACAGAAAAACGAGGGGCGGGGGAGGAGGGGAAGGGTAGACACCAAGAAGTCACTATATAGAGTATGGTTTTTTCTTTTGACTGCTTAAAAAGATAAGTAGCTGAGAGAGAGTTAAGTGTTGTTTCTCTTTAAATTGTGTGCCAGCAGGTTTATCACTAAACGCTGTGGGTTATGTTGAGTGGAATAATCAGGAGGAAGAAAGGGAGGCTAAAATTGCAGAGTGGTAGGACTATTTTGACTCCACAATCAAACCATCCTTGACTTTTGCCCTTTGGGTTAAAGTGCTTATGTTACAAAACAACACAAGGTCAACGTCTAGATTCTGCTGTTAGTTTCTTTCTTGCTGATCTATGCTGAGGGAGTAGTTGCCTCGTATATTTGTGTCCTTAGCTTTTGTGTTAAACGTTGCATGCTATTTCTGTTTGGGTGTTAAGAATAGCAGTCACTTTTCCTACAGTGTATAAGAAGAATTGCTGAATTAAGAATGAAAAATTGCCTAGATGGCATTGAAGAACCATGCCTAGGCACAGTAGGAAGATATTCTGGAAAACATGTGAGCATCCACTTTTCAAATATCTCCTTCCCTCAAAGACCATGTACAGTGTTAAGATTATTTTTACAGTTATGAAGTCAGTATGTAAAAAAATAAATTGTTTTGGGTGCACCCAATTGATTTAATAGCACTCTATGAAAGTTCTCCTGAGTTTTTTTGAAAAGATAAATCATACCTGGTCTTGTCTTCAGGTTTTTTCTGAACTCTTACCAGCTTAGGATGACAACTGCTTGGTTAGTGATGCAGTGATAGACCTGTGATGTGGAAGAGGTGTGGGAGCCCGAGTGTATTATTTAATGGCTGTGGTACAGTGGAGGAGGCCCCTGTCAGGAAGCAATAAAGTAGTTATTAGGTAATGACTGTGGAGGCACCATGTATAAGGTTAAATTGATATATGTAAATCACTGACTTTAAGATGTTGAAGCTGCCTCTTGGCACCCATCTTTTTTTACACAAGTGGGGATCAAATAGTTACTGTTTTGATAAATGGTATGTAGCTAACCTATATTAAAGACCTTAAGGGAGTTGAGCTCTTAAATTCCTTTGAAATGTAATGGAATTTGGGTGCTGAGTGCTATTTCTTTTTAAAAAAAGTCACTGGCTCATTTGCTTTTATTAAATTGCTTTTGAAAACAGTGTGCAAAGACTTTGATATGTTCTGTCACAGTATGAAAGTGGCATAGGCACAGGGTCTGCATGCAAACAAGCACATCTGACTTCAAATGCGTGTTGGCAGTGGCAGAAACCAGTGCAAACCAGTTAGGATTAACTGTTGATGGCTTTCTACTGTTGTGTCGAACTGTTGTGTGGTGAATAATACCGACTGCAGTTTTTGGAGGTCTCTGCACAGACCATATGGGACCTTTTGAAGAGAAATGTTTCACGTTGGCTTGTTTTTTGATGTCAATAAATTTTCCTTAAAATAATACCTTTTAAAAGTGAAAAAAATCTGTAGTTTATTGGAGGCGCAATTCCTGCCCCATATGCGATCCCTAAGTCAGCAAATTATATAGGAACATGCCCGAGTAACTTTCATTTGCTTACATACCTTGTCTGCCATGCAACTGTATCTTAAGAAAATACTTACATTCAGCAAAGCTGTTATACATGCTAAACAATATAAAATCTAGTGTGATTGTCATTATTACCCAAGTTCAGAATAGATTAAGCAAATCCTTGATGCTGTTGAATTGAAGTCACAGTCTACTTGTGTAGTATACAGTATTAGGGTATCTATACACATTTATACATATAGTTCGTATATAAGAATGCATATATTTGTGTGTAAAATAGATATAAACAAGATTTTACAGGGCTCTGCTAGCCCCAACTTCACAAACAAGACCTGAGATTTTTTTAGAAATGTATGATTGTTTCTGCTTTTGAGGCTTGAGATGCCTTTTCCTTGCTTGTAAAAATCAATGTTTTGTATTGCCATGTATGGAGTCTGTTTATAGGAGTTAAACCCAACAAATTTTCTTTCTTCAGACTAGTTCTATTGGGGGGCTGCATTTTGGTTATCCTCTCATTTTTCACATGGCAGTGCTGCAACATAAATACTAACTCATGTATTTATGGTGAACTGATGTTTTTTCCTCTGGGTTTGCAGCATCAAATGTAGCTCATCCTACTCCAGCATTACTAAACAAATTTTAATTGGTGTTCCTTCCAAAAATATCTGTAAAATAATGTGAATTTGTTAGATTGCAATCTGAAACATTGGCCTTCCATTTGCAATGGAAACCATTAGAGCGTTTTTCTTGGCCACACCCAGGGCTAATCTGAAAAATGCTGACTTATGCAAATATTAAGAAACAAGAACACACCCCCCCCCCCCCCCCCCCCCCCCCCCCCCCCCCCCGCCAAACCTTAGACATCTGTCAGGCTTTACAAAAGAGAAGAGAGGTTTCTTCATATGGTAGTTTACACGTGAAACTATAACTACTCTGAGAATTGAACCTGTTATGATTAAAGACTATAACTGATACTTTTCATATAATTTGTGCTTGTAAACTGTGCAGCATTGTAACAACAAGTGAGTAAAATACAAAACAATTGCAATCTGCTTTTCTTAAGACATATGTAGAATTAGGTCTCTGCACAGGCTTGCAGTTAATCTTAGGTACTCTACTGCCTGAATGGGTGATCACAAGAGGAACAGGCTTGCTTTTGATTGTGAAGGTACATGCAATAAATGTACAGTAGACACTTGAATGAAATTTTGTTTTAATATAATAATGTAAAAAAAGCAATTAAAATGAAAACAAATGTAATTTTTTGCTAATATTTTTTAATTATGTGAGTGCAAATTTTGCAAGTGTTCAGTTATAAGTTCATGTGTAAATTTGAAAGTCCAGCTGTGAAGTTAAAACAGGAGAAGTACCTTAATCAGAGTTATACAAACCTATATAATCAGCATGAAAATATTTTTGTACTGCCACATGTGATATAGCATTGCTTTGCTGTATAAACACAATTAAAGAGCACCTTGGGGACTCTCTCAACAAGAGATTAAACAGGGAAACAAGACCAGCAATTCTAACACTTTGCATCTGATGACTTAACCAATCCAGACAGGCTTTCATTCCCAAAGATTTCTATTCCATGAAATATGCATTATAGGAATTCACAAGTGCAATTGTCTAAGGCTTTAGGTCACAGACATCCAGTCTTTCATATTCTGCTTGTCAGTAAAAGAAATAATCCGTAACCTTTCCACAGATAAACGTAATTTTCCTCTCCCTCTCCCTCTTCCCCTTCCCCCTCTTTTTTTCCCCTGTCAGAGACTAGTAACAGTTTAGACTTGTGAGTGGAGCTAATTGCTGAATATTGTCTAAACTGCTTCAGACAAAATGACCTTGCTCAGCAAAAACCTACCATTTAAATTCTTAAGTTAACCTCACTTGTTTTGTCTGGAATAGGTTAAGGAAGCAGATTGTAGGCTGGTCTGGAGAAGGTGGGCATTTCTGGTGAGGAGGGTTGAGGTGAGTAGCTGCAAGTGCTTCAGCATGCATCAACTTTCTTTACTGAAATAGAGGCTTGCAGAGCATGTATCAAGTAAATCACACAGAACTTGAAAAATAGTGTCTTAACTCAGGTAATTGCTTATAATTATTTAGGTGATTCTTTCTTATACAATCTGATTCTGACTAATAGTCTAGATTTACTAGTTTTGGATAATAAATCCCTATTTCTCATGCTTTTTAAAAAGATATATGGAATGCTATGGGAAACTTTGGCTTATTGAAATTCATTATAGAGGAAACGAAAACTTGCAAAATGGCCATTTTCAAAGTTTATTGCTTTTGATAGCATTCGATAGAATAGAAACACATTAAACTAGTTCAGATCAATGTCTTTTGTGATGCTGTGAAATCCCTTGAGTAATTTTAATGATTATTTGCACCCATTGTTAGTTACAAATAGCTTAGTATATATTTGTTATTCTCGAAACTTTTGTTTTCTAGTAATAAATAACAAATTCAGCTCAAAATCTGAAAAGCAGTTTTGGCAGTGTCTCTTGGAGGAAAAGAAAAATTTCATTTAGTTAACGTACTCAGTTTTGATGCAGGCTGTGTTTTGGATCATAAAATTCTTTTCCAAAAATTCCAAATGATTAAAATATTTTTTAAAGGAAAACTCCTTTCTTTTTGGCTTGAATTATTTTAATTGTCATCCTTATATCACAGCAAAAATGTTAGGGAAAAAAATTCCATTCACATGCCAAATACTAGAATGCATACTGCTCATAGTCATGATATTGGGTTAGATTCAGTCTTATTGTGGGCAGAAGGCAGAGATCATCTTTTCGATAGGTTGTTTGGGTCTCTAAAATTAACCCCACCTTTGTCCAATCTTGTTTCTGATTTTGAGAAGGGCTAGTCAATGACACTGGAATATTTGATGAAATTTGCATATTTTGCAAAAATAGAGATGCTTATGTATTTATATGTCTTTTTTATATCTGTCATGTGCATACAACAGACCTGAAACCCTTTCAGTCATTACAGTGGTCATATGCAGCTATTGAAGAGCGTTCTCTTCCATGACTTCCTTACTTCATGTCCAAGCAACTGGAAACAAAGTTAGTTTTTACAATACAGTCACTGTAGTGGACTCTAAATTACAAAGCTTAGCCAGCCTGATAAATAGGCTGTGGGAGCTGCCTACAGCTGTTGACTGTTAACCAAGAGCACTCATAGCTCTACAGCTCTATAGTTAACTTCTTTTCTTTCTCCGTGCTGCACCTGATATGCAATGATTCTCTAAAGCAAGTTTTATTTACAATTCAATTGTCCTTCTGCTACCCAGAGATTTCCTTTAAAGCAGTAAAATTCCTAGTGGCCTAATCCAAATGACTACCCAAAGGATCAAAAATCCTAATTAGTGGGTAGTGAACATTGCCTAGTTTCAGAAATGGAGCTTACACATTTCATAAACTAAATCCAGATGAAAAATATTTTCTTTTTAATCATCTTCATAGGCTTGTAAGAGTGAAAAGTCTACTAGAGAGAGTAGAAAGTAGGAGTGGTAACATTAAAAGCCTGTTCTTTCACCGGCCCCCAGCTTCAGTGCAGATGATAGGAATTGATGAGTTGAAACTGTAAGGCATGAACTGAAATGAAAGTTTGAAAAGAAAAATATACAGACATGGTATGTATTTACTTGATTCCAGAAAAGTAACTTTAATTCAGAAATATTGTACTGTTACATCCGAAGCCTTCAACAGTACTGCAAAGTGATGAAATGTTTAAGATTTTTGCTAACTGTCCAGGAATATTCAGTAGCTAAAAAAGAAATAGCAAATGGTAAGGGAAGGAAATGGATTTTTAAGCCCCATTTAAAATTAAACCTTGTATTTATTAGTATCAATCCATAATAGTAATCCTTGTATTTGAATATACTGTTACCAACAGGGAACATTTGGTCTATTTGGATGTGCTGTGAGATCCAGGCAGCTGCTGTGGCTTAGCCATTTCTAAATACTTAATAAACTGGCACTCCTAAACGTGACTTATTTATTATTATGGACATAAAATCCCACAAAAAAGCCAGATGTTTAGGGAAAACAGTTTGGTTTCAGGATTTTGAGCTGTGTATCATGCTTTTAATTATAAGATTTCCTATTCCCAGTATCTGTATTTTTTTTGTACATCTTTTGATAAGGCTACCAAAAACTCTTGCAGTTCACTCATTCCCCACATAAATGAGTTGAATGGAAATTGTAAGAAAGAAAATGTGTGTGGTTTAAATGCTTGCTTCAAGAGCTAGTGTGTTTTCAAGAGTAATGTGAGTTTTGAGTTTTTTATTCAGAAAAAGCAAAGTTCCTTTTAAGTGCTTTTGAAAATCTTGTTCAGATCAAATCCCAGAAAGTAAGCTTGTGAAGTTTCAATCTTTAGAACACTGTTACAAATAATATGCCCTGTACCAAACCCTACTCCATGTGATTGAACTACATGACTCTTCTCATTATCTGTCCCAATTTTATATTGTTTTCATTCTGTCTCTGCAAAATTCCACCAACTTCAGTTTGTTTGTGTTTCTCTTTCATATATATCATCCTTTCCTCGCTGGCAGTGTTAAATGTCTTTGGTTTTGCTCCTCTGTTGAAATCTCTCTTGCATTTCAAACTTCATATTCATGTATGTTGAATGGTGACTCTCACTGGAATTCTTTTTGCAAGTGCATTTTTGTGTAGAAGCTTAAGGTTGATCATTTATCTTGGGTATTGTACTTGCCTAGACTGGATTCCATTAGGAGGAGTTTTGTAATGTTTAAAACATTTGTCTGTTTTTATGTAGCATTTCAGATGTTTGTGTAGAATGAAAGTAAGCAGCTCTGGTTGCTTAACTGTAGGCATTTAGTCATCTTATAATTGATCCATCTCATCAGTGACAGACAACTGTTGCCTGAATTGTCAGAGATTTGTTGTTCACGTATAACATTTCATTAAATTTTATCTGTGTGATATTCTAATTAAATGGGACTTGCTAAGGAGTTTGGAAGTTAATTATAAAGGTGGAAGAAATCATGGCCAAGCAGAAAGTAATTGTGTCTTCGAAAGTAGTATCATCAATTATAGATAATGACTGTTTAAAGTTCAAGAAAAAGTAAGAATGGAAGAGTGGGCATGTATGTGGGAGATGTGTGTTAAAGTTAATGTGAGGATTACCTCCCTTCTCCAGTGAATCTTCTTTTTGTCATTTCTCTCTCTTGAAATTTCTGTCCTTTTTCTTCCCCATCTTCCAGAGTCTAAGTTGGTTTGTCTATACATTTAGAGCTATAGGTAAGTAAATGAAGAAGTACCTGTTTAAAAAAAGAGCCTAAGGACATCCAAAATGATTCAGTACAGCAAATTTATTGGACCAGAATATTGGAGAATCATGCAACTACTGAAAATCCTAATGAAACTTAATTAAGGAGAAGCTTATGTACCTTCAGACCATGACTTGATCCTTGAGATACCCTGATACGCTGTATTTCAAGTGGCCTAGGTTAATAAAGCAGCTGGGAAGTATGTACCTTCCCAGATTATTTTCTGAGAGAAGTAATAAAACTGTTGCATGCGATTTTGCTACTGGGCAAAGAGAGGAGGAAGAAAAATCCAAGTAGGTAGAATAAGGAAGTCATTTGAAACTCAGCTGGCTACAGTGTTTTCTCATAAAATTACAGTTTCCCAAGATCTTTGAGACTTGAAATCATCTCAATTTTTGTTGAACAAGAGGAAGAAAGGGGAGGAGAAAGGGACAAATGAGATAAATGTTCTGCTTTGGAGCAGACAGTAACACATATGGAGTCCTGGATTGCGCTAAAATTCATCTGACCCTGACGTATGTGAACTAACCATATAGGGATTTAGTGATCAATACCACTTTCCGATTCTGGAGCCTGACATGAGAAAAACATTCTTATCCTTGGGTGAGGTTTTTCCTGTGCTGAAGTAGCCAATATATGTGCATCAGCACTAGTATAAATAATCATATAGGCAGCAAAGAGGAGGCTAATGCACATCACATGCCTAATACTTTCTTGAGGGTAGTCTCAGGAACTTGTGCAGGCTTTCTTTTATCTAGAATGCTTTCCTTTTTACTTGGCAGCTACTGATTTGATACTCAAAACAGAAAAGTGCTGTGTACACATGTGTATATACTTTGTCATATTTATGGGATGGAACAATGTTTTTAACACTGGAAAGACTGAAGAAACAGGGAATATAGATTTATTATTCAATTCTTGTAGTGGATATTAAGCATAATTTAAAGAGAATAACATAGTAGATAAGTAAATTCTCTTTGAAATAAGTATAAGGAGGAAGTGGAAGCATGGTTTTTAGGATTTACCATGGAAAATTGGAGTGAGTATGTTTAGTAGAAACATATCTTTTAACAGGTAAATCCCATGGTAAGATTTTATCAACAGAATTTATCATAACAAATAATTACTCTTAATGGCAATTTAAAAAAGCAACATAGTCATTCACATAATGTTTTCTTTTTATTCTTCTAGATGTGTTTTGAAATAAGTGTTCTCAGATCAATATCCTAAATGCTGCCATTTAAAATTCTGAATATACCCTTATGGACATGTGGGTTCATGCTCAGATGTGTAGGTACCTTACCTTTTCAGTGGAATAATCAGTGGCTGAAAAAAGGATTTGAAATTAGTTGAATGTTGACATAGAACCTGAAGTATCTGTTTATGTAAATGGTGGACTTAACATCATTTACTGAGGATCAGAAGGTTTGTCATCTTCTCTTTTTATGAGATGAGTCCAAGTTGGTGCAGCATTTCCAGCACCTGTTTGGCCTTTTAATTAATTTGTGCAGTCTATGTCTTTTTTATTGAGGCCTCTGCTGTTTTCTGAAAGGGTGTAGATCAATATACTTTTTATACCTTTGAAATAAAATGCTCTTATTTGGACGTATCACAAATGGAATTAATTATGCATAGAAGACGGTCTTAACTTCAGTTTTTCTAGTTTTTTAATATCCCTCTCTCCTCCCACATTCATTTAAGGTGCTATGTTATCCATGAAAAAATAAAAGTGTAGTTTGAAAATTACCTGTATTTAGTACTCAGATTTTCTTCTTACTCATATCAATTGCAAAATAGGACCTTTAATTGCAGAATACAGTACTTTCTGTGGTGAAACATTCTTTTACTGTCACTTGATTTTTCTTGTATTTAGATAAAAAAATTTGTTCCAAGTCTAAAACTAGTGAATGGAAAACAAAATCGTACAATATTGTTTCTCTAGTTAATATAAATATATATTGCACATAGGTTTATATTGTAGGGTTATAACCTAGTTTTATGTATTGAATGTGTTTATTATAGGTAGAAGTATAGATAGCAAATATATTAGTCTATAATATCAATTTTACTATAGGTATCTCTCATTAAATTTGACCCTTTGTACCACGCATGCCGGTTGATTAAAAAATAAAATAAAATCCAGCATCCACAATTGCTTCTTAAATAGTGTCTGAGAAAGAACATAACCCACAAATGTTTTCCTGTATTCTACAATCACACCTACTGTTACACCTCCCAGTCTTAATCAAAGGTTTGTTTCTGGTCTACAGACTCTGGCTGGAGCAGGTGTAAATGGAAAGCAGATTTCTGAGTCGTGAGCCCAGCAGCTAACAACTTCCTGCCATAGTTGCTCTTGCATTCCCTATAGGAGTTCTAGTTCCTTAAATGCATTAGTGGTATAGCTGGATAAGGACAGTTACCGAGGTGGTATTTTAAAGTGAATCCTATGTGTTGTACTGAGATTCCTAAAGTGGTACCTAATAGTTCCAAACTGATAACCTAGCAGTACCTAACTGATTACTGTGCTCTGTACAGAACTGGCATGGTTTCTAGGGGCAAACATAAATATAATGTGCTACATTTACATAGTTCTGGAACTGTAACAATGTGGATTGGTTTTCAGATTAAAAAAGTCCAAAGTCTAATCAGATCTAAAAAGAGGTTGCATAGGATTTCAGGAGGTGACTGAAGCTGCTTGACAAGTCCATTGAGTGCAGGGTGGTTAAAACCACCTCAAAGTGAAGCAAGAAATAGAGGCCTCAATACACCGCTGTGCCTAAATTGCATTTTATTCACAGTCATATCATTAGTTTCACTGAAAGCAAAGATTATGTACAGGCACAAATTTCCCCCTTTCTGAAGTTGTTTTCTGGGTGTAGATGTTTCTGTACCCTCAAGGTCTTTGCTATGTGATAGCTTTTTTCCTTTGGACTTCCACATTTGGACTTAGCCTAGTTGCTTTTGGCCAAATTTTGAATGTTCCCAGGCACAACAAAACCAGACACTGTATTATTTGGATTAGATTGTCTAATTAGCTGCGGTAAAATGTCCAGCAATTTTGACTGAAGATGAGCCTGCGGTATAATATAGGATTCAGATTTTGGATCTATAATCTCATCTTTGAAGTTCAGAAATGTTCATGCAGCGTATGAATGGGAATGGCATATATGTACAGGTCACCTGCAAATAAATCTGGATACAAAGCCAGAAGAGATTTACAATCAAAATATAATGTAAATTAAGTGCAAGTTAATATGTTTTGGGACTGTCGTGGTTTAACCCCAGCCAGCAACTAAGCACCACGCAGCTGCTCACTCACTCCCCCCCCACCCAGTGGGATGGGGGAGAAAATCGGGAAAAAGAAGCAAAACCCACGGGCTGAGATAAGAACAGTTTAATAGAACAGAAAAGAAGAAACGAATAATGATAATGATGACACTAATAAAATGACAACAGCAATAATGAAAGGATTGGAATGTACAAATGATGTGCAGTGCAATTGCTCACCACCCGCCGACCGGCACCCAGCTAGTCCCCGAGTGGCGATTTCCCGCCCCCACTTCCCAGTTCCTATACTAGATGGGACGTCCCATGGTATGGAATACCCTGTTGGCCAGTTTGGGTCAGGTGCCCTGGCTGTGTCCTGTGCCAACTTCTTGTGCCCCTCCAGCTTTCTCACTGGCTGGGCATGAGAAGCTGAAAAATCCTTGACATTAGTCTAAACACTACTAGCAGCAACTGAAAACATCAGTGTTATCAACATTCTTCTCATACTGAACTCAAAACATAGCACCATACCAGCTACTAGGAAGACAGTTAACTCTATCCCAGCTGAAACTAGGACAGAAACTAATTGCATGTTACTATGCTATTTTGTGGTCTGCATTAAAATGCAGAGAAAAGGGGTTTGCAACCCTTAGATTAACTTGCTTTTCACCAGGATATCAATAAAACCCTAATGCCAGCCTTGTCTGTGAATAAAATACCTATAAACACAGTATATAACACTTTTTTACATAGTTGACCTATTGAACATTTCCACATGTTTTTCATTTATGTGGAATTGTTCTCTCTTACTAGACTCCATTCAATATATTTTTTTTAAACTTGATATAAATAGAACAGACACCTTAAATATCTTAACAAGCATAGCTGACCTTTTTTGTGGAATTCTCCAGAAAGGATAGTCTGCAGCTGCTGTGCCCAAGGTGTGCTTAGATCTGGTTTGTGGAATAAATGAAGTAGAGGAATCCTCAGAAGAGTTTGTATGAGTAGAGCGTAAAAGCTAGACACAGGGGAAAATATTGGCACTGGTCAACAAAGTGTATGTGGTGCATATAATTTCCCAGCGGTTGTGCTGTAGTGCACTCATATGCACAATATATTGGTTAACTGGTAATAGCAAGCCATTGTTTTCTTTACAGAGCCGAAACATTAACTCCTAGCATGTCATATGAACACGTGCATGATGTAATAACTTAAACATATGTCACTGTTGTAAGGCAGGTGTGAAACAAGGATATTCAAGTTGAAAGATACTACAGGTAGCTTTAGAGTCAAGAGGAAGGCCAGGAGGATGTGTGTTCTGGAAACAGACAATATAAATGTTTTAGGACGTTGCTGTCATTCTGTTATGTGAAAAATATAAATCTGCATACATAAATTTCATACTTAATCTTATTCTGTCCTTTTTTATTCTTTTTTTCCTTTTTTTTAACATTCTGATATCTAGGGGGAAAAAGCAAGTTACTTTTTGATAAGTTTTTATTGCTGTTCTTGCTTTTCTTTAGGTATAAAAGTACTTTTAGTTTTTCAGGTTGTACTATATATCTATGTTAGAAAAAAGATAGAACTTTGCATGCTTGATCTTAAAAGGAGGAAGAAGAGAATTCCTATTCAATATTTTAAAGAGAAGAAGAATTCCTATTTCATATTTTAAAATTAGAGAGGAGAATTCCTATTTAATATTTTAAAAACAGATTAATTTCTATTACAGTTAATGGGCCAAAGTATTTGAAAATATTAGTCACGTTGTATTATTTTGATAGCCTTCAGTATATGTCATTGCTCAGTTCTAGCTACTGAAAGCACCGGCTCCCAGTCTGGTGACAATCTGTGCTCTAAATAGTCATAGTCGTTTCAAGGTGTATGTTCATTTCCTTTTGGTAATGAGACAAACTTTCCCTGGCTCATAAACCCCAAAGCAGCTTTAATGTAAAAGTAAAACTGAGGGAATGATTTAGCCATATTATGATCTTGCTTTTGGATTTTGTTCCCTCCTTGTTGCTAAGAACTTTCAGAACAACAAATGTTTTAAATGTAAAACATGAGATTTTAAATATGCAGCAAACCCAATGGATAAATCACAGATTCAGGGCTCTGTAAACTGCCTCTGTACTATAAGAAAAATTATGTTCACGATCATTGTGGTATAAAACATGTCTAGGGCTGCTTTAAAATTTCCTGTATCAGAGAGTAACATATTTGTACGTAGGTTGTATCTGTTTTAAAATTCTTAAATTTGCAGATTAGGATAATCTGCAGAAGCCATACACTTTTTTCCTGAGTGGTGTGGGCCTTTTTTTTTTTTTTTTAAACTTAGTAAGAATTCTTACAAGTAGGAAGTCAAAGCTAATACTTGCAAACTTCATGTAGAAATGACTCCATCCGCAAAATCCTGAACAGTTAGGAGGTCAAGGACATTTTAATCTGCCATTGAAACTCAAATATTTCTGTTCACATGGAAAATCAATATAATACAATTTTTTTTTAAAAAGGCACCCCCCAAATGAATCCTCTGTGTAAGAGAGAGAAAGGACAAGATACCAAACTATTTCCCAGTTCTAAAATTGAGGACTTGAAGTCAAGGGTCTTCTTGCTTCCTATATACTTGTTTGTGAGTTGGCAATATAACAGCTCTGTGGCATATTCTTCCTCTCCCCAGGTGTTAGCAGCAGTAGGGGTAAGTGTAAAGGCTCACCCTTCATGACCTATCATTTGTGTCTTTCAAACAGGGTCCTATTGTGGCTGTAACTTTTGCGAATGGCGTGTGAAGTCTTCACGTTAAGGAAATTGGTAGAAAGTTTGCCATTGACTACAAGAGTCTTTGGATCAGGTACTGAGCTTTTAAGTCTGTAACTGTCATGGAAAATAAATACTCACTTTAAGGAGCAAGCTCCAGGGTCTCCTAAAAGTAGCTTAAATAGCTCAGAGAGGAGCAGTATAATAACTCCAGCTTTCATATAGTAGGTTCTCACTAGTTTTACATCCCAGGGATACTGCTGGGACTCCCAAATCACTGGTCAACAGTGTAATGATACATGGCAAATTACCTAGGTAATGGCAGTCGGATAAATCACCTCCAGCCAATGCTGGTTAGCCAGCGGAGGGGTGTGCTATGTATTAACTGGAACCAATTCCCCAAAGACAAAATCAAAGGAAAAATGGACTTGAGAATTTTTTTTTTAACCCAATATGGTGATTAGTGGTCATTAGTGAAGATGATTTATTTTTCCTTATGGAAAGGCTAGTGAGTGACTTTGGAAAAGCAAATGTGAATGTTTAACTTTTTACAGAGATTGCTGGAAGGGATCAGAGATTTCACAGCAGAGCTGTTTACCTTCAAGACAGAATTTCTGTTTGTATTCTTCAAAAAAGGCAAAACAACATGATGGAAAAATTTCAGGAAGTTCTTGATAACATCCAGGGCTGCAAACCAGACATGGTGACTTGGCATTATCATTTTCATGAGAAAGAAAGGAAATAAACAGCAACTACTCCCAAACCTCCTAAATGTTTTGCTGGAGGTGACATGAAGCTGAAGATCAAAGTCCTGTCAACTTGTTAGGAATAGAAAGTGCTGAATATGTCATAGGATCCTGGCAAAGGAAAGTGTGGTGACTTGTCTTAGCCAGAGCAAAAACTTTTTTCGGAACCAAACCAGAAAGCCAGTTAAAGTCAGAGAAAAATGTTATAATTTTTCATACCTCTATCCAGAAATGTAGGACTTCTAAATCACATCTGATGCTCACAGTTAGCTGTGGGAAAAGTAAATGTAGTTTAGGCTGATGCCAATTATAATAATAATTTGAGTCATCTTAGAACATTTCAAGACATTTTTCTGACAGTAATGAATCATGTGCTAGTAAATTGAGCAGTTAAAGGAAGGTGTTAATGAAAGGTAGGTACATTGACGAGCATTAAGCACATCCTGTGTTAGGCAATGATGTACGAGCCCATGGTGGTATTTTTGAAACTTTCTTTGTGGAGCATTGTTGAGTGCTGGAATTGTCACCTTTTTATGAGGGTACAGGCAGGGGAGAATGACTTACACATCTCTGTTACAGAGTTCAAATTGTAACTGCACTATTTTCAATCTGGGCATGTGGAGGCAAGCCTAGAGGCTTCCATCTTGTTTTATTGATTCTATTGCTGGTTTTATGCTGTTGTGACTTTAGTGTATGTAAGTGTATCTATGCAAGATTTTCAAATATTTCGATTTGAATAATTAGGATGATGACTCACAGAATCACCTACGTGTAGGATGCCATGTAAGGTTTACAATGATCATTATGCAACGTTCAAAGGCCTCTGACTTACAACACGTATTTACATTTTCCTCAAATGAGCTTGTTTTCCTAATGTGACCTGCCTATCTCTGGCTTTCCTGTAATGTTTCTGACAAAAAAATCCAAGACACTTACTCTTTTAATGCTGTGGTCTGCACTCCTGACTAATCTTTTTTCCCGGTAACCTGGATACAATGTGGTAACAGAGAAGCAGATGTGATTCATCATTTACTGTAAAGTGCAGCCAAATGATACATGAATTCTAAAAATGACTAGAGGTTGAATGATAGAAGATGAGACTGAAGCAGTCATGGAGGATTCATGCTAGCAGCAGAATACAAAGAACCTAACCTGGTGTTTGATCAAAATAGCCTTTACCCTTTCAGTAGCTTTAGATGGAAGAGTAGTCCTATTGATGAATCTTAATCTTCATATAGTTTTCAATATTTAGATTATAGACAGACTAATGTATCTGGAAATTCTGTTAAACTCTTGTGGCAGTGAAACTCGTAGGCCAATTATGTTAATGACATAAGATGAAGTGAGTATCAATGTTCATAGTAATGAATTTCTACTTGTTGGCTAAATACTGTCCAAATGCTGTGGAGGGTTAGGCAGATTTTTCTCAAGGATGTGGCTAGCATACAAAGAGTAACGGTAGCAACGAATCTTGTTTCCATCTTAGCTGACACTCTGAAAGGTTTTGAGTGCTTCAGGGTACTTTATTTTTCCTGGGATTTCAGCTTGTTCCTGACAGACAGAGCTGGCCTGAAAGTCTGTTCTTTAAGCATCTGGAGTTTCTTTCTGAACTGAGAAATAGATTAGATGGAGGAGCTGGGGTTTTCTCTTCTGAAGAGTAAATCTTTGTGTCTGTGTAAGACTCAGTGGCTTCTGCATTTTACGGACTTTTTGTAGCTGAACTAATTGACTTAAAAAGGTGGTCCTTCCCTCTCCCAGGGAATACACAGGGATGCTTTTTCTTTCCCTAGGAGTTTGTTCTCTTGGCCCTATTTCTAGTTCCAGCCAGCTCTCATTCCTCTGAGAATGACTTCTGTAGCTTCCTGCCTGACTCTTCTCCTCCCTCCCCCTTGAAGACACTTTCTTTGCAAAACCCACCAGAAAACTCATGACTTTCTGCATCGTGCTTCTGACCTTGCTTTTAGTCACTGGTGGGATCAAAGGCCCTCTCAACATCATTCTTTTTTTTTTAGATTATTTTCTTGTTAGCGTCTGATCAAAAGAACCACTCAAATAGTTGTATAAAAAAGAAAAAGCAATTATTTTCAATGGAGTCAGGAGATCAGAGGTCTGTTTCTTCATTTGGCCTTACTATAGGTTATGCCAGAAAGAAGGAAGTGACTCTTTAAAACCAAGAGGGCAGTCAAATGATTCAATTTGCCAAAGAAATCCATTTGTTTTTTTTTTATTTGGAGTCTTACACCATTAAGTGCATAGTGACTGAGTCAAGTACAAAAATAAAGGTCATATTTTCATTATGCTAAAATTATAATATGTTTAATATGGCTGATCAAAATGGTTGAAGCTACACTCCCAACAAGAAGTGGATCAACTAACAGTTGTAATACTAGGCTGTGTCTGCCAAAGTTTGGAACAGGAACCAAATGTCAGTTGTTTGATAATGTTAACTTTTCCAAGATGCTTCATCAACCCCAATTTTAAATCTTTCCTTGTGTATAACTGAAAACAAGGATGTTCTTTCTGTGCATCTCCTAGTTTATTTCACTGGCTCCATTTTTCTTTAGTTGATGAGAACGTACTTGCTACTGTTGTAAAGATTTTTCATGGAAACAAAGAAAGCAAAAGGAGCCTTCATGTGGTGTGGATCTATCTAATCAGAATAGTGCTTAAGATAAATTCAGGAGGGATTAAGATTCCTGATATAACCATTAAATTATTGATAGCCTTCCAAAGGCTCAAAAAAATGTTGACGACAATACTTTTAGGAGGGTGGGAGTAGAAGGCTCTTGTTGATAATATATAGTGTGTGTTATGTTGCACTTTGGGGTTCTTAACAAACTGAAAGTTTCCCCTTAAACAGGACATTTACTGCAATTTTATTTAGCTGCTTTGTTTGCATGGTGCTGATACCATAGTCTTGCTGAAAAAGCAGCAAAGTAAATTTGCAAGTCATTCAAATGGAAAAGAAATCACAGTCTAAATAGTAAACATTTTTGGACAAATCTCTGATAAAACAGATGCACAATATGTTATAGTGCAACGTGTGTATCAATCCAGACAGTTGTCCAAGTTTTAGAGGTATATAGCCTAAAACTACTGAACCAAGTTATGCTGCTGCTAGTGTGGCAGATTTAGTAACCAAACTGAGCTGGGAAGAAACTATGAGCTACATATACTTAATTGCTATGGCAGTGGTCATATTTTAAATATGGCGTGGTACAATATTATTAAGATAATGCAACCTAAACTATAAAAATGAAAAACAGTGAAGGAAATTCAAGAAATGTTCCAAAAATCTTAATTATCCAAATGAGGCGTCATATTTTGGACTCTAGATTATGATGTATAGTCCACTAGCAAGATAAATTCCTTAAAGAAGCTTTGGCTTCCATGTCTTAAATCTCCTTTATACCATTTGCAATTTGGGAGTTATGAAGAATAAAATAAAAGATTTGACATGAGAACATAGCTCTACGCTATAACAACTCAAAAAGAAGGGTATCCAAGTTGGGGCCTGATGGTCCGGAGAGGGGGACAAGTAGATGAGCAAGTAACTGCTTAGATGGTTGGGCTCAGAGGGTAGTAGTGGGTCATACTCTGCCTGGAGGGCAGTCAAAAATGAGGTCTATCTGTGATTTAATGCTATTGAACATCTGTATCATCCAGCAGGAGGAGGTGATGGAGCACACTCTCATCAGGTGAGCACCACATGAAATTAGGGTGACCAGCTGATATCCTCAAGGTCAGGACTGCCATTCAGTATGGCCCAGGCAGGCTGGAAGAAAGGGCCAATAGGAACTTTATTAAATTCAGCAAGAACAAGTGCCAAGTGCTGCAGCTGAGAAGGATTAACCCCTTACAGTGATACTGGGGAGGGACTGCTGAGGTTGGGCAGGTTGCTGAGCACGAGCCCCCAGCATGCCCTGGCAGTGACGGAGACCAGCATCTGGCCCCCGTGGGCAGGAGCACAGCCTGTAGGTTGAGAACCAATTTTCTCCCTCTACTTGGCACATGTTAGACCATGTGTAGATACTGCATCCAGTCTGGTGCCTCCAATGCGTGAAGGATATCAATGAACTGGAGCAAGTTCAGGTGGCCAGGGCTGGAGGTCCTGCCCCATGAGCAGAAGCTGAGGGACAAGATTGGTTCAGCCATGCGAAATCAAGGTATGCCTGCTTAATTAAATACCTTCAGTAGATTCTATCATGCTAGTTATTGTTTCTTTCCAGTTTACTTCTAGATGGTTTTAGTTTCGAAGTAATTTTAATGAGAAAAATCAATTTAAATTGTGCCTGGGGCTGTGTTTTAATAATTGATATTTATTCACTGACCTAAGCAGAGGCATGATCATGGCTCTCTTAAGACACAGATGAATGTGTTTTACCTGCAGGTATACTGATAACTTTGGAATGATTGTTTTTCAGTCTCTCCTGTTGGAATTGTTTCACTTTAAATAAATTATTAACGAGAGGGAATGACCACAGTAAAGGGTTGTGCCACTGAGTTCTTAGGAAGTAGAGATTTTTGACTTCACATCCTTGTTTCAGTGAATTTTAATTATCCAGAATGAAATGGTTGCAGAGAGTGAGTCAACCACCTCCGAGGAGCCAACAGACTGATAGGTAGGGAATGCCTGGGTATCTGGGGGAATAGTGGAATCCAGCAGTTGAACTGAAGACTCTTTCTTTCCAAGTGAATGTCCTACCTAGAGGTATTTTTGTCATCCTCTATTCCCCTTTCTGAATCTGGCAAATTTGCATTTTCCAGTTTAAAAAGACTATTGGAAACTTCTTGATGAGTTCTAAGCTTAATTTGATCTGTAACATAAGATCTGAGATTTTTAATTCTACATTTCTTCATTTTGTGTCTTTTGTCTCCTTCCGTGGTCACTTGCATTTCCAAGTAGTTTCACAAAAAGATCTCTAAAATCTTCTAGATTTAGATTTTTTTTTTAATTTATTTAAGAAGTGAAACTTTATTCTGCAAGGCTAGTAGCTAGTGTAAGGTGGAACAGTGTCCTTGCCAACTACAGAACATTTGTTAACAATGTTTATTATCATAATGCTCAAAGTATGTTATTACAAACTTTGTATGAATAATATTTTTGTGCAAGTTACAGCATGCAACAAGGTGTGCATTATAAAACAGCGTGTCTTTGGCTGAATGACCTAAGTGACTTGAAAAGTGGGATTTTTGTATTCATCCACACAAATGTATTCATACCATTAAGATTTTCCAAAACTAATTTCTTTTGAATGGTGAGAGAGATTAAAAAGGGAAAAGCAATTCCATATGATCTCCTTGTGGTGGAATGAACTTCAAGCTAATGACTGGATTATAATTTATAATCTGTTCCCATTTTATTTTTTCAAGGCAGCTATATGTTTTGAGTATATTGTAGTTTCAGATGGAAACAGTACTGCTTTGTGATCTTAAAGGCACTTATCTTCAGTGATGTGTTGAAAAACGTTAGTGCTACGCGTCCTGTCTATTTTCAACTCATACAGTTCCACATAGTTTAAAAAAAAAGTAGACTATTGATCAATGTTAGTTTGTTCACAATGTAGCAAAGAATCAGCTACTGTGTACATTCTGCACTGTTATTAATTTGTCTTTCAGCTCCAGGTAAGCTGCAGAAAAAGAAATATGAAATAGCTAAATCAAGAACTTTTCACAATTACAGTTTCAAAGTTGGATGTGTGATCAGTGCTAGCTACTTAGGCTTTAGAGTATGCAGAAAAGTAGGATAGGATGGAACATCATTCCACTCTAAGATGGATGTCTTACATAAAGCAATGGATTACTCTCTGGTTGTGAATTCTTTTCTCCATTAGCTATCAAAGGAGTCTATTATATCAAAGCAGATGCCTAATTTTTGCACAATTACCATTAGATGAGCTGGATCCTACTTCCCCCCCCCCCGCCCCCAATGAAGTAATTGCTAGATAAAACTGAAGCTGGTAACAAATGAAACATTAACATTATTAGTGTGTTGTGTATGCTTTGTGTCATGCTTTGAAAGAAATAGTGCCTTAACTAAAAAGCCAGAACCTCATTGCATGTAAAATCACTGCCATTCTACTGAAGTCAGTGGACTTGTGCTGATTTTATGTGAGCTGAAGGTCTGGCCTGTGTTCTGGAGCTAGTGTGGAGGACATTTCATGTTTACCTTTTACTTTATTAGTGTCTCAAAAACACGCTGCACTGTCATGTATTTGTGTCAGTCACTTTTTAGAATTGGCATTTATTAATAGCTCATGAACCACATAGAAGGTTTGATAATTGATTGTTTGACCCCAAAATAACTAAATGAAAATACAAAGCAGCTTTTGCCATCTGAGTGCTGGCAGGAAACCAAAACATTAAGCTCTAATATATACCTCAAATAAAACTTGACACAGAACTATAAAGTGTATAGAGAGGTACGTTTCACTAATACTGTATTGGCATGACAGAGGACAAAGTTCTGCTCTCCATTAAATGGAATTCAATTTCCTGATATCATTAATGTGAAAGGAGAATTTGGCCTCCATCTTTTTAAGCCACCCTGTGTTTATTATTGATAAGCTACTGGTTGTCTTGGTCCATGGTACTGGTCTGCACTTCAGGCTTGAGACTGAAATAGGGAAGCCTTCCTGAGCATCAAGCAGCATAGTAGGTCAGTGCTGTGTAGTCAATCCACATTTACTAGCATCAGAAAATATGATGGATTGCACTGAAATGAAACCATCAGGTTCTTAAACAGAATGGTTCCTTTCTCGAGTTCAAGAAAAAGTTTAAACCACTGGATAAAATTATGTGCCAATTATGTATAAACTTCTTTACCACTAGAATAAAGGAAGCCATAATTCTGTAGACATATGTTTTATTGAGTTCATCTGTTTTCATTTATAAATAGAATGTAAGAGAAAAAGAAATCTGTGCTGGTGGACAGTGAAATAATGCGGCTTATATACACTTGCAGTGAAATGAGTAGAAACCCATGGTTTCTTTCTCTGACATGTTGGAAGAAGACTCAGAAAAGGCAAATCCGCTTTAAGAATGTCAGTCTTGAATAATGTAGTTGTAATGTTGATCTCGAATATTATAGTTAATAATCAGCCTGCTGATTTTTAACAACATATTCAGGCTTCTCCTGGAAGGAGGAAATTTGGAAGGAAGACAATTATTTTAACAATTCTTCAGAGAAGAATTTAGACCAAGCCTATAAAACTCCATATTTGGGGCATAGCTTTTTTAATTGCCTCAGAAATTCCTAAGGATCTAATTTCATTATTTAGAATGTTTAAACTTGTCCTTTTGTGTGGAGCCTTTTAAAATTAAATACAACTTAATACCCCATGTCTCCCTGTTTTTTACATTTTAGTACATAGAAAAATACTTAAGCTGGGACAATAAAGCAAGAAATCCAAAAAATACCATGGTTAAAATTCTGCTGTTGCATCTATCTTGGACACTTGCTGGCTGAAAAAGGGGAATATTTTTTTATTTAAGATAGATAGGCTTGTTGATATTAACTTCTTGAGAATGATAAATATATATACTGTTAAATCTCACTTCTATTTACTGCTCAACAGTAATCTTACATTACATCAAAATCTTAAAATTAATCACTGGAATAAATCATGATTAGGGTAGCAACTGGTACAAACAGGAATGAAGTATTTAGTATACCTGTCACTAATAAAGAATTAATTTCTTGAAAGTATATTAATCTAAATATGAACATATAGCTTGCTAATTGAATTTATGGTATATGGAGTACAGGATGCAAATATATTCTAAAGTATCCCCTTAGATCCCTTTAGTAGTAATTAGGACTGTAAGGACAGCCTTGCGGTATTTTCATTGCATCGTTAAAATGAAATGATTAGTTAAGTAGTCTTGTACCAGAGCCACCAAAGGGGTAGTGTTAGCTTAAAAAAAGGGAGTTTTCCTACTTCAAAGAATTAGTAAATCCATGGTCAAAATACTGCTTTTGTGCATCTGTATAGATACAAGTACATTAATTACACAGAATCTGGAAAAATATATTACTGATACTAAACATCAAAAGTAAATAGCATTCCTTTCAAATTAAGATGTATGTAATCCGTCACACACCCCCCATAAATTCCCCAAACATCCTCCTTGATAGGTCCAGATTTCAGTAAATTTCAGTGAAATCATAGTATTTGGGTAGTAGCTAAAAAATGCTGCAATATTTTCAAATTTTTATTGTGAGAGGGTCTGAGCTTCAGTGAACATCTCTGAAGATGGAAAATATCTTCCAGAGTTGGGTTTTTAAATTGTCTGTGGTAATTTCAGTCTGAACTGTGGGCATCACCTTGTTGACAGCAAGTGCTGGATTTTGTAGCTATGTGGCTCCGAGTGAATGGTAAGTGCCCAATTTTATTTTTGTGAATTTAGGGTAATTATATTTCTCTTGATTATGCCCCAAGACCTGTTATCTTTGAACAGTTCCTCAACAATGTTGTCTCTGAATCCAATCAAAAACTTAAATCTGAAAACAATTGCTTTGTTGGGTTTTTTTATGACACCACTATTATGTTGCAATTTAAGACTTTATTCAGAGTAAGAAGCAGTAAAACTTCTGTGGAATCAGCTGGGGGGCGAGGGGAGGAAGCTGTTTCCAGCCAAAATACAGATGTTTTTTGCCACTTAATGTTAACTCTCAGCAAAACATGTGTGGACTGAGGAGTCTTCCTGAATACTGTTTCTGTGTATGTCCAAGCAAGTAAATGAATGTGACTTCAGCACAGGAAGCTTTACTTGGGTGTTGGTGGCACCAGCAGTGGCAATGAGGTGGCACGAGCCAGCAGTCGCAAAGAGCACTGAGAACGCTTGGCAGGCTTGTAGCTTGTCCTTGGTGCCACATCTTCACAGAACTCCTGGTAAGCCTTCCATCTCTCTGGAAATATATGAAAGACAAACAAAACTGAGCCTGCAGAGAATTGCGGGACACAAAACTGTGAAAACGCAGCCCCAGGAGAAAGCAAAGAGCAAGCTAAGATCAGGCCCAATCCTGAGTGAAAGGCAAATAACCTTGTTGGTGAAAAGTTGCTTCAAAGAAACATGTGACTTTCTCATCGTTTTCTCTTTGTAGTAGAAATACACTAAGGATGCTAAATTTTGGCTTCCCGCTCAGGCCAAAAATAAGTAATGCTACTCTGGCAAAACTCCCCAAAGATGTGTCTAATAAAAATGTATTACTTTCTTGGATTGCCTTTCACTGACTTAACAGAGATTTAGGTGACCTAACATACATGAGCAGTAGAGGTCTGTTTGCTTTTCTAGTTTTCAGAATCATTCTTCTAACAGCTGTCATAAATTACATGTACCTGTTCTGTGCCCAAAAGGCTGTCTGACAGCAAGAGTCCAGTCAGAGTTAGGGTCACTCTAGTTATTTCTCCTTTTTCCTTACCTCGTGACCAGCAGGTGGGACGTAAGGAAATAGAGTCGTCATTCTCCAATGCCCTTGAACACCTTAGAGCTCCTTTGCAAAGGTGAGTCATCTGTTTACTACAGAAAATAATTTTTAATGATTGTTTTTCAGAGTACCAATGAACAATTTCTAAAAGGTCAGAATGACTGCCTGTATTTCACTGCCATGGGAAATCCATCAGGAAATAATTTAACCTGTGTGCCCCTACATACACCTATGAAAGTTCCATATTGTATTACAAATCTGTCATCTACTTTGTATTTCCCCAAACAGTCTTTTTGACTCATAGACTGTGTTTTCTTTAAAACTGTGGCCTGCATAATTCTCTGTGGAGACAGAGGAAAGGAAAAGGATTGCAGTGAATTGTTTCCAGAGTGCTTGTATATATAGGGATGCTTAAGAAAGTGAGGGTGAATTTATTTAAGATTGAGAAATAAAGCTCATAAGCCAAAATTGGATGGATGTGCTTGTAGAGGGTCTTCTTCTGGAATTAAGATGATGGTAGAGTGTACCACCAGGGTGCTAAAAATACTCCCCTCACAAGGTGTAGCAAATGTTATTTGATGCATTTGTCTTCAAACCTTTTCGCTTAATCACTTTAAACTTCCTGAATGAACCCAGATGCACTGGGCTAATCCAGTCAGTGGATCACTGCTCCACTTCTGTGGTGGTAACATGAGGTTTATTTGAGGCTTGATTTTATCATGTGGACAGAATAGGAAGATTTTTTTCTTCTATTTTAATGAAAAAAAAAAAACAAAACCAAAAAAACTTCTACTCCAAAAGTGAAAGTGGCATGCGAAGACAGTTACGCTACTCCCATAACCACTGTGTTAAATATACCACTCTGTTAAATATACATGGTACTCCGTAGCACTATGTAGATGTACTAGCTTAGGCTTCTGCAATCTCAGCATCGTTCTCATTGTGCATTGTGAAACTACTGTGAGAAAGCTTGGTCTCTTATTAAATGGAGTGTCATTCATAAGAAGCTATCCTAGGAAACTTTCCAGGAAACATAAAATGTAAAATGGCATTATATTTTTCAAATACCACTGAATCAATAACTAGTGCTATAAGAAAATGTGGCTACTGTAACTTGAGTGCCCACCTTTAAAGGATGGATGTGTTCCTGATTATTTTTTTTTAACGTTTTACTGTGCTATCCCATTTTTAGTTAGTGAAAAAGTAGTTCTACAAACATATGTATGATTTTCTGCTTTATGTTCTGAAGCAGAATTAGTAAGGTTGGAGAGAAAAGATAAAAATGGTAGTTGCTGTTTTTTAAAATTTGCCATACCAGCGCAAATATATAATAACAATTCATTTTAATAATTTTGTCTTGATGCAGTTGTTTTCTTCATCGATGGTAACTTTTTTATTCCTAATTTAGGGTAACCAAAATTTTCTGAAAGCATAAACTCCTTAATAGAGTTTTTGGGAAATAGGAAAATTGGAATATAGGAAAACTGGAAATAAACAATAGGTATATTAAAAGACTGTATATTTGGGGTTTTTTTCCATTCATCTCATACTTATTCTGCTGTTTTTTAAACACCAGCTCTAAAATCTTACCATAAAGTTCATATTCAAGTCTATTTATCAAACTCTGGGTTTTCGTTACAAATTTGATTTGGATAATCCAGAGAAAACATGACATCAGCCTGATAGGTGTATTGCTTTGAAAGAGAGTGCTACATTGCTTCAGAATTTGCAGCTTATTCTGTCTTCGTGCATGTAATGAAAAGCATGTAGCAGACTACAGAACTATGTAATTTTGCAGTGCCCAGACAACATGATCTTATCAGAACGTGATTATCCATACTGTCAAGATTGTAGATATCAACGGTAGCTGTATTTTCCTGTGAAAGACTGGAAGGGGCACTGTATTCACAAAAGCATCTTCGGTATTTTCAAGATGGCTGGAGTTCATTTCAAATAAACCATTTAAGTTCATGTTCTATTTAATAATATTGATGATTTCTGTTGTTGACATTCTTGGAGAATATTAATTTTTAAGAAAATCGGTTACATGGCCTATACAGGCATCAGGAAAAGATGTTTCTGGTGTCTTCATCACCAAAGGTTAGATGAAGGTGGGTACATTTAGTCACTTTCAGTTTTCCTCCCTTTATTTTTAAAGTGAGGAGATATTGTAAACTTTATTTAGGTTACATAATTTGCTGATTCTTGAAGAACTTGTAGTCATTTTAAGGTTTAATTAAAACTGATATGAACCTGCAGAATTTTTTCCTGTTATGCTCATGTAATTGTTAGCAAAGATGAATCCATTTGAAAAGAATCCTTTCCTAGTTCTGCAGCAGCCCTTGCTACACAAGGGGAAAACTAAAGTACCCTTCACAATAAGCCACAATAGCTCAAGTTATTAGTAGTTATTAGTACTAATAACTAAAGTTATTAGTATTCGCTACATGCATTATGTTTCCATTGAATATTTCTCCCTTGTCCTTTACGTTTGGTTTTAGTGTCCTTCTCCATTTTCTGTGTATAATGTTCATTCTTGTTTAAGTACAGGAAGAACCAATTATTGTTATAGTATTTCAGTTAGGTGACATTATATATCGAGGTATATTAGACATTTAGGAAATACCACAGATAGATGGTTGACAGTTTGCCTGCTGTGGCATTTCATTCTTCCAGGTTATAGACAGCCTGGCCACCTTTACTTATGCCTGTGATCTTTGGGAAGCTTGTATCTTTAGTCCAGATATGACTAATGATCTTCATAGATATTTCAGACAGATTGATTTAATGCAGATTTTTAAGATAGCTGTGTCTTTGTGTTCTCTGTTCAAATAAAATATAATTAAACTTATATAAGGACTTAGCCACAGAGATCCTTATGGATTAATTGGGACTAGTGCTTTTTCAAACTGTTTTGATTTGTAGACTACGACACTTTTTCCAAAAGAGCTGCAGAACTGTAATGAAAATTCATTTTTCAAGGCCTTTAGAAGTAGACCATTGATTAAAAATTTAAGACACTTATTTTTTAGTATTATTAATTGTCCTTCCTAAAGTGACAATTAATAGAATTATCGTAATAACCTTCATCTGTAAACCTCACACTTTTCACATATTTTTCCCTTCTTTTCTTTTCTGTCATTACCTTGACTGTTATGGTCCTCTTTGTCACGACTTCGTCTCCATCATCTCTCCTGGTTACAAATTGTACAAATATCTTTTTCTGAGATAATTTTTTCCCCTGTCTCTCTGACCACCTCTATTCTTCTGTCTCTTACCACATGACATTCAGTCTCTTGGTCCCCAGCTGTCAAGAATCCCATTGCTTTGCTTCCTTCTTTTGGGCTGCTGTCGCTTTCTGGTGTACGCTGTGCTGGTGTGTACAGTCCTTCTTAAGTCTTGTTTTCTCTCTGTGTGTTTAATGCTCCAGGCCTGAAACAATCCTTCAAGAATCCTTATTTCCAAATTCCTTCTAAAGCTTCTTTTCAGGACCAGGACAACATCTTTAATTAACTACTCCTCTGCACGTTTTCTTATGTCTCATAGGTGATGTGGTTTTTGGCAAGGGATTCCAGTTAATGGTGCCTAAATTATTGATGGTGTTGCTAGCTCTCAGTTGTATGTCTTGCAGAATCTGATGGTTCAGTAAGACCTTCAGCTCTTGAACACAACAGATTTGAAAAGTATGTCAACTTCCATATTAAACCCATTATTTTTCCCTGAAAATATGGTTGTGGAAAGATGTGCATTAAAAGCTCAGGAATGAGAAAGCAAAAGCAAAACACCCTAGTACTATTTTTTTTAAATCTTTATTTTTAAAGTGAATGTCATGAATTTTGGAGCCTGACTCACTGTTTTGAGTTTTGGGCATTTGAAAAACTGTCTTTTGTCAAGATTTCCTACATTAAGAGATGCTTAGTAGTTAAACTTTGCATTTTTGGTGTGTTCATATGGAAATGAGATGCGTTTCGGAAAGCTATCTTTCCACCAAACATATGTTTTGCATTAAGTTATCAGTACAGGGGTACCTGGATGAACTTTAGTGTTTTTTATATGCAGGTGGTCAGATTACTTGATTCCCTTCTGGCTTCAACCTCTACGAAATGGAGTTTATAATGACTATAGAAGCTTTTGTCACCATTGTTGCTGAGCAGCAGGGTTTAATTTTTATCACTCAGTCATGAAGATGAGTCTTTCCATTTTCCATTTTTTGCACCTTATCTTTCTCAGGAGTTTTGGCTTTGCTTGTCTGATTCCAAATATTTGCAGTTACATTAATTTGCAGGGGGAAGAGAGAGGTGCAGAGGACAAATGCTGGTATTTGCATTTCTTTTTGTATAGGAATCACAAGTTTTGGCTGTAGGCTTTAACTGGGTTGTCTCATTTGTGGTGTAAAGGAGAGATGGATCCTCCATATCCTGCATTTATGAAATCAGAGAAGACACTTTCCAACTCGCCACTGGTTAAGGATATTCTATTTCTTTGAAAAATCTCAAGAGAAAGAGAGCATCCAATTGTCTGTGCTAGATACAGTGTTATCTTGGTCAATGTGTGACTGTCCATATTTAAGCTGTCCACAGGCTCTAGTAAATTAGGCTTTAGTAAATTAGCATCTCTGGCTGTTGTAGCAAAAGAGTTCTGAAACTCTTGAAATTTTCCTCTTTTATCAGCCAAGATTTCTGGCTTGAAGGGTTAGCTAGACTAGTTCCTCTCAGTAATCATGTCACCTTTTAACATGAAAAAAGCAACTATCTTCATTCAGAGATTTATCACATAAAATAAAATGGTTTTGCTGTATTAAAAACTTAATTTGAGTGGATATTTAGCTCATGATACCAACGAATGTAATTCATGATCTAATTTAGAAAATGAGAAGTTATGCTGCAATGAAGTGTGCTTTATTCACAAGATGGTTTAAGCTTCTTATATTTTATGAATATATGTTCTCCAAAGTCTATACAGATAACCCTTTTTTAACCTCTAAATATAGTACAACAGTAACACAGAACATTTCATCCAGGGTACAAGTAATCTAGCAACAAAAATGCCTGTGTTACAAGGTTTGAGTTCAAATGTTCAAGGGTAGAATTGGCTGTAATGGTATATCTGTGAAAAAAATAAGCCTGTGGTGAAGTTGGAACCCCGGTGCCAAAGCACAACATATAATTGAGCCTAATTTTTTCCATATGTATCAACAAAAACAGTCTTTGCTTCCATGAGAGATGAAAGCTTCCTTTTCTGTCGTATTTTTATTTTGTATATAATTCCTAACTCTTTATAATTTCATAGGCTTTTTAAAAAAAACATGCCTAGGTTTAGGCAGAGATGAGCTGTCACCCTGGATTTGAGTTTGTATTTCTAATAGAAAAGCCTTTTTTGGTGGGGAAGGGAAAACACGACTGTTTCCCCTCCCCTGCCAAAAGGGCTACTATGTTAAAATCCTTGTACAGTGCCTGTGAGCTATCCAAGTTGGCGTGGAACAATCCATTTGTGAATTGATTTAAATACCTCATTTAAAATAAATAATCTAGTGGAATTAGTGTCATAAATCTTCATAGAATAAGCTTACTATTTATATAAGATCGAAGAAGTGTTAAATACATTTCTGTTCTGTTGACAGTGTATGGTGGTGGTTTTCCCTCTGTTCAGTTTTATGCTAAGTCCCAAATAAAAGATGCATATTTTCTTATGCATTTGTTCTGTTGTTTAATGCGGTATCTTTCCAAATAATCTTTCTTCCTCTTGTCTGTAAGTTCAGCTAATATATATCTGAATTCTGTAGAAGACTGATAGTATAAATTATGTTTCACCTATATTACATTATATTATTTTACATTCCTTAAATTCATTGTTGTCAGGATGGTTGGGATATTCTCTGCATTGTATTTTAGCTCCTATAGAAAGTTAAAGGTTTATGCATTTAGTAAAGGATTAAGAAAAGCTTTGGTATCTGTCCCTGACACTCGTGCGTGCTCATAAATACACACAAGCATGCAGACATTTGTGTGCCTTCTGGTACAACGTGGAGCCCATCAAACGGCCAAGCAGAGTATCCCAAGCTTTTTGCAGGTGACGTGGATGCAATGGCTGCTAGATCCAAGTGCTTTGCCACACACATAAGGAATCTCTTGCCACACCAGTCTGCTCTCCCTGTTTGCGTGGTGGCAGCCACTGAGACTCCAAGTGTTTGGCTATGTTCAGAATGTGATTAGTTAGGGTTCTGCATGCTGCTTGAACAACCTTTTTGTGTGTCTTCTAAGGAAAAGAAAGAAAGGTAGACTTCATGGAAATGTCTCGCAGGATGCCAGCAGTACCTTGCTGGTTTACTAGTTCACCTCACTTCAACTCTAGTTACATCTATAATTTGTTTTGTAATTTATCCCTTTCCCGACTGATTCTGTCGAAGTGAAGGGATTATTTTTTCCTGGCCTTACGTCTATACAGAGTTTAAAACATTTTGCTCTAGACATGGTTCTTTCACTAGGGGCAGAGTTGAAAGTTGCGCTGGCAATGGAAGTAGATGTCACTGAAGTGACTTTTGAGGTCCCCATCTTGCTGGCTGTGCAGAACTTACTTGGATGAGAATGTGGCCTAAAGCCATCTTCAAAGTTACTCCTTGTAGGCTGTTACATGTACTAATAAAGATAATGCATGTAGTGCAGCACACTTTTCCCTAATGACTTTATGTGTGAATTTTCTGTTTGTTAGGGGAAAAAAAAAAAGCAGGCACTGAAGAAAGAGGAAGAAGCATTTTTCCTTTTCCAATGCGGCTAGAAAATACCTAGCTAAAATCAAGGAAGACCTGTCTTGGTTATGGTAACCTGTTTCCATGGATCCCCACTGATGTATTTTTGTAGAAGCAGTCTTACCCATTTTGCTTCTGGTTTAAGAGACTCCAGGAAAAGCAGCCAGCTCAGAAGAATGACGTAAAGAAAACTTTTCTGCCTTGTTCTCATTTCAGGTCAGCCAGTGAAACATTCTCTTGAACACTAGGTGACCACAAATCCCGGGGCCCTACTATAGCAGCAGAAATCCTTCAGGATTTCTTCCAAAGGATTTCTCTAAATCTTAATGCAGGTCAGCCACCTTAGTAACAGGAGCTGCTACTTAACACTGTTCACAGCCTCCAGGTACAAGCCTTCCTTCTTCAGTAGTCTGCTCCTGTCACTTCATTTTTTTCAAGCCTTGGGCTGCTTCTGCTTACCTTTGCTGCATCCATTCACCATACATACGATGCAGACCTCTCAAATCCCCATGCTACTACCCCCACCTCCAAGTATTGGGATATCAGAAGCGAGAAGTGTGGACTGTATGCCCACTTCAGGCTTAGATCAAGCATGCTACTGACCTGCTTACAGACCTCTCCTGAACCCCCCCTGCTAGTCCAGGACCCCTTCTGACAACTAATAACCATATTCCTCCCACTCAGTTATGTCAAATGAAATGTACTGCAAACTAGATACATCTCTTCCATCGCTTCCTTTTTTGACAGCCACTGGTTTTATTTGCCTCCATTAACTACCGCCTGAGTCACCTACATCTGTCCTGTCACTTCACTGCTGTCACACTGTCCTTTCAGACTTCCAGCTCTACTTGTGCTTTCCCTGCAGCAGTTCCTCTCTAGCTGTGTCTCGCTTGTCTTCCTGTTTTGGCTGTGTGTTTGTATTCCAGCCTCTGAGCCTTCTCTTCACAAACTCCATCATTTTGGACTCCTTTTACCTTTTCGAACAGGATGTCTTAAGCCAAACTTTTAGGAATATAATTCTGGCCCTACTCAAGTCAACTGGCTGAGGATTTTGCCATCTACCTCTTCGTGTAGTTTTTTTGCATATATAATTGTTACATATGGATCTGTCTCAGAAAAATAAGCTGAACTTACTCCAGTCTCTGTATAGTCAGATGATTGATATATGACCAGTATAGACTAACAAAAAGAACATTCTCCAATATGCATATTGCTTTCATTACTGAGGTTTTTAGAACGTCCAAATGCTGTACAAAATGAATAACAAACATCAGATGTTTGAAAAGTTAACTCAGTGGAAGTCAAGGAAATAATGCTTAGTAGCAACTTGTTACAAAGAGTTCATATTTTTCAATTAATGGAAAATGACAAAAAGATGCCCTTAGGCCAGCTCAGTATTTGTATTAGTAAGTGACCAAAACTGTGTGTCAAGGCACTTGCACACATACTAATCACTTGCATTTGTAACTGCTTCCTCCATCTTCCTGGCAAAATATCAGCATTAGGAAATTGTGACTAATGGTAAGAAGAAAGAACATTGAAACACTTATCTTAACAGGCACTATATCAGTACAATCTTTATAGGTGCCAAAGAAAAAATAAAATAGTTTGATTAACCTAAATAAGATAGAGTGTGAATGAAGCAGGCGGTTCCTTTGAAATGTAAGTGAAAGTGACCAAAAAAGCTCCTACAGAGTTTACATTTATTACTTATTATTTTTTATTGCATTTGTTAGGAACTCAAACAGTGTATGTACTCATTCCTTCAACACAGAATCAGTTTTGTGCATGTACAGGCATGAAAGAAAGGCAAGTCTACAGTGTTCATCTGTTTTGATTTTTGGATATTTTTACTCCTTTTAAAATCTAATATTTCTGGATAAAATTTACATCCTTTGTTCGCTTGTTTAAAATTAAGGGGTGGGTGGCTGGTGTTTTTGTTTTGAATAATTAGTTGTAGCATCAGATTGTATAAGAATTGCTCTATTGTTTGGACAGTATGACAGCCTCTTGTGTTTTAAGGATTTTTTTTTTCCAGGCAAATGGCTTTTGAGAATGGCAGCATTTCAAGATTATGAAACTGCTGCTGATGGTAATGGTTCTGTGATAATTAAACTGTCCACAGTCTCTCCTTTTTTTTTTTTTTTTTTTTTTTTTTTGCGAAACTGAGACAAGGGTAGTTGTTATTTCATCAAAGGCTTTGTTTGAGCTCTGGCAGCTGGCAAGGCAGAGCCCTCTGCTAGCAGACTGAGTACCATCTCAGAGTTTTCACTGTACGTTTCCTTCATCAGCTGTATATTCATCACATTTCATCTTTGCCCATCTCGTAACAAGACTAGTCAACTTCTTGGTGTCCTTTGTTGACAGAATAGCCAATTTGTCCTCTTAGTAGTAATGTATTAAAATTGGCTTTTGGAGGCTGCTTAAGCTGAAGGTAGGGACCACATTCTCCTTGGGAGTTTCAGTCTTTGCATGACCATTTATGTAAGAAAGCACAGTAACCTAAACGTGCCCTGATATTAAAAATAAGTACTGAAATTACAAAATACATTGTGTTCCTGCATTAAAAATAAAAAAGGTTTTCTTCCCTTATTTCAAAGGAATGTACATCTCATTCTCCGAAGAGGCCTGCAAAAGCCTATGTGTCTATCTTTACACAATTGTGTAATTCTCTTTAATGCTTTAGGACTGGTCAAGAGTTTAAAGTTAAGGGCAACCACAGGTTCGTGTGGCTGGAGCATTGCTGAGGGATTTTCAAAACTGCTTTTGTGTCTGTGATTGTGCCATGTAGGGAAGAGATCATCTACTGTTTTCTGGAAAAGCATTCCTGTAGATTGAGTCTCTAGAGATTCACGGCAGCAGAGCTATATAGCCTGTCACATAAACTTTGTTCAGATCAGCGGTGACATACTGTTGTTGAGACAGTACATTTATTTACTGCTCAGTTGGTACCCTCACTTACATTAATAGTGTTGGATTTCTGAGCACTTGGAACCTCATGGGATCAGGCCCTTCTACTGAGGATATTGCTCAGCTCTTGTTCTGTCCCTTTTTATGTCCCGTTCTGTCCCATTCAACATTGTCTATTAACACAGTCTGATTAGATCTGAATATAAGATGGAGAGCCAATAGACAGAAGGTGAAATCCAATTTAAAACTTACAGTGTGATGCTTGTAACACACTTGATAATGTAGGTAACTGGTAGACTGTGACAGCTCTGTGTTACACTAAATGTACCATTTGGTAGCTGTATGGTCTCTGTTGACTTGTATGTGTTATGGTTGGGATGGGATTCTGTTGTGGTGGGTACCACACAACTACTGCCCATTCTTGGCTTTGGAAAGAGCTGGCTCTTCTTCCCTAGTGAAGGAAACAAACTGAGTCTGCTGACAGCTAGCTCAAAGGGGAAGACTGGCGATTCAGAGATATGTTAAGGAAAGATGTGATCATAAGTTGAAAGCAAATCCATGAAAATTCCACTTCGAATGAAGAAAAAGTTAAAAGGAGGACAGCATTTGTACTATGAGAAATGTTTTGAAGAATTTGGGTGAAAGGTAAAACAGTTAAGGAAGATGAAGGAGATTAATACAGAGAGAACAGTGTGATTCAGAGTTTGGGTAACTGGGGAATGTGGGAGTCAGTAAACACTCAATAGGGCTTAATAGGTGAATTATAAGATATTAAAAACTAAGAGATTGAGAAAGAAAGTAGGAAGTTGAAAAATACTGGCAAACAATAAGCAAGACAAAAGGTCTTTAAGGCTATTTGAAATAAAGGTCTAAAGTATTTGTGAGTACAGCACTAGATGGGTAGTACCTATTTCCAGGTTAATTCTCAGAACTCACTAGCTGTGGCCCTTTAGAGAAATCCTTTAACGTGGAGTTATGTGAGATGACTGAGCTGGTCTAGGATCACTCCTTGCTGGAGGGAGGAGATTGTTCTCCTTTCTTCCTCCTGGTCTTGCCCCCCAGCTCTGGAGCCCGCTCCCCTGCCTTGCCCATGTGCTAGCACTTTGTTAACTAAACCACCAGAAAATAAATATTTGTACATTTTTTGCTGGTTTAGCTTTGTGTGGCATTAGGTGTTGATTTGGTTGTGAAGTCTGATGGGCACCACAAGGAAGGAATGGGAGCAAGCAGCTGGAGTAAGAGACAGGAGATAAGACTCCATTTTGTATTAATCACCCCATAGAGCAGCTATCTTATCTGTCTCTACACCGTAGCTGCATTTTTACAATTACCTGAATCATATTTAAGTTCAAGCTCCTGCTGAAAGGAGTGGGAGCTATTGCTTGCCTTTCAGTCATGTGTTGTCTCAGCCTTGTGGTGACACTACCAGTGTCTGCATGGTGGGATGGTCAGCTGAGCTAAGAGACAGTTAGCAACCTGACAAAAGAAAAGAGGTCTATTTTCAGCTGGATCCATTCCCTGATTTAGCTGTGTGAGCCCTGTTCACAGGGACCCAAGAGGAAGGAGGAGGAGGAAGGGTGGGCCTTCATTCTGGGCTGCAGCCCATACTTAGATGAGCTTCAGCCAAGGGTGAAGCCGTGCCCATAGGCTTTTCTGGTCCCCACTGCATTAGATTCTGGTTCTGTAATGTGGATATAGTCTTACTTGCCTAGAGGGAAGAGAGTTGTAAATAAAGAGGCAGTTCATGGAGATATGGTAAAACTTAACGTAAAGTGTTAAGTTCTTCAAGCTTTTTGGATGGAAGGCATTGTATAAATACTGTTTGTATGAAACTGCAGAAAATGCTGTTTAAAATTTCAGGAATAGCTGTGGGAAATAATTTTAGGTCTCTGTAAGGAATGCATGTTATTTTAAAAGAGTGAAAAACACAGAAAGAGAAAAGTTTCAGCAGAGCAAAGGACAGCTAGAATAATGTAATACAGGGGTTCCGGGTATGCAAAATAACTAGGTCTGAGTTCTTTAGGAAAGAAGGGGATCCTACTGAAGTAAGAGGGATTCCACTTAAAATGTGTGTAATTTTTAAGGAAATTGAAAGAGTTGGTCTTTAAAGGCTTTTTGAACTAGAGTCTGGGGCAGAAAACAAGGAGATGTGGACAAGATGTGAGTGCCACGTATGAAAGGAACTGAGGAGGAATTGCTGGTTTACAAACATGGTTATTAATATTGTATAGCTTCTACAGAGAAGACAACAGAGAAGCAACTAATACAGTTTCCAGAAAAGAGATGGATACGTATTTGAAAGAAAATACGTAGTGAACATATGCAAGCTTAAATGAGAGGAGTGTCCTAGGTTGGTTTTTGGCTTCTCTGAATGAATGGAAATCTCTCTACGGATGGCTCCTGGTCCATGGTGGTAGGCAACACAGGAAAGGAAAATATGTGCCAGACTCTGGTAGGGCCCGTTCGCCATGGAAGTTGTGGCACGTAGTATTTTGATGTGTATGCTCTAGTACAGTCACCAGATTTCACTTTTATGATTGTGTTTAAGTAGAATACACTGTATTTTGATCAGTCTCTGGGCTGGTGGGTGTTTATTTGCTCATCAAATTACACTTTTATATTTGGGCAACATTCGATGCGTTATACTTTCTTGCTTCATTTTGATGTTCTTGTGTACTTTCAAAAGAACACATATATTCTATGTGGTTTTAGTCAAACCAAGCATATATTTTTATATGCAGATGGCAATTATAGTGAATATATGTAGGGCAGAGATTGGGACTTCCTTCCTTTTGACCACAGCCTTCTCTGTTCCTGTATAGTTACCTCAAAATATAAAAGTACTCATAAGCAGTCATGCATACTCAAGGTTAAAAACAGTTTCTCACAGTGGTGTTGTACAACCTGTAACTAGATGCCAAAGCCCCAAAGTGCACTGCATCAATAAAAATTCCTCTCGGTCTGCATTGAATAAAGTGATACTGAATTGGAGTGGCCATACCGTTTTATGTACCCATATCCCTTCGTACTCTCTGGCAGGTGACAGAGTTGCAGCATTCCTCCCCTCAGCTCCAGACTGCAAAGGAAATAAATGGAGAGGGGCAAAGCTCATAAGAATTGAAAGCTCCATTCCTGCAGTTTTTCTGTTTAGGATATTTATTCATATTGTTTTGATTTCAAAACTAAGCTGGGAATTTCATGAGAACAAGCATTTTCATTAGTTTTCTGGGATTTAATTGCCTTCTGTTTGATATAAGTTTTACATGTTGTAACATGATTTTAATAATGCTCTGCATTTATGCTTTTTAGAAATGCATTTCTCATGTAGTCTTCAGCTACGTGTCGTGTAAAAGGCTGCCTTGTGTTTGCATGGTAACAGACTACTTTGATTATAATCTTTTGAACTTATTTATTTTATTTTATTTTAAGAAAGAAGAGTCTCTGATGTGTCTTAGTTTAGACATACAAAAAACTGTATTATTCCAAAGGCAGTCACGGGGACTCAGGAGAAAATCCCCTCTCTCCAAGCTATTGTTTTCTTCTCTGAAAGCTATTGTTTCTCCTGTCTGTAGAATCAAGATGATGGTATTTACAGCTTGCATTTTCATTCCAGCATGTTATCGTTGCTCGACATAGTTAAGAGACTGGAGCTAACTCTCCAGTAACAGTTGATTGCTAATTCTGTAACTGTAGATTCACCGAAGATCCAAGACCTGGTTATTTTTTTATCTAATAAAGTTGTCTGTGTAATGGATCACAGATAAAAAAATGGCTATGATCTTTGAGAGCAGTGCAGTTTGAAATACTGAGAGTGCCTTTTTAAGCAGAGGTAAAGTTGAGGCTGAAAATGAATGAGATATTAGTATGCTTTGTCTTGTGTAGTTATAAAATGGTTATTGCAATTGAAGGTGAAGTCAGGAATTGTAAAGGTCTTAAAAATGAAAACAAAAATAAAAAATAGGTTAACTGAAACTGCAAACATCTTCTGCTTTGAGGGAAGATTTATGTAGGTCTTTCGTTTACCCAATTTGCTTCACCCATCCTTAGAAACATTAATAGTACTTTGGATTTCTATAACACCTTTCATCTGAGAACCTCAAAGTGCTTTGCAGGCATTAATTTAATTAAGTTTCACAGCACTCCTGTGAGCTAAGTAATGATTAAATAAGGATCACTTCACCCAGCACTGAAACGGAGCCACCCCTGGGGTGGAATGCGGTAAGTATTTAATAGTACATAGCAACACTACACAACAGTTCAGGAGAGAGCATGAAGAAAATACTGTATCCCACTGAGACTGCAGGGTGAATCTTGTTAGACAGCATATCTGTTTGCTTCTTACTTTGCCTTCTTAGTTGTAGGTTAAATTCCACCATCTTTTTGATGACTGCAAGGGGCTTCTAGGTCCCCTTGAAACGATCTTTGCCTAACTGTGATTTAGCTCGAAGTGCTGTGATACTGCATTTGCATTCAGTGAGGTGTCCCCTCTAATAAACAGTGTCTCTGTTACTTTCATGCGTTGATAGTTTGATACTGATTTAAAGAGTGGAGCATATCATCTGCTCTGTCATCAGTTGTGGACTGGCAGCACCTTTTTTGCCTGGAAGCTTGCCATGCCAAGTAGGACACTGGTCCATACCAGTTTTGTTTCTAAGATCTGATGGGATCATAGCACAAGGTACAGTTATCCTCTCAAATCATGTCATGGTGCCAAAAAAAAGATGGACTGCTATTTTTGGTAGCTGATTTTGCTTTTACATTCAAAACTGAGCTAATGCATTGAATCAGCTTTTACCAAAGTCTTAGACCCCCAACAAAGCGTTTTTCCATTGTTACTTTTTGAGTGCTGTAGAATACAAACATACTTGTTTGTGGCTATTTTGCTTTGAAGAGTAGCAGGTTATGGAATTTTAACTTTCAACACACCCTGCATGACTTTTGCCCAAATTAGAAAACTTAACTGAGGTGGAGAATGGGGGAAGGCACTCATGCTGGTGGTACTTAGTACTTGCTTTGGGAACTTGAGCTGGGACATTCATAGGTCAGCAATACATTTGTTACTGAAAGCAGAAGGATTTTTTTTCCTACTCTCTGCAATGATGACATTATCTTGAGGTGAAAAGAAATTGCTGTAATAACTCTTACTTTCCATTTCTGTCTTTTCCATCACATTTTGCATCTTGCTTGTATGTGTTTTGTTTTACTAACCCACCAAGTGCTGAGTGTATCAATTAAAAAAAAAAGTCATCTTTTATTTTTAACCTTCTTCATATGCATTTATCCTTTTAAATTGCCTTCTTTTTAACATGACATTGAAAATCTCCTGTCTTGTAAGTAGTATAGAGGGAATATAATGAGAAATCCTGTTCTGTCATAACCCAAGGGGCAGGTGGTTTCCATTATAAGCTCAGCTGGAGCTTCCTTCCATGCCAGCAACTTCCCACAACTGAACTACTCTACTCATCTCTGCCCTTTTTGGTGGGGAATGTGCAGAGGAAGTGGACCACAGCCCTGACAGATAAGGGATTACTCAAATGGCTTCTGTCACAGTTTGGGGATTAGGTTCAGTTATGAATCCATTTATTTTGTGAGTCCTGTTTGTACTTGTGACAGTCATGAATGAGGACATTCTGCTGGCAGGAATTTGGCACCTGAGGAGCAGTGGTGGAAGCACGGTGTCTGGAAGGGTGCAAGAAAGCAATCTAGCCATTTTGGTATCATGTGTCTTACCTGCTGGAACAATGGGGCCTTTTGCAAAGAAAAGTGTCGTCCGTACTGGTGCTATCTCCTCCCAGGCCTGGTGCGGAAGAGAAGGGTATGTGACTGGAAGTCTTTTTGGAACAGAGTCTGACTTGGGGGGGGGGGGGCGGGATGACACTTAGTTTGTCCAGCTGTGACCACTTAACCAAAGAGGGACAAGTTCCTACTTGAGGTAGGAGATCAGTGTGCAGAGGTGATACACTTATAAAGACACTTAGAGGATCTATTAAAAAATGCAGAGGGGAGGTGCTGGTCATAATCCATAGGGACAACAAAGACAAAGAAGGGGGGAGGAGATGGATCCAAAGGGCAAAATTCAAGCTAAAGACCAGGTGCTTCATGGTAGCATTTTCTAGAATAGAAGAGAGGTGAATGGGGCATGAGATGATATGATAGAGACATAGGAAAACTTGAATGGTGTGGAGTTAGGAGGGATTGTTCAACGGTTCTCAAAATACTAAAAATAGGGCAACTGAGTGAAATATCAGGCAGCAGGTTGCAAAACAATAAAGGGGATACCCTTCTACGTGGCATATAAATTGTAGAACACCTTCTCACAGGATGTTGTGGAAAGCACATGGAAGTACAAATGGGTTCAATGATTAGATGAGTTTATGAAAGAAAAGTCAGTTGAGAACTACTAACTACAAAGGTGTAAAACTGATCTCTAGCTCAGGAAACTTTCCAGCTGCGGAGTGCTAGAAGGTGGACATTGCTTTGTATTTACCCTCTGCTTTGTGCACACTACCAAAGTGTCTACTTTGGATTACTATCAAAAGGTGGCTATTGGGCTAAGTACGCTTATGTATGCCATTCCTGTGCTGCTACGTAAGTACTTTCTGAAGGATTTCTTTCTTGAAGATAAAGAAAGGTTTGTTTTTAGGCAGAAACAGAAGGCATAGAAGGAAATGGGAAGCAGGAGTTACCCAGTTTATTCTAAAAAATTGGATCATGCTTGACTTGTGAGTACTGTCACAGAAGTAAATGGAACTATGTGTATGCTAAAATGTAAGCATAGATGTAATTTCTTCCCTGGTTTAGTGCCATGGTACGTGGTAACATATGAACGTGTACAATTGCAAGTTGAAAGATTTTTTTTTTTTTTTTTTTCCCTACTACTATTCAATGTGAAGTTAAGTGTAGTCATTGCCAGAGAGTAGATTTTTCTATGCAGATTGAGTACTTGGGAATTGGAATCAGTGCAGCTGGTTTGGGGCATAAGAAAATAAGGTGGTGGTCAACAGAAGCATTTCTTTCTCTTCTACCCTGCCCTACTGCCAGCACTGAGCATTAACTGTACAGCTTGCAAGGGGAGTGAAATGTGCTTGCTATATACTTTCTGGAGATAGATGGTAAGTGCCTATTTGATTCTTTTCAGGTTCCCATCACCATGCTAAAAGAATGCTAAGGAGCATAATGATAATCAAATTTCACTGAGATTTGGATAACCCTGAACTCATTTGAGAATATAAGTTCTACACAGAGTTTTGAAATGCTGTTACTCAGTTTTGCTTGATGGACAAGTTATATTTTTAGGCAAACACGCTATGTGAGCAACTAAGCAGGCATTTGGAATATAGATTTTACTTAAAGCCTGAAGCTTGATTGCGTAGGAACAACTAATCCCAAAGTTAAGAAAAAGTGGAAAAATTAAAATTATAAGATGTGAGATATCCATAAAATGTTATAATGGATTGATTTGTTTACAAAATATTTATGATATTACAGTATTATATACAAGTATATGCAATAAAACATACAATATTAATTACTAGAAAAAAACCCAGAAATCCCAGATTTTTAATTCAGCAGGTGCTTTTTAAAGTTAACAATAAAATAAAACATGGATTCTATCCACAGAGAAACATCTGAAAAAAATTTCAGTTTTTTCTTTAAATTTTATATTTCAGAACCATTTTTATTCCTGTGTTTACATTCATATTGAAGAAAATCAGTAGAATTATAGCTCCAAACTTTAAGACCTCCTCCCAGGTTAATTTTCTTCATATTCCAGAAATAGCTGGCCTCTGGGTCACTATTTTTGAGTGAACTTCCACTTCATTTACACAGCCATTCTTAAATTTGGTTTTCTATTTCAGTGATGGAACATATCTTTCTTATTGTTTGAGAGAGTTCAGCAGATGCTTCAAACCAGAAGTATTGGCTTAGCTGGCAACCAGTCTGACCTGTGGCTTAGGTACCAGATAATGTATTGCCTCAGCTCCTAGCCTCTTTGGTCACAAACTGCATACTGTGCAATATTCTTGGTGTTTCTTGGGGGAGATTGTTTATTTTTATTTTTGCAAATCAAATACAATCCAGGTGGTGAAAGACTAAGTATCTAAACTAGAGTCAGGAAGTGGTTAGAAACAAAGCAACAGTAGCCTGTTGATTCTCAGCGAGATGACCCGACCAGGGCACCTTGGTCCAGGGTCTATGTCTAAATTACGAAGCTGCTGTCTTTAGTCTAGTAATACTACCTTCGGCAGAACAGCTGCCAGGAATAGCTTTAGGGCTTGAGGCTTTAGTAAAAGATGATGATGGATGTAACTGTGTTCCTGGTATTGTTCTTGGTTTGTTGATGGACATGGTAAACTGATATTTTTCTGAAACATTATGTTTACACTATGAATTCTGCTACCTCAGCTCAGCCAGTGTTTCACAGAGAGCTCTGTTTCGGCTTGCATTGCTTTGTTCCTGTGTGCCATTTAATCTTGCAAACCTGGCTAAAGATTTCACCGCCAGCCACAGTCTTTGGTCAGTGTCCTCCATCAGAGGTGATGGAGAACCACTCCCATTCAGAAACAGCATAAAACTGTGGTCTTCCCTTTCCCTCTTACAATACTTATATAACTTGGTGCCACTGTATTCTCATACTACTTGTTTTCCTACTTCATGTGCTCAAACGGCATTTTGAACAAATGAACTGAACAAATGTCCAGTTTGTCTTCATCTCTCTACACACTACTCCTCTGAGCTTCACTAGTTCTTCTCTATTGATAAAGTATGAATCTTTCTTAACAAGAAGCTTATTCCACCATTGTTACTGTGTTATGACACTAAAGTTGAAGGCTTCTGGGGTAATGTGTCTGCCAGTGCCTTGTGCTGAAGTAAAACATCAGTGTCCTAATCAGTAGGGACCTTTCTGGTATAAAGTTTCAATGTGCAGAGTACAAGTTTTTAGTTTTATTCAAGTTTCAGTTTGATTCAAATGCAGGTTCAGTTTGCCAAGACCCTCAGCATCTCCACTACACTCTTCCAAAGAGTGATACACAGCACAGGACTGAGGTCCTATTCCATAGTTATGGCCACAGAAGCAAATTTGTTTAAAAAAAAAAAAAAAAAAAAGTACTGTTATTTTATTAAAAAAAAAAAATATCTGGCAGTAGAATGATTTATTAAAGCAAAGTTTTTTTGCATAAGTCAAGTCAATCCTGGTCAACAGGGGAGGTCCCAGAGGACTGGAGGCTTGCCAATGTGACTCCCATTTATAAGAAGGGTCGGAGGGAGGATCTGGGGAACTACAGGCCTGTCAGCTTGACCTCGGTACCAGGGAAGATTATGGAACGGTTTGTCTTGAGAGCACTCACATGGCAAGTCCAGGACAAGCAGGGAATCTGGCCCAGTCAGCATGGGTTTACGAAAGGCAGGTCCTGCTTGACTAACCTGATCTCCTTCTATGACCATGTGACCCGCCTAGTGGATGAGGGAAAGGCTGTGGATGTTATCTACCTCGACTTCAGCAAGGCCTTTGACACTGTCTCTCATGGCATGCTCCTTGAGAAACTGGCGTCTCATGGCTTGGACAAGTGTACTCTTTGCTGGGTGGAAAACTGGCTGGATGGCCGAGCCCAGAGGGTAGTGGTGAATGGGGTGAAATCCAGTTGGCGGCGGGTCACTAGTGGTGTTCCCCAGGGCTCGGTGTTGGGCCTGGTTCTGTTTAATATCTTTATCGATGATTTGGATGAGGGGATTGAGTGCACCCTCAGCAAGTTTGCAGACGACACCAAGTTGGGGGGAAGGGTCGATCTGCTTGAGGGTAGGAAGGCTCTACAAAGAGAGATCTGGACAGGCTGGATTGTTCGGCTGAGGCCAATCGTATGAAGTTCAACAAGGCCAAGTGCCGGGTCCTGCACTTTGGTCACAACAACCCCATGCAGCGCTACAGGCTTGGGGAAGAGTGGCTGGAAAGCTGCCCAGCAGAGAAGGACCTGGGTGTGCTGGTTGACAGCCGGCTGAATATGAGCCAGCAGTGTGCCCAGGTGGCCAAGGCAGCCAACGGCATCCTGGCCTGTATCAGAAATAGTGTTCCCCTGTACTCAGCACTGGTGAGGCTGCACCTCGAGTACTGTGTTCAGTTTTGGGCCCCCCACTCCAGGAAAGACATTGAGGTGCTGGAACATGTCCAGAGGAGGGCAACCAAGTTGGTGAGGGGCCTGGAGCACAAGTCTTATGAGGAGCGGCTGAGGGAACTGGGGCTGTTCAGTCTAGAAAAGAGGAGGCTGAGGGGAGACCTTATCACTCTCTACAACTACCTGAAGGGGGGTTGTAGTGAGGTGCGTGCTGGTCTCTTCTGTCAGGTGGCTGGAGATAGGATGAGAGGAAATGGCCTCAAGTTGAGGCAAGGGAGGTTTAGGTTGGATATTAGGAAAAATTTCTTTACTGAGAGGGTTGTTAAACATTGGAATGGGCTACCCAGGGAAGTGGTTGAGTCACCATCCTTGGAGGTGTTCAAAAAGCGCGTAGACAAGGTACTCCAGAACATGGTTTAGAGGGCATGGATGATGGTTGGACTGGATGATCTTCAAGGTCTTTTCCTTCAACCAACCTAAATGATTCTATGATTCTCTGATCTGGCTTTCAAACTTACTTTGAAAAAAAGAGAGAAAAGTCCACCAGACTATTACGTACCCTGTGGAGAAAAATATGCTGAAAGTGCAAAAGTGCAGAGTGTAGCAAGTGTCATTTCTATCTCCTTCATTCCATAAGTGCTCCCTGACAAATGGGGAAACTATCCATGTTGGGCATAGGTTGCTCGGATATGTGCTTTACCTAGACTTAATCCTTTTAGTACTGGCAAATTGAACTCGCTATCCAAGCAATGACAATTCCAGTAGACAATGTGCATTATATTCAAGATTGTTATCCCATACTTTGTATGACACTAGACATGAGATTAACTGCTCTGTAATGTGCATATTACAGCTATTTTTTTTACTTTCTCTTGTGTTTTGTTTGATGTAAAGTAGAGATGAACAAAACCACATAATGATTTTAGAGCCTATGTATTGCACATGTATGTGGCTGGAAGCAAGAAAAATTTGGACCTAGAAATAAAGGACAAAATTTGGGCAGAGAGGAGTAACTTCCTTACAGATGTGATTCATTTTTCACTTGAAGCTTTTACATCAAAAAGCTCAACTTGAAGTTAAGGGCTTGTTGAGTACATTATTGGGTGAAATTCTATATTCTGTATTATTCCAGGCACCCAACTAGATGGTTGTATTGAGATCATCATAGTCTAAGCCATTCTGTTCTTTAAAATCTGTGAACAGTAACGGTTGGTGGCATATGTTTTCATGTTACCATGCTGTGTTTTCTTAAGTGGTGTGCCACAGTGAGGAGCAGCATTCTAAAGGTTGCTCAACAACACCCAGTATTCCTTTAAAATAGTCAAATTCTGCTCAGTTTAGCTCCAACAGGTTTTTTGTAGGTTCCCAAAGGAGAGTTTCTCTGGCACAGAGGTAACTCTGTGTTTGGTGTGCATGTGCCGGACACATAACTGTGTCTTTCTTCCCCCGCTGATCCATTAAGGAGTCACTTTGGTGGTACACTTTAGGGTTGTGTGGTACCAGCTGAAAGAATCCCCCATCATTCTTATGCTTGTGAGGATGAGGCCCTTCATTCAGTGCTTCATGCAGAACTATATGTAAAAAATCCAAAATAAAAAACGTGATTACTTCCTTTTGAAAATGATCATCTGTTTTTGCAAACCCTTACTGAGAAGTGTTCGCTCCGTGGATTCCTGTCCTCTCCTTTATTCAGTGAGTGACAGCCCACAGAAGTTGGTTTCCACCAGTTTCGTAGACATCTTCTCTATACTCTGAGAGAGACCCAAGGCTAGAAAGGTGTGAAGGGGGGTTACAGCTCACCTAGTCACCTCTCATGCAGGCTGGCAGAGCTGTGCTGAGAGCAGGCAGTGGAGACTCCAGTGCTGGCACAGAGGTTGTACATGTGCATGGAGGTATCTGCTGGGGTCCTGCCAGCATGTCAATCACACTCACATGGGACAGAGCTTGCGCTAATGAGCCCCATGCTCTGTTCCACAGAAACCCGGGGTAAAAATCAGGCATCTCCACTTAAAGGGCATTTTCTTTATCTGTTCAAGTGATGCAGTTTTCCGTACCATCTTTCTGCAGAACATTTACAATCAGGAAGGCATTTTTAGAGGTATTGAATTCACCCTGCTGTTTTAATTACGTTTGTTTTTTAACATATGGCATTTTATAAAGCTAACTGGTGGTATAAATCACAGGGTTGTTTTTTAAATTTAATACAAGCCTCTAACTTAGAAGTGCTTCCTTATAGACTGTTTTCCTAGTAGATTATATAATTAAATGTCAGGGTGTGGGTTCTTGATTTGGTTTTTTTTTTGATTCTCCAAAATTTCTCATCTAAAGCTACTCTTATCCAGGGGAAATCAACAATACCATTCCCCGACCCCCCCCCCCCCCCCCCCCCCCCCCGCCCCGGTGAATTAGTTTATGTAAAGGTTTTCACACAGTGAATATCTCTGAGACACAGATGGATTGCAGGAAAACAAGTTGAAAATGCATCTCTTTTTGTTTGATGTGAAGCAGTTGGACATATTGAAATGGAACATTTGGATTTGCTGAACTGGAATATCTCAAAATTATAATTTAAAAATGTCCGGTTATGTCCGGTTACTTCGTATCTTAACGAAAATGCCTTTCATTTTTAGCCTGCTTTGAAACCTTATGTAATCAATGGTTGTCTCCTGTTCTTCTCTCCCCACCCTTGTTGAACCCCCATTGCCAGTTTCTGATGCGTTTTAAAGAGAGATAAACATCTCAAAAATATATAATTTCATACAAATTTCATAGAAGTTGTCAGGTGGGTGTAAAGGAAAGGTTCAGATTACTAGGAGGAAGGCTCAAACAGGAGTTTCAGTGTTGCCTATTGTGTTTGATGCGATCTTGAGTAAGTATGCCCTTACCTTAAAACCAGCCTAATTTGTGGCTTTTGCTTGGGAGGAAATTAGTAGATGTGAAGGGTAGCTGAAGGTTCTGTGAGGTGAGAGGGGACATAGGTGGGATTAGCTGGGCAAACTGTGGGAGAGGCAGTATGTAAATCTGACAGAAATCAGGAATAGGAATCAGGATAGGAAATGAGCCTTTGTCGTTTCTGTTCTTCATAACCACAACTTGTTTTATGGTGACACTGCCAATCTGAAACTTAGTGAAAAGTTTCATTTTTTTGTTATATTTCCACGTTTTGATATAGCTGAGAATAAAAACCTATAGCAAATACCAACATTTTCCATAAAGCAAGCATTCCGCTTCCAGAACTGAGTTGCAGTCACAGACTTTGCATAGTTCAGAGTATGTATATTTGTCCAGTACATGTACTGACAATCAGACTTTAAAAATGCTGATTTCATTCTTCTGGCCTCATGGCACTTCAAAGTTATATGCAGATCTGAGAAGAACTGCCTTTGCAAATTTGGGTGACAGATCCACTCCTTGGCAAGTCGAATTTCAAAGAAAAAAGCCGTTCTTACTGTCACTTCTCATTTTAGTGTTTGATACCAGCCACGAGCCAAATTTAAAAATATATGAAAATAGATAATGTGAGTTGGGAAGAATGAAAGACACCAGAAAGTTACCTCATCTTTTTAATACTTCCAACTATTTGAAGTTGATTTATAGCCTTTATTTTATCTCAACAAGTTCAGCTATTAGCAGATTTACCGTGTCACCCCTGCTTTATCTTCTTTGTTTTTCTTTCTCACTGTTACAATTCAACATAATGAGATGCAAGTTACCCTTTTATCTTCTTCTTACTTTTAAGTTAGCAAAAAATGAATGTAGTAAAAGTTTTGTTCCCAACTTGTTAATCTTTAATGAGTCTAAAGGATGATGCTATCTACTGTTTACAGTTTCAAAGAAAATGGACTAAAGAGTGTCTTCCAGCTATCAGATCAAATATAAATAATAGCAATAGTGCAGAATTCGGCAGAGTGAATATATGTATGTACACAATTACCTAATTATATACGATCATGTGGGTATATTTACATCATGGTGATAATGTTCTTTTTAATTTTTAATCTCAGGTATATAATCCTTCAAGATTTTGACCAGTAATATAAGAAATTGGAAGCAGTGGTGACTTTAGAAAGTTTTAATTTCTTTTTTTCTTATAGATAATGTCCGTTTGTAATGTAGAAATCATACAAGTACAGCACAGTTCACTAGGAAAATGAGCTTAGTGTTCTCAGTCCAAGTTGGACAACACATTATTTGGCACAACTGAGTGTCCTAGCTTTAAGAGAAGTACAAGACTGAATAAGCATAGAGGTTTTATTATTTGAGTGAGCCGAACTGTATGCTTAGAACGACGAGAAACCCTTGTACTGCGTCCCACCTGCTTTCAATTGTACTGCTTTTATAAGCATTGGATTTACAATAAAAAAGTCTCCTAGAGAAATGCTGTTCTTTCATATTGTGTATAGAGGAAAGGCTGCATACTTCTGCCTTTCACGTACTGTATTTGTGTAGACAAAAAAGTTGTGTAAGTTTTACAGAAACATTGATAAAAATATCATTGCGTACATTAAACAGATAACATTTTTCAGAAAACAAATGTGAGATATTTTATGTTCAATAGGCCAATTATTTTGTTATGTTGTATATTGCTCTTGTGTCTTGCCTGTTGAACAAAACCTACTTTTAAGGGGAAATGCCCTTTTCTTTGTCCAATCTTAATGACTGCTTGGTAAAATATTGATTTCTGTTGGGGTGTAAGTCTTAAATTACGCATTCAGTTCCTGTGAATTCTAATGTTAAGAAGGATGAAGTTAATACATTAAGAAAGAAGTTGTTCCAGTCCATGGAAAGAGTTATTTGTGTTGACAGAATATGATAGAATAGACTGCCAGTGATTAGCTTCCCCTTTTGAGGGTCTTCAGAAAAAGGCTCAGTTACCTGTTGGAAGGTACTAGCTCAAAGATAAGATTAAGTGAAAACATGACAGAAATCCTTTGTCTGATATGTCTGATACTCTGCTCAGAGATGTTGAGCACGGGGACCTGAATTTTCAGACTATGATTGTGATAAGAGGATGGGATTATTAAATGATGGCCTTGCAGTTGACTCATGGGTTGAAGAGGAGCTCTTGAATTTCATTTTAACAGAGAAATGAAAGAGACTGTGTTCTGTATGCAGTTTTGTCTTGGACCTAAAGTTACACAGGGCATTTTAGATGGCTTTAGCCTGAGCTGAGGTTAAATAAACTCTGAAGTTAAAGCGCAGTTATCAGATACTCAGTTAAATAAAAAATAAGGCCACCTTTTTCATATAGTCTCGGTCTTCTCAGAGGTGCCAGAGGACGAGCTTCAGTATTAAGGGTGTTGAAAATAGCTAGTAAAGCAGAAGCCAATGCTAATAAACAGTTTGGGAAGTACTGTGAGTGGTTTAAGCATAGTCTGGATTATTGTTATTACTGTGTTAAATCACAGCAATCAAATAACTGAGCATCGCTTTGAATGATTAAGTGGAATGGCCATCAATGAAAAACCTTCAGGCTGTATTGCAGACATAGGGATGGGTGTGGTCATGGTCAGCTCTCCCAAACATTACTTTGGATGCTATTGCAGCTACAGAGCAGGGTGTTACATATTTTCAGAATCTGGCAGATTTTAGTTTGGTTTGGATATTTTTTATGTACCTTGGCAGGCATGCATATCCCTGCAGCCATACAGCAATCTGCATTAATGGCTGAAGTAACACCACCTGGTGAGGCAGATTCAATCAGCAACAGGCTGCTGTTGACTCGTGACTTCAGTTGACTCATAATCCCATTTTGCCGGTCACTTTTTGTTCCCACCCTGAAGCCCAGTGCCAGTTCCTGTCATGAGTTGAATACCCATTGATTAAGAAAGTAGATTATGTGCTTCGTGGACAAATGAGCACATGCCTTTAGGGAAGATATGGTAGAGCCTTGTATTATTTCCATCAGCTAATTAAGTTAATTAAAATTATTTATTCAGATTTACAGAAGTCTCCACCCAAAGTTTTAGACAGATTGCACTAATCATAGAAACATTTAGGTTGCAAAAGACCTTTAAGATCATTGAGTCCAACTGTAGAGCTCAGTATGTCATCAAGTCCAATCCAGAGCTCAGTCTGTCAAAACGACACAGAAAGATCTCACAAAGATAAGTTATTCGTTTCCAACTGTATTCAGACTTTATCATTCTCCTTATATATTTCTGTCTTTCCTGGAAGAGCCTGGAAAAACAGATGAGGCTTGACATATGCCAGATCTGGGTATGGTCATGTGAAGGTGACACATAAAAGAATAAAGGAAGAGAACATTTTGATCCTGGAATTTGGAAAGTAAAGAAGTATTAGAAGCATTTCTAGGAAGTCATTCAAAACAGTCTTGGCTTGAATGGGACGTGGTGTTGCAGCATCTCCAAAGATAGGTATCTCAATATGATCCGGTTCAGTTTTACCAACATAAACTCATTTAACTTGTCATCCCTTGCATGATGTGTAATATATATGAGAATAACTCATTCTTTTTTAGATCTGTAACTTGTTAAAATGACTAGCCATCCTTTTCCAAGCTGCTGCACAGGGACTCAGTCTGGTAACACGTATGGAACCCTTCAGGCAAATACAATTTCTGATAGTACAATTTGAATTCTCTTGTGTGGGTGGAGAAGATCTGGCCATGTTAAGTGTGAGCCAGCAGACTATTCCACCATGCTTAAAGGAACTGTCTGTCTTGAGCTACTTGTTACTCTTTACTGCAACCCATTGAATGAGTTGCTAATACCTGGACCTATTTGAAAAGTGCTTCTGTTTTACTGCCTTCCAAAAGGCATGAGAGAAGAGTAGGTGCTACTTTAAATAGTGTATTTGAAACTTTGTTACACGTTGTTGTTGTTGTTCATATGTTTTACTCTTCTTTTTCATCATTTGTAGTTTAAAAGAATACTGGTAAAACTGCAATTTGATCCTCTGCTTTTCATCTTCACACACCATTGAATGAGTGGTTTTCACACTTTCACAATCATGTATTTCTGCTGGCCCATTTCCTGCAGATGATCATATGTTTGCACCTTTAGCTGAAAATACTGCAAGGGTGATGTTTATTTTCTTGTTCAATGTGATTTCATGGGCTGCAGACCCATGACTTCATGGATGACAGATTGGAAAACACTCTTACCATTCCAAGTAAGGGTTAAAAGCAAAAATGATCTAGACCTTAACTCACAGCTCCTTCCAAAACATCTTACATGTGATGTATGTTGCCTTTCTTCCAACAAAATCCCTGATTACAGCAACAAGACTTCTAAACTGCAAATGCATTGGGAGAGAAGAATAGCATTCAGCTTGTTGCAAGATCCTAGCAGAAGCAGATAATGGTCAGGCACAGTGGGACTATGTCTCTACATTTTGATAGATCTCCATCTACTGTATTTAGATTTCACTTTTGCTGCAACAGAATGTCTCTCAATAACATATCTCTCTTTACATTTTTGCCCAAACTATCACCTTGAGAGGCTCCAATGGAGCTTTTGGAGCTCTATGTGAACTTTGATGTAAAGCTCTCCTGTAGTGAGAGACCAGAAATGCCATGTGTAAAAGCAGAGACTCCTTTGAGAACACTTTGGAGACAGAAAAGTATCTGTTTCCTAAGAAAGTTTTAAACAAAATTGTATTGAGTTAAATATAATATATGATTTAGGTATTTCCTTGGGTGATGTCACCAGATTCTTTTTGGACCTAAAACCTCCCACAAAAAACGCATACCAGCATTACTTGCAAGTCCTGTGCACAGCAAAATGCAAAAAATTAAAAAAAACCCCAGAACTCATTTTCTTTTTTTACTAAATGAGCATTGTTCATTAGCATTTTATATTTCATTCAGAATATGAATGTAGATTTTTTTATTTTATTTTCTGTTTCACCACAATTGTTTTATACCAGAGTTTCAGAGATCATTAGCAAAAGCAAGGGGGGAGAGAGGAAGAGAAAAGGAGAAAATTATACACAAAACCACTTTCACATTTCAAAGATTTTTCCAAAATCAATACTCTAGCAAGTTTAAATTTGAAATAATATTGAAATACATACATAAATGCATCGATATCACCACTTTTGGAGTATAGGTTGAAATAACGTGTTGTAGCATCAGAGAATTCTGGGGCATTATTTAGGAAAGCATTTAAGGCTATACTTAGATTCCTTGTTAAGACAGTGCTTGTGTATGCACCCAATTTGAACACATACATGGTGCATTCTGAACACATACATGGTGCATGCAGTTCCACTGATCTCAATTGATCATATGCTGTATTGGCTTTGTGTGGCAAGGTTTTGGTAGCGGGGGGGGGCGGTTACAGGGGTGGCTTCTGTAAGAAGCTGCTGGAAGCTTCCCCTGTGTTCAAGAGAGCCAATACCAGCTGGCTCTGAGACGGACCCACCGCTGGCCAAGGCCAAGCCAATCAGCGATAGTGGTAACGCCTCTGTGATAACATTTTTAAGAAGAGAAAAAAAAGTTGGGAGAGATGGGAAATGGCAGCTGGAGAGAGGAGAGAGAACATGTAAGAGAAACAACCCTGCAGACACCAAGGTCAGTGAAGAAGGAGGGGGAGGAGGTGCTCCAGGTGCCGGAGCAGAGATTCCCCTGCAGCCCATGGTGAAGACCATGGTGAGGCAGGCTGTCCCCCTGCAGTCCATGGAGGTCCATGGTAGAACAGATATCATAGAATAGAATAGAATCATAGAATCATTTAGGTTGGAAAAAGACCTTCAAGATCATTGAGTCCAACCATTAACCATGCCCACTAAACCATGTCCTGAAGTACCCTGTCCACTCGCTTTTTGAATATCTCCAGGGATGGTGACTCAACCACTTCCCTGGGTAGCCCATTCCAATGTTTAACAACCCTCTCAGTAAAGAAATTTTTCCTAATATCCAACCTAAACCTCCCTTGCCTCAACTTGAGGCCATTTCCTCTCATCCTATCTCCAGCCACCTGACAGAAGAGACCAGCACGCACCTCACTACAACCCCCCTTCAGGTAGTTGTAGAGAGTGATAAGGTCTCCCCTCAGCCTCCTCTTTTCTAGACTGAACAGCCCCAGTTCCCTCAGCCGCTCCTCATAAGACTTGTGCTCCAGGCCCCTCACCAACTTGGTTGCCCTCCTCTGGACATGTTCCAGCACCTCAATGTCTTTCCTGGAGTGGGGGGCCCAAAACTGAACACAGTACTCGAGGTGCAGCCTCACCAGTGCTGAGTACAGGGGAACAAGCACCTCCTTGTTCCTGCTGGCCACACTATTTCTGATACAGGCCAGGATGCCGTTGGCTGCCTTGGCCACCTGGGCACACTGCTGGCTCATATTCAGCCGGCTGTCAACCAGCACACCCAGGTCCTTCTCTGCTGGGCAGCTTTCCAGCCACTCTTCCCCAAGCCTGTAGCGCTGCATGGGGTTGTTGTGACCAAAGTGCAGGACCCGGCACTTGGCCTTGTTGAACTTCATACGATTGGCCTCAGCCGAACAATCCAGCCTGTCCAGATCTCTCTTTGTAGAGCCTTCCTACCCTCAAGCAGATCGACCCTTCCCCCCAACTTGGTGTCGTCTGCAAACTTGCTGAGGGTGCACTCAATCCCCTCATCCAAATCATCGATAAAGATATTAAACAGAACCAGGCCCAACACCGAGCCCTGGGGAACACCACTAGTGACCCGCCGCCAACTGGATTTCACCCCATTCACCACTACCCTCTGGGCTCGGCCATCCAGCCAGTTTTCCACCCAGCAAAGAGTACACTTGTCCAAGCCATGAGACGCCAGTTTCTCAAGGAGCATGCCATGAGAGACAGTGTCAAAGGCCTTGCTGAAGTCGAGGTAGATAACATCCACAGCCTTTCCCTCATCCACTAGGCGGGTCACATGGTCATAGAAGGAGATCAGGTTAGTCAAGCAGGACCTGCCTTTCGTAAACCCATGCTGACTGGGCCAGATTCCCTGCTTGTCCTGGACTTGCCATGTGAGTGCTCTCAAGACAAACCGTTCCATAATCTTCCCTGGTACCGAGGTCAAGCTGACAGGCCTGTAGTTCCCCAGATCCTCCTTCCGACCCTTCTTATAAATGGGAGTCACATTGGCAAGCCTCCAGTCCTCTGGGACCTCCCCTGTTGACCAGGATCGCTGATAGATGATAGAGAGTGGCTTGGCAAGGACCTCTGCCAGTTCCCTCAGTACTCTTGGATGGATCCCATCAGGTCCCATAGATTTCTGAGTGTCCAGATGGCGAAGTAGGTCCCTAACTAATTCCTCCTGGATTAAGGGGGGTATGTTGTGTTCTTCATCCTTACCTTCCAGCTCAAGGGGTGGAGTACCCTGAGGATGACTGGACTCACTATTAAAGACTGAGGCAAAGAAGGCATTAAGTACCTTGGCCTTTTCCTCATCACTGGTTGCTATGTTCCCTTCTGTATCCATTAAAGGAAAGATATTCTCCTTGGGATTCTTTTTACTGTTAACATATTTGTAAAAACATTTTTTGTTGTCCCTTACAATAGTGGCCAGTTTTAGTTCTAGCTGAGCTTTTGCCTTTCTAATTTTCTCTCTGTATGATCTAACAAGATCCCTGTACTCCTCCCAAGTTGCCCGCCCTTTCCTCCAGGATGATAAACTCTCCTTTTTTTCTTGAGTCCTAGCAAAAGCTCCCCATTCAGCCAGGCCGGTCGTTTTCCTCGGTGGTTTGACTTGCGGCACATGGGAATAGCCTGGTCCTGAGCCATTAAGATTTCCTTCTTAAAGAATGTCCATCCCTCCTGGACCCCTTTGCCCTTCAGGACTGTCTCCCAAGGGACTCTCTCAACCAGTGCCTTGAAGAGGCCAAAGTTAGCCCTCCGGAAGTCCATAGTGGTGGTTTTACTGACCACCTTCTTTGCCTCACCAAAAATTGAAAATTCTATCATTTCATGGTCGCTAAGCCCAAGACGACCTCCGACCATCACACCTCCCACCAGTCCTTCCCTGTTCGTAAACAGTAGGTCTAGCAAGGCTCCTCCCCTGGTTGGCTCATCCACCAGCTGTGTCAAGAAGTTATCTCTCCCACACTCCAGGAACCTCCTAGATTGTTTACGCACTGCTGTGTTGTATTTCCAGCAGATGTCTGGAAAGTTAAAGTCCCCCACAAGGACAAGGGCACACGATTCTGAGACTACTGCCAGCCGCTTGTAGAACAATTCATACGTCTCTTCAACCTGGTCGGGCAGTCTATAACAGACTCCCAGCACAATATCTGTCTTATTGGCTTCCCCTCTCATCCTCACCCATAAGCACTCCACCTTGTCATCAGTATCGTGTAGCTCTATACAGTCAAAACATTCCCTAATATAGAGCGCCACCCCGCCACCTCTTCTACCTTGCCTGTCCCTTCTGAAGAGCTTGTAGCCATCCATTGCAGCACTCCAGTCATGGGAGTTGTCCCACCATGTTTCCGTGATGGCGACTAAGTCACATCTATCCTGCTGCACGATGGCTTCCAGCTCCTCCTGTTTATCCACCTCCTGTTATATCCACCTGCAGCCCGTGGAGGACCCCACGCCGGAGCAGGTGGGTTCCCGAAGGAGGCTGTGACCCCATGGGAACTCCGCGCTGGAGCAGGCTTCTGGCAGGACCTGCAGATCTGTGGAGAGAGGAGCCCACAGAGCAGGTTTTCTGGCAGGACTTGTGACCCCATGGGGGACCCACGCTGGAGCAGGGTGCTCCTGAAGGACTGCACGCCAAGGAAGGGACCCATGCTGGAGCAGTTTGTGAAGAACTGCAGCCCGAGGGAAGGACCCATGTTGGAGAAGTTCATGGAGGACTGTCTCCCGTGGGTGGGACCCCATGCTGGAGCAGGGGAAGAGTGTGATGAGTCCTCCCCCTGAGGAGGATGAAGCGGCAGAAAATAACGTGTGATGAACTGACCGTAAACCCCATTCCCCATCCCCCTGTGCCCCTGGGGGGGGTTTGTAGAGAATCCGGGAGTGAAGTTGTGCCCGGGAAGAAGGGAGGGGTGGAGGGAAGGTGTTCTGAGATTTGGTTTTATTTCTCATTACCCTACTCGGGTTGATTTGTAATAAATTGAGTTAATTTTCACCAAGCTGAGTCTGTTTTGCCCGTGACGGTAATTGGTGAGTGATCTCTCCTGTCCTTATCTCGACCCACAAGCTCTTTGTTATATTTTCTCTCCCCTGTCCAGCTGAGGAGGGGGACTGATAGAACGGCTTTGGTGGGCACCTGGCATCCAGCCAGGGTCAACCCACCACATATGCTTAAGTGATTGGAGACAGTTTCCTGAACTGGAATTGGAGCTGATTAAGTATCATGCATGAGTAGTTGGCTACTCTCTGAACTAGTAAGCCTGAGTCTTAAAGCTCTGTCCTATATGCTAAGCAGGAGCAGATTTATGTTGTTGAGGAGAACTTTCACTGGCTTCAAGGTGGCTTGTGAAAACCTGGATGTCCACCTTCTTGGCGAGGCATATGTTATTGCTTACATAAATAAGGGCAGGTGATGGTGGCCTAGATGATGTCTTCAGGCACAGGTTTGTGGACCTTGCGTGCATCAAGTAGCAAAGAACAGCATTAAATTGAATTGAAGTATAAAGAAGCCTGTGAGGTTCCTCTGTCAGGTAGGTTACTTTCAAGCATGACTGAACTGTCTTTAGGCTATTTCAGGTGGACAAGAGGCAGACTGTGGAGGTAAAACAGCTCCAAAGGTAGCTCTTTCTCCGCTATATAGATACAACTGCTGAGTCTGGGAAACCTGACTTTCATACTTGAAGAGAGATCATTTGTTTGCCTTAATTAATAATACTTAATTGATAATATTATACTACTCATCAGAATAAAAAATCAGTTAGCAGCCTAAAAAAACATATAGTATGAAAATTAGGCTCTACTTCTGCAAGCATTTACATGTTTGAGAATTCCTGTAGGACTCCTTAAATTCAGTGGAATTACTTATGCATAAATCACGGTAAGTGTTTACAGTACCTGACCTTAAATCAAGGATCTTTTTTTTAACTATTTGTGGCATACCCTTTAACTATGTTGGGATTTAGCATTTTGTTTCTAAATGTACCAAGCCACTGATGTTGTTTAAACTTCTTCCAAAGTTGGAAAGAACTGCAAAGTGATTGATAAACTGAAGCACTGCACAACAAAAGATCTCCTCCTCACTGTATTTCAGTGTATTTTCTGGAAATTGTTTACCTTATTGGATCTTTGGGGTTTTTTTTCTGATTTAGCATGTTTGTCTTAGCTCTCTTAGCTTTGTTTGGGCACTTACCTTATTAGTCAATGAGGAAATAATCTTAACATTACATAACCACCAGAATGAAATCGTTTGTTCTTCCTAGCATCGTTGGTGTCCAGTTCAATGAGAAGCCAGTGATCTAGGACAGTTGCACTGTAATTAAACTCAACCCATTTACATGATGCAAAATTATTTTGAGCAGTGTCCTTGCAGAAGACAGTAATTTCAACATAACCTGCGTTTTTTGTGGGAATCCCATAGCAGTGACGTTTCTTGAAAATTTGTAATACTGAATTGGCTGTCTATAAAAGTTGAGCGTGTTTTCCCTAAAGTCACAGAAAATTATGAAAGCTGTATTGCTCTCATGCAGTCTGACTATACTTAGTTTTTATTGCTTCCTGAGCCCATGAGAAAATCCGTAATACATTTAAAATGGTTACTTTAATCATTCCAAGCCTTAGATGCGGGTGTGTTGGCTTCTACTGCTCTTCCTGGAGGTGCTAAAAGGCTCAGTCCTGCAAAGTACTGCCCTCCTTCTGGTTCTGCTGATTTTGGTGTGAGATTGGAGGGCCCAGAAATTTCTAGTGGTTGTTCAGAAATGCCCAGGCCTTAAGGAATCCTTAATTGGATCATCAGATCTGAGTAGCTTTACAATTTTTGTTGTGAGTACTGAAATTGCCATTATAGCTACTATGGCCAAGATACGCCTGAAAATATTATCCAGGGGGTGTAGCAGGGGGTGATTCTACTTCCATCTGTATGAAACAAGACTGATGCCAGTGGAAAAGCAGTGGAAATAAGGAAAATTACATTACAGGTCTTTGGTATAGTGAGATATTAAGACAGTGTAGAATATATATCAGACAAAAAATATGAACTGCTATTATATTACCTTTCTACCTCCAAAAATCATCCTTTGCATTTGCAAAGATAAGATTTTAGCCTGGGGGGGAGACCCAAAAAAACCAAAACAACAACAAAAAAAAGCAGATACAGATTTTTGGTGAGCAATAGAAAGGAGTTAAGTGTCTATTTAGAAGAAATTTCATCTGTTACTTTAATACAGACTCTTTTTATTTTGTTCTTTTGCTTTTAAGCCAACACTGAGACTTATCAAAAGATTGCATTTGGAAAAAAACTCTCACAGCATTTTTCTCATATAGTGTAGCTTAAAAGGAATGTGTGACATTCAAGATTGGAAAGTATTACACAAGTATTCTTTTTCCTTTGTTTTTTTTAAACACATTTCTCCTCAAACCTGCCTCTCTACCAATGTCTTTTTCCCACAAGACTCCAAAGGAAAAATGACATCAAATGGTAAAATCCTGTTGTATGTTATTTCCAGAAGAAACCATGGAAATCTCGAGTATGATTGTATCATTTGCACTGTAATGTTCCCTTGTTAAAAGGAGCAACATACGGAAGAGTATTCAGTTGCTGAATACTTGATGGTAAGCAAAAGCTGATGTTTCTGTGAATATTAGAAAACACCTAGGAATTTGTAGCACCTCAGATCGGTTGTATGATAGTAGGAGTTAGAAATGGAAAACTCATGTTATATCAGCTTGACCATCTCCCTGACACCACCAGATTGTTGTCTTCATTGTGGTACTAATTTGCAAATGTCATAAGCCATGTGGCTTCCACCACTTGCCTTGGGAGAATACACGTCATTAAAGCAGCCTTGAATATTCCTTTCCTTGACTTCATCTTCTTGATCCTCTTTCATATCTCTTTGTAGCACTAAACAATTCCTAATCTTGCTTTGCCTTTAGCTATTTATTTTGCTCCCTCTCCTCTTTTCTGTTTTCCACAAAATCACACAATTATTTATGCTGTTCCTTTCGGAATTTCTTCTATTTTGTTCTATCTTTCTGGTACTGAGGAGCCATGGGCTTATGCGTACTGTAGGCTATAAAGAAAATGTTGGAAATCTCTACTGGAGAAACGGATGTTTTTGTATGAAGATACTAAGTTGTTTTGTGGCCATACAAGTTAAACTTGCACAAGAAGCACAGCACAGGCCCTAAATGCAAGTCTGATACAGACTAACTTATAAAAAGGTGGGGTTTTTTCCCCTATAGACCTAATATAGTTTTTATTCTATGTTTTACTGAAGCTGGTGTTGGATAAAGCTGCATGTACTTTGCATATAGATGTTGTAGCTAAATTTGTTGAAAACTTCATTCTGACAATTGTATCATGCATATTAAAAGAATAACTGCACTATTTTGACTTAAGATGCAGGTACACGCTAACAAGAGTAGAGGTCTGTGAATAACTGGGGGTTTTTTAAGTTTCTGACTTGAAGCAAAAAAATTAGAAAATTTGTTATTTTGGGACAACCTCCAATGATTGATTCAGGTTTCTCGTTTTCTCCTCAAATGAAGTATTTAGCTTAGACTTTGTATCTGCTAACTTAAGTTTTTTTTTTTAAAAAAACCACATTATGTTCAAGGAAGTTTATTTGCAATACTTCAGGGTGAAACGAAAATTCAAAAGATTTTGAAAATATAAAAAATGCTGTAATTACTTTTTTTAAACAAATTGATCTGACAAATTCAGCAGAAATTTGACTGATGGTTTGTTTGACCTGCATTTGCAGTTTTCTAAGGAAAATCATCTCAGCTGAAAAGTTTGCTCAGTATTAGCTAAAGTTTGCATAGGTAGATGAGGAATGTTTGAAGTTATACTAACAGGGAGGTTGTAGGTCTTCAGATGTCGATTATGAGCTGCAACCAACCTATAAGGAGTAGAAATTGACTGTAATATATATATGTATATCATATCCGTGAAGGATCTTAGATCTTTCTACAGGCAGACACTGGGGGGCTGTCTCCAGGAGTAGGATTCACTGCCATTCATATGAAAATGGTGGAAAATCTTGCCCTAAAGCTAACCTACCCCTGGAGTTTTGCCTATCTGTCATGGTGATCACTTCTCTGGGAAGATAAAGGATTTGTTAATAGTCAGCTGGCTGGTTGGTCTGTCTGTCTGGGAAGACAACAAAACAGCACAGCCAATCAAGCAGGCAAAAGACTGATTACTATGGCATTACTTCTCCCCAGGAAAAAGCAAAGACTTATGTCTATGCAAAAGAGACCCTGTTTTTAATATATTATTATCTGTCTAATCTCAGTGTACGTGGCCCTGATTTTTTTTTTTTTTTTTTTTTCTGACAGCAAATTATTCAAGAGCCAGCAGTTCTGAAAAGCTTAATAGGATTTTGGGTCTCAGTGAATGGGAAGATATAAGCATGATGAAGAATAAATTGAAGCATTGACATTTGTGTGGCCGTGATTAGTCAAGTTTTAGATTTGTGTTGTATGTATTTGCCATAGAAGCCACTGAATTAATTTAATGCCCTAACAAAGGCTGATAGATAATTAGAAAGAAGGGAGGTTTGGCCACTGAAAAGCAAACTCATTTTTAGGGATTTAATTCCTGACAGGAAATATCTGTTCCAGCTGAAATGTGTCATTTGTGATGACTTCTTGTGATCGTCTCTAAATGAAAACAACCATGTCTCAAAAAATTTGCAAACTTTCCTAGAAAAATATCCAGGATTTGATAGGTGATTGTGATAAGTCAGGTATTTGGAGAAAATAAGCATTTTTCATCCAAAATTTTGGCTTCATTGAATTTACATTTTCCGCAGTAATGATCAATGACTTCATTTCAGATAGGTAACTGCTTTTTAAGCAGCTTGTCTTCCTGCAAGCATATTCAGTTTGCTCTGTAGTAATTTTTGGATTTTTTTTTGTTTGGTTGGTTTGGTTTTTTTGGTTTTTTGTTCCAGAACAGAGCTTAGAGTGCTGCTTACAGAGTTCTACATTGCTTCAAACTAACCAGCATCCCAATCTTCTTGTTCTTCTCTCCTTGATATCTATAAATGTAAGCTAGATTTGGTGTTTCGGCAGCTCCTTGTTTCTTACAGAACGTGTTTATTCCAGCAGTGTGTATATATGTGTGTATATATATGTGTGTGTGTGTGTGGTGGAGGTCATTAGAAGAAGCAGCTGTGTGCCTTGGGAATTATTGGTCATGTCACTGGATGTTTTTCCTGATGTTCAAATTTAGTAACTTCATATTAGAAACATTTCATATGTCTTGCGCATTTTCCAAATACAAAGCAGAAGAAAGACCTAAAGAAAGCATAGAAACTTTGCAACATTATAAATGTAGGAGTCTGAACTCTACCATTTACAGCTTGAGTACTTGATAATCCCAGGAACTGTGGACTGGTGCACACCTCCTTACCTTACCCAAAACAGATGGGCAGTAATTCAATCTAGTTGTTCATTCCTTGGACCCATTGGTGGCAGCTCTAATGCTTTTAGGTGTTGGGGTTCTCAGCAGAAAATTTTGTAGTAGGGATGTGTATGGGTACGTATGTTTGTGTGTGTGCACCATATAATGTAATTAAGGTTGAAGACAACAGCATTATACAAAACAAGCACAGCATAAGTTACCAATTGTCAGGATAAAATTAATGATAGGGATATTTAGTTGCTGTACTTCGGAAAACAAAGAAACAAAATGAAGAAATTGCCTTGGAAGGGACCCTGTAACTTTTCCTAACGTGTCCCTTTTCACAGTCGGCCTGAGTTGCCACAAGCCCACATCTGCAGTCTCCATTGAGGGCTGCTGCCTGGGGGCATGAAGGCACAAGAACTTTGTAAGGTGTTTGAAAGTTAATTAAAAAACAATAAAATACCTGGACACTTGATAAATGCTACCGTTGTCATTACCTCCTTGTTATCTCCACTGTGTTACACTGCTATTACATGTCACTATTAAGTCTGAATGACAAAAGAAGATTTTTAGCAAGGTTTTTTAAGTTTTGTGGGAATAGACCCTGCTGTCCTCAAGGTAAGAGCTGCCCCTTCTACCCCTGCTGTTTTGTGGCTATTTAGAAACTTAACTGTTGATAGCTTCATACAGGTTGGAGTTTGTCGCGTTGGTTGCACTTAGTAGGGGGTGTATTTAAGAGTGCGTGATGGAAACTGTTGTTTCACATTATCCATCCTGTGATGTGTATTGTCCCTTAGGACAAAGAAAAGTTCACTGAATGAAGTCCTTTCTATCAGTCACACTACTTCCTAAATAAAAAACAAATTTATTTTTTACACAACTCTAATGAATGAGTCAGTCCATGTTTCCCACTCATTCAGCTGTCATCACTCCCCTTTCAGATACAAAACTCTGATCATTTTTAAATTATGTATGCAGTGATCAGTGACTCACTGATGACTTGGGAGGCAATGGTAAGGCTCACTCTCAGTTTATTATTCCATAAAAAGTGATATAGAATATTGATCAAGTCCAGTTTCTCCCGTTAGTGTAGAAGAGTTTGTAGCTTGTCCATCATGATAAATCTTCTGCACCGCATTAGAGTTGATGATTTTGCACTAACCCCTTTTGCACTCCAAGCTCTACTGTGCCAGTTTGCCTGGGATAAGCGAGATATTGTCACTTTCTTAAACTTTCTGAAAAACTCTTTGGGTTGTGTCCATGGAATAAAGATTTTAGGCTAAGAAAAAGGATGTATTTCCTCAAGCAGTTTATAATGATAATACAAATTATTAGCAGTGAATAGATGGAGTTCTTAAAAAGAAAATTATCATGATTTTCAGAAATGTGACTTGAAGGTGCTGGGAAAAATTTGTCATCTTTTGTTAACAAAAAAGTAAAAAGAGTTATTAACTTTGGTCACTTGGAACATTTCGTTTAGGATCCAAAATTTTATGAAAAACAGTTACTTTAAAGCTGTAGTTTGTTCTAAGGCTGGTTTATGTCAGGTCTAGAAATAGCAATATTAACCATCAGGCCATGAGATGGGGTGGTTTTTTCCTCTTTTCTTTTAGGTGGGAATAGCTGAAGAAAGTGGTGCCTCCCTTCTCTAACTTAATCTGAACTCAAAATAACTTTTGTTGTCTTGTTATAACAGCCCTTTTTCTGAGTCACTGTATGAAAAAGAGACTGGGGACTGTGGAATACTGTAGATCAAACACTTCATAGCCAACTTTGACTTAGTTTTATGCATGCTTCAGAGTAGACTAATGTACAATAGTATCCAGGAAACTCAGCCAGTAATTCATGAGAGTCCAAAATGTTCTCCTTAGGATGAATCATAACAGCATAAATGATAGGATTGGAGAAGATCCTTTAGGTCATCCAGTTCAAAGCCTGTGTATCTTCCTTTTCACTAATCCCCACTAGGATTTCATCTACCCTGTCTTTGCAAACCTCTCACACTCTTGACTGAGCCACCTCCCTGGGTAGTTTCTTCCATTGCCTAATTGTTTAACCTGGACATCTTTAAACCTTACACCATCATGCTTAGTGTGAACAATTTATGACTACAGAAAACGATCCTTTCTCCTCCCTTCTGCCATCATGCTCAAATATCATCCCTCCCTTTAAATATTTTGGTTTTTTGATTTGTTTGGGTTGGTTTTTTTTTCCTCTAACTGCATGAATAATAATTCCAGGAAAGTTGGGGGGTTTTAGCTGTCTTTGGTGCTTCCGTCACTGTAACTGATTTTCTTTGAACTCTCAGTTTTCAAGACTCAAAAATACATTTTGATCTGCAAATGAACTTTCTGTGACTCAATGATGTGTACGCATTAAGTCATGCTTTTCAAGACGCAAATTAATACGACTGAGGTACTCTGTTTATAGAAGCTGCTTTCGTGAGGGTGCTAATGTGCTCTGATTGACAAATACACAAAACAATTTGAGGGATTTAAGTGACTGAAGGTGGATTCTGGTTTTCACCTCAGATATATGCAATCTCATGTTACTAATCAGGATATTAAGTTAATCATATATTTTAACTCTGTTTTGAAAACTTACCTCCAAAAACTCCTGGGGTTGCCTGCTGCAGAGGAGTTAAAATTTATCATGATTATTTCCAAAAGCAGCTTCCCAGTTCCTAATGGTGTTGATAAATAGAGACATAAACCTTTTAATATACATTTGTCTAAGTGTGTGCTCAGGCCAGTATTATTCTGGTAGGATTTTTGGATGATCTATAACATGAAACATTGAGAACTTCATAATAGGGGATATGAAGATGGAAGGAAGCTTTTTGTCCTGATGCAATGAGGTAAAGGAGCCTTAATCTACAGAATTTTTAATTTTATACCCTGTATTTCTTAGGATCTGCCTAAGCTTGTCAGAATATACTGATGATAAACCTCTCTGATGTTAATCATCTCACCTACTATGATACAGCATGTGCCAGTTAGATCAATGTGAAATTATTGTTGTTCTCCTAGATGACTAATAAATACTTCGTGCTGAAAAAATACAGGGTAGAGGTGGGAAGGCTGATTATTGCAAGCCATGTTTTCATACTGCCTCCCATTTTGTAGTTACACAATAAGAATAGCTGCAGTCTGTATGTCACCTGTCAGCTCACCTCTCCCAGAGTTTACTCATGTGGTAGTTCTTTGATCCATGCAGAAGTATTCCAGGTTCCCTATAGCTGTGTATAGTGCTGTTGGGCAAAGCTGTGTGAAATTGAGGTAAATCCTGCTATATTACTTCAGTTCTGCCAGCCCATAATTACAGTTAACGCATTAGGTTTAGTGGATCCACTGTGTTTCATGAGCTTGAAAGTAACCATTCACATTGCCCATTTTGGCATGGCAATGTGTAGAAGTAGACACAGAGGTTATTTGTAAAAAGTCAATGTCATGTATGTAACAGGTTTTGAAAGCAGTATCTTGGGCACTATTTTATGGCTCAAATTTTTTTACGTTGTAATTTTATAATTACATTTTAATTTTTAACATGTTATGTTTTCAGCCTAATAAAGGAAAAGATGCATTAGGATATTACAGCCTTTTCATTAAGGTTTCCCCCCCGCCCCGATATTTTTGTAAACCTCCCTTCCTTAATTTCTGTACTGTTAAGCTTCTTAGATATCCTCTAGCCAGTCCTGAAATGTATTGAAGTTGAGGGCACTGTGCAGTGTCAGTGTACCATGTCTTAAGTGTGCAACTTTAGTGGGCAATGCTAATGCACAGGTTAGTGCCTCTTGGTCTCTAGAAAATCTGTGGCTATTCTCTTCAAGTACAAAGAGCTGACCATAATCATACCACCTTTTTGCTGTTTCTCATCCGAGAAACATGTGCGTGTCCAGCTTTTGTAAGAGTGTGCAGAAACCAGTTTCACAATTCTTGCAAACTCTTCTCCTTCATTATGGTGGGAAAGTAGGATATTCTCCAGTATGTTTTTATGTAGTACAGAGCTGTAAACAGCTCCAGGTATGATCTCAACAAAGCTATATAGTCAGGAACAGTATTAACGGTGAGCTCTGCAGTGGCTTCTACACTGCATTGAGCTACATGGGGTATTTCATTGCAAATGCATGTCTTTAACAGCTTTTCCCACCATGCTACTTCTGCAGGGCTTTCCTCAGCAAGTATCTGTGTCTAAAATTATTTCCAAGATATATTTCAAGCAGTATCTCCTTTTATCTTCTCTCAGCCTTGTTAATCTCTTAGTCCTAGAGCAATATTTCTTTCTCCTCTCCAGTATTTGTATCTCATCTTGGTTTCTTATAATCTGCACATTTCATTATCATGCTGCCTACCTCCTTCCCCGAGATCATTAACGAAACAAGATGGGACCTGCTGCTGGTCCCTTTGGCATCCCAGCATGTGCTATGTGATAAGAGTTTTGAACAAAAGAACTGCCATTCGAGGGCTGACCTTTGTAAACCCAAGTCAGCTCTCAACATGGTATTTTTAATTGTCCTTAAAAAAAAAAAAAAAAAAAATGTAGAAGCTTCAGTAAGGGGAACTTCTTAGCCCCTTGGGCTTCCAGCTGTTGCTGAAATTTACTGCTTTAGTCTTTTGTATCTTGGTGATTTTATCCTTGATCTCCTGCTCTGTTAGCTTCACTGATGCTTTCCTTCAGTCTCAAGGCTTGAGATAAAATTTGTTCAGTTTAGCACCATCAGCTATGAAAACCATTGTAAATACTGAAATCCCCAAACACCAAAAAACACTGGTAGAGTAAAATAAAAATTGAAAAAGAAATCTAGATGTTTTATTCATGTGGAATTGCATGGACCTAAATGAAAGCATATTCTTTTAATATTACGTAGATTGTTGGTGCTAAATTCTGTGTGAATGTGATTGTGAAGGCAGTCGGGCTGACAAGCAACTAGTGTCTTGGGTTTAGAAGACCTGGATGCTCAAATTTTATTCTGCTGACCTGCTGGATCATTTCACTTCACAGGGTGTGTGGGGAATCAGCCTTCTTCAGAGATGGCTCATAAGGAAAAAAAGAAATAAACCCCACAACCCATAAAAGCTGTGTGTTATTTTTATTATTATTCATATATCATTTGGAGATGGTGCCAATTTATTTTGGATTGCTTTAAATTCATTAGAAAAGGATTTAAGTTAAATCATTTTCAACCTAAACTAATAGTGGACATGTAAGAAACTGCTGGGTTAAATAGTCACTTTAATTTGAAGTGATACAGGTATGTGCATATACAAATCTGTGTGATTATCCGCTGTTCTTTTTCCTCCCTAGACATTCCAAGCAACTTTTTATGAGTTTCTACCCACTTTTCCAATTCTGTCAGGTTTATTTGCAAAGGTTAATATCCAATCCAAGATGGATTCATCTCTTGAACTGGTATTTGAAAATAGGAAACTTGTCCTCTTGGTTTAAGGCAGAAGTTCTCTTCAATACAGGCATGTTGCTATTTTCCCCTTGCCCAAAGTGTTAGGTGTTAGTCTTATATAAAAAAAACAACCAACAACCCCCCCCTTGTTAATGAGTTTATGGAGCCTAATTTTCTATTGTTTTGCAATTTGTATTGCCAGTTCTAGAAAAAGGGGCAGGCAAAATGCAAGTAGATGGAGTAACTGTGTCTCAGATCATATGCCCAGTTGTTCTCAGTCATTTTTTTCTGATGTAAAAGTATTCTATTATTTTATAACTTAGACTGTATCACCCATCATATGCATAAAACAGCTGATGTGAAAATGCCTGAATTTTTTGTATTTTCTAAACTTGTGAGTGCTTGAATTTGCAAGTTATGCATTTTTATCCTGACTGTTTTGCATGTAATAAATTGTTTCCTCCGGGTATAACCAAGGCTTTTACAAACTGATGGAATCAACAATATAGTGCATGTAGTTGCCAAGTACACTGAATTTTTAAGCATCTTCTTTTCTGCTTTATAGGTTTGTCTGAGGATGCAGCAGAGGAAGCAGAAAAGTCATGAAATCTGAAGATGACCCTCAGGAGGAATTTCTATCTGATGTCAAATGCATTTATAATGCAGCAGTACCAATCCACTTGTACCAATCACTGTACTGATTGCAGCTTCCAGAAGGAGAGGACTGTGCCAATTTATACAAAAAAGTTCCATTCTAATAATTTTGGTTGGGTCTCCTGCCAACTACTAGCATCCTTTCTGTGAGCAAAGTTTAAGCACTTACCTAACTGCAGTAGGGGTGTTGTGTTACGTTTTGCGATATATCAGCCCTTTCTAAGGATTCAGTTGATTGATCAAAGACTGTTTACACATAGTTAAAAGCAACCTTTGTTTCAGGATATGTTTTATCTTTTTTTTTTAAAGATATTCTGAACAGTACCTCCCTTTGAGATTATATTAACATTTGTTATATCACAGTTTTGACAAAAAATAACTATCTCGTTTCCTCCTGTACTAACATTCACGATTCCGGACAGCTGAATTCACCAGCAGAAGAAAAACTGGTAATCTATCAATTTTTTTTTCCCCTCTCTCATTGCTTATACGGACTCCTGCTCTCTAGAGATACAGAGTAAAATATGGTTACTGGACATAAAGGGCAAACCCTTTTGCCATTAACTATGTCACTATGAATGTGAATAAAGTTTACACTGTAAGTACCTTGAGCACAGCAACACATGGATCTTTTTATGGTTACCTGTGATTTCTGTTTTTCTTGTCAATCAATCTGTTCTAGTTATGGGTAAGATTTTTCAAAACTAACTAGCAATTTTTGAGTGCCTTAATTTTTATTAATCCAGTTGGAGGGTGCTTTGAGGGTTGAGTTTTTAGAAAGTGCTGAGTATTCGCCTTCTGAAAGTCAGGTCCCTGCAAGGTACCTGAAATGCAACACCCAACGACTGAGGTAACCTTTGAGAAGACCCTGGCCTAGGGTTTGGAAGCATTCAGGCTCATGTCTGGATTCCTGAGAGTGAGTTGAGATGTCAATAAAAGATTCTCGGAACTGAAAATAAAAAGGTACTCAGAACTGAAAATAACTGAGACTTGGATCAAGTGTAAAAACAGGCATTTGAATGAGGCCTCTCCTGGCTGCTGCTGCTTCATACTAAAATACAAGTTGCAGTCTTTTGGATGGCAGATACAAAAACCACTGCTAGTCTCAGCTTAGTTTCTGGTGGATGCAATTGCGTGAGCCATCTCCACATCCCACGCTCCTGGTGGTTTCCTCAACAGCTGTTCACCAACTCCTGTTCTAGCTGTAGAAGAGTTCCCTCCAACTCACTTCTGTGCTGCTTCAGCAGTGGTTGTGACAATTGCTTTGGTTTGTGCTAGCTTGATCTGTGGATAAAAAGGAGACATTATTTTTCAGGATGTCTTAAGCCATCAACCTTCATCATCTGCATATCTACTTTCAACCTCTTTGCATCCACCCCCCAAAAAAAGCCAGCTTTGCACCGCTTATGCATCTGCTGCTTAACCCTCTGTCCTAACTCTGGTTCAGTAAACCTGATATAACCATGTTTCATGGAGCCTTTTTCAACATGTTAGCTATTAAATAGAACTAAGTGGCCAGGGAACTGGGTAAGGCTTCTGATAACTCTGGGACTGAAGTGGGCAGCAACTCCCTGTAAAAATGACTCTGTCCCCCAGGAGACCTCAGATATCTACTGAGTTCTCAGAGTTGTGGGGCTGGAAATCTTGCTGCTTTCCCAGGAAGGAAATCCTACCCCCTGCTTGTTATGGAGTGATTTTGCTGGCTGAGTTTTCTTCACTCTGATCCCTCCCCATGGTTTTTGTCAGGAGGGTGGTATCCAACCCATTGTCAAGGTACCCTGCTGCACTGCGAAAATTACACAATAAAATAATCTCCTGTAGTCTCTGTACACACCTCAATGACCAAAGAAAATCCATGGAGAACTAATCAATTACTGTAGCTATTAGGCTTAAACTTTAACTATGGATCTCAAATCTTCTTTTGTCTTCTTGTCAGGGGCTACTAGGTAATCTAGAAAAATCAACCACAGTTACTACTGAAACCCCATCCCATAACAGTGTAGAATGAGACTTCTGTGAAATATATTACTTTATCATAATTACCATTATTGAATGTGATCCCAGTGGTCAGAGCTGCCTGGCTACATTGGGAGTGTAGGGTAAACAACAAGTAGGCACTCAGGTCAATTATGTCATTCACTCTTATTTAAGTTATTTTCTGTCATTTTAAGATGTAAGGCTCAGAAGCACTCTTATTTGCCTTTTCTGCTCTATGCTTTGTAAAATGAGGCCTCATGGGAATAGTTTTGCAGAAAGGGGAAAAACATACTGTTAATAAAGAGGAAAAAAAAAAAGGTAGAACTGTCTGTAGTAGTAATGTATGACCTCTTCGTATATCGCACTAAATTGTGGTATTTGATAGTATCATCAGGATTTAAAAGTTGCATTGAATAAAAATTATTTAGTTTTCCCCAATGCGAAATAGTCCATCTAACTCAGAGGAAGGAAGTCATTGAAAGGTAGTCATTTATGCAGCAGGCTAAGAGGAAATATTGTAAAGTAACTCTTAGCAGTTCTCAAATGTAGTTTGAATTTTTAAGAAAGTTCTTTTTGGCTGGAAAAAAATCAGGCCAATTACAGGAAGTTTTGAAGTTAGAGAGTTGTCCAACAGAAAAATGTAAGGAAACATTGCTAGTTAGGGGGGACCAAATGTTTTGTTCTCATCAGTAATGTTTCTGAGGCCAAGACAGACATTACTGGCCATCAAACTATTCTGAACAGGATTTTAAAGTAATGCCTGGTCAGCTGTTCTGGTCAGCTTAGATGTGCAGCCTGTCTGCACGTTTAGCTATTCGAGGAGAATTTTATATGTTTAGGTGGCTCACAGATAAAAAGGATTTTTTTAATGACCATTTTATTGAAATTAATTTCATATACATATATCTAAAAGGAATTTTGTGACATTTTGAAAACCACGTTGTGAGTCGTGGCAACTTTATTATATTTGTGCTATAGCACTTTGAAATGCATTTTCTAAAATAAGTCCTAACGTAAAATATATACATTTTTTTTCTGTTAAACAGGTAAATACTTCTAGAGTTTATTTTATTGGTAGAATTTATTTTCTGAATGTTATTGTCCATGGGCTTTTCTTTCATTTTGTTTTTGTGCTGTTGCAATTTAGAAAAACAGATTAAAACAATTACTAGTCTGATGACCAAAATCTGGAGATCTGGGCTTTGCTGATCTTTTGGGCTTTGAACACAATGCTGAGTTCAAACTAGGACTGTGGTTTTCAGCCTCAGATTGATTCTTCTGTCCTACAATTATTAAACTATGACACAGAAAAACAACATTTCTCTACTTTCAAGGGGCTGGGTTTTGCTTTATAATGTCTTGTCTTTTTCTCTTCTTCAGCATTTATTGTACAGCAAGCATTAGGGATAAGTTTTAATATTCTTGTCTTGCTTATAAATAGTAATTTACTGCCATAAACTGAAATTTCCTGAGCAGAGATTGTACTGCTATGTGAAGTCCTTTCAGCATAAAAAAAACCCAAACAGGGTATGCATCATATTGAATCTTTCCTTCTTATCATAATATCCTGTTTATAAATAATCTATTAAAAAAACTGCTGCAAAGGTGCTGTAAAATATGATGTACTCCTGAAACCAAGCTTCTCTATTGCTGCTTGATTTGAAATTAACCTTGAGTTTCCCATAGTCTTGTTTGTTGTCACCCCTTGACATCATGCTGCCTTGTTCATTTACTCCCTTGTAGCATAAGGTTCCTCTGGTATTTATGTGGTATCTTCATGTGCAGTTTGCAGGTGACTTAGTTCCTTTGCAGCTCAAAGGTAAAGTTTGCATAGCTTTCTGCTGGTTCATGAGCCTTGATCCTGTCGAGGGGACAGAATGCCCTCAGGTCCTCTGGAAACAGGTAGGAGGCCGAGGCACCCAGTGTCTGCAGACCTGGGCTTATAATTAGCAAAAGTGACCCAAGCTAGAAGTGTTTTTGAATGCATTGTTTCTATGAGAATTTATTCTAATATTCTGGTAGACCAAGTTTAACACAAGTTTGATATTTATATAAAGACTGAAAAATATTGCTTGGTTTAGAGTCTGGAATTCCTCTCTACTTGCCCATCTCCTTCTTGTAAATTCTTATAATGGTCAATAGTATTTGGAATTATTATTTCTGTCCTTCTCTTTTGCAAGATAGCTGGCTGGTTGCTGTATAGAAGCTGCTAATATGGGGGAATATGCTTTATTCAGGAGACCAGCAGATCACAGCAGAGACACCTAGCGCTTTTGTTAGCATTAAATGTATAGCAAGTGATTTAGTTAATCATGGAATGGAAGCATAACCCAGTTAATTGATTTGACCTGGTGTTCTCTTACAACGTGTCCCAATTGCTTTATCTTTACATCTGCTATAGCAAGGAGTACAAACAAATGCAATATGCAAGCACATTTAAAGAAGTATAATTGTTGTATACTGTGGTATTTTCCAAGAGTTTCATGTTGTCGAAAGCAGGAAAGGGTGTAAAATACCATTATATTTTCATATGCAGCCATTGTAGGTTGATGATTCCTTTGCATGCAGTCATGTGCTTAGATTTACTACGTGTGTATAAGGCATCCATGCTTGCAGATGAACCTGCTGTATTGAAGATTTCAGTATCCATCCTTGTTCTTAAAATGAAAGGATTGAGCAAAATTATGTTTTTATAGCAGGAAAAAATCTCAAAGTAACCAGGAGCCCAGGAAGAGATCCACACCCTCAGGCTACAGCATGTAAAGTGATGTTAGCTCTAATGGGAGTATTTTCTACTTGATATAGCATGAGCACATTGTATTATTCACTTGTTTGCTAGCACCACTTTACACTGTCATCATAAAAAATACTTCTTTTGGAAATTATTTTTGGCAAAACCAGTTAAGGCTCCAGAGCAAACTGATAACAGTGTTTGATAAGATATTTTGATTCATCTTTATAAGCAGAATAGAGATTTGGAGTGCTTCCTAAGTGGGAATGATCATTGCAGATCATAGCTCAGTCTCCACCACAGCTCCAGCTGGGTGCAGACTGGCAGTGTATTCAGCTGCAGAAACAAGATAAAAGCTGTTCCAATTATGTAAGCTGTTGCCTGATGAGAAATCTTGAAGGGAGGTCAGTTATCCTGAGTCATTACTGTAACCTGGTGAGAGGCCCAAATCTACTTCCGTTGAATTTGAGTATTTTGCCATTAATTTTGACAGGAGAGCATCCATACCTTTCTGCGGGAGGCTGCATGTCATAATAAGATGACATATAAGCACCATTTAACTCCTAGCTAGATGACGTAATAAATTATGAGGGTCACTCCAAAAGGTACTATTCCCAAAGTAAAATATGTGTGAGGGTTAGCTAGTCAGTATTAATTAAATAGCTGCTGCATTCCACCCCAGAAGTGGTTGCTTCTCTGTAGAGAGTGATGCTGCATGTGAAATAGGCCCTTGCAAAATAAAAGCCCAGAGCATTTTATACATGTTACTTCAGCGACTTATGAGATGAAGTCACTCTCAGGGTGATGTATAGCAGCTTTTCAACAACCAAAGCAGCACTGTTAAGTAGTTTAGGAAATCAAGCAATGAACAGCATGCTCCCCTTCTGCTCTCCAACTGAGAGAGTATGGGAGAGAAGTATTTCCAGGACACATTCTATTAAGAAGAATGCACTTACTTAATGTGACATTTGATCAACAGAAAGCTCGGCTCTCTATAATTTAAAAAGTTGCCATGGTTTCTCTAAATTGGATGTTGTTGTTATTATTACTATTTCCTGAATTTCATGTACTATTGAAAAATTGGCACCTCCAGTCTCCTCTCATTATACTGAGACATTTTATCATTGTTAATGAATGTAGCATAGGTGCTATTCTTAGAGAACCTTAGGAAACAACAAGGGGTTTGGTCCAAGGATGGCTTGGACCAGTCCTCTTACTTTGCTAAATCTGATGAGACCTTATCACAAAGTCTACAGTGTGTTTGGGAAAGAAATGAGTTTTTATTGTATTGGTTTTATTACTTTATTAATTTTAAAGGATAGACCAGTTCCACAGCATCTTGGAAGTGTTAGAGAATCTGTAAAGAAGTTGGTCTATAACAGATGATATTCCAATTCATTATGAAGCAAGCATTCAATAATTAATAGTTACTTCAAGTAATATATATTACGTCATACTATATATGACGATATGTTATGATCATGGTTGGATTCAATTACAAGAGACATAAAGGGGATTATTGTACTTTTTCTTCCCCTGATGGTATAATGAAGTGGAGGCAATTGGGATCCATAAATATTGGAGAACAGTCAAGTTGCTACATACATAACAGGAACTGCTTTTCCAGCTGTCTGGATGTGTAGTGTCTTCCTTCTGCTTGAGCAATGACTGTAACTAGGAACTGGTGAGAATACAGCTTGGTTAACATGGGGTGATTGCTTCTGATCCAGTAGAAAGAAGAGAGTTTCTCTTGACAGCATATTTGAGCACAGTGTTCCAGCATTAACTAGATATTTCACGGTGGTATGACTCGTATCTTTCATCATGACACCAGACAGCTGCTTTGCGGACTTCAGGGTGCAAGTCCCACAAGCAGTCGGGAGGTGTGTGACTTGTGAGGGGAGTGCTTTGCCCATTGCTCTGGGCAACAGTATTTCAGCTGTAAGGATGTGCCCCATATGGCAGTGACTAGAAGGCCTGCGAGGAGGAAGAGGAGACCCAAGGAGCTGGATTCCCGGCTGGATCATGTGCTAAAGTTCCCATGCCAGCTGCCACAGAGAAATATATTCTCCTGAGAAGAGGAATCCTGCCTCGTCTGGGTAAGACTGTGTCCTTGGGATTAGTATGGTCGGGTGTTTGGTGGTCAGGCAGCAGGGCTGGATGCAGTGATAACAACCAGCTTGACATCAGTAAAAGGACGACTGAAAATGAATGTTTCTGTGGCCAAACAATCAAAGAAGAATATGGACAATATGACTGGTCTTTCAGAATAGCTAATGGTTTTGTCATTGCTGTGTCAGTTGTACCTATGTAGTCCCCCACCACTGAGAATGAAGAGATGGAGAGTCACAGGAAAGCAAGGTGCAAGCAGAAGTGGATGATACTTCCTTACTGCAGGCCAGCAGGACTGGAGAAGGTAAAGGGTGGTCTTCTGTGTAAGTGCTACAGGTGAGGTTGGCAAAAACAAGGTGGAAGAGAGTTGTGAATGTGTAGGTGGTTATAGATTGTGGATGGTACATACTTGGTGTATTAAGAATTGATTTTATTCTATTTTTGTCTCTCTTTATTTTTTTAACAAAGTCATTCCACATTCAGCATTCATTAGCTCATCTCATGGGGAGAGGAGTCCTTCCTTTGCTTTTAGTCCTTCTTCTAGTCCTCCACATTTTTGTAGATAGCAGTCACTCTTGCAATCATGACATTCATTTCCTTTCCTTTTTGCTTTTTTTTTCTACCAGATCCCATTGACGATAAATTGATGATTTTGCCCAGCAGCCACTTTGTAGATGTGTTAAAATCCTGAAAGAAGGAAAACTTGCAGCAAAATGAGTGTTTTGGTTAAACCTTTGAAATACAATGTAGCTATTCTTCTCTGGGATGAATAACATTGCTTTCAGCATCAGGAAAATAATGAATGGAAAACCAAATGTGCTCTAAAGAAGTCGAAGCCTTTTTTAAAGGGCTACTGCCCAAGTATGTCATCCAACGGAAGAAAGTTGGTAGCTGCATTGTTTTTTGTATGACAGCTAACCAGACAGTGATGTGATACCTTTTATTGGGCTAACCAAAGATAAAGTTAGAGGTGAGCAAATAAATCCCAATGAGTAACAGAGTTCGTACATTTAACCTTTCTTGCTTCTCATTAAGATCAACTTTTTCAAACCTGGCCACTGATTTTTGGCTTCCAATTTACAGCATGCCAAGAGAGGACCTAATTGCTAAGCCAGGTGAGCTTCCTACCTCCAGCTTGACAATTTTGATCGCACGAAAACTAACAGGCAAAAAACCACAGTCTGGTCCTACTTGTTCAGGATTATTGCACTGGCCAGAAAAGCAATTTCTACAAATGCTCTTTCACCTCTCGGTCATTTGGAGATACCCAGTAGACAAATCTGAATCCTGAGTGTTTAGTTGAGTTAGGCTTCTTAGGTTTCAAACCAGCAGGCATGTCCATCCCTCTGTGGCTAAGCTAGGAAGTGAGTTTGGGCATTTATCTGTATGTTTGTTTATTTGGGTTGCTATAGTAGAGCTGGAGAAGGCTTTGTGATAACATTTACAGAAACCTGCATGTACTGTGACTTTGTGCATAGAGGTTTGTTACCAAATTGCTTCCATGTTGACTTCCGATTGAAACTCGTTCCTCTCTTTCGCGCTCTCTGGTCATTGCCTTGCTACTGTAAATTTGTAGGTGCCCCCACAGCCACCAAATGTAAAGACAAATTATTCCTTCTCTGTATCGCTTTTACGCCTGTTGATAGCTACCTCTCCTTCAAAACCAGGCGTGCACTAATGCAAGTGAAGTGAGTGGCACAGCAGAGGTAAGCAGATCAAACTGCCAGTCAATAGCGAAGTTGTATAACTCTTACTGATTGAGCATCCAGCGGGTGTGGCAGAGCAGTTTCCAAAATGGGAAGTTTACTTACCAGAATGGCCAGAAGACATTTTTGTTCAGAAGAAAAACAGCCAGAGGGCATAAGCAAAAGGAGCACCCTTCTCCTTTTTAATTTCTTGGGCCTCCTTCATCGTTACTCGGGGCTACACTGTCGTCACGTGGCTTCTGCGGTGAGAAGATTGTGGGTTTGACTCCCAGCTAGGACAAACCAAAACCAGGGCTCTCGGGGCTCTGACAGAGCCATGCTCTAGCCCTTTTCCCCTTCTCCCCCTCTCCCCACACATGCACAGGCTCCTCTGTGCTCCTGAACAGAGTGGAAGTGGGAATGCTCAGTTTTACTTCTCAAGGGTGACTCTCCTGCTCCAGCACATAATTGCAGCAGAGGCGGTGTCGGCAGTCAGGCTGTGCCACAGCAGTCCTCATGACTTGCCACGGATTCTGCAGCCCAGTGCTTCCACCTGGCTCATGTCAGGTGTCATCTGGATCCCCTTTATATATTTTCCACCCTTTGTAAACTAGCACCAGGTGGTGCTTAGAAAATATTCATAAACCAGTATAAAGTTTTTTTGCCTCTCCCTACAGGCTCCCACGTGTCTCTTTGTTTTCACTGTGTGCCCATGGGGATATTTTTGGGTTAAGGTACCACACTGTCTCTGCTAGGCTTGGTTCAGTCCCTGTCCTTTCCCTCGCTAAGGCCTGCATTATCAAAACTAACTGATAATTTGGATTGTGCTCATTTTTTAGATACCCCAATTAAATTTGAGGCTTGTGGCTCAGTCTGGGGACCCAGAAAGTGAGAATCTGGAGTTGCGGGTGAATAGAGCTATTGTTTGGCTGCTCCCCTGCTCATACCTTTTCAATCTGGCTGGATCCTGCTAGCTGTGAAAAAATAGTTTGCATTACACCTCTTCTAGGCAAAAGCAAAGTATAGCTTTCAGAGCCATCTTTTCTTCCTCGTTTCTTCTAGTTTGCATCATGTATATTCAAACTGTCTTGTCTTAATCCCTTCCTGCACTTGGGCCAGCAGCGGAAAGCATGTGAAAGTATGTGCATTTTATCCTCTGTGCGCTCTGCAGAAACAGCTTCACAAACCACAGACTATTTTAAAACAAGTGGCCATTTTTTGAAATCCTATCATTACAAAGCCGAGGCTTGATTGTTGTCCTCCAAGTGCTTCATAGCAGCAAAACTCCTGCATTTTGGGAATTGTGCTGTCTATTCATCCAGTTGGAGTGGATCCAAAAGCAAAGTGTGGAATCGTTGTGAGCACTGGCTAGTGCTCACAATGTTACTTTCTCTAATAGATGGCCTGTATTGTCATTTTGTGGCATTCTCCTATGTCAGTTCATCATCATTTGGAGTGTGGGGATGATTTTTTATTTTTAGATAAAGATGCACAGAAATTATATTTAAGAAGTCCAGTTGCTTTTGTTACTTCTGGCACAACAGAACTGAAAGCAGCTCCACTGTGGTGTGGCGAAACCCTCAGTTCTGTGATTTATTATTTGATATTTTTCTTCCTTAATACGAACATTTATGAAGGTAAACACATGCTTCAAAACAAGTCCATCTAAGAAATTAATTGTGAAAGTTAAAGACTACCACCCTGCGTTATCTTTTAGGGAAAGGTTGGGGTCTCCATCCTGTAGGTGCTCCACACCGTGTGTGTCCCAAGCAAGCCATCCAAGCGATGCCAGTGGGGAGCCAAATCATGCAGCTTGCTTGGCGTAGTCTGTAAGTACATGGGCAGTCTCATGCCTTTTCTCTGAAGGTTTTTCCACTTTGACTTTTGGGTTTGTTTCCATCTAGCTTCCATGAAACCACTGGCTCCCAAGGAGAGCCTGGGAGACCCTAGACACTGACAGCTGCTTAGCTGAGTTTGTGGATTAATTTAGGTCTGGCGCCAGTTTGAATGTGAGGCATAACTAAACAGGTTGCAATGGGGTGAACTGTCCTTCACTGCTTCTGGGACCATGATCACACACCCCCAGGCCAGAGGTGTGGCTAGCTGTGTGCACAGCACTCAGCGCTGCCACTTTCAGAGGGCTATGGACCCGAATTCTTCCTTCTGGGGGCCTCAGGAGATGCACCCCCTTGGGAGAAGAGACCTGTTCTTTGGGTAACCCAACACAGAGTGAACCTGAACACAGGGGCACCTCAATGCTGTAGTCGCCCTGCTTTCAAATGGCATTATCCTGCCTTCCTCTGGGGACCTGCTGCAACAAGTGCTTGCAGGAGGGCCTTCTGCCCATGATGTGATTACTCTTACTGACCTTATTGGGGCTACTCTGATGTGTGAACATTTCCCAGGGAAGGGTCTAAATTATGGGGTCTATTAACATGGTGAGCAGTTTCCAAAGTACATACAGCACCGTAACATTATTTTTGTTTAATAATAGCTATCTTATTTATTATTGGACTTCCATACTGATACAAACTACACTACAGTCGTACAGACTGACTTCAATTTGATCAAAACATAAGAATATTAAAGCCAGTTTGATCAAAACCTAACAATATTAAAACCAGTTAGAATTTTAAGTGACTTTGTAAAGATGTAGCTCTCTGGTGTTTTTCAAACTAGCTTAATTAAAACCCCAAAGCCACAAATTCTGTTCTGAAAGTAGTTTATCACCAACCAGCCTCTCACAAGACATCATTTTGTAAGTCAGAATACCTGCCAGCCACTACCTTGAAACTTCAGAGTCTACCTTTAAAGATACCTAAAATAAATAGCGTAGACCACATGTAAATACATATCTAAAATTCTGTGAAGCCTTAAAACTGTTGATTGTTTTCTTTGGTCATAAGAAATTCAGCTGACTCTCTTGGGTTTAACCTGCTAATATATACAAGACATGTGACTGATACTTTTCCAAAGTAAATACTATTCCCTGTCTCTGTTCACCTCATGCTTGTAAATGATGTATTTAGAGGTATGCTACTGTCAGAGAACTTGGGGATTTGGCAGAAACCTCCTGCAGATCTGTGTAATGACACCAAAAGCCCACGTCTGGCACATTTAATGATGCTCTCATCTCCCTCTGAAAGAGCCTTAGATAGCTGCGTGGCAAGTAGATGAATTACACTGCCTTCTGGAAGTACATTTTTTCTCTTGCCCAAGTAGCTGTGTGGTTTTTTTGGTGAAGGTCTGAGATTAATCTGACCTCGGTGAACCGGTAGCAAAATCAGATCGGTCTTTAACAAATTTCTACTTTGTTGCTAGTATACTTGCTTATTTCTGCTTTTTTGTGTACTCTTGTCTACTTTTGGGTTTAAGCACATGCAGAATATCCCGGGTTTAATTAGTCAGTCAGATTGGTGGGCAGTTCAGTATAATTATTAAATCTTGTAGTATTGCTTCTTTAATAATGGCTATATTACTCATTATGAAACTGCATAACTAGCAGAAGTTTCAACAGATCAGTGCAGGATTACCCCGATTTGCTCATGTATATTATCTGTACATATCCTGACGGTTGGAGCTGAAAAAGACTGCTTATGATTGTCAGTTCATTGCTCTCTCTATGTGCAGGTACTGTCAGTCAGCAGGACAGATCGGGTATTAATGCTTAATCGAGTGTGCTCCATTTAAATCAGAAGCCAAGAAGAAATAGTAGAGGGGATTTCTTACCTGTACCAGCTGTAATGTTGCATAGCCAGTTTTCTTAAGAAAAAAAGTAATCAGTAAATTGCTTAAGCTTTGTATCTGGAAATTAACAATAAATAGGCATTCTTTGTAAAACTGTCGTTTGTTTTGTTTCCAGATAAGGTATGTTGTACTAATTGCAGGGACAGCAGAAGCGAATGTACTGTACAGCCAAAGCCACGTGAGTGAAAAAAAAAAGCACATTCTGAGAAAGAACCAAGAGAGCGTTTCGCTCGTGTAGCAGCAAGACATTAGCCCATACGGGTTAGATCGCTATAACCCCATCTGAGGTTCAAGTTAACTGTGGAAGCAGCTCCGGCTCAGCCCTGCCCGGGGGCTGCCGGCTGCAAGGCTCTGGTCGCCCAAGGCTGCCACCTGCCAGCAACTGCACCGCACAACAGCTTCCTTTTTTCGCCTACTATTGTCGACAAGCTGTAACTTTTTATTATAGATGTCTTAAAATTAATGGCCCTTAGTCTTCTCTCGCTCATTTGAGTGTGAATGAGGGCACCCATGTGAAGGAGAGAAGGCTCCAGCTTGATGTATTTCATTCCTCAGACCTCAGCTCTCTGAGTTTAAGCCTTTCATTGTCATTCAAAAAAAGTCCTGGGAGAAATTCTGCTGTAAAACCAGACCAGCAGCAGGAGGAACGAGCTCACAGGGTAGAGTCTCTGTAGGTGAAGTGATGCTCTTACAGGATGCGTGTCATTGGAAACTTGTCTTTTAGCAGAAATGCAAGTCTTTGCCTTTCTGTGCTTGGTAGGGGCAGGTGCTTTTGAACTGTATCCTGGCTGGAGGGAAAAAACTTCTGTCAAAATAAGCGTGTCTTTTCTTTTGGGGGGAACAAGTATTTCTGCGCATGCAGAGCAGCTGTCTCTAGTACAGAGAGGGTCCATCCTCATCTATTATCATCAATCTTCCATTTTAAAAAATGTTTCTAGAGTACTCTGTTTGTTGCATTTATTAGCTAGTATGGCAGCCGGTCAAAATGCAGGTTTTGGTTTCTCTCCCAAATTGAAAGCAAAGAAGTACCACATGTCTGGCACTCTTCATGTGATTTCATTAGCTCTTATCCTTTATCAGACACAGCAGATGTTCAAGGGTAAACCTAACACACAAACACATAACTCACACAAAATGATTTTTATTATCTCTGGGAGACAAACTATTTACAGCATCGAAGTAACAAAAAGGAATATGAGCATATGCCACTTCATTCTGTTTGCTTGGCCTCTGGCTTCTTGAATAGCTTCTGCTGGGAATCCCATCGTTAAGATGGCATCAGCATTTCTGTTATAATTTACTCTTTTTGTTCGTATAGCAGTCCATTGTCTCCATATTGGAGCAATATTTTCTGCTGCATACAAGTTATTTTCAGTTTGAGGTACTGGTGGCATTTATATCCAGTTTAGTTTAGGCTCTGTTCATTTGGTTTGCATTTGTACCAATACAGATAATGAGGATCCTTTTGAAGACTTTTGCAATGAGAAACTCCCTCTTGTAAGGCTAACTTTTTTGGAGTTCTTAGAAAATAGAAATTAAACAATTGGAGTATGCAAGTTTGACTGTGCCAGGACATTCTATGTTAATAAACTTTTAAAATGTTACTCATTATATTTATCTTGCCACAAATAAATTAAATGCTTTACATGTTCCAGGGGTTTATGGAAAACTGTCAAAATGATGAGTTGTTTGATAAAATTTATAAACATTTATTCGAGTAAGTCTCACTGTAACTTTTAGATACTTTCTTGTGCTTTCCTTTTATTTAAGGACTTTGACCATATGCCATTTTTAATCCTGTTACAGTTTTAAAACGTCTTAGTGTGGTCTCCAGACCTTATTTACATCCATTTAGTTTTCTGAATATTTTTCAGTAGGGAAGCTTTGTCAGGACCACCTCTTTGACACATTCAGGTCAGTCTCGAGGTTTATTAACATTATCTCCTGGAGGAAAAGAGCCCATGTGAGAAATACTGTTTGTCCACACTGGTTCTTAACTTTACAACACGATTAAGCATAGAAATTAATAAACACGCATAAGCATTTTAAAGGCTCTAGCCCAGCTCAGTATGACTGAACTGTGAAGACCTGACTGGCCACCGAAGGATGAGCAGTAGAGTAACTCCCATCTGCTCTCCTGCATGGAAGTGTGATGTCTCCATCACGATCCTATGAGTTACTATGGAGCTTCCCGATTGCCGTGTGCTGCTGCACAATGATAATAAAATACTTTCCCAAATTACGGGTGTTTCTACAAGAATTTGCAGGGTTGAAGCTTATCAGATCCACGCCTTCAACTACAGCAGATGTGTGATGTTCTTTCCGATTATCTAAGTTATTGGTTTGAGAATTCTTTGTCTTTTTGAACTGTTAATAACAATAGAAATGTGTAAACTCAATCTGATATGCAAACCACCTTCAATGCCTTGTGTATGCATAGTCATTTAGCAGAACAGAACTGGAAACAGTGAGTTGTGCCGATTGACATAGCCTTCAATACAGCGTTTATCAGAGACATATTTTCTTCTTTATTTTGAGATGCCTTATAAATACAAAGAAACTGTGTTAAAATAATGCATAGCAACATAAAAGTAATAAAAGCAGGGACGCTCCCAGTGCTGATGTATACAATGTTCCTATGTAGCATGTTTATTGGACACGTTCTTGTGTGGTAAGGGACCCTTAGGAAGGCCTATGCCCAAGATTTAGAAGAGTGAATTTCCTAAACAAAAGAAAATACACGTGAATTCTAGTGATTCGGTGCCTTCCTCCACTTCTGGAAGAATTCTCTAGCCCATGAAGAATGGGCTTTCTAGCGATTTTGACTTGCCAGTAAAACAGATAATCATGAAGATAGATGTAATACAATCACTGCCATCATCTTTACTGTTACTATTGTTAACCATAAAGCTTTTTTCTTCTTTTTACATGGGTGCTAAGTTGAACCTTTATTATGACCAGCTAATGGCTGATGTAGTTTTATGGCTGACCATTGGGAAAGCATCACTGGAGAGGGGGCTGAATTACATACAAAGTAATTCAATAACAACTTGCAATAACAACTGATACCATGTAATGCTTATACAAAAGAAGTAAGGGTTTTCGTGACATGACTTCTGTTTTAACTGCTGGCATATAACAAAATCTGTGCACACCTGACAGCAGGACATGGTTTTCAGTGCAAACCTCTGATTTTGTTAAAATTAGCACAGCTTTGAATGTTGCTTGGAAAAATAAGCAACAATAAGCAATCCCTCTTCAAACAGGGATGCAAAAGGGAAAAAACCTTGAAACTGCACTTAATGCGGCATTACAACCAGAAAGGATGCTGACCTCTGATAAGGTAGACTTGGGAGATTGGGTAAGGGAGAGGTAAAAAGCTGAGACAAACACCATACCTGTAGCACTGAATGGGTGAAACTAAGGTGGGAGGATTAAGATGGCATATTTCCCTCCCAGGCTGGGTTTTACTTCATAAGAGATTTAAATGGAAGAGTGATCTTCCTCCGTGACATGTCACCATTATCAATATCAGGAAGAAACAGAGGCTGCTGCTAACAACGAGCATCTCCCCTCTTCCCCGATGAGGGGAGATAGGGAACCAGGGCATCGGGAGGCTCGGAGACAGCACCAGCCCTCGGCAGGCTTTTCTACTGGGCAGCTAACAGTCTGTGAAGTCTGGTGTAGGCACGGTACGGGGAGGCTTAGGGTCCCATTTCAGCAGGTGTTTCAAGCAAGGAAGACGGGCAAATTCCTCACCCCAGCACTGGTGCTACCATGAAAGAGGCATGGACCCAGGGACCTCACGCCACGGACAATATCTTCATGCCACAGATGTTGTTTCAGAGGTAAGTTTTAGGCCTAATCAGTGTATTGAAGGTGCTTTAGTGATGATCACACTTTTTTTTTTTTTGCAGGGGAAAAGTAAAACTGTGTAACAAGTCTGGGTGTGTTGCTTTGTAACTGCCTTGCCTTAGGTATGATTTCATTAGGTATTTTTGTTAACTGAATGAGTTATGGCAGGGATTGAGTGTGCAGTTCAGTTGCTGCCGCCTCTTGTCTTCATTTTATAAAGGAGATGAAACTTTTTCCATTTTCAGAGTATTTTAGCAAGTTCCCTGCTGCTGTTAGGATGCCTGAATTGCTATTTGATGCCCTCATTGTGGTTTATATGTTTCTCACACCGGGTGACATTAATATTTAATGAATTTTAGACCATCACAAAGAGATGATTCAATGCACATAATGATATAAGTACTTTCCTGTGGTAGTTGTCACTTGAGAAGTCATTAGGGTAGATTTTTATTTCCTACAGCTGTTGCTTTAGAAGGGCTGTGGCTGCACTGGAATTAGAAAAGGAAAACGTAGCCACTGATTACAGATAGAGAAGTAAGAAAAAGCCAGCTTGCCAAAACATTCAGTACATCTTTCCAATGGAAAAAATATTTGGACATGTGAAAATCTCTGCTGGAGTAGCGCATAATAATACATACCTCTACAGGCTCATCTATTTTTAAAATGCAGGGAATCGTGAAGATGACATTTCCCAGGGAAAAAATATATCCAGGTGACACACATATTTATGTACTGAGTTTGTTATGTATTCTACACAATGTGGAGCAAATTTTGTATCCCACTTGTATCTTTAGGAAATATAAATCCCTTCTAATGGCACCTAAATTATCATATTTGCCTATGCAGCTTCAACCTGTACAAGTTGAGGTTGGGAGGTGAGAAAAAGGTAGGCTCTCTTTTTTCATAGAGAAGGATTTTGCTAGTGATGTCCACAAGTTTACCAGTATCAGTTTTCCATAGTCCCTATCATAGGCGCAATTTTAGCTATTTTAAGACTTTTGCTTCCTACCCTAAAGGTAGGTGACAAATTGTGTTGGAAATGAGGTATACATATCTTACTTTTTAAAACAAAGATGCAGGCTTTCAGAGGTCTTGGGTTTTGGGTTTTATTCTTAAAATGAACATGCAAATCTAATTGTCTTGCATCTTACTGGGAAGTGAAATGTATTTAGAGTAGTCCTGTACACACCAGCCTGCCATGCACCTGATTTGCCACTACTGTAAGCTTTTTTGAAATAGCAGCTCACATCCACCCCCCCAAAGAAAGAAAATAACAACGTGTGTAAATCCAAAAACGTTTTTCAGCTTGTCGTCAGACTAGTTTATTTCAAAGAGCCTACATGTCCCCAAATGAAACATCACAGTTGGAGGGCAAACGATTTGGAAGAAGATCTGTCCCAGAAAAACCTCCCGCCACACACCCCAAGTGTCATCCTGTCCGGTCCATCTGTGGATTTGTGCGTGCCAAAGCTCGGTTTCGGTGATGCCTGTGGCTAATATCGCCTGTGTTTATACCTAGGATAGCAAAGCGCGGACCTGCAAAGGGCGAGTGTTAAGGAGGAGCTGCCAAGGCTACAGCGAGGGACCCGCACGGCAGGTCAGGCCCCGGTAGCTGCCGCCCCGCTGCTCCCCAGCCCCTCGGGCGGGGGGAGCCCGAGCCCTGCCGAGCCCCGGGCTGCCCCGGTGGGGAGAGGCAGCCCCGGGGCTGGGCGGGGAGGGCCGGAGAAAGCCCCTTCGGGGAGCAGCGGCCCCGGGAAGCGGCCGGCTCTGGCTGCCGGAGTTTGTGCTGCGGTTGCCGTGAGAGAGGGGGCAGCACCGGGGACGGAGGGGATCTCAGCGGCCCTGGCCGGGCGGGCAGCCGGAGGAGCGGAGCCCCGCCGCGGCGTTCCCCGCCGGCAGCCTCCCTCCCCCCGGCTCCCTCCCGCTCTGCCCTCCTTCCCTCTCCCCGCTCGCCGACGGCCGGTAAAACCTGCCCGCAAGCACGAACGGCACCGACACGAGCCAGGGACGAGCCCGCCGGAGGCAGCCGGGGCCGCCGCTCTCTGCCCAGGTACCGGGGCTTGCGCCGCACCGGACCTATCTGAGGATCCACGTTTCTTCCCCTCCTACTCCTCTTTTACCTTCTCCTCCTTCTCTTCTTTCCTCTTTTTCTCCTCGATCCTCTCCCTTGCTCCCCGCCCGCCCCCCCCCCCCCCCCCCCCCGGCCGAGAGGCCGCGGGCGCAGCCCCCCGACGCCGCGGCCGGCCCGGGCGGTGCTCGGCGGGGCCGGGGGAGGGAGTGGCCGGGCATCTCCCGGCAGGGAGACGGGGTCTGGGGCTGGCAGCCTGTCTGTGCGTGTGTGCGCCGGGGGGGGGGGGGGGGGGGGGGGAGGCATGGAGCCATGGGGGCCGGGGGGTGTCGGAGGAGGGACTATGAGGAGAGGAAGGAAGGTATAAGAAGGGATGCAGCCAGGGGAGGGGGGTGATGGAAAGAGGGGGTGCGGGGCCGAGGGGCAGGCGCTGACAGCTGCTTTCCCTGCACCCGGAGTCCCCTCCTCCGGTGCCGCCGTGGGGTGGGACTCCCCGGCGGGCCACTGTCTCCAGTCCTGCTCCCCCTCCACCCCCACTCCCCCGTCGCCGCTGCTGCCCGGCGCCGGGGGTCTGTGCTGAGGCGGGCGTACGGGGGGCGGCCGGGCTCCGCCACTCGACGGCGCGTCCCGTCCGCTGCCCCGCAGCCGGCGGGCAGCGGCAGCCCCGGGACGATGCCCCAGCTCGGCCGGGGCTGGCCGGGGACGCCGCGCTTCGTCCCGGCCGCCGCCGTCCTCCTGGGAGCCCTCTGCCTCCCCGGGGCGCTGGCCTCCTCACTGCTCACAGGTACGGGGGCGCGGGGTGTGGGGGGGGAAGGGGCCGCGGGCGCGCAGGCTGCGCGGTGCCCACCTGCCGCCGGGACCCGCCGTCGAGCGAGGGGGCTGCCTGGCATTTCGGGGAAGGGCGGAGGGCTGGACGTGTAACCGCGTGGGTTGGGGCAGGTGATCACAGGAACTATGGTTCCCCGCCCCCCCCCCCTTTTTTTTTATTTTCTTTTTTTCCTCCCCTTTTTTTCCCCCACTTCCCCTCGAGGGTTATATTTTCTTGCTCTCTGGGGCATGGAGGGAAATGCTGAATCAACTTCTAGTGCAAGTGAGGAGCTATTAGGTTTCAAGAAGTGATTCCAACATGACACAATGCCGACTAAGCAGCGCTAGGGCCATAAAGGGATTTCTAATTTGATTCTGTTTGACAGTCAGCCTGCTAATTTTGACTCATTTGCCGCTTGGCTGTCATGCATTGAAAGGATGCTTGGTTTAGGGCTCATGCTGTACTCCCGGTCCAAGTCCTCGGAGTGTAACAGACAGCTTTCTGCTGATTCAGTGAGCTCTGGATCTATCGTTATAGAAGTATCCTGCTTTGCGTGGAGTACTCATTATTCTCCACACATCATCTGGGAAGAGAAAGAGCGTCCTTCTTTGCTATAACTGGGGCACAAAGAAAGTCTAGGTTTGTGCGGCAACAAAAGGCCAGTCATTTCACAGTTGCCTTTGGAATCTTACAGAAACGCTGAACATCCCTGCTTGCTTAAAACGGGCAAATTAAGGCAAGATTTAAAATCGAAGGCTAGGAACGGAGCAGGGGTTAAACGTGAGTGGGACAAGGACAGATTCCAAAACCAGCTGGGGGAATTGAAATATGTCAGTATTTTAAATTTTTTATTTCTATTTCAGGATCCGTTGCAAAATGTGAAAATGAAGGGGAAATTCTACAGATACCATTTATCACAGACAACCCTTGTATAATGTGTGTTTGCCTGGTAAGTTTGGATTTCAGATAGTAAGAATATTCAGGCCTGTACTAAAAGTAACTGCACAGAGAGGGGAATATTTCACATAATCAAATCTTGGGTGCCTCTGTCGCCTTTATGTAACACAAGGTTATCTCAGAGCTGAGCTAATGGAAAGTAATCCAATCCATGATCTGGCAATCATTTCTTTGACTTTAAAACTCTCAGGCACAAAGTTGTACGTGACTTTAATATGACATTGTGAAACCGCATTTACCATGTGAATTTGGAGGCAGAACTGTTTTCACAAAGTCAGGGGTGCACACAAAAGCCTTTGCGCATAGCTCAGCAGAGAGAGTGAAAAGTAAGGTTTGGAAATGCTGCTGCTTCGAGCTCCCATGTGCTTAGTTTCACACGCCAGTGGCTGAGGAGCTGCACAAGGGTGCAAGGTGAAGGCTGCAACGTGACTATACATGGTGTGGTAAGATGATAGCGAAAGCACAAGTGATGCTTTTGTTGGAGTGCTTTGTTCCAAGGATGACACTGCCTGCTGTGCTGGGAATTCAGTGGTTAATAACGTCGCTAGCTGATACACATTTTGGGGAGAAACGTTCCCTTTCCCTGTAACTCTGCTTCAGAGTTAAGCATTTTTGGGAGCAATTCAGCTGGACAAACCAAGGCTTAGGAGATATTGAAAAACAGTTGTTCTAAATAAAACTTTCTACAATATATTTAAAAGAAAGCCATAATCCTTAATTTGCTGTTGAATGCAAAGAAAAGTATAGACCAGAATGCTCTGTGGTTTACATTTTGGAAGTTATAGAGTAGCTGAAGGTACAGAATGCGTTCTACTTCAGGACTGAAATATCCAGACACCCTCTCCCCCCCCTTCTATTATTGCTATTAATATTATTAGCATTAGCCAGCATTATTATAAGCCTATAAAAGACTTGAAGAATTGTTTCAGACTGCCTTTTCGAAGGCAATTTTGGCAACTGTAGGACCCTGATCTTGAGCCCCCTGAGGTTGATGTATATCGCTGCACTGAGTTCAAAAGATTTTAAGTGAGGCTCAGTGATAACTTCTTAGCTAGTAGTGATAAAGAGTAAGTTATTGATTCTTCTGAGTAGAGGGGATGGGGAAAGGAGGAGCGTGGGATGTGGTGAGTAAAGAAATCAAAGGGAAAAACAAAAAAAGAGACGAAGCTGTGTTTTATCATGGATCACCTTCCCAAATATGTCTGCCACCACTCTTGCTAATGGAAGCTGGTGTTAACCAGTGAGGAAGCAATTTATCTGTGAAAGAGCAGAAGTTCAGTCTTGGGCATCAGGGCAATAATGCATCAGGGTAAAATACTTGTATTTATAGATCTCTCTAGACCTTGGCTTTATTAAATCAATGAGCACCCTTTTAGTGTATGAACATGAAGAACTGCAGAAAACATTGGATGTAAGAACTCTAAATCTCTTTGTAGGGCTTGCTTTAGTGAAATGGCAGCTGAGGGCATTTGGCTCCCTGCTATGCAAGGAGGACACTACGTTTTATTAAGAGTACAGCTGTCTAGCGAGTTACTGAAGTTACCTACACTGGATACACTCTGGTTTATTTGTGTCAAAGGATAAATGTGATCTCTGTTTCTTGAGTTGGAAGCTGGGAGACCTGGTTGAGGAGAAGGAAACCAGTCTGGAGATACTGACTTTAATGCTGTGCAGCATCCAAAGCAATGACTTATTGGACAGCCTGTTGCTGAAATCTTTGTTCAGGCCTGCCACAAGGGAAAAGATCAATTTTAAGAGGTCTGGGGAGAGCAGAAACAAAAGAAATGATGTGGTGATTTGTGACCAAGAGGGAAGAGAGAACCAGGTTTCCTTACATCCAACTAGAAATATTGATTGTTTAATAGTGATTCAGTGAGGAACTTTCTCTGGAAGACTGATCATACTCTTCAAGGGCAAACCTGATGGATGTTCATATTGTAAGAAGTAAGTGACTAAAAAGAGAGCTTAATCAGCTGTTCCAGGAAGGAAGCAATTGCTGTCCAGGAGAGGACAGAAAATTCAACAGAGGGCACTTGTGTTAAAAACACCAGTAAAGCGAGTAACTGAAATACGGGATTGGATTATGGCAGGTCTCCCCTAGCAGTGACACATGTCCATGACTGCGAGCTGCCATAAATAACCGCACAAGTTACAGAAATCTGAATGGCTCTGGGAAGAAGAGGAATATCTAAATAACTCCCTTCCAGGACTTCTCCCATCTCAAAATACGAGGAGACAGAACTGAAATGCAGGAACCGAATCATCAAGTGTTTGACAGAACTGACTCTGCAGGTTGTGTCCTGCGGAGCAGGGGGATGCATCCTGGCAAGGGGGAAAGAGGGAGGCAGCATAAGCAAAGTGGTGTCCAGCTTTCTCTTAACAGGCTCAATCAGTTGGGAGGGCAAAGTGACAGGTAGTACCAGAAGAGCAAATGTGGTAAAAACTGGAAATTCATAGGTTATAAGTTGAAATTATGCGACAAAGACTGCAAAGAGCAATTACAAATGCAATTCCTTATACACCGCTGAGAAGTCTTGGTAGGAAGACCAAAACCAACAGTTGTCTTTCCTCATTGATTAGCGGAGAGAGGGCAGACTGATTTTCATGACAGGAACATGAGCAGGAGCAAAGCAGATAGAGCAGACACAGGCTTCTGGGGGCACTGTTTTAATAAAGCTTCTAGCTCTTGCTTTAGAGTTATTGGTAACACAATCCCCTGAATCTTGAATACAAAAGGCACACTGGTGGGGATCTCCTAGAGACAGCCAAGTCTGGCTATGAAACAAGATGAGTTCATTCTGGAGCATCTGCTGTAACATGTGGAAAGATAAGTTGTGGTGTTATGGGAATTCAGACTGGGCGACATGTGCTGGAGATTTCGTATATGGTACATAGTGAGTCACTCACTTCTAAAGCATAGGTAATGCTTTTCTAATAAAAAGGCACTGCACCACCATGGAATAACTCTGTTTTGGACTTCCCTACTTGTTGAAATGAAATCTGGTGGAGTGCACAGAACAGCACTGTTGCTTGCCCTTAATATAAGGGAACAGGTAAGACTAAGAGTGTGTATGTGTGTGTGTAAATGTATACTGTAGCTCTGTATGCAAGAACTACCAGCCGAACAAGCCACTACGGCTAAAATCTAGAGTTCCCTGATTTGTAATTTATACGTCTCTACTTTATGGTCTTAATAATACCCATACAAATGGTTATTTTTAACATCTGTAAGACAATAGTTTTAATGGGAGCTTTTACAATTACAACACTTCAGCAATGGTATATTGCTGTCCAACTAATCATCTCTAAGCACTTAGTAAACACGGATGAATGTGATCTCCAAAGAACTGGTCATTATTATGGCTGACTGCAAGAAGTGGCCATTTTTATTTTTTTTTAGAGAAAAACATGAAAGTCAAAGAAAGACTATGGTTTATCCACAAGGAATTTCTTGTAGGGCTGTGATGAAAGCTCAGGTCACCTAACTCCTGGTCTAATGGTTTGACTACAAAGCCATCCCTTCTCACTTCATGCCCTTCCACTTTACAAGTGGGTGTGGGCGTTATAGTCACAGTATGAACACACTCATTTTCTTTTTTGTCTTTGCGACAATGGGCAGGCTCCACATATGCTAGGTTTTTGGTGTGTCTGCTCTCCTGAGCTTGTTCTGAGGCATGGATGGGCAAAGGCAAATTAAAGTTGACTTCATGATCCAGAGGTTTTGAGAACTATGATTTATGACTTGCTGTTGCTATCTGCAAGATGCTGTTAGAGCTAGTGTGCTTTGGTCTTCTGCTCCCTTCCACTTCAAATGTCTGTGGTTCCATATCTCCGAGGAGATATGCTATCTCCAGAAAGCTATCATGCCACCTAGCTTTCCATAGGGTTTGAGATACTGGAATAATGCAAAGCAGGCTGAAGGCAATTGAAAGTACCTGCTTTCTTGTGCATTCACCTTACATGCTGTTAAACTCAGAAACTGGAGAAAGCACTGGCATCCTTAGTACTTAGAGACAATGGGTAAAACAGATATAGAGAAGTTGCACTGGAAAATTGTTTTTCTTGAAGCCAGGTCACGTAAAAAGTGCAGAACGACCTACTTGTGAAGTGCTGTGGCTGAGCATCCCATTGCAACCATGTTTATAGCTAAAGAATTTTCTGATGAAAGGATGTAAAATGCTCTAAGCTGCCACAAGCTCTGTAGCAGGGGAAGGTGAACTGCAAGGAAAAGCTGGATGTCACAGGCAGTAACAAGGACTAAGTCAACCAACTCTGTGAAGAAAAAATATTGTTGTCAAAAAAAGGGAAACTATTATTTCAGATAATGATGTGGCCCATGACAGTACAAAAAAAAATACATGTTAGAGAACGTATGACTGTGAAATTATTTTCTCCTTAGTGATCAATAGTAAGAAAATCTCATGTCCTGCTGGCTTCTGAAAATCAAATTATTGAAACAGTGGGTTATGAAGTCGACTGAAAAAAGTTTGCCTTTTAAAGAACTTGTCTGAATTGGCAATGATGGTTATAGGTAAAAATATATGATCTTGATGGTATTCATAATGGAATTATATCGATTCAGTTTGAGAAATTGTTTCTTTTATTCCAGTTATTAAATGCTTTAAGACTGCAAGCGGTTATAACTACAGTACCTAATGCAAAAAATTCTTTTCTAAAAATATTCTCCCACATCTGTGGAAAAAATGAGTTTATTTCAATTCATGGGAGCATTTTACACACCTTGTGCAGTTTGAGGAACACAAACATGTCATGTATGACAGCTTCAGATCTTTATATTTCACATGTGAAAGTTTTGGGCTGAGGGTAGTGGAGGCATGAGTAAATTTCTGTTAGTAGAAACAAAACTTCATCAATATGAAAAATTACCATGTTTTGGGAAGTTTTGGACTTTTTATATATTGAGGATTTTAAAATGTTAGGGGGAAAATGCTATTAACAGAATATTGGGGGAACTTTTGATTAGATTTCTTTTACATGGGTGTCAGCGTATAAAATAGGCATGGAATATTTAAGTTCAACTCTGGTACAAGTACGGTAAATGATCAAGTAAAGCAGAGTTTTTGTTGGTACAGCTTTTTGGCTGGAAGGTATCTAAAACTCAAAATAGAAGTAGGCTCACACCTGATATTATGGCATTTGCTTTCAAGAAATATATACTTCAACATACGTGTGGAAAAGACATAAAAATGCTACAGTCCGTCGGAAATAGGTGAAATAAGAACCTGTGCATAATTATAGGACGAGAATGTAAAAACACCACAGAATTAACTTAGCCTCAATTAAACTTCTGAGTGCTGAATTTTTTGAAGGTGAGATGAGCTCAGAAGTGACAACGATGACAGGTGGTGGTGCCAGTGGTGGTGAGGAGAGCCATGTCATTTCATGCTCATTTATCATCATCTGTGTGGACCCCAAACACCTTGCCAGAAGCAAGCAGAGATCCAAGAATAACCTATCCATTGGCCAGTGGTGTATGTAGTTTTAAAATGAACGTACCAAAAAAGCCAGCTGAAGGGGACAGGTGAGAAGCCAGGAACTGCAAGGAAACAGATAAGTATACCTCAGCTAACAGTGGCCTTCACATTGCAACAGCTTTTTTTTTATTTTTTCAAGAGAATTAAAGATTTTATTTTCAGTGTGTTTTTTTGTGGGGAGAAAAGGTCTTTTATTTTAATTTTTTTTTTTTCCAAAATACTTTAGAACAAAGTGACTTGTGTCAAGAAACAGCTGATAAAAGCCAGCAGGGATCTTGACAAACCACATCTAAACTAGTGCCATTTCCCCACCTTTTTTCCTCCCCCCTTCCCTCATGCCTGCACCTCAAACTTGCCAACTGCACCTGAGGAGTGGTAATCATATGTCTCAACCTTTTATCACCTAAATCCAGAACAGAAGGAAGTAAATGTGAGCCAGAAAGTGTAACCAAGTGTTGGAAACCTGAGAAAAGTTTGGAGACAGGAGCTCAGGAAACTAGAAATCAGAGCTTTGCTTGGCGTAAGTTTTATTCAGCATGAAACATCATTCTGTAGGTTAAATTTCCGCTTTTAAATCCAAATGTGCAATGTAGAATTTGACCTTTGCTCATAAAATTACGTTAAATTTGTCATTATAAGACCTAGTGTTCTACCTAGCTTGAACCGACAGAGTAGTGAAACTAAGTGCAAGCAAACCAAAAAATGGGTGAAATAGCCTCAACCCGTAGTCCTCCCTGCACCCCCCCCAACCCCATCTCCTCATTGCAGACTAAAGCAAGAAAGCTACTAGATTTGCTGGGGTTCTTTACCTGTAGCACAGTTGATTTCTGTGGCACAATACACAAATTGAAAGTGCATAGCTAGCCTGAGAGCAAGTGTTTGACACATGTTCCATGAAGATGGGAGTGTTTTAGTACATCAGGATTCAATTGTTGTTGTGTCAAGGTATAATGTGGCCCAGATGATTTTCAGTGGAGTAGTGCATATTAAAAAAAAAAAAATCAAATAATCAAACAATTCTTTCATACCTATTTTATTTAATTTAATTTCAATAGTTTACATACATCAACTACAGAATCTACCAAGACTGCATCTTCTTTCAATTTAAATATTCTTGGTCTTTATTACTGTATAATATAATCAGCTTTCTCTTCACCCACAAAAATAGCAAACAGAGACAGAAAATCCTATGGGACAGTAGGGTACTGGTAGTTTTCACCCCCATATTACTGCAAAAAAGAATGTTGTTTTGATCGGTGTATGAAGGGTTCCTGGAACACGAACATGCTCCAACATGATGAAAGCTTTATTAGTTTTTATCTAATTTAAAAAAGCTACAGATGTATATGCCGTCTCTTAAATGAAAAAAACCAACACCCCACACCCCTAAAACAAACCCCGAAAACAAAACCCAGTCATAACTCCATGTCTGGTGCAGCTGGGTGTCCCATATGTGCTTTGTCATGGAGAGCAAAGAACAATAGGTGTGTGTATGAAGATGGTTTTGCAAGTGAGAAGTGAATTGAATGAAGAGCCCAGAGCTGGCTAATTACCTGTTGTGGAGGTGATTGCTTTGGTAGGCTCTCCTGAAGGATGATTCAGGTTGGTTCAGTTGTACTTGTTCTTAATTCATGCAACACCCATAAGACAAGACTTTGGCCTGTCTGAGAATGAAACACAAACTACCTATGGTAGAAGATGGTTACTCTAGCTTCATCCTCTAAGTTTTTAACAGCGGTGTTGAGGCAATGTTCAAGTCAGTTTAGTCCCATATACAGATATGGCCACCCTAGCGAAGTAGTACCATGTGCAACATCTCATCTAATTTTCTCCTGTGAGGAATGACCGTGATTGTATAGCTGGGTGTTGTGTCTGTGCCATCTGTGGACCTTTTGAAGTCCACTTTCTGCACTTTGCTTCACATCCCAGAGCTGCCTCAGAGTGTGGCACATCCCTACGCAGGTATGTTTGCCTTCAGTTTGCTATGCTTTATCATGACAGTTAGTTTGGAGACATGGTACACAGTCATAGTGGCAGCTTATGGTGAAGCCTTTCTGGAAATCTGCAGTTTTGAAGAAGCTATTTCATGTTGTTCTCAGACCACATGGGATAGTGAAGAGTTCACTACTTGCACATTTCTAACATAGAGTCAGCGGTATTGAGCAAACATACATATGCACATAGTGCTGAACTGATTATAGGTCTTGGCAAAACCCTCCTGGAAGAGAGCTGGTGATATGTCACTGTAACAGTGATGAAGATCCAATCCATCAAGTATGGAAATGAGATTCTCTTTGGCATAATTAAAGGATCAGAGAACTCAAATACAAAAGAACATATTTAAAATGTATAAATAATATGTGGAAAAATATGAGGGGCACAAAAATGCCATAAACTAAATGGAAAAATGTAATATAAGTTTCAAATGTTTTTGGAATGTGTCTACAATAAGTGCAAAATGGATCAGTCTAAGTTAAGGCACTTTTCTATTGCCAATAAGAAAAACATTTTTAAAGAGCTGGTCCAATATCAAAATGGCATTTTAAAAGCATACGGTTACCTGTATATAGTTTTTATTAGCTTTCAAGTTTCTTCCATTGAGTTGTTAATGGTCTTTTTAAGAATTATGGTCCTGTAAGTGAATGGCTCACAGTGTCAGTACTTCTGCTGTTCTGCTTTGTGCTGCTATATAAAAATAGATATTTTTTCCCCACCAAATATCTGGTTTTATTTCCCCATCATGTTTTAATAGAAATTTTTGAGGGAAGAAAAATATTAAGCAACAACCAAAAAATCAAATGAAAATGCAACCTTTTTACATTGAGCTTATGGTCAAATAAAAGGCCATTGTGAAGAAAAAACACTATTGTATAAAAGCTTTTACCTGTAATACTACTATTAAAGTGACTATCATACTAGTACTTGCTCATATTGTACCTAATAACTGCTGTAATTACTTCCTCTGAGGTCTCTTGGCCTTTTCATCTTATGCATTAAGCTGCAGCTAAAAAATTCCTAGTCTGACCATTTGTCCGATTGAGCTCTGTGCAGGGTTTTGCATCCAGCTGAATCAAGTGCTGTGCATGGTCTGGGTCCAAGTACAGCATGGACCCCATCCCTTGTCATTCCCAGGTGCTGACCTTGTGTGCTGAGACCTGGATTTCATACACTTTTTGTCTGTCTCTCCCATTTATTTATTAGACCTTTTTCCTGCTTTTTTTCCCATTTTCCCTGTGTCTGGAATCCACTTGCTCTAGATAGTGGTCCGAAATGGGCTGTTAAACTAGGACCGTGTCCACCACCTCACTGAAAAAATAACATGTCTTCATGCATCATCTGTGATCTGCATCCTCTTTACTTGTTTCCTTATCCGTTCTATACATCAACCTCCTGGCTGTAGTTTTCATTTTCTGTATTGTAGATTTTTCAGAGGCAAGCATTGTATGTTTGTGCTGTGAAGTGCTACAGCAAAAGGCAGTACTATGAAATAACAGTAGAGTTGGAGATCTATTTGTTTATGTGAGCACGAAAGATGGAAATGTGATAAAATGCCATTTAGAAAAATGATGCAAAAGATCTGATGTTTTCCCTGACAAATTGAGGCCCTGTTTTTTCTGAGTCCCCATTTTAAGTAAACCTTTTTGCAAAGCTTCAATGTTAAAGATTGAATCAGGTCTTCTTTAACTCTGCCTTAGAGCTATGCTTGCATGGCTACACTGCATTTGCTCCAGAGCAGGCCTAGTTCACATAGGGCATCTGCAGTCGGTCACACGGTAGCAATGCTACCTTATGTATGCATAAACCCCAACCTGCAGTGTTGAAGCTTCCTGTAAATCGGATATTTAGGGAAAATTCCTCAACCACATAGACACTTTCATTTCAGTTTTAAATTTCTCCATGCTGAGCACTGTGTTGGCTTCAATGTCCAGAGCTGTGCCAGACTTGAGAAGTTGAAGACTGCCATTTCTACTTCATACCAAAAACCAGGTTTTGCTCAGCCCTGGGCTGCTAAGGTGCTCAGCCAGTAACCCCAGGCTCCCCTGTTGGCTGCAGGGCCAGCTGTTGCTTTCTCCAGATGGCCATGGTATGGCTCACCTCCTCTTCCGTGGCTGAAGATCTCACTTGAGGCATGGAAGCAGAAGCTCTGCACTCCTCCTTACCCAGGGGGGATGCAAGCCAACGTGTTGTAGAGCCCTGGCCAGGAAAATCAGATTTCTGACAGCTCATAGGCTAAAAGTTGTGTGTTTTGGGTTTTGTTTTCTTGTTTCGTTTTTTTTAGCTGTTCCTGACATCTTTATGTTCAATTATATTAAGTGGCTTCAATGGGAATTGCATCTTCCCTAAGGTTTGGAACCATCAAAATGTATTCTGATGGCCAGCTAGAGTCATACATTTGCATCTGTTTTTCTGGTTTGTCTTATGATTTATTAGTGGCTGAAGAATAAGAGACCTTGATTGTCCTGAGGTTGTCTCCTCCTCCTTTTTTCTGTCTGGGTGGTGATGTGCAGTTGAGGCATGGTTTGGGAGAGATGGGGAAGAGCTGATAAAGAACTGCTCTAAGGCTATGTAGTGGTTACAATCTGATTGTGCCAGTTAGTGAAACACCTCCAGGTTGTGCCGCTTGGAAATCGTTGGGGCAGGAAGGAGCCAGGCAGGGTGGCTGGGATTGAGATAAGGCTATTAGCTGAAGGTTTGTCTGTGGGACCTAAAATACTGATAAGAGTAGCAGGCTCTCCTATGACATGGAGACTATTGATTATTTGCTTCTGACAGAGAATTTTTTTTTTTTCTGTACATGGCAGTGCACAGCTGATCATCTTCATATTTAGCACTTAACATCCCCCCCCCCCCCCCCCCCCCCAAATACTCAGTTCTGGGGTGAGGTGGAGCATTTAACTAGGTTAGGTGGATTGGTGATTCAATCTGGCAAATGCTTTTGATTAAAATAAATGAAAGAAATTATGCTGGCAGACAGAATGCAAAGCATGCAAGCTTTTTATCCTGTAAACCAAGGGTTGGTGGATGGGTTGTTTGTAAATGCAGTGGATAAAAAATTCTGGACAATTAAAATCATTTCACATTAAAATGTTGATGGTGCAGTAGTGTTAGAAACCTGTTTAACAGATGCATGCTTGAGGCATAGTTTGTCTATGATCTAAATGCATTAAGTATTTCTGTAGAAACTTGCTGATGTGGACATTTAACATGCAGAATAGTGCACTGATACTGAACCAGAGCTTGTTCAACATGAAAATGCAGAGGTAACAGAAGTAGCATGCAATTTGTATAGCTTCTGGAAATATGTACATGTCTGATTTAACTTGGCAAGGTTTCCAATCCTCAAGCAAAACTATTTGACCCCCAAATCAATCTGAAGCAGAAATTTAAAAAATATCTAGAACTCTAGGCCATGATAGTAAGAAATTTGAGTGATTTTATGTACTTCTTGTTACATGAAGGGTACATATTTGGTGACTGGAACAGTATATAATCATTTTAGTATAAAATCAGTATCTTTAATGTCATCAGGTTTCTCTGCATAATTAAACCAGTACACGTATGGAAACATACGAAGGTGGGAGCCAAAAAGGGAAAAAGGAAGCAAATCACCTACAACAAAAGGGAGGTTTGCTGGAAGGCAGCCATCTGGAGAGATGAGTAGGCAGCTCCAGCCTCTTCACTGGGCATTACCTCTTACATATAAGACAGCACAAAAACTACTGGTGAGACAGAGCTTTAGTTGAGAGGATGTGGATGTGATGTGACTCCAGAAAAGCTATATATGGCTCTGGAACCAGAGGTCTAAAAGGACTTTAAGCATCTTCTAGAGACTTAATATTACTACTGCGTGTTTGTGGACAACTTGTGACTGTGGCCATAAGGTACTGTTACCATCAAAGGATTTAGGTTAACCCACTGAGTAGTGCTTAGGTTGGGCTGTCGGCCCAAGTAGCCCATGCTAACTGTCTCATCTCCTCCATGGAGAAGACAACACAGAACAGGGATTTCTTAGAGCTGACGTGCCGAGCAGAGAGCTGAGAGGAGTTGCTGAGTACGAGGCCTTACCCTAAACCCCTCTCTCTGTTTTGGGGCTGAGTACCTCATGCTGTGCCATTCAGGGTTCACTGCTCTGACCTGGGTGACAGGAGCGTCTCCTCTTATGTCATATAGCTTAGTAGTTGGAGGCTGTGGGAGAAAAGCAGTTTACTGTCAAGTATATCAAGAGTCATTGATGCAGAGATTAATGATCTCATCTTGGTCAGGAAATCTCCCACTCTTCTCTAGGCTAGAGAAGTGTGTTTCAATTGCCCATGTCAAATGCAGCAGTGTGGACTGGCTGGCTGGAACATTGTTTCTCTTCCAGCCCAGATCGGGCTGTGACTTGGCAATGAGGGCTTTCTCTAATTGCAGAGGAAGGTACAGTTAATAAAAAAATAAACTTTCCAAGACCTCAAGTGGATACTTTTTAGTTTACTTCAGTTCAACCCCAGGTTCTCATTTTTACATGGCACTTGCGTCTCTCATCATAAAGAGCCCTTCTTATGCTAAAGGTGTGAAACCTTTGGATTTCAGACCATCTTTCTCCCTCCCCTGTGTTTTCCCCCCTCGGCTGCCTGTGTAGTAGCATTGCTGCCTGATTTCTTGCTCTTCAAAGAGAACAGTGCTGTCCCACACAATGAAATCATCTCTGGCTGCCTCGTGAGCGCTGTGGACTTCGAGCCAGGCATAATGCCTTTTCTGACATATGAGTCTCATTAATTGGGTTAACAAGATGCTATCTGCACTCGATACTTACGTAAATATAACCTGCTTGCAAAGATCTCAGTGGCACCTGATACATCACACTGCCTTTACATCTATCAAGAGGTCCACTGCAGGAGTCACTTCCAAAAGCAGGTTGTGTTCTCGGTCCCATGGGTCCCTTTATAAGCCATAAGAAATGCTGGTGGTCAAGGCCAACCATTCAGATGTCTTTAAAGTGTCCCACTGGTGACCAAAAATCTCTTTGTCAAGATGACAAATGGCTTGCACATACCCTGTTCACCTTAGAGCTTTGCTCTAATGTCAGCTCCATTTACTTGACAGAAACAGGTATTTTTTTACTTCCAGCAGTGCAAATAGGGCAGGGGAAAAGAAGGAGGGAAGGGAACATAGGCAGAGGAAAAATCTGCTTGTATGGCTTCTATCCAATGTATTATTATAGTTGAGATTTACAAGCTTTGGACATAACAGAATCTGTTTGTTTTTACATGTGCAAAACAGAAAGAAGGGAATTTGCTTTTCAGAAGTGAGAACTGTTCCTGCAGGGCTACGATCATGCAAAAATATGTTTTAACCACTGGATTTTTCAAGCAGAAAGTGGTTGTGCAATACTATTTTCTTATTTTGGACAGCAAACTTCTTTCCAGAGCAACATTCAAAAATAACTGTTTAATTAACTGTGGGTCTACCCAGTACATAGGGCACTGTGCATGTGTCTGCGCTGAAGAGCTCAGCTCAAACCTCTGAACTCATGTGGGTGGTTTCATTGACTGCAGTGGTATTGTCATGTGGCTAAGTGATCACTGCTATGAATGAGGGCTGCTACATCTCACCCAAAAGCAGCGAGGGCCAGGCCACAAAATATGGTCAAAGTCAGCTCAAGGACTGTGAAAGTGACTTTGACAGCTTTGGCTTTTAGTTTTCTCTCAATGACTTCCACATTGCTTTTGCTTAGTTCACAAGTCAAAATACGCTTTTTCTCCTAGTAGCTACAGTGTTGGCTGAAGTTTTGAAAGTCACAGTCTAACTTAATTTGCCGGTTGATCGCAACAAAGGAAAGCTTATTCCACCTTCCTTCTTTGCATCTGATGGAAGCTTTGCATCCATCAGAAGTTTGAGCAGATATGAAGTAGAAACACATAGAAATGAGATGTGTCAAATAAAACATCATTGTGGCATAATTTTTTCTGGCTAAATTCTCCCATGACCTTGAGCCTTCTCTTGCTGGCACCAGCTAGATGAAGCCTGCTTGAGGATGACTGCTGCCACGAGCTGTCCATCAGCTAGGATTCCTGGCTGCCCCTCCAAGATTTTACTAGCACGGAGCAGTTGCAGCAAAAAGGAGTGAGCCCCTGTGAGTTGAAGGTGGCATTAAAAGACCGTGAAAGCTCTTGCCCCCTTCAAGGAGTCCTGCCTGAAATGCTCTTGGTCCTTGCCTCTTCCCACTCTTCTCTACAGAAACTGACAAGCTGGGGGCTGCCCCTTCTCTCTGCAGACCACCATGAATAACCTCCTGTTTTTTTTCTAATACCACTGTGTAGCACAGGCAAGATCACGTAAAAAAACAAATGTGGGGTCAGTGCTTAGTTTTCTTGCAAGTTCATTAAAACAGCAGTGTCTGGAGGCCTCTTGCCTAAATAATTTTATAATAGAAAACAGACTCTTGTTGCTCTCTTTCGGGCTACTATTTTTATTTGGTTGTTGTTCCTCAAGTGTTTTGGTCCTATTTCAAAACTTGCTCCAATTAAATGAAGAGGGGATTTTTTTGGTGCTTTCCAGTTTAAAAGCTGTGCTACTACTGCAAAACTTCTAGGAGTCCTCTGGATTATGAAAACTAGGATTGACAGGGATTTTTCTGATGAAATAACATTAAAAAAACCAATGTGTAGATTAAAAATTTGGAAGAAAATAGAAAACCCTCCCCCTTCCCTCCCCCAGCTGAGATCTCCTGTTGCTACTTCTGGCATGCATCACATCTTTGAGGATACAGTATCATGAGAAAACTGTCACTTGGTGATGTATTAGGGTAATATATCATGAGAGCATCGTTTCTTTAGAGGATATGGGCATTAAAAGACATGATTCTGGCCAGACAGAGCAGCAGGGGACCTTGCTTTTTTTTCTTCCCTTTTCTTTAATCTAGCCCTGGTTTTGTGTTCTACAGAAGTGAGTTTCTTCATGGGATATGACTTGTTGCAGAGTGAGTTAGGAGGCCCATTGGGCTTTTTAAACTCTTTAAGAAGTACATGGCCTCAAGGGCTGCTTTGTTCAAAGTTTTTAGAACAGGCTCAAGCCCAAAAGTCGAGCATTTGCTACTGCCTAAATCTCTAGTGTAAGGGTTGATTAAGCAGACTTCAGACAGAAAAGGCAATAAAGATGCAATGACAGGTAACTATTGTTTGGATAATATATTTGTAGATTTAGCCTATCAAAATGTGATGAAATTATATTTATAAAGAAACAGTCAATGCACCTCTTTTAAGTAAATGTCAAATGAAGTTTTAATTCACATCAGTAGAAGAAAAATTGCTGTTGGTCAGTATTCAGTCTGTAATAGAAGATATAGTTATCTCATCCAAAAATAGGGTTTCTGAACTGATGGACTCAGGTTTTGATGTACTCTTTTTTATTGTTTTCATGTTTGTTTTTTTCTCTCATTGGCAATGTCTGCCAGGAAGTAAGCTGAACACAGTCTATAGGACCAGGATGGCGGTAGTTAAGAAACAAAAGCAGAGTATTTTTAGGACAGTTTTTTGATGGGACTGAGTTAATTTTTGCGATGGGACAGAATGTGACACTGTGGCTTGATCTAAAACTTGTCGAATTCAAATGATTTAATAATTTATTTTAAACCTTTGGCACAATCTGCTTTACCGTCTATGAAATCAGCTTCATAATTCATCAGTGCCATCTTCAATGGTTTTTTGGGCTAGAATTTACTTAGAGTGTTTTCAGACTAATTTGGCTCGGGGATGATATGAGCAAACTTCTACTTCTCCAGGCCATCCTATGGCACTTAAGGGGGGGTCAGCAGAGCAGCATGCTCCAGGAGCTAATACACCCGGGACAGCGATGCTGTCTTCATCTGCTGACTTCAGCTGTGTGTGGGTGGCCTCTGGATCAAACTAAGGTAGTGGAAGATTTTAGGGCTCTTAGCTGCTCATCTATTCTCTGGGAGAATGAACTTTGCTGCATCAGCTTCAGTCAGGGTAAACCAGGCTAGGCTGGACCACGCTTTCAAGGTCACTCAACTAGCTCAAAATGAATTGGGCAGTGATCATCTGAAAAGTTTTGCTGGCTGATCTGAGTGACTGGGAACATCCAGCAAGGGGTAGATTGTAAGCTCATAGGGTTGCGTCAGTGAGCTGTAACCTTTTCCAGCAGTACAGATACAGGTTTGCACCCTGAGCTTCAAATTGACAGGTATTGCCTGTCACTACTGTTTTCTTAGGTATTGGCATCAGATTTAGGTGACTGATAATTAATACTAATTCTTTATTGACAAGTAGAAAAAACTTTAATTTGGTTTTTGTTTGTTTAAAAACGTATTTAAAATTCACAGAAAAAGCTGTGAATTTTAAATGCACGCATCTTGTGAAATGCAAAAGTGTGGTCTCCCACAAGAAGCCCAGTGCATACCCCTTCTCTGAAACCTGGCTCCTAGATTACTAAAGGTAGTTTTTTGGACTACAGTACAAACTGGTGGGAACCTGTGAAGACTGTGTCTCTTATTGCTAGAAGACCATCACGCTATTCTGTTGACAGGTAAAGAGTTTTGCCTTTAACAGCTGAAGAACTGTAATCCAAAGTAGCACTTGGAGGTTGACATGGAGGCAGGGAGACTGAGAGCTAAGCAGTCTGGATCCTGCTCTGGCCTTCCCGCTGACTTAATCTGCAATTATGGTCATTTTGTCTGGCTGCGTCTACTTTGTTGATAAGCTCACTGGTGCAGGGATGTACTCCTTGCATGTGCTTACATGACATCTGATGTAATGGGACCCTGATCTCAGCTGCAGCTTTAGCAGTTGCATTAATGCAAACAAATACAAGAGGATGAAAGCACTTTCTTTTCACCATATAGTAGTGCAGCGGGCTGCTGTCAGGGAGTGTCGGGATTGCAGCGGGCCACCGAGGTCACTTTCCTCATGCTGGTGAATGTCATTAAGCACAGTGGAAAAAAAAAAAAAAATCTGTTCAGTCTATAACGGGTTGTGAGTGATGTGTCCTGAATGACTTGCACATACTCATGTCTTCCTTACAGCAGTGGGGAATACCCGTTTGCAGTGAAATTCAGTGTCATCTTTCAGCAGCATCATTTTAATCATCTTTCCTAGGAAGCGGGGAGAGCTCGAACCATAAAGGGGGTGGTTGATGCTGGCTGAGCACCACTGCGGGGACACCTGCAGCCTCCTCCCTGCTCACCCTCAGAATGGCCAGAGAAGCTAAAGAGATTACAGGGATGAGAAGATAAAATGGAGGCTACTGAGTGCTCTGCTCAAAAAAGGAAAGAGAGACTCTGTGGACTGAACTGGCATATTTTGTTCCTCACAAAATACCGTCATTTGCATCTAATGCAATTCATGCTGAACTCACAGTCATGTTGTGCCACAGGCAAGGACCTAATGCTGAAAGTACTGAAGCATATGTTTGGCTTCACTCCAGTGAGTTGTCCCATTGAAATTGAAGACACTCTTAAAATAATAGGACTTTTCTCTCTGTGGGGTGAAGCATATGCCTTGGTGTTTGTAGGTGTATGTGGGTAAACAGAGAGAACTGTATCATTTTACAGAGAAGAGACATTGTTTCATAGGGAAATATTTTTTCCACCTGGAATTTAAAAACACACCTAGTGTGCTAAATCGTTTTTGTTATTGTACCACAAAATTTATTTTTGAGAAGGGAAAAAAAACCCCAACAGATAATTGGAGGGGAACAAGGGAAACGAGACCTTTTTCTCATCTCCCTTGACAGTGGTTCAAAATGTCTACAAACATCTCTCCTTGGGGAGTGGTGTATCCTCCCTGAAGCCAAATTGTGCGGCTCTTGCTCAGGCAGAGAAATGTTCATGGAAGACAGCAGTCCCACAGTATTAGCAAGGATTGCTTGCTTGTATCAACTCCGCCAGTTAAAGGGAAGTTTGTAAATCGGACCTGAGACAGCAAGTTCCAGGCAGGAGTGCCAAAGAAGCAAGGGTACTATTTTCAGAAAGCGCCTCAGGATTTGTCTAGACCATGAGTTATGCACGTGTCTAAGCCTGTTCTCAAGTACAAGTTGGCCCAACATCGGGGTTGTCTGCACGTAAGCCTAGGTGCAGGCACATGCTTGGGAGCCGGGTGCTCCCAAGCTTTGCTGAGGGACAAAGCCTGTGGCCAGTGCTGGCCCAAACCTTTGCTCCTGTGGCCTGCGTGGCCTGAGTGTGGCTCCGTGCACTTGAGTGCACTTGTTTCATTAATTTTAAATGGCTTTTTATTCTCCTAAGGTCATATCTGCATATTTGAAAGCTGCATCCCAAATTCCCCGGGGGTAACTTTTGCCATTGTTTGAAAATTGTTGTTGTTTTGGCGGATGATCCCACAAGCTTCTCCTGGCAGAAACTTAAGGACACTCTGAACAACTTGGTAAGGAGTCCTATCAGAGTTACTAGTGGGACTGTGATGAAGAATGGTAAAAAATGAATGTTTTCAGGATTAGCCATTAATGGTAGTTCATATTTCTACCTAATCTGCCTCTGTTGCTTTTATTATTTTTCTCTCCACAGCCTTTTTCAGTTAAAGGAAAGTTTAAGCTACATTTTTCCTATTCGATATAAATAGTTAATAACCTCAGGATATCAGAAATGCAATGCGAGCCTCCTAAAAGCATTTTCAATACATAAAAAGGAAAAGAAAAAAAAAGAAAAAAACAACAGACTCTCAGCATGGAAATCTAGCCCCCTGAGAACCCGCATCTGCAAGGACTTCAGCAGCCAGCTGTGACAGCACAACAGTGGGCTCAGGGTACCACTGATGGAGGCACTCCTTGGTACAGCCCTGAAGAAACGAAGTGGACTCAGAGGTTTTTTGTCCTCTTCCAAGCTAAATCTAGGTTGAAAAGAGCCATCCTCCTGGTGGCTGCTGTGAGCCGGCAGGAACCCAGTGGGGAACCCTGTAGAAAGTTGGCTGCGGCTTCCAAGCTGTGGTTTGGCACACATCCTCTCCAAGACCTCTGCCAAATATTCAGATTTCTTTTTAGTGTTTTTTTTTCTTTTTCTTTTCATGTTGGCATTTTATTTAACTATACCACATGAGTTTAAGGCCATTAGTTTGATATACTTTGTCACCAGAATGGGCTATTTTGTGTGGAGTTCTTTGATGGAAGGTAAAAATACGAGGTGTATGTAGAAGGTGAACAAATTGTGTTGAGAGGAGGTTGTAATAAAGGTAACGTGAAGCAGTAACACTGGTATTAGGTCTGGTTAGTGTATCTCTCCTGTATGGGAATTTGACATCACCTTTGCATGCCAAGTGAAAGAGACCTTTGGGTTCCACTGGCAAAGCATGGGAGAGGGGAGAAACATGGGCACCCAACAAAACTTTCTGATCTTTCCCCAAAAGCATTAAAACATGCGTTCTGCAAGAGTCAGGCTTGGTGAGCACAGGAGAGGAGTCTGGGATGATCCTCCAGCACTTCTCTAAATTTTCCTTTCTGAGGGAGTCTGGGATTCTAGTGTGAACCCTTTGCCGAGCTGAGCACTGACCGGGGAGTTGCGTCAGCTCTGGCAGCATTGTTCTGGATCAGCCTGACCTCTTTTAAAAAAATACGTATTTTTCCAACACTAACAAAAACCTTAGCTGAGGTTCTCTCCCTTTCTGTGTGTGTGCCTGAGCACTAAATTAAAAAAAACAAAAAATCACAGATGTGAATCTATAAACCGTCTGTTTAAAATAACTATTGTTCAGGACTATAATTAAAAGTTATTTATTATGAATCTTGGGATCCTATTATGGATTTGACTGACTCCCAGGTTTCTGATTTAGCAAACGGTTTATGTATTTATGAGCCATGTGTCTCTTCCGCACTTCTCGGTGCCAGAGTGCATGTCCTTTAAACAAAAGGAAAAAAATCCCCTACCCTCCCATAACTGTTGGCTTCTGAATGTTGCCGTCTAAGAAGTTTTCTCTTAAGAACAGCAAAAATCAAAGTATCTGAGAGCTTTCAACAACTCCAGAGACGCTGTTGACAACACAGATGGAGGTTTGGTTATACAGCTCTCTTGCATGCAGCTACTTAGCGACTTTTTAAATGTATGGCTGGGACAAGTAATGAAATGTTATGATTACTGGGGGTGGGAGGGGACATATTTGGAAGGAAAGGATTTGTTGCTAAAGTCCATTTGCTCTCGCCCTCCGCTTTGCCCTTGTGAAATGGGAGGGAAGGAAGCAGCAGAATTGAAAGAAGCAGATGAACAGTAGACATTAAGAGCAGTGTTTTGGGTGACAGGGTGAAGGAAAAAAAAAAGCTCCCAATGACAATTGCTCTTTATCTTTGTACTTTTACACCCAATGGACCTAGGAGATCTGCACTGGATAATGCCTGACTGCAGTAGACTAAACAATGATTTACCAGCCCTGTTTTATCTGCTGCTGTCCTATGATTGATCAGCATGGTACATTAACCCTTTTCTCCACATCTGCTGGCCTAGTTTTCCACAACATGCAGCACTGAGATAAAACAACAGGATTTTTGGAAGAATACTGGGATTAAATCCGGTCCTAGAAGCAGCAAGAGGCACTTGGATGCACTTCCCCAGAGCTATGCTCATCTCTTCGTAGTACAAGAGGGATTTTGCTGTGAAGACTACGCCGGGCAGTGTGTTGCAATTGTGGCTCTACCATAAGTTTGTTCAGCAAAAAGCCCCTAAAGGAGTGGTGGGGGCTGCAGCCCTGAGCGATGCTGTACCTCGCACCCTGGAAGAGCGGCCCAGCCCCGATGGCAGGGAGTTAGGCACCTCGGGGTGGCATCTGAAACAGCCACTTTCGGAGCCGTCTGGGGCTTGCCTGTAGTACCAGCTAGAGAGGAGGAACATGACCTTTGCAAATCCCACCCCGCTTAAGTGCTTAGCTGCCCTTCTCATGCTGGCAAAGATTGGCTCTATATACCTGGGATACACAGACCTGTCCCTGCAGGCAGGAGAATGCAGCTTGTCCTCCAAGGGACAGAGCTGTTCTTGCTCTTTTCTTTAAAAAAAAAAGCAAAAAAAAAAGCAGGGGGACGGTGGTGAATGTGGCACCTCCTGCCCACCTTTTAGCACCGTGCTGTAACAACTCATCTTTGAGATGGTGATCCAGGGTCGGTGCCCTCCACGTCCAGAGGCAATTCAAAGATTCATCTCCTGCTTTCCCCACAAGCATCTTCACTGTCAGGACTGGTGGCTTTTGGAAGCACGAGGAACAAGCCCCTCTTCTGCTCAAGCTGGGCCACTGAGCAGCAAGTAGTTCAAGGTCTAGTGGGATAGAAAAAGGAAATATGAATCTGTAGCCTACTGCTTAAGACACCTTCCAAAGGGGAAGGACCTTTCAGTTCCCGTCGCTGCACTGTGGGCAGCTAACGTTCTTTACGTGGAACATCTGCTTAATGTAAAACAGCCCTTGGCACCAGGATATGAACCCCAAAATCTTCCCTCCCAGAAAACCTCCTGCTGATAAGATGTACACCCTGGCTCAGTTTTGCTTTCTCTTTCCAGTTACTTCCATCCTCGCCTGTAATGCAGGTACTGAGTTTGGGGTTGACCCACCAGCATTGCTGGTGATAAGGGAAGAAGAGCAAGATCCAAATTTGGCAGCTCCCCCCGGGTTGGCTCAATGGTACCAAACTCATCACTGGCAGAGAAGATTTCTGATTTAAGTGGTGTGGGGCAAACAGGAGGCTTTTACTTGCGAACAGTAACTAGCAAGTATCTCCTGTTTGAAATATGTGTGTTAGGGTCATCCTTAGGAACATTTTGCATTGCCAACAAGAAACAACCGCGTCAGGATGTACCTGAGGGCAGAGGGAGGCAGCCAGTGCTCAGGGGAGAGGGCGAGAAGCTGCCTGGGGAAGCTGGGCTGCATGAGACATTTTTCCCCAGGAGTCCCCAGGGAATCAGGGGACAAAAAAAATACGGAGCTGTGTTTTACTTCTCATCCCTTTTGCTGCAATCCGTGATAATAATCTCTTCCTTTGAAGAGGGAGTCCAATGGGTAGGTGCCTGCCAGACCCCCTGATGTGCGACAGCATGCAGGAGAAATGTTCCATTTGTAGCCCCCTGATGTGGGTCCAGCCCAGCTAGGTTGGCCCAGAAGGGCACCATGCATCTCGCAGAGGTCCACGATGCATGTTGCAGCTGGGTAAATGATGCTCTCCAAAGGAACGTACTCTAAACTGGATTTTGCCCTTCCTTCAAACCCACTTTCCCACAGATAAAGGTAATGGGGCCGCTAGGCTTATTAAATCTTCCCTTGAGCAAACTCTCATTAAAGAGAATCAGATCTTAGCAGAACCCCTTAAAATACAGACTATTTGTAGCTGATTTGGTAAACTTGATTCTGCTGCCTTTCAACAGGCTTTATGGAGGCAAAGTCAGGGAGCACTATGTTCACGTAAAAGGAACCAAGATTTCACCCTGTGCTCTAAAAAGAAGCTGTTGAGCCAGCGGCACTGCCATGCCATGGCTGCCTTGTGCCAGTCCAGAGCTACAAACCTGCCATAAGTTCAGCTTAACTTGCCAGTTAAATTGCATTTATGGCTGCTTTGCAATGCTGGAGTGATGCAAAGCAGCCAGCATGTAGCAGTGACTAGCGGTGGGTGACATGGCTTTTTACAGTAGTCGTTTGTGTCACTGCAGCTGGGCTTTAGGGCCTGATTCTCATTTCCTGATTTCACACTGGCTTGGTGAGAGTGAGTCCTCGCTTACACTGATAAGATTGAAGTGCCTTTATAGCTCCCATCAGATCAGGCAGTGACTTTGAAGAAAATAAACCTCTGACTTTAGACAAAGAGCTGGAGTATGATGAAAGTTGTGTGTTATCCTTCACAGGCACCTTGAATAAGGCCACAGGGAGCAAAAGGGAAAGACTGGAAAGAACAGCTTCTTTTCCTTAAGTTTTATGATTTACATTTTTCTAGCCCTTTGATTTTTTGGTCTCTAATTAAGTCATAAGATTGGGTGAGGTGGGTCCTTGCATCTACGAGAGGGCCACCTGTGTCACTTAATGAACTGAGGTACTAATTATAGGTGGAGGTGACGTCAGAGGGCTACTTTCAGTCAGGAATTTCAAGTAGCAAAATTTTACTGAAAGAAATGCCCAAAGTATTTGTTTTCTGCACTTTTTTAAAGGCAGGGATAACTAGAAGGTTGACACCACAGGGGCAAGGCAGGCTATAAATAGAATATTTCTCCTGTCTGCTGTCACACGTCCTCTATTGACATTCATCAATGTGCTCTTTGGCCTTGGCCATTGCTGGCTTTTTGCCATAGAAAGATGACGCTATCATGTACAGTGATTCCACCTGCTTGTGGTGTTTCGTTGATTCTCAGCATCTTAGGGAGAAAGATGAATTACGGTAGTCTCTTTTCCAGTATAGTACATAGTAAACTCTTTTGAAGGACCTCTGGGTAGCTAGGTAATACCGCTAGCTAAAAATTACTTTCAGCAGTGACAGAGAGTTTTGTTTTCTCTGAGGTCACCACCTCTTCCTCAGCCGTCTGTCCTTTTGTCACCATGAGAAATGATTCTTGAGCTGTGCGGTTCATGGAGCAGCACCTCAAGACCCCGAGGATATTTTAACAAGCGCATCATGTAGCTACTTGTTGATTTAAGTGGATTTCTTCAGTGGGGCATGTTTTCTGTACTGTGATGGGTAGCGGTCATGAATTACTGCCTAAGTGGAGTTTAAACACCATTTACTTGGGCTCCTGGATAATTCAGAGACTGTTTTCTACTGCGTTCCTTCAAGGGGAAAAAGATGTTTTGAATCACAAAGACCTCTCCTGAAGCGAAAAAGCAGATTGCTAGCCTCGCATTTTATTTTCTGAATTGCAAGAAATGGTAGCCGTAGATTTGGCTTGCTTGCAATAGCTTTTGTATAATTTTTTTTTTTTCTTTTTTCCAGAATAAGGAAGTGACCTGCAAAAGGGAGAAGTGTCCGATGCTCTCCAAGGACTGTGCTCTCGTCATTAAACAGAGGGGAGCTTGCTGTGAGCGTTGCAAAGGTGCAGTTCCCTTCCTGTTGTTTCCCTCTTTTTAAAATGTTATCAGTTCATATTTATGTTGCCAGAGATAGGACAAAGTTGGGAGCTTCTCAGCTGGGACTTGGCTGTCACCAGAGGCTAGAAAAGGGTGGTAACCATAATTAAAATAAATACATTTACAGAGCTGGTGGAGATGCAAAAATTCACATTCTCATCTTGTAATTATTAGTTCTTGTGCAGTGACAGTCCTTTAGAAATACATATTTATTGTACTTCATTGGTATGTTGTCAGTCTTTTGAGAGATATCTCCTGTTCTAACTTTATCAGAAATATTTTAGGTCACCATCAATCTGCTAGTAGTCACCAGTCAATAGGAATTCCTTAAACTTTTTGTGTGGTTGGACAGAATATGAATAATGCTCCTGAGTAATAAAGAGCAGAGTAATTATCCATGACTACTTCTACTTCTTCTCATAGTAGAAACAAACCAACCAAATTCTATTCATTTTACTAAATATTTCCTGATTTAAATAACAATATTGTGGATGTTTTTATTAATGCCAAAATGGGCAACAATCTGAACATTATACATTTATTTATTGACCAACACAGCTTCCAAGCTCTTTAGAATGAGATAATTATCAAATATAAAAAAATTAATAAATTAATTGTATAAGCATGCATGGCATGTTACTACCATGCTTATCCACATGAAAAATGTGTAAGTAGATGAGGTTGAAAACTAGTCTTTTTTTAATGCAGTAAGTAATATGCTTTAAACCACTAATTTTGCTGAGGGACTGCTGATGTAATCAATGAGGTGGAGAATGTCAGATTCAGACAGCTTTACTTTTCTTTATTTTTCGCTGTTGTTTAATTCCCCAGTGGTAATAGAGTGGTTTTGAGAGGGAGACAGGATAGGATAAATTGTTGGGAAATGCAAGCATTATTGCCTTCCCAGAGGAAATACAAATGCAGGAAAAAGGATTATGCTGAAATTCAGATCGAAGAGACATATGATGGATATGTGTTTTTCCTGGATGGTTGCAGAGGTGTGCTAGCTGCTGTGCTCATGATTTGCTTCTGTGCTGCAACTTTGGAATAGGTTTGGCAAGCCCCAATTCAAAGATTTATCTAGAATTCTGACACTTAAAAGAAAAGGAAATGAACTGGAAAAAAAAATTAGAGCATTACTAAAACAGTAAGAATTTGTAGTTACAGTTTTTACATAAATTAAATGTAATTGATTTCTTTTGTCAAATTGTGTTTAGTGTCAGCTTTATAGCAAAAGATTCCTAAGTGTTGGTTTGATTAGGCTGGAGGTTGATTTTTCATTTCCTTAATGGGATGTGTCATTGGTCAATGGTCTGAAAATTTTATATACATACATATGCATATATGCATGCATGCATACAAAATGATTCTACACTAAAAGAAAATTAATGTTTCAAAGTTGAGGATACAGATATTATTTTAATATGTTATTTTAATTCAGACTCCTTGTAAGTTTTTCGGTTTATCCTGAACTGGGGTGAGCACCTACAGAACATTATTAATAGGATTAAGCCTGGCATCTGCAAATTGGTATGCCTGACATCTCTAATGGGAAAATTAATAGAAATGGTTCAAAAATAGAATTAGGAGGCACATGGATATTTGCAATATAAGGGGGAAGAGTTATGTCTTACAAAGATGTTAGAGTCCTTTGAATGTTTCAATAAGTATATGGACAGAGAGATCCAACTAATAGGCATCCAACAAGATCCCTCACCAAAAGCTACTGAAGAAACTAAGCAGCCCTGAGTTTGTAGAGAAACTCTTCTCATCAACAAATAACTAACAGGTGGTGACAATGAATGGTTATTTTTGTAATGGAAAAAGGTTACCAGCAGATCCTTGCAAATATCTTAGACTTGTCAACATGCTCAGAAATGATCTAGAAAAGGAGTGAACAGGGATAGAAAGTTTGCTGATGATAAACTGATCTCTTTAGCATAGTAAAGGAGGAGGGCTGCCTGCGAGCAGTTGCAGGAGGTTCTTAGGACACCGAACAACTGATGACAAAATGGCAAAGGAAGTTAACGTGGATGGGAGTAAATGGGTGCACAAGGGACAGAACAGTCCTAACTTTACAAATACAATACTGGGCTCTGAGTTGACAATTACTGATTAACAACTGTTTCTCAATGTTACAAAAGATACTTCTGTGGCAGGATCAGCTCAAACCCCAGTAGCTCTCCAAAGGGAAAGTTGGATGTTGGGTTTATTAGGAGAGGAGCAGGGTACAAACCAAAATGTCCAGTTATCCCTCTGTGTGAGCCTGTTGTGTGCTCACTGTGGGAATACCAGGTAGGCTGCTTATTCTTGCTCCTCTGGAGGCTAAAGTATAGCTGTGGAGCTTGCCCTGTGTTTTTTATTTTCCTCTGGGTGTCTGTTATTGGCTGCTATCAGAGATAGGATACTTGGCTAGAAGGATGTATGGTCTGATCTAAGATGGCACTTCCTATGCGCTTAAGATGAAAGAACAGCTTTAAATTTCAGAATTAAAAAAAAAAAAAAAAAAAAAAAAAAAAGGCTCTTGAGGGCTTAATTTTCAAAGTAAATGTGAAATTTCTGAATAAGTTTTTCTGCTCTTTCTGAAAGGTAAATCAAAATATACACCCGTATAACTATAGCAGTCCTGACACCACACATTTTCACCAGGTTATTCTGGTGCCATGGGAAGAGAGGCTGGTGGAGCCATCTCTGCCCCCGGGGAGGCTGCTTGCTCTCCTGCTGCTCTGAACGCTGCTGAAGCTCCTGCTCTGTTCTGTTCAAAATCTGAAATGAGTGTCCCATGTGCAGTATTTGGGGAATCAAGGGTGCAAACACCAGCCTGGCTGCGTAGCACTTCAGCTGCTCCCTTTGGTGTCCCAGCAGCTCCCCAGCACTCCCTGCGCGGAGTTCAGCTCCAGCCAGGACTTGGCCCTGCAGCGCTTGTTCTCAGTTACTATTTTGTCAAGCTGCCAGAGTGCCCATAGGGAATGCAAGCAGGAAAAGGAAAACAGGGATTTTTAATTTTTTTTTTTTTATTGGTTGCATTTCATCTAAACATGAACAAAATGTTACAAAGAAAAGACATCAGAACCTGGTGGCTTTTTTCTTGGCTTCATTCCCAAAGCCTAGAAAAAGCTTAATCAGGCCTTACGGTCTCTTGCCATCTCTCTTGATGGCTTCACATCCTCCTATTATCTTGTGAAGAAATGAATGAATGAATGGATGAATGGCTGCTGTCATTTGAGTCATCAGGAGGATAACATCAAGACCAAAGGGTATGTTTCCAGAACCGGCTTGTGTATGAAGGAAACTACCACTCATGAGTCATTTGTGACATTGCTGCCAGGATATTTTATTCTATTATGAGGAGTGCACAAGGACTGGGTATGTAGGCTCAGTATCCCTGACAGCAAAGAAGTAGTCTGAAACGAAGAAATACTATATGCCTGCAACGGTGCATCCAGCTGAACTCCCATGTTTAGAGCTTTGCATATAGGAGAAATGGAATTGTTGGTAGAGAATTTTTCCTGCAAATGGTTGTGTGCTGAGCATAACTCCCTTGCTTCCATTTGGGTATTTGTATGCTACTTAGATAATTTCTAGCACTTTTTTCATTTTTCTTAATAAATAAAAAAGTAAGAAACAGCAGCAAGTATAGCTTTTGCCATCAGAAAATTTACTGTGGTGGAAACAATAGGTTATCCCTCACATATTAGAAGATTTGGCTTTGCTTAAGATTTTAATACTCCAGACTAGCAATGTGTTTTAACACTATTTTTGACTTTAGGCCCTTAGGACCTTGGATAGTAAAGTCAGTGGGGCAAGGCTGTCTCTTGCTCTGTGTTTGTGCAAAGTCTAGAACAGAGAAGTGTGGGCCCATGATTATGGCCCCCTGCTGCAAGGAGAATGCAAACAACTAAGTATAATAGTGAAAATTTTCAGTGAGATTATTCTTCTGACAGATACTTACTGTAGTTTATAAAACATACTATATTCCTTTAGCATACTATTCACTTTGAAAATATTAAAAAATTAAGCCCTCTTATTACTTTAGTATAGGATAAATAGGCACTTTTCATCTCTCATTTTATTTAATATGTTTAATGAAAACATATGAGATGATTGAGATTATAGAAATAGATTTGGCAGCATTTTCTTATTTAGTTGGATGGAGACCTGTCACTTGGATATAGAGCTCTCTACACCTCTAATAATAAGTTATTTGCTCTCTGAAGAAGTGGTATTAGTGGCTCAGGGCTGCATAAAGTTTGCATTTCTAAAATTGTGCACCATAGTCTACACTCTTATCCTAAGAATCTGAATTTTCTATGGATGTGCAAAGACAAAATTAGTGGGTATTTGTTACAACAGATAAGATTTGTTCTGAAGTTTCTTTCACTTGCCATGTGCAATTTTGCTTTTTCTGCCCTTGTTAACTTTGAGAGTTACTGTGGAGTTTTTTGTTGTGTTTTTTTGTTTTTTTTTTTAAATTAATTAATGATCTTAGAGGTTCATGTGCTATGCTCCACTGATCTGGAGTCTACCAGAGAATAGAATCACAGCCCAGGCAACAGCAGTGCTAGTTCCCCTGAATATTGACTATCCAAAGCTATTGTAGTTAATTGTGCATTTCTTGGAAAGGATATCAAATATTATGGTTGAGGATTGCAGCCAATTGCAACTATTAGGGCTGGCTTGGAAAGGAAGTTAGAGGGAGGATATGAGTTTATCAGTGTTCAGCTACCCTACTAACGCCCTGCAGGAGCCATACATACACGTGGAACTTTGTTCTCGTGTGGACACCCCTAGTATGAGATACCCGATACCAGTTTGGTGCCCTGCTGTAAGACTGAACGGGGGGCCTTTGTGTGGGGCCCTGATGGGGCACTGTGACTTGCAGCCCATCCTCACATGTTTTAAGGCAAGATTTCGGACACAAGGGTGCAACCTAATACATGGATGGAGGAGGATGGGTTGGGAAGATAATTATGTATCTTCCTACTAAAATCTCTTTCACCTTCATCTGCATAATCTAGTCCTGTCATCTATCAGAGACTGGTTATGGAAAGACAGGGTTTGGGGACATAATCAAGTTTAACTTTTCTCTTGGCCTTTCAGTCTCTTCATAATGTGCTCCAGCTCTGAACCAGGAGGCCTGTTTCTTGAGGCTGGAGGTACAGGTTTGTCTCAATGTTCATTCAGTTTCTAGCTTTGTATTTCAAGTAAAGGCAGGGATTTTGAAGCAGTAACATATAGCTGCTAAGGACAGTGTCATCCAGCGTCATCATGGTGCCAGCTTTGATTACTTCTGGTTATGCCTAAGAAAAGGTCTTTGTCTCTCCATCCTTCCTTTGAGTTAAACCTCTTACAAAGGTCTTAGCACATACATTTCATCCTTTGAATATCTGGTGTATACTATCATGTACAGTAGCGCCTCAAATTTCAGATTTTCTTATTACCTTGGTTAATATAATTTTCCATTTATGTAAGAAGCTTTTAATGAAATGTCTCGTTATGTTGTCATAAATATTTTTGCCATGTCAAACATTCAGTTACCCAGACTTTTACAATCACAGAGAAGTTGTTCAAGACACTTGTATTAGAAAATAGCACAGGACCTCCGTGGTGATACGTGGATGCCTTTGTACCTTGTGTGTGGACATCGTGTCCGTGCAGCAAAGTAAAAGGAAACTGAAGACCGGGATAGAGGCTTCCCACAACATGATTAACATCTTAGGACACTTAATACTGGAATAAGAATTTCTTTTACTGTTTAACTTTCAAGCTGTAAGCTGTACTGATCATGAATGATTTTGCTGGTGTGAAGAAATTGGGTATACATAGCAAGTAATTGTGTCACCAAGCAACATCATTCATGACACCCCTTGTAACCATGAGAGGTCACAGTTCTCCAGCTGCCAGGCTTGGCAAGCACATCAAGTATGAGCTCAAGATTCAATGGTAGCTCTAACTGTATGGCATTTTGGATCACAAGGTTCTTATGGACCCTACAGAGCAACTTTTTTCCCCCTATATATATATATTTGTGAAACACAAGGCATTTGGGAAGGTGAAATTCCATTCCAGTAAGGTGCAGGGGGCAAAAACCAGCACCGGGAGGAGTTGATGTCTTTGTTTCTGCTGCTGTTTGCTCAGTGAATATAAGCTGCTTTGCATCATATGCCTGTGAACTTGCAGTCCCAGCACAGCTCACCCCCATGGCCACTTCACTCTGCTGTGTTGTATGCCCTTTAGACGGCCCCTGCGCGTCGCATCCCTCGGGTATTGTAATTGTGATGGCTCAGCTGCAAATAGGTTTGATTGTACTCAGTTACAGAGGAAAGAGTTGGATTTTCACTGTTTAGAGTTAGACTTAACAAGCATGGGAGATTTTGTATACATTTTCGTGCTTCTGTGTTGACAAATGAAGACCAGGGTTACCCAATAGGAAGTTTAATTTTCCAGTAGCTGTCAATGGCTTTACAATCATTAAGACATGTGAAAATATATTTATAATAGGTGTATGTGTGATTCACAGTTCTTTTATTTTGGCCAACAGATTTCATGCCAGGGAAATACTGCAGCACGTGCAAGTTATTGTTTTGGTTTTTTTTTTTTTTGGAGGTGGGGGTGGGGGTTTTTTTTGGCTAGAACTGGTATTTAGTGTTAGCATGCCTGGATACCTCCCTGAGGATTAATTTATCAAACACTAAATAAAACATGTCTTCTGACTGTTTTCTTTTTCCTAATGTTTATTTTCCATGCCAATAGAGAGGTTACTTTTTTTAAATAGAAAATGGAGGGAAAGCAAAAAAAAAGACTTAATAGGAGAAGAAAGATGCTGAAGAAATGAGGGATGGGGAGCCACTCTGTTGTGCACCAATCTATCACTTTCTCTTGGGAGAATAAGGAAATGACTTGTCTATAAAATTCTCATTATCCTAAAATAAGCAATAATCTCTTCTGGAATCTTATTAGGCAATGTCAAATTGAGTAATAAAGGCTTCTTTTTAATAAACTCCTGAGGACACTGGTTGAGCTTTAGCACTACTAAACTGTCTCTTACAGTCAATTTCCCTGTCTTCACGGTACTGCTCTGTGCTGGGGTGTCTGGGGAAGAAAAAAAGGTCATTTAACAATGTTATTGGATTTGGAAAGACAACTGGCTTCCTGATTGTCAACTTGTCCACATGCCAATAATAAAGTCTGCTATAATTTACCTCTTTTGTTATTCCAGTCCAATTCCATGTGAGGATGCTTGTTTTGGAATTAAATTGCTCTATTTCAAATTAAATCAGCCAAAGGTTGGTTTATTATGTTTGAAACTAAGGTGCTTAAGTAAGGCATGCACAACATCGAAAAAAAGTAGCTAAATTAGTAAAATAGAAGTGATTTAACTAGTTTATCATAATTTTTTGTGCAGAATGACTGAAGTCTAGAGGACCATTTTGCCTTGATGAGGTGACTAGAAGGTAATTAGGAGTTTCCACTGCATATACAACAATTGACCAACTTCAAAGTATTTAGTAGTTTGGTTTGATTCAGATAAGCAACTTTCAGTTTCCGTGTTTATCCAGGACTTATCTGAACTATTTGGGTTGAAGTAGGTAGTAGGAACAAAACCTACAACTAACTGAAAGTTAATATTTTACATTAATAAAACACCAGCTATTCTTAAAGGAAGAAGCAGGAAGAACTAAAAAATTAGGACACACTCCTTGACTGATATGAATCACCTTAGCTCCATTAAAATTGGAATAGACCACTGATAGTTAACTTTTGTATGTGGAATCCTAAAGCTTTTCCTTATGTGGTATATGTCATGGGATCAAATTTACCTATTAATGTTGAATATGTTACTTTTCATGTACTCAGAACATTCTCAGGTTTTTCAGGTTCCCCTCTTGAAAACTTCCTCTGTAGCCTTTTCTTTTAAAGTTTTGTTTTAAGTATGTATTCAGGCAGAATTAAGTGGCTGGCATTTAAGTGATTGTGCTAAGTTCTGATCTTTCTTGATTTATTCTTTTCTCCTGCTCTCCCTTTCAAATGGTGGATGGAGACAGTAAGTTAATGTAATAATATTTCCAAAGGGAATTAAAATGGCTTTTAGGAACTTGAAGTATGTTCCGCTGTACTCTATTGTAGAAGTTGACATCAGGGACTTTGCTGATGCCTTTGGACATGAGATATTCAGCGACTGCTACTTTCCAAGCCAAATATGGTGGACCTTTAACCATGGGCAAGCTAGAATGGCTTGACTGAGTTGGCACATGGAGCAAGGCAGGTTTCACTAAGCTGAATTTGGGTGAGGCTCATCAACTCCCATGCTACGAGCAGGTGGGCTAGGAAAGTCCGGGTATATGTTTGCAGGTGTCAGCTGAAAGATTTGTACATTGAAAGCGAGGTTCAGAAAAACTAGCTGGTATGTGGGCTTTGTTTCTTTTTTCTTTTGAAGAATGAGTGGTGGGTGCAGCTCTGGGGTGTCCAATGGGCAGAGTGTCAGGGCACACCTCCAGGCAGAGATAGGTTAAAATCTCACCTGGAGATTATAAAGCACTTCCTTTCTTGCCCACTTCAGTTTGCCTGACATTCAGCCTTCCCCCAGCTCTCACCAAGTCTGCTTGTGTTACTGGCTAACTCTCCCCTTCCTTTGTGCTCTTTTCCTCAACTGAGCATCTGCTGAAATCCAGCTCCCACCATGCCTCACATTGGTGCTTGCATGATGCTGCTCAGTCTCCCTTATTCAATCTGCTGGCCTGTGCCAAAGCTCGAGAGCAGTCTTCCTGCCTCCAGTGCTTTGGCAGACTTTTCCATCCTGGTCTCCATTTCTAAATTTCCCTTTTGCTGCCTGCAAGCTCTCCCTGCCATGGTTACTTCTGGTGTGCCATCCCCCAGTGCTGACAGCACCACATATCAGCGATGGACAAGGCTTGCAGGCAGGTGGATTTCGGCTCCCCCCTTGCTGCTTTCCTCAGGGACAATGGCTGGTGCTGCAGGGCAGAGGATTTTGTAGTGTAGCTTGGATATGCACTTCAAGTGAGAGCAGTGGTGCACGGATGCACCACCTTCATGCTTTCTCGATCAGACTAATCCCGGAACTGAAAATTTCAGTTTAAGATGCACATCTGTACGTGCAGATTACCCCGGGGTCATTAGCTTTCTTACAGAGGAAACATTTTAAATTAAAAAACATAGCTGGTGAGCAAATATGCAAGGTATTTTGCAGTTGCTAGTTTCCAACCTGGCCCTTGATTATGCACAGTGCTGAAGATAACCAGACCCATCTGGGAAAACACGGACACAGATATTTAACACAGCTCATTCCAACTTGACTGTCCAGCACATGTGTAAATTCTTTCTTGGACTGGGACCAGTATGCCAGTATGGCCTGAGCTTCTGCAAATTGAGGATGCTAAAACACGTTGAGCAGGCTCTGTTATTCATCAGTGTTTGCAGTGAGCAGTAAGTGAGACTGTGCTACAAGATTAGCTCCGTGTTTTTCAGAATGGGACTTCAAAATGCATAAGAGGAATATGGGGCTTCGTGATCCTCTCGACATGTTGGCCTGCATGTGTGAGAGCTCACACAGAACTGTATTTAAGTCGCTGAGAATCTGAGCTTTCCTTTATTATTCAAAATCGCTTCATAGGGGCTTTGCTACTTAAGAAGATGTGAGATTCAGATGTATACTTTGTACCTTTCAATATTTGTCAAAGATTAAATTATCACAGCCAGCTCTTAGACTACTGATCAACTCTTTCAAAAACATACCTTTTTCAGCTTACCCAGCTAGGTAAGTGAAATAGCTATAGCATCTGCAAATTTCTCCTGTGTTGCTCTGTATTCAGCCTGGAAAAATCTCTGAATACTGCAAATTCTGAAATACAAGTCTTTTGTTGTTTAAGATCTGAACTGGAGGAGGTTAACACATTTGTAAATGGTCTTTATATATCAGGTTTCCTTTAAATTTTGGGTTGAATTCAAAATGATTTTGTGGGGATTTTAAGTTCCTCAGCAGTTCAGAACTGTCACCCTCAAGTTTTCTTATACAGTGGGCTCAAAAATTTGCTGGTGCAGGGCTGATAACTTGCCTTTATTTTTAGAAGGCCATAAAATGTAGCCCAAAGCAGTTCAGGACAGTGCACCCTACACAGCAGAGAATGACTTAGAGTAGCTGCTGAGCTAGGGTGTGGAAAGAGAATGGTGCCGTGGCATTGTTTGACTGATTGTAGTTTTGTGCTTGGTGACTCTATGTATATGTCTGTGTTTCGGAGTCTCTGGCAGGACTCCCGTTGGTTTCATGGGCTCTTTGATCAAGCTCATTTTGAATAAAATAGACTAGGAAAAAACCCTTAGAGCAGTGAATGGAAAAATGGGCATTTTTTCCTGCAGAACATGGGGTATGTGTTGCTTCTAAAGTTTTTTTTCAGAAACACTTTAGCTCTCCAAAGAATTAATTTTTTTAATTGAAACAATTTGGCATTAATAAATTAACTCTTTTAAAACAAATATTTTATTTCCACTTAGTATGTCTTTTCTAGTTTTGTTTTTCTGGTGAGTTATTTTATTCTTTTCTTTCTGTTCGTTTTTGGTTTTACCTTTTGCAAAATACCAGAAAACAGTGAAAGAGTCGGAAGGGAAACTAGTAGGAACATGTAATAAAAAATGTGAAAATTAATGTTTGGGGTTTTTTTCCAAATGGCTCAATGAAACTTCATTTTGCACAAAAAATGCGTGCTGATCCTGTGCATGGTCAAACCAACCTATTTTCTGTTAACAAAGTTGTCATATAACACACAAAGACATATGAAGCCAAACCCTGTGGGACTCCAAAATGTCCCCACTCAGAGATTCCCCACCCCCACAGATGAGCTTGATGGCTTTTAGTTTATGTGGATGTTGATCCCTTCTGTCATGAAAGTGAAAAGATATAAAGGAGGAGCAGCTCTGCCAATGTCATTTCATCCATGCTGAGCTGTGCTGGCTGAAGAGCTTTCCCGGGGGTTTTGGTTAATGGATGAGGATAGCATGGCCAGGCTGGATGATGAGTATTTCCAGCTCTTCTCTTATCCTCTCTCCTCCCTTTCCCCCCTCCAGTGCAAGAGTGGCTGAGCAGCTCCTGTATGGACTGCAGAATAAGCACTGACATCCATTTTTAGGTAAATTGTCACAGACTTTGGTTTGTCTTGAATGGTTGTAGTTTGGCCAGTCACGCATCAGCAGCAGATGTCCAGGGCAGTGGTGCTGCCAGCCCTCCCAGGACATGATCCTTCTTGTCAGTCCCAGCTCTCAGCTTTACCTCTTCTGTTAACCCAAGGGAGAGGATGGGTCACATTTAGGACGCTGCTCTGTGATCCTCAGCAGCAGCCTCCCATGAGATCATTACGTTCAGCTGAACTGACCTGTTTCTGTCTCTTCCTCTAGATTGCAGTTTTGGAGGAAATACGTACAACAGCTCTATGAAATGGCACGTCCCTAGCAATCCCTGTGTTACATACCAGTGCCAGGTAAGGATGTCATCAGCATTGTACTAATTGAGTTGTGGGCTTTTCCCATGAAATTCTGAGCCTTTTTTTATCCAATCCAAATCACCTGAAATATTCTATACCCAAAGTACAATACGGACTTTGCATTTAACGTAGTTTAAACCCACTCAGATGTGGCCAGCTATAACCAAGCATCCAGAAGGATAGATTTTATATGACTTGAGTACCATGATACCCAAACATTGCTGAAGGAGAGGTATGCAGCCATGCCATTTCCCTTGACCTTAAAATAAATCCTCTTTATTTCAGCATGCTAAGCCTTTGTGAGATACAAATTATTATTTTAGTAATTGGACACTTTTGTGTGTATGTGTCCATGGGTTTTACCTGGGATGTTCTTTAAGAGAAACCCACAACCAAATTTTCTGTTCCTGGGGTCCTGCGCTGTTAACACAGTGGTATTTTTGGTAGCTTGCCTATCTGCATCCACAACATTTGCAAGATTGTCCATTTTCAGGCACAAACCAAGTAAATATGTAGCGAATTTTAGTTTCTGTCTATGAACAGGTCTGCCATTTTTGCTGACAATTTGATCTGGTTTTAATAATAACACTCAGGCAGCTATTAAGAATTGCAACTGTTGGAAAGAGGAGAGACGAATGAGTATGAAGAGCTTCTACAAACAGGAGAAGAGAGTTTCAAGACTTTTCTCTTTTCCTGTGATACTTCTGGTCTATGAAACCCGCCCACATTTTTAAAGACAAGTACACTGAGAAGAATGAAGTTGCAGCAGCAGTATTCTGTATCCTTGCACTTAATGAAAAGATATTAATGATGTGAATTTAGATACTCTTATCACTACTAGCTCCACGAAATGAGCAATTCTTTATTGCCTGTTTCATTGTCTAAATGCAAAACTGGTAGATCCTGTTTACCCTAGATCCAGCCATTTAAAAACCAGGTTTCCCTTGCCTCCAACTGCAAAGCCGCAAGCGGCAAAAAAAAGTAGCAGCCTTTTGTGCAGAGATCCTCACACCCAGATTTGTTCAGGAGGGCTCTTGACTTCTCCAACCAGAAGTACAGGAAATGTTATTTACTAATACTTATCAGGCAAAGTATCAAAGATAAGCGTCTCCCCTCTACAGAACAAGATGCTTTTATCTGCTTTCTAAGTCTTTTTTCCTCCAAGGGGAAAGGGATGAGATTGCCTTGTGTCTGGCCTGTTTTCAACAGAGCTGCATGGCAGATTCTTGAGGCTAAGGATTCCTGATAAAGCAGGATTCCTTTTCCTAAGAAGGTGCTTGGTTTCTTACCTGATGCATTTTAAGGCAAATCCTGTGTCTGGAGTCAGGGAGACTCAAGTAGATCTTTTGACTGTGGATTAACCTGAATCCTGATACCAGGCAGCAGGTGCAGAAAGAAAAGAGGTTTTGAAATCCAGTGCTCCGCAGCATGTGCGGGGCTTTAATTGTACCACTAGTAATTGTGGGTTTTTGCTTGTTAAAGCAACCACAATGCTAAGAATGATCATGTCTGATCTGCTTCCTTTTCAGGAAGGAGTGATAGTAGAGTCAGAGGTACAGTGTGTTGTTCACTGCAAAACCCCTTCCAAACTCATGGGAATGTGTTGTCCTGTGTGTCCAGGTGAGATTTCATGGGAAGATGCTGTTCCACATGTGCAACTGTATTTCTAATGATAACCATCATTACCTGGGAGGTTGCCTCTAACTTCTGTGTTATACTTGACAAGTTACTAAAATGTGGGCCAGTGACTGGCAATGCACTAAATGACACAAGAAGAACATGCTTAATATTTTTCAGTAGAGGACATGCAGACTGGGGGATGCATAGGCAATAGCCTGTGGCAATATCTACAGATGTATTTATATCATTTTTCAGAGGGTCTGTCAGCCGGGTTTGCCTGGCTGATGACGGATTTTGTTAAGAGAGGAAGTATAAAAGTAACCCTAAAAAAGGAGACTCACTTTTTGAAGGGGAGTGGGAATGGGTTGCCTTTGTGAAGCTCAGTGGCAAACTGACAAGGTTTTATAGGCTAATTTGATTTTAACAGAGGTTTTGTAGGTAAGCACTGCTCCAGTTGTGATATAATGGATTTATTATATTCTAATTAGTTATAATTTCTGCCAACATCTAAGATAAACTCAGGGAGTAAGAATGAGTAGTAAAAAGCAAACAGCCTAGAAAAATGTTTCAAAGCCACTTTTAACGGAAGACCTGACTTAGCCTTGACTTCATTGGCACCAATTTATCTGTTGTAGAAGGATGCTGTCTTTCCCCCAAAAGATATCTGGGGGTTCTCAAGGCCTTTGTAAAGGCTTCTGAAGTGATTTGTATCAGAGAGGATGGTACGATTTACTCTTCATGTTGTCCTATGATGGGGGTGTGTTATAGAGAAAAGGCAGCGTGCTATCCTGAGCTAAACTTATTCAAATGCTGTTTTCCAGGTTGTATATTTGAAGGGACACTTTACAATGAAGGAGAAGAATTTAGGCCTGAAGGAAATAAATGTACCAAGTGCTCTTGTATTGTAAGTATTTGCCTTTTGGCATTGTATCTCCCTGTATGAACTTCAAAAGGCACATTATTATTGCCATAACAAAGCAAAAAATATAAGGAATTCAACACTATTATGCATTCTTCTCTTGGAATTCAGGTTTCTATTGAAGATTTTACTGCACTAGTACATTGTATCACTCATATTCTGAGTTCATCATCTTTTTGGGGACCTTACACTGTATGCAGATTGAGCTGGATATTTGGGAGAGAGTCAATGTGTTAAATTGGTGATGCTTTTTTTGTGATGGGATCATGCAGGAGGAGACAGAAAGCTTTTTGGGTTTCATCTATTGATCAATATTTGTTAGAAGTTTCCTTAAACTGATCTTTTGCAAGGATTCCTTTCAGCTGTATGTGACACGGGCCTTTGCTCTGAATTACTGAGTGAAAGGATGCAGGTAGCCTCCTTAGGCTGTCCCAGGTGGATTTTGGCTTGACACTTAATGAAAAGGTCATATCCTGGATTTTATCCTTGACTAGCAACAATATAGAGAGGAAGTAATAATTGCATCCTTTGGGTAATGAGCACAGGCTTCTCTTTCACTTCCATTAAGTTAAAAGATAATGCTGTATGAGTTGGGGCAGATAACTTTGACTTCATTGGTGTGATCTGTGAGAACAGTAAAATGCAAAGTTCAAATCACTGCTTTTGTTGCAATTGATGGGCTGGTTAGCAGCAGAAAGTGCAAGGCCACGGAACTTTACATTACAGTAGAATGCCATGAGTTTTGTCAGTACCAGACACAGCTCTCCTGCATCATGAAAATAAAATAAAAAATGGAGGAGAGAATGATAGAATTCAAAAATTATTATGTATTTATACACAGACACACATTTAATGAAGCTGTTGCAGAGAACTTGGATTGTTTTGTGGGAAAAAAATCCTGGTAATCTGCAAAATTAATTTACACTAAATCATTACTGCTCCTGTGGAGAATTAGGCTGCTCAGGTCATTTTGTTTGGTTTTTTTTTTTTTTTTTTAAAGTTTTAATCCTGTAATAATGAAAATATGCCATCACACATGTCACAGTGACATATGCCCTGGGCTCCTGTTCTGCTAAACGCCTCCTGTCCCAGGCTGAGGAACATTGCTCTCTCTGTACTCAGTGGGTCCTCGTCTCACTTCAGCTTCAGCTGTAAAGCAGTAGTCATGTTCCTCAGGGAAAAGCAGGTCTGAATGGTTGAGAAATCTGTGGAGACATGCTTGAGTCTTTTCTGGTTGTGCTTTGCTCTTTTGTAAGTACTGTACAGATATTGCCTATTGCCCAGTTGTTGGTGTGCCAATATCTCCTTGATCAACTTCCCTTTGTTCCCTAAATAACAAAAGCAACTGTGCTGAGAAGAGCATGGGTGGTGGGAGATATTTGGGGAGAGCAATATAAAGAAATATAAGAATATAGGGTCAGACCTGAGGGTCTTTCCTTGACAGTTACCAGTTTCAGCTACGTTAGAGAAGGAAACACATCAGCTACTGACAGTAAGACATTTAAAGCCTCAAGCAAGAGGCTTAATGATCCCTTCCGAGAAAGACGGTATGATGGTTTTGGATGTTAATGACATCTGTATAAAATGCCCAGCTCTAATTCTGAATCTTACTGACAGCAAAAGAAATGCCATCTATGTGTAAGCCCCATCTGACCTCCCTTCCTCTCTGCAATGCCTTTTTTTACCGTCTTGCCTGTTTCCTTCAGAACTTGGGCCCATGCTAATTCCTATGTAATTTAAATTCAAAGCAAAAAATGGGGGCATCCTCAGGGCTGTGATAGGGGTTTGCTACCTTCTTTACATCCATTCTCTTTTGGGAATGGGTCCCCAGTGAATCTCATATCTAAGCAGTTGGTAGATGTCTTATTTAAGGATACCTATCTAGTCATGCGATGTGATGGGAACAGGCTTGTGTGTGATGTGCTGTAACTTGTGCAGGCTTTAACAGATGAAAGGTAGCTCCTCAGCCCAAATTAGATTTCTTCTGGGATTTCAGATTGTAACTATTCAATGAGTCTTTTGTGGAAATGGGGCAGAGGAAGTGATACAAATTGTTGCCAAGGTATTTGGGAGGGGGTGATGTAAGGATTCAAGCCACTCTTACTTGAGGGTGAATTCTGCGTTATACTTGGGAGTAAGCTTTTCTAACGGTGGATTATTCTGGACTCCATAGACCATCACTGTCCCAGGGATGGGACTGCAGGCAGTGTTGAAAAGGAAGAAAGTAAAGAGGGATGTCTGTGGTTTGTTTTCCTGGAGAGATATAGGGTTGTCCCGCACTCACTAAATGTATTAAAATGAGGAATTACTTACAAAAAAGGAATTTTACTGTTGCAAAATGATGCACTCAAAAGTCATCGTACATCAGCAGGCCTGGACTGTGGGGCCCAATCTTTGGAAAGCTCTTTGGTAGTTCAAATTTGTGGTATTTTCAGCTCAAAGTGGTGCCTACTAAATACTACTGAGGTCCTAAAGAATGCAAAATGGTTATTAAGATGGGTTTTTGTTGTTGTTTTTAACATGCATTGCTTGTGCAAATGAGGACAAAATGGGATCTTAGGAGTTGGGGATCCCTGTCTCGGTGGAGCAGGCTGGCTGATTGGCAGGGCTTCCCTTGTGCTCCCCAGCCCCAAAGGATCTATGCATGGGTGATTCACTCAGTCCTTACCCACCGCGTGCTCAACTCATCAATATGGTTTCTCTTTAACACCACTTGTGGTTCTAGTTATTGTCTACTGAAAACCAGACCAAATCCACCAAACGCATTTCATGAAGGTCACCAAAACAACCCATTAGGTAATAACTTTTGGGTTGCTACCAAGCCAGGACGTGCTCACGGCGGTGAGGTGGAGATGAAAGGCCCTGTATTCCATTACTGCTCTCCTAAGTGAGCTGCTCCTTGGGGCGAGTAAGATTTCTTGCTGAAAATGAAAATGTATCACCTCTCACTCAATACATATTGCCTGTCAGGAGCAAACAAGCTGGCTTTTAATGACTCAGTTTCTCTGGGGAGAGGCATTTGTGTAAGAAAGGTGGACAGGATAATAGGGATCTCCTCCCCGCCCCCTGCTGAAACCCAGCTGTCTTGCAATAATTCATCTGTCTGGCCTGTTCCTGCTTTTCGTGATAGGCCAGCAGCTTGTTCTAGAGAAACCTTGGACATTTTCCCTACCATAAGCACCTACTTTAATGAAGGACTGGCTGCTTTAATCAAGTGTTATTTCTCAGATACTACTTTTATGAGGTCGAGAGTGTGTTTCTGCTTGCACAGTGAGAGCACTTGGCTTACATGTTTCCTTTCCTACAGCCTGCATTAAAATAGTCAGACTGTGATTATCTTAAATGTTTTCATTTTCTCTTTTGATGTAGCACATTTGGGAAAAAAAAATAGTGGAGGGGGAAGGAGAGAGAGACAGGGAGGGAGGAGAGGAGGTTTGGCAGGAAAGTGACCTTGCGTGAGAGCAGTAACCATGGAGAAGCTCATCTTTGAATGGTAGTATCCAAACTCATAACTAGCCTCTTTTGGCTTACACTGCTGTTACCCAGACCATTGGCGCTGTGTGTTTCGGCATGCAAGGCATGCGGTGGTACAAGGTACCACCATGCTGAGAGCATGCAGCACTATGGAGATGCTGCAGCCTGGGACCCATCTTCCTCCACACCCCCACGGGGAGAAGGGGAGTGGACCCACTCAGGAAATGGTTGGAGGCTGGATTACGGCATTGCTGGGATGGCCGAGGGCTGGGATCGGGAAGGGTTGCACCATCTGTCTGTCCTGCGGGGAGGCATGTCACTGCGATAACCACCGGCAGGGTGGTCACGCGTGTTTGGTCCCCAAGCAGCATCATTTCACAAAAGCAATGCTGGCTTCTTAGCTGCTCTTCCAAAATGATTTGAAGCAAGTGAAACCCTAATGGCTGGAAGCAGAGCATGGGGATTTGGGGCCCTTGGAGAGCTGAATTTAAAAGCAGCCTCTGCTCAATGTCCTTTGCATCATTGGGGGCTTTTACACCGCTGCTCAGGCATGCTCACAGGGACTCAAGACGCACACAGCTCCTGGTCTGCAGGTGTACTTGTGCGTCTGTGCAGGAAATGTCTTGTCGCTCGTGTTCCTGAGTGCTAGGGTGCAAAACCTGCATAATGAAGGTTTTGCACAAAGAGAAGGAAATAGCACCAAGAAAATCTGTTTCTAAATCAATATATAACAGGTGTTGCAACTGTGATAAGTAATGAGAAACTACATATGTTAGTGTTTTGGATACTATTCAGAAGTACTGTGTTTGGTCTGAACTACTTATCTGGGCTCCTCTTCAGTTAATGGAGAGAGGGGTGGGATGGATTACTCTCTACAGATGCCTATCTTCCTCCACTAACTACAGGGGGAAGCCTACCCGGCTCCCTGGCCTCTGAGATGGCTGAAGATAGCTCAGATGGATCCTGCCCTTGCAGTCAGCTGGGTGATAAAGCACCCTGATACTGCTTTAAAGGCTTGGCTTTAACAGATACTGGGAGCTGCTGAAATACATTCCCACTGCGATGGACTGTGGGGGAGGTACTCCAGTCTACTGGGAAGCTCAGGAGAACACACAATTAAACGTATCCTTGGTGAATGCTGGTAGCAGAAGCTACGTCCAACTTCAAATTTCGATCCTCAGTGCAGTGCCAAATGCTGATCTTCCCAAATTGCCATGTACTCCAGCTGCTTTGATTCAGCTCCAAACTCCAGCAGACACTGTCTGCCCCCACTTTGGGGGCTAAGAAATGGAGAGAAAGAGTTGTAGTCACAGGTGGAAAAGCGAAGATTTGGTCTTTTGGTAGGAGGAGCATTCACCTTCTCAAAGCTAGTGACATAAGCAGAAGTGGTTGGCTTACGGGTGGATGCAAAAGGAGAGCAGTAAGCATTCAGAAATGGGATATGGAGGGGTGCTCACTGTGTCTCTCTGGGAACCCCCCATAAGTTTGCAGATTTTTTGTGAGGCTAGAAAGTTTGGTTTTCTGACTAGCCTAATAAAAACACAATCTTCCAGCTAGGTGAAGAAGTAGGGCCGTGCAGGTAGGTGTGGAAGAGCAAGGACTTGGTATGTGATGAACCCAAGAAAAGTAATGCGGCATAGAGACATAGACAGTGTCCTGTTATTTATTCTTTCTTTATCAGGTTTTCTTCAGACTTCAGAAAGCATACCCACTTCCCTACGGATTGTGTACTACATGAACCATGTCTGAAATATTAAATTCCTTTGATTTTGGAAATATCAAAATTAAAAAAAAATAGTTTGGACATTTAAGAAAAATATTGGTTAGAAAACAATGTGAGGTTTTTTCTTTTCTCTCATTGACATGTAGCCATTTTTAATCTTTCTTTTAATTTCTCTCAGAAAATTTCTCAAAAAATGTGTCTTTGAGAAAAAGTTAAAAATAATTTTAATAAAAGTCATGGAGTAAAGTTAAAAATAAAATTAATCACAGTTTTTTCTGAAATAAAATAGTATCTGGAATAGCAATGCAAATGGGCATAATTCAGCGTAATTATTCCCTGTAAATGATTCGTATTCATAATCACTTCAAATCTCAGACTTTAGAAAGCGTCTTTCTGTAGCGAGGTCTCATTTCCTCCCCCTGTGGATATTTGAATTTTGTCCTGCACCTCTCCTACCTGCAGAACTTCCTAGCTCACCTAGTCTGAGTGTGTTCCCAGCTCAGGCTGCAGAAACCTTTCATCATACTTTTAATTTCGGTCAAGATCAAAGGGGTCTTCCCGTGCAGCGAGAGACTGTGCCCAGTTTGGGCACATTTCTAGGGGAGCAGAGGTATTGAGCAGCTCCATCAAGGTCTAGGTGACTCTTGAAGGATTGTGAGCCTGGAACATGCAGCATCTTTCTCATATCCCTTCCTTCCTCAGAGCTCTTTGCTTGCCCCTCCTGCCCTTCAGGATTCAGTTCAAATTTACCTTCCATGCTTCAGTATGGTCCATGCTTCTCAGGCTCTGCAGTCAGAGGGGTCTACCTGTATCCGTTCTTCTACATTCTTCTCCATCGTTTTACATAGGTAGCACTACCCAGTTGTTATTTCTGAGATGGCATCTATGGCGAGTGCCCATTGTGCTTTATATCGTAAGGATGTGCATTCCTGTCCCCAAGAGAAGAGAGTGTGGAAGAAAAATGTGAAGAAAGATAAAAGGGTGATTTGGCAGATTTCTCTGGGGAATTTTTCCTACTGAAAAAGAAGGGTGGAAATGCTGAGGAGTTGAAGGAAGGAGTTCTGCCTTTATAAGGCTCTTGTTTAGACAGAGACTGTCTTTCCAGTTTGATTATCCGAGATGGTACCGCAATAATTAATGAATTAAGAGATATTAGAAGCTGTGAAAGACTTAAAACTTTGTGGGTACCTGAAGGGCCTAAGTAAATGCTGATTAACAACCCCCCCGCATCTGTGCATTGCATGAACAACCTCTTGCAGTACAGAGAAAAAGTGTCCAGGACTTCTTACCATGTAAAGGAAATGAATGCACAGAGGAGGACGGATTTTTGCACTCCTAAAGTATATAAAGAAAAAAATAATGCAGGTTGACCACTTTTAAATGGTGGTAATAAAGGCTTATACCTCGAGTGTAGGTTGCTGTAGTTCTTGAGACCAAAGGAACAGAGCATACACTGTCAGGTGTCTGTCCCCTGTCTTGTTAAGCATTTCCTAATTAACAGGCTGAGATTGATTATTCTTATTGACAAAGAAGAATTAAGTACACAGAGCTTTAACAATAAAGGAGACCTGTTAACAGGCGGTCTCTGATGAGGGGACTTTTTTATTGGCATTGGGCTGCAATGAAGCCTGCAAACATCTCTGCTGTAACCCACTCCATGCAAAGGCAAGGAATGATCTTGGAGGGAAAACAGAGCAGTAAGATGGCAGAAAACAAAGAACCTGGTTAAAGTAAGCAAACAAACAAACAAAGAACCTGCTGGCCAGCAGGGGATGAAAGGGTTGCACGTGGTTTCAGAAGTGCCTGGTGAAGACAAAGGTTTTACGTGAGATGGCTGTAGCACTTCTTGTAAGTGGCTTCAAATGGGAATGTGTGTGGCATCTCGTGGGAATGCTTGTGTGCAGAATTGATTTAGGTCTAAAAGATTCCCACAAGTTGTGGTAGGAAGCAATAAAAGCAATAGCTTGTCAATTAACAGGGCCTTTGTTTGCCAAACATTTTATGAAGAGTCCAAGACCCTTCTGGCTGGTGTTACAATGAAGGAAAGGCTGAGAAGAGTAGGAGTGCTTGGCTTTCATGTTTGTCACCCTTTCAGTTTAAATAAACTTGGATGTGACAGGTTTGTGGGTTGTTACAGGATAACAATAGTTAATGATTTTAAACTTGCACACAGCCCTCTGTGTCCTGAGACAAGGTGTCTTAGTATGCACAATACTGCTAAATGAATTTACACAAGAGATCTTAACTAGCTGCGTAACACCTACTTGTTTTCCTTTGTCTGATTTTCAAAAGCAAAGCAAAGAAAAAAATTAAAGATTGGAGGCAATACATTGCTACATGTGGGGCTTCAGGTTTTAGTTTTTTCCCCTCTCTCAAGTCCGACCTCTGCATGACTGTGGGTACCATATTTTTTTTACTTAATCATGCGGTAGTTATTGACTTTGTTCATATTTAAGGTCTTTTGTAGAAGATGTGAAGTGAAACTTGGGATCATTAACTTTGAATTGCTGTTGAGATCTAGTGTGATTGCCAAATTCTGTCTTGACTTGCTATTAGTCTGCCTAAATTCTCCTTCCTCTTTCCACTGCCTCCTACAGCATTACTTTTGTTTTCTGCCCTGGAAGCACTTTGTTTTGATAAAGGAGCAAGTTTCCAACCCTGCCTGATAAACTATTCTCCAGCTGGGATATGTGATAAATTAACATTTCTTACAAAAAGCCAGTCATATAGAAAGATTCCTTGGATTCCATCAGCTTTTTAAATGTTCATGAACATATTTATTACTTTTGTTGCCTTATTTAATCATGAGAGACAGACACATTGGGTAGTCAAGGGGAGGAAAATGATACCCAGCGAATTATTTTCAGGATTGTGACAAGCTGTAACTTTTTTTATACAACTCATCCTCTCAGGCTGAGAGCAGGATAGGCGGAATTAATTCATTGGCTGTCAAAATATATATGGGAAAGAGAAAGGGAAAAAAAAGTGCTTTGAGATGTGCCAGTGGTTTACTTGTTCTGCCTTTAACCTGCCAGAAATAAAATTTGACTAGGAGCCAAACTATCATAACATCTTTGGCACTCTGCTGTGGGTACATCCATCTGAAGGAAAGATGCAGAAATCCTTGCAGGAGGTGCAAAGTTAGAGTCAGCAGTGGGATGTAAGCCCCCAGCTTCCACTGTAGGTGCTTGAATACAAAAGGTGAGTCCTTAAAAAGGCTTTCTAACTCTAGTGATAGAAATTGCCTGGATGTCTTAACTTTCTTCCACCAAGTTGCGCTCCCATGGTACCTAAACTTCGTCCCAAACATGACTAGAACACTATTAAACTTGACAATCCCAAGCTTCATTGAAAACCCAAGAAGCTTTCAGCTCTCTGCCAGAAGCTTCATAATGAAGCATTGAGATTTTCTACAGAAAGCAGATGTGTGTGGGGTTTTTTGTTGTTGTTTGGTTTCTGTGGGGTTTTTTTGGTGTTTTTTTTTTTTTTTTTTTTAAACTGGAGTTTAGCAGCATTACTCAATATTTTGTGCTAAAATCATTGAAATGGAAATTTCTTTATGTCCCCTAGTTGGGTGTCAGAGCCAATGCAATTGAAAGTGCAAAGTCCAGATTTCCAGCAGGCTCAGATCTGATGTTTGGGGCATCTGAGCCCAAAATGATTTGAGTAGCTTGCATGCTTTGTGTCGTTTCTTTTCCCTTTTTTCTTTTCTTTCTCCAGAACACGGCAGCAGGAGTAGGAGAGTAGGACAGAAGCTAATGTGCCCTTGCCAATACTATCTTTCTTCACAGGAAAAAACAGAGTTGGCCTCAGCTCTGAGAGCATAACAATGAGGAGAGTCTTGTTCCTTCTACCATCCTCTGCCTTGCACCCAAATATTCAACACGCTGAACAAAAATTTGAAAATGAGACAATGTATGTGAAAATAATTAATTTCAAGAAGTCTAAGGATTTTGTGCTTTTCAGCACTCAGTCTCTTTTCTGCCCCCTCTCCTAGCTGCAGCATAACAACTTTCCTTCTGGATGCAGCTGAATAGCAATTCTTCCTAGCAATCTCAGTTGCTGATGCAGTATTTATTCTTTCAGCAGCCAGCTGAACTGCCCTGCTTTCTGTCTTTTGAGGTCAGTTTTTTAATTCTCCAAGGTTACTGCAATTACCCTATCCCCATCTAGTTTTTTTAGTGCTGCACTTAAGCAAGTATGGGTATGTACATGTCTGGGACCATGCAGGGAGAGAAAATCCTATGTTTATTATATCTTCTGCTATGCACTGCTCTTTGTAGTTGAGATGCACATGTAAAATCTCTTATCAGTAGTACTTGCACAGCATTTGCTACTACAACTTTGTCTTTTTGACTGTGAACCTGATTCTAACACAGTGAACATTTTATAAAGTAGCTAAATGGGAATAGGACCCATAAAAGTTTACACCTGCTGGAAACCAAGCCAGGGAGGCATTTTCTTTCCCCATGGTGTTGTTACATTCCTTGTGGTCAGCAGTAATAGCTCTGCCTCCTGAAGTATGGGCTGTGGGGTTTTACTTCGTGTTCAAATGGGCATCACTTGAAGCTTTAGCATTTATGGTGTTTGGAGGACACATTGTTGCTTCCTGAGTATTCAGTGCAGCAGAGGTAACAGAAAGCAATTAAATAGAATGAGGAGTAAGTTACAGGCTAATTTGAGGGCAGAGGGGTCTGGAGGAGAAGAAACATGCTTGTACATCAACAGAAAGATCATCAACCCGTGTAGCATGTTTGCTGCTGTTCCCCTCAGATTGTTTTTGTAATATTTCTCTGAGTCAGGTAAGAGGCTAATAAGGACACTATTAATACATCTAATGACCAAAAGTACTTTTTGCAGTTTTCATACTGAGTGCCTGTGTTTCTATTTCTAAGTATCTTATTGGGCTGCCTCTCATTGCTGTCAGTCTCCGGGAAATCCTTTATCTCAGGCTTCCTTCAAGCTTACAGAAAGAGAAGGTGGCAAAGTTCCCAAAGTAGACTTGGATTTTGCTTGCTTGTTCCCTGATACTGCTCTTCAGACTTCAGTGAGTAGCCTGGTATACTCTGATTATAATACATTTTTGATTCCTGTCTGATTTTTTCATGTAGGGCAATGGGTTTCAAACAGAGAGGATGTTCCCTTCTCAGGATGTGGCAAGGTTTAGTAGAGGGCAGCCAAGTCATGCTTAGGGAATAATTGTTTCCTTCATGATGTAGTGGTTGCAAAACAATGTGTAAAGCGCACAGTGCTCCAAGGGGAGCAAGCAGGGCTCAAACTCACTGGGACCCTGGAGTTGCCACAGCAAGGGAAGGTGCCAACTTGCTGACGAAAACCCAGGGGTATGCAGGTGTTACAGAGACAAAAATCTGCAATTTCCAGCTCTCCACAAATTCCTTCATCTCTTCTTCATTTTGAACTCTATCTTTTTCTAAATACTTATGTTTATTAAAGTGGGGAAGCACGCATAAGTTATGTCCTGGAAGTGGGCAGATGAAAGCAAAGGCAAAAAAAGAATTCATAATTTCTGGTGTACAGGATTTATACAGTATTTGTGCTCCTGCAAACAAAGTAAACCAGTCATACTGGGAGTACGAGCTTTAAGTCTGTATCACAAAAATAATTTCTAAAATCTCATTTGAAATTCATATCAACTTTTATCAGATGGAAGACTTTCTCTTAGGGATGACACTTGCCCATGGAAGGAAAACTAAAATAAAATGTAGCATACCACACATGCCCAGTCAGAAGAGCCTGAAATATTCATATCTAGAATGCCAAAAAGCATATTTGTCATTCAACTACAGAATAAATAACAATTTAATATTATTAATTAAAAATGATTTAAGCACACACAATCTCTGGGCAGTGTATAATATCAAATATATCAAACTCTGATTCCCCATTTCCCCACTGCTGAACAGTAATTTGGATAAAATTTAGTTTTCTATAATAGCCTGCAAAATTACTGGTTTAATAAATCAGAATCAATACATTGAAAATGTATAGGAGTGTGACAATTTGTCTTCAACAGCCAGAACACCAGCAGGAGGACATCAGCCCTATGTAATATTATCAAGATGTTTCTCTCCAGTCTATTGACAGAAATTATTTTTGTTTTGTTTTGTTTTGTTTTGTTTTGTTTGAGAACTCAGTGTTTCAACATTTCAGTGCAGAAAGGAAAGCACTGAAAAGAAGCAGGTTGGAAATTTTCAAACATGGTAGATGATGATTGTTCTCTTAGTTTTGGCTTTTAGTTCCAAAAATCCTATCAAGCAGCCTCAAATGAGACAGTACTGAATACCACACCTCATACTCCAGTGAGAAACTCTTAACAGCACTGGCTTTGAAACCCTGGCCCTAAGGAAGACGTTTGTTGTAGCCCTTTTAAATCTGATTTCATTTAGACTTGATGTCTCCTACTTTTATCTGAATTAAAAAATGTTGAACTTAAAAGGTTACAAATATTGAAATGAATGTGGTTTTCTATGATAAAATTGAGATAACTTTGTTCATAAAAATGGAATCCGGGAGCTGGGTTGCGTAGTATAAAAATGAGAAACTAGTTATGTCCACTGCATAATTTTATCACCTGTCACTAGAGCACTGTCAAAACAGCAGACTGCTGTCTTTGGAGATTGCTATGCGCTATCTCTAAATTTTGAAAAACAAAGCTGTTTTTCATATAATCCCACACAACGCATGATTTCCTGGTTTAATTAGGTTCATTTCAGTGGTGTTAACTCAGGGATAGCTTGAGTCCTGCATTTGTAACTTACTGTTTTGATGCTTAAGAGCAAATACTGGCAAACTTTACCGTAACACCTTGCATAATGGCTTGGAGGCTGAATGGAAAATTTAGTCTAAAGGGATTGTTTTGCCGTATTGCAAAAAAGTAATATGATGGGGAGGATGACAGACGGCTTTTTTTTTTTTTTTTAAATTTAAACTGGAACATCCCCGGTGAAATGGAAGATGGTGAGTGTGCGTGGGTACCCCTACACGTGTGCGCATGAGCGTCGTACACGCATAGGAGTGTGCGTGTGCAAGTGGCCGTATTTTTGCGCGTGAGCGCTTCTGCCCTTGCGCGTGCTCGCTTGTGTCTGTGTGTGTGCGCGTCTGTGCATGCGTGTTCGTGTGTCCATGTCCCGATGCCCTCGCCTGCCTGGCTCTGTGTGCATGTCGCCCCATGTCCACCCAACCCCCGTGTCCCCACGCGCCCCCCGGGGGGAGGGGGCGTGCCTGCGAGCCCCGGCCCCGCCGCGGGGCGGCGCTGCTGGGCGCGGCCCCGCCGGGCGCGCAGGAGCTCCGCTCTGTTGCCCAGCGCCACCTGGCGGCTGCGGAGGGTGGGGAGCACTCCCGGGGCGGGGGGGGTGAAGGCGTCCTACCGCGTTGTCACGGCCCTTTTTAAGTGGTCACCTTAAAAACAGTCTGGAAATAGGTTTGTAATTCCAGATTTTTTTTTTATTTTTTTTTTAAAAAGACCGGGAGCCATAAAGTGAGAAGGCAGTCAGACAGCTAAAACTTCTTCAGTGAAGAACGAATTGTTAAAATGGCTGACCTTCTTAACATCGGGATCTGGGGGCTTACCTCAGCCTTGCCTTGCAGGGCTCAGTCCTAGTCAGGTCTTACGAGGAGACCTGTCGCATCAAGGCACGCAGAAGATCCATCACCAAAAAGCAGGTAGGCAGGCGTCAGGGGAAACGGCTGCCAAATTATCCCCTGGGCCTGTGGAGCCACTGGCAGGGCAACGCTGGGCTCTGTGAGGAGCAGAGTTTACCCTTGCCGGCCACCAAGCCTGGCCAAAGGCAGTTTGCTTGCCTGTTTCCAGCAGCATGTGGGGCTGCAGAAAGTGAAATTTAATTCAGAGTGATAAGAAAGAAGTTAAGTTACCCCATGTGGAGATAACTTACCAGTAGAAAGGTGCTGTGAAGTGCTACAAGCAGCCTGACAGGCTGTCCCCAAGTTCAGAAACTCCTAAGCAGAGAAATGGCCAACTATGACTAACTGGACAATTAATAACAGACATTTAATAAGAGCCACATTCGGAGATTCCAGCAGCTCAATTTCTGCATGCAGTGAAGACCTAGTTTAAATACAATTCCCTAGAATCTGAAAGTACTTGACCTTTATTTGTGTTTGATCTGACTTCCTAGCTGGTGGCATTACCATGTATGTGTTTGTATGAATTTGCTTGAGTGAGGCCTTTTACTCCTGCTCCTGTTCTCTGCTTCCACCTCTTCCCATAATAATTTCTCTGGTAATGAAGCTCGGGTCAGCAGGGTAAAATGGTTGGATTTGATTTCTGGTGACAGTGCAGTTTTTGAAATAAACTTTTGCATATATAGATTGATAAAAATTTGCAATACTGGAATGACAGGCGTTAATATAAGGCTTTTGGGTTTCAGCCTAATTAAAATGATAAGAGAATATAAAGGAAGGAAATCTAAACAGTTGCGCTCCGCTGAGGAGTTAAAAAAGGCGGCATTGAGTCGGAGTCCGGTCAGCTGCAAGTGCTAAGTTCGAGTTGTTATTTATTATCAGAATGAAGATAAATGAAATCACCAGTCATTAGTGCACAATGTGTAAACAGCTCTGAAATATCTTTGCACACACAGCAGACTCCCAAGCGCCCACTGCAGCTAGCACTGCTTAGTGCAGCCTCTGTTAACTCGCAGCAGTTAACAGGATGCAGTGGCTTTGCTGCAGGGTTATCCACACTCAACTTGCCTTCTCTTCAGCTAATTTGATGTGGAAGGCATACCCACGCAGTGAAGCAAGCTGACAACAGCATGGGACGAGTGCTTTTCTTAGGAGGTGGTGGCTGGTCAGTAGCCACAGTCCTGCGTGGGTTAGCTAGTCAGTGTTCATATTGCCACAGCATGTAGGGGACAACTCTGAACTTGCTAACACTTACCCTTTTGCAAGGCTGGGAAGGATGTAAGGGACTGGAGATGTTTGTAACCACCCCAGTAAACAGAAAATAGGTTCTCGGGTGATGGGGCTTCCTCTTTTAGACCTAAGGGGCAGCAGGGCCAGTAGGCATCTACACCCCTTGTTCTTCTAGGCTAGCTAGCAGGAGGATTAACCCCATGAAGTAAATAACTAGGAGGGCCTGTGCAAAGTACTATTATAATTTAGAAGGAGAAGTAGTCTATGCCCTAGTAATTCCCATTCACATTTTATTTCTCTCACCTCTGAAGGGAAGGGCCTGGGGATGGTGTAGTAGACATGTAGAATAAAATGTAGACATTTTATTCCATTTTCCCTTTCCTTTCTCTCCTTTTCCCTCTAGCAGAGAATGACTTGCTAATCCTGGGAAGAAGCTACCTGTCTGAGTTTCTGTTGGGGCAACCCTGGCTTCTGTGTGCTTTACTTCTCATAGGAGACAAGAAGGTTGTTTTCTTTGAGTCATCACTGATTCATTCACAATTGACTATTTAAAAAGAAATATCTTGGGCTACTTAATCAGTGTCTTTGTGTTCACTGAGACTCTTACGGACGCCTTTCCATTGTGCATGTTGCTACATTAACCTGTTCCAGTGCTTTGTATATCTGAATCCTCTGTTTGCTTGTTCAGCCATAAGGATCCGCAGACTGAGGCAGAAGAAAGGTTCATCTGGCCAAGTGGCTTGTTTCCAGCAGTTGCTATAAGGAGATGTTAATTTAATATTCCTCCTAATACAATATATAAAGTTTTACCACAATTTCTTCAGATGACTGTAAGAGATGCTGAGGCCAGGAATGTGCTAATTAAAAACCATAGTAGAAATATCAATTATAAAACCTTGGGTAGGCCGGATTGACTTAATCCCTGCAGCATTACGTAGAGCCCCATCATGCAGTTACAAGAAGTCAGAGGGTTGAAGGTGTTTTAGCTTTGGATGTAGTTAGAAGTGTCACAGGTTTTGCTCTAGGCCTTCCTGCTCCTCTGAGAGGGCACAGTGGAAGGCGGAGAGGTGGAAGCCAGTGCTGTCTCAGGCAGCAGAAGCTACAGAGTCTGTCTTCAGGATGCAGAGGGAGACTGCCTTAATTTAGGAGAAGTGGAAGGTGCCTGAGATGTTCGGGCAGCTGAGGGGGATTGTTTGGTATTTAGTAAAAGCTTAATCATGCATTAGGGTTGGTTTTTTGTATCTTTACTCCACTACTGCTAGTCTGTGCTTTTAAGTAAACATACTCTCTTAACCTTTGTTTTCTCTTGCTGATCAGGCTGGTTCTGAGTGACGTGGCACACATTTACTGTACAGTAGGGGATCCTTTAACTGGGATAATGGGATGCTCTCAGTAAGTGCCAGCTCTCCAATGACCTACTGCAGGGTAGCCGGAGCATGGCAGTGTTTGCCTCCACAGTACCTCCTTGGGTCACTTACAGAGATGATGTTCCCAAAACTAGGAGAGCAAGAAATGTCTTCCAGTGACTAGCAATAACTGAGAAAACTCTGGCATGTGGCAGGCTTTGAAAAGCACTTATGGTTTTAAGGAGAGAATGTGACATACAGATGTTGGGCTAGCATTAAATAGCTACAAATGAAAACTGGACAAACATGACAAGTTCTGGGAGTTTGCATCCTGTGAGCAGAGCATTGCTTCACATTGCAGGAAATGTCCTAGCAGATACGCCAGTTGCAAGAGGAACAGGATTAAAAATTATATCTGAATTTTCTTGAGTTTAACTGTGGATGGTGGAACACATTATTTGTGGCTGTTAAAAATGAGATAAATGTTTTTGTGTTACTTTAGTGATAGCCCTAATGAAGAAGAATTTTAGGAAGTAGGGAAAGGTCCATATGACTTCAACTACAGCTATATCCCTGGACTGGTAACACCTTCTCTGGAGAAAATGGGCATGTGGCCAGCCAAGCTTAAGTATGAGCTCACCTTCCACTGGGACTGCCTGTCCTGCTTTCTTGAAAAGCATCTGCATGCAGGGCTTATTTGCAGTGCTCTTTCCTTCGCTGTGGCTTGTCCTGTTGGAGACAGAAGAGGAAGCTTGATCTGGCTTCACACCTTATCCTTTCTCCCCACTTGAAGGCAGGCAAAGAGCCAGCAGGAGAGCAGCGAAATACATTTCATGCTGGAACACTTCATCTCTACGGATTTTCCCAGGGATCGTGGCTTTTCTCTTTTCTTGCACGGTATTTTCATGATACTGAACATTGTCCATTAATCTGATATCCTTGAGAACTGTCAAAAATAGAACACTCATGTGAGTTGCAGGATTTATTTACCTTCCCCTAAAACTCGGAAAATTCTCAAAACACAGGAAATGTATTAGAAGAACAAATCGTTATACTGAGGAATTTGGTAAAAGAATGGTTACTTTTTTCCCTGCTGCTTCTCTTGCAATGCAGACCCTCAGGAGCAATAGCAGAGCTGTATTTAGCCAAGCATGGGAGAAAACAGAGCACAAATGTGTTTATCTTTCTCTGTTGGTAGAAAGCACATCATTTCCGTGTAGTTTGCAACAGTGGAAAGGAAACTGAGAGATGCCCTGAGCTATGCCATACTGAGCTGGAGGGGAGGCAGAACAGGCAGGAGGTGAACAAGTAGAAGTGCATTTGCTTGGGAAGCTGATCAGGATTTGATAGAAGTAGTAGTGAAGCAGCCAGAAAGAGAAGTGGCTTCTTGTGTTCTCAGACAGGAATTCCCCCTCCAGACACAGTTCTTTGAAAACTCGTTGGCTAATTAGAGCAAGACAGTCTCTCGTTGATGTCATGAGAATAGGAGAGTCTAAAGACATCACAGGTAGGAATGTGCAAGTTGAAGTAAAATAAGAATTGATTGCACCTTGGAGTGAAATAAACTACTGTGAGAGACAGGCAGCGTTAGCAGTGATTTCATGCTGGGTGAAGCCAGCAGTGCCTGGGAGGCATGAGAACAGGATATTTCCAGAGCAGAAAGATTCCTGATAAACACTGGGTGGCAAGTGTTTCCCTCCTGCCTGACCTGTAGCAACACTGTAACATGGTTTGCATTTTCGGGTGGGATTGGCATGAGACTTAAGATCTGCTCTGGGGTTCTGAATTTCCTAAATCTGGAATTCTCTGTGTCTTAACAAACGTCCTTCAACTGTGGTAGTATTTCCTTCTGCATGATGCATGGGTCAGTGCGGATGGGGTGTACATGACACTGTTAGCCAGGTCTAAGAGGCTTGCCAAATCCTTAATGGTGCTTCAGAGTGGGCCCCAGACAGTTCATAAACAGTGGCTTTGCCTGCATATGGGAGAACTGCTTGACAACTTACTTAATTACTGGGTGGAAAAAAGTTTAAACATTAGGAACCGACCCATGTGTCATGTTCTTTAGGAAAGAAAGTAGTCTGAGGGAATTGCATCATTATTATTCAACATATATGTAGTACTGGTCATGCTAAGAAGTCATAGACAATATTCTCGGTGCTATTTCCTCTCAGTTTTATGTGGCTCATTTACATGAAAACATGCAATAAAAAAGTTAGGTGTGCTTGATGCTGCAGTATACTCAAGTTAGCTTTGATATTCAAAGCAATCTAGCTGCAGCAACACAGACCATTGCATGGGTTAATTTACACTGTAGACAAACTTAATCACGGACAAGGTACTTTCTTAGTGAGGGAGCAGATACTTGTATTGTCTGCAGATGAGCCTGTGGGAGAGAGCATTTTCCTTTGCGAACAAGACCTGGGCAACAGACAGATGTTCACTTTGCTGGCAGCTGTGCTGGTTAAGATGTTACCATCCCCAGATGTTCGATACTCCCATCTTGCATACATTCCTGTCTCCTGAGCTCCACCAGTGGAAGGAAGCCAGGAAGCACTTGCTAAATGGGCTTCAGGCAAAATCAGCTGCATAAGCTTGAGCAGCTGATACAGGTGGCTTGAGATAACCTGATTGCTTTTGCCTGAAGCTCATGCAACCCTTCTTGGCAAACATCGGAGTGTGGGATAGCCTCCAGTTGGCAATGCTAAGATCTGGAAGGCAACCATCAGCTGGTGGTCTTAGAGTCACAACTGCCGCCCTTATTCACGCTTATCTGTTCCACTGTGTTGGTCAGGAATGAGGTAAATGTTTTAAACCATCTTTAAGGTCCTTATGGTTTTGAATTGCTGGAGGCCTTGTTCTGGTAACGAATCTCACTCAGGGCTTCTCTAACTTATTTCCTGTTTCTTACGCCCCTCTGTAAGATTAAAATTAGGTTCTTGTTTGTTCCCTACTTCCAGCACTCAAAGCAAACCTGGCCTGGAAACCATAAGCTGGCCCAGCACTGAGTGTGGAGGACCTTGTTGTAGTGGTGGGCTCTTTGAAGGGGCTGGTTTTGCTTGCAGTGTTTGATGTGAATTCTCCACCTGAGTGACGCATGATCCAAACTTGCCTGCGCTCAGCCTCCCCTCGAGTGGAGTGGGTACCTGCCTCCTGGAAAAGGCTGGGCAGAAGGTTACCAGATTCTGGCTCATCTCTGTAGGCATTTGGAGGTTTCCAGCAGAAATCTCCTGTGTACAGGGAGTTTTTTTCTACTTAAGCCTACAGATTTCACCCACCTTTGTGAAGCTGTCTAGCCATCTTGTCTAATTTGGCTCCTGGGGAACAAGCAGCTGAGTGAAAGAACACAGAGGTCTGGTGTGGCATCATGGTGGGAGAACTGGGCTGGGGCTGGCTCACAAAGCTGCACATGGCTCAGTTCTCAGCCATCTTTTGCTGAGGAAAGCTCCAGTGAACCCACTGGCGAGAGCCTCGTGGTGATACCGCTGCCAGACATGATGCTGCTGCAGGTCACTCGGGCTCACTGGTGGATGAACAGTTTCATAGTGTGTAGTGCAACTGCGGGGAGGGGGGGGGAGGCAAGACAAGCGAGGTTCTGTGACATGACATTAAAATGGCAATTTGCAGAAGAAAAATATTTCTGTGAAGAAGAAAAATATTTCTGTGAAAAACATTTTTGTGAAAAACACCAGTCCCCAAAGATGATGAGGAGGAGAGAAAATACTCAGATACTGAGTGAGGGAAAAGGAGAGAATCACAGCATTGTAGTTGGTGTCGAAGTCATGTCATCTTGATGAATCTCAGCTTTTAAGTGTCCACACAGTGCTAGCACAGCCCTGTGTTCCTGCTTGGATGGTTGTTCTTTACCAGCAGACATGACCTGTGTGAGCTTTGTGTTGCTCTTGTGTTTCTGTGAGCCGTGTTCTCAGGACTGTGTACAGGAGGGAAAATTTCTCCTTCCAGGTTTGCAGTGGTGAGGGGTCTTTATGGCCTTTGGATTTCCAAGAGGGATCAGAGAAACGGAAGGGTTGATTAGAAATTCTCTTCTCAACTAACAGAAAAGCAGCAAGGATGAATCAGAGAGGAATTTTTGCCAGTGCTGGAGATTCCTAACAATGAAGTGCCACACAGGCTGTTCCGCAACAGATTCCCAACAGCGTGTCTCAATTCAACTCTTAATTTTTAAATTTCAAGTCCAAATAAACATTATTTAGAGAAGAGTTTACTCAGGGTTTTCCATCCTTTCCATTCCATTTATTTCACTTCCATCTGATTATATGCTCCATATAAAAGAACTATTTTTTAAAGTCTTGGTGGATTAGAAACATGGAGAAGTGGAAGCTGCAGATTTCTTTTTGAGCATTACGGGTGGGAGCAAGAAAAGGGAGGAACTGCTGCTTTTCCTTTGAAATTTCACAAGCAAAATGTTGCTTTAAAAATATGTTAACTGTTGATTTTATGGTGCTCTTGGTTCTTGTGATTTTTGATGGAGAGAAGCTTTAATAATTCTCTTCAACATATACTGCAGGCAAATTTTTTTCCTTAGTTTGCTGCATTTAAAAATAGCTACAAATACTGGATTTCTGTTTCATTATACGTCACTCTAATACCACTCTGAAACCCTGCTTGTAATTAAAAAGTTTCACTCAGGGGGTGGTGGTGGTGGTGGTGGTTTTTCTTCCTCTCTTTTAATGAATTTGCAAATGGGACAAATGCATGGTGCAACCTCCAAAGAATTTACACCAAAATAAAAGAATCCCTCTTTATGCGTGTCTGACATCTGTACAGGTTTTTTTTCTCCCTCCATCTCTTTCACTCTTTAAGAGTGAATAATTACTTCAGAAAAAGAATCCATTAAAATCACTTCTGTCAAATTTAGCTTTGGTATAAGGCACTGCCATTTCACTGTGTTCAAATTGCCTTTACTAGAGTGGCATTACCTTATGTTGTGTGTGCATTTGGCCATAAAACCTTACCTGACTACTCTGGAAAGCTCCTGGACCTTTCTTGAGAAATCCTTGCATTAGGAAATATCCTGTCCATAGTCTTACTTACACAGGGTCCATTGTATCTACGTAAGAGTTCCAGTGCTTTTGAAAATCTAAATTTTTCTGAGCTTTGCAGTAAAGCTGGAAAAAAGGAAGAAAAAAGGAACATAATTCAGACCTGTCTTGACTTAATGAGATTATTATGGAATAGACTGATTCCTTTAGGATTTGCCAGAAAAAAAAAAGAAAAAAAAAAAAGCTACAGGAAAAAAAGAAAAACCAAATATAGAGTCTATCAATTTAGTAGTGTGTATAAAAGTTACACGAGGAGTCCAGAGTTTGCCTCAGATGCAGTAGTTGCCTCATACTCTAGAGTGACAACGTGACTGTTCATACTTCCTTGCTTCCTCTTAGAAAGAGGGGGAGAAAAAGAAAGAGCAGTAATATATCTTCTGTTGCTAATGCTGATATGTGATCTAAAGGGATCTGAGCCAACTTGGAGAGCTCTTTGAAACCAGCAGTAAAATTAATTAAGAAAGTTTGAGAGGGCTATGGATGGAAGGGATAATACAGAGGAGATTTCATTTAGCTTTGAAGAGGAGCCCTTCCTAAGCAAGTGTTTCACATTTGGGAGGAGGGCTGGAGGAGGATGAAATTGCAAAATAATCCCTTTTTCTTTACATTTACTTTGGTTGCTCCAGATCGTTTAAAACAGAAGTGAGTTGAGGGGGAAGGTCTCACACACACACAAATCATAGTGTTGTTATCTAGAGAGTAGTGCATTTTCTTCTGTGTCTTCACTTAAAAGACAATTCTCTCTTGCTTCTGGTACATGCACTTTGTTACATGACATGGGAAGAGTACGCAGTATTTTGAGGGTTGCTCCCAGTAGGAATTTCTATTCACCCTTATTTTGCTGCTTCTGTTGCATTTATGTCTAAGAAATAAACTGTGTCAGGCCTGGGCCAAATCAAGAGCCCTGTGCTGCCTCTCCTAGGACACTTCTCTTGCTAATGCCACCTGGAGAACACCTGGCACACAGAATTTGGTGGCCATCTTCAACCACTGAAAATGTTTGCTAAACTTTCCTTCTTTGAAAAAAAGAGTAGACTTCTAAGTAGATTTGGTTTGTTTTTCCCTTTGCGTAAGTCCTAATTAGTTCTGGGGAAGACAGTTTGCACTTGCAGATTACCATCTGGACAACCTTATTGCATGATTTTTACAGAGGCCTTGGGAAAAATGGAAGTCTCGAAGTCAAAAATAACCTTTTTGTCTCATCTTCTCAAAATACAATGTTTTGCAAATCCTAAACAGGACTTAAAAGTGTACAGGATTTGGCAGAGTTGTGCTCATACTTGCTAAAAATTCAAACCTATCTTTTTCTGCAAGCTGAAAATGCATGAGCGAAAAAACATTTTCTCCTAAAGAAATCATAAAATTATTTTGAAAATAAAGTCCCTGTACAGTCTTTGAACTACAAACAAAATGGAGTTGCCAATCAGACTCCCCTGGTGTTATTGAAAAAATACCAGCTTAATGTCAGTCAAAAGAACTTTTTTTTTTAAATTAAATGCTTGATCGATCCTAAAAATTAAGCATTCAGGAATATTAAATAGCCAATAACAGAAGTGCTTATCACCCACAGAAAACAGAAAAATAGAAAGCCCTTAGCAATGGCTGCTCTAATATCAATTTAACTTGGACGCAGAATTGCAGAGACCTCATGCAGGCTCACTTGGCAACACTTACCTTCTTTGGTCCTCTGTTTCTATCATCCATTGCTATTTTTAGCCCCATCTGTAAAAATATGTTTTTGCCAAGGAGCAAAGGCAGGATAAATTGCAGAAAGCATGTAAGCAAACAAAGAAATCGCAAAGCTTACAGGACAGTCACAGTTGCAGTTTTGTTAAGCTGCTTCCCATTCATTCCTTGGCTTTGTGTTACCTATTTAGATTATACAGCTGCCCAGGCAAGAACTTGGTCTTTTGGCTTTTTTGTTTATGCTTAAAGCCCACAGCACATTGTTTGTACCTATGTAAATACATTACTTACTCTTACAGGATAAGATCTGCACTGCCCCACTCCAAGGAAAACTGGGAAAATTATGTTAAGTCATTCAGCGATAGTGCTTCATACAAGCACCTATAATGGATGTGGGCAGCTTCAAGTTCTCAGCTCATGGTCTGCCTTTTCTGGGATTTATTACCTAGGTACAGGTACAGCCATGCTAAGAGGTCACTGTGGCCTGCAGGCAAGCCAGGAGTGATGTCTTATCTCTGGCCAGCTCAAAACATTGAAATAAAGAGATTTGTCAGCACCCTTCTGTGCAGCCATGCTGGAGAGGCCTTACTGTAACTAAAACATCTAGGGTAACAACCTGAGCATAGTCTGAAGTGAAGATAACCGTCTGTGGAGAACAGCTACCATTTGGGGTAGGACAGCTTTTGGTTATTCAACATGAGCATTTTTGTGCTATTGAATAGCGCACTTGGCTGCTCGCTCTTGTGCCAGGAAGGTACGGATCTCCAGTGGTAAATCCTTTATCATGTCTGCCAGTGCTATGGAAATGTCTTGGATAGTCACTGGGTCTGAGGTGGCACAGGCTAGTGACATGTATGCAAATTTTGCCCAGAGGGACTTCTTTAGCTAGTGTGGTCCATTCTTACAGCTCTAATTTGCTCTAACTGGTCACTAATTGGAAGATGGTTTGTCTTGACTTGCTGATGGGTAGCAGCCACCTTCTAATTGCCATTTGTTCATATGTCTGTTCATGGTTTGATTGTACATAATTATCCTTGAGTGATGTTTTCTTTTGGCACGCATTTCTCTTGGAGGCAATGTGAGTACCGCAGAGCTCCTCTGTGATGTCGTGCAAAGATGTAGGAGGTGTTCTTTGCGTGTATGTAGTGAGTAAGATATAGGGCTTCATCTGCTGTATCTACTAACTGTACTATGTACATGATGAAAAGAACAACAACTGCTATACTAAATACATGAAAATATGTTACAGCATGCTAGCTGTGTGAGCCAGGAGGCCAAAATCCTTCTTGAATTTGGTAGAAAATTTTGCGTTGTGGTTTTTTTTTAATCTCTCTCTCTCCAGTAACCCCAGAAACTACATACAGCACTTTTGTATGGCATCTTGTAACTTTAGCAAATACCGATTCACAGAAATAGAACAGTCAGGTGGAAAATTCCTGTCAGGGAAGTACAAGCCTTCCTCGTCCCATGAGGAGCAGGGCGTGGAAACCAGCCGCTCTCGATGTCTGATCAGACCTAACACATGTAGCACCAGTGACATGCTAATAAAACTGTCAGGCCCTCAGGACCAGTAATTTACACCCATGTTTGTAGATTCTCTCTATGAAAGAAGAAACTCTCCTTGTGGATGAAAAATGATGTGTGAATCTGTAAGGCTAGACTGAAAAGAAGCAGATGCTGACATTTCTAGAGTTAATATTTTTGCCTTAAAAACACATCTGTCATCAGCCTCCACTTACAAGAATGGAGGAGCACTTATCTAAATAAACATGGCAGCTGTTTTATATGATGGGTCTGTTTTTTAAATAGTAAAAAATATTGTATAATTTTGAAAAGTATAGCTGCCGTAAGTGTTAACTTTCAATAATAGGTTGGAGTGTGTAGCTTTTCTCTGCTTTATAATAATTTCAAATGACACTTTCTCACATTGTCAGAGAACCTCCCTGCAAGGCCAGCACGAGTAGAGGGAAGGTCAATAACTGGAAGTGCATGCAGCTAAGAACACTGCAAATGCTGAAAACTTGCTGAGGAGAGAGTTCTGGATTGTAATCTCAGGAGCATGTTAAAAAAAATGAAGAGTAGGGAAAAAAAGACAAAAAATTTTGGAGAAGTAAATTATCAAAGTTGTCTGCCTCTAGGATGAGGGTTACAATTTAAATAATTCACATTTTTTCAAATGTCTTTGCTCTGCTAATTAACTTACTTCTTCCCAGTAGTTCAACAAATCCTATGCACAAAAATGTATGATTCTGTTTCCTACGGGAATCTTTAATGAGTCATTTTACACTGATCTTAAGACCATTTTACATCATTAGACAGGTACAAAGGAGACTTAACAGGGCCAAGGAGGGACCTCCACTTGCAACCAAAACCAAATTTTATTTGCTGGCTTATTATTTCTCTTAGGGACTACTAATGGCTTTTGATGATGAGACAGTAAGCCAAATATAAGAATGCATTGTAATTTGCATTTCCAATTGCATGTGGTGTGACCCCCATTCTTAGTCAATATGGTGTATTTTCTGAAATGTAAAATGCAGAATGATCTTCCTGTGTGAGAAGTCCCAGAATGTGAAAAGTTCTTCCTTTGGGGTATGTGCTCTCTTCATTAGGCCCTAGAAACATAATCCTTCTTTCTAGACAACCTAATGGTTTGTCATGGGTTTGTGTGGCATGGGTTTTTTTGGTAGTGGGGGAGGGGGCTGCAGGGGTGGCTCCTGTGAGAAGCTAGTAGAAGCTTCCCTGGCTCCAAGTCGGACCCGCCACTGGCCAAGGCTGAGCCCATCAGCGATGGCGGTAGCGTCTCTGGGAGAACAGATTTAAGAAGGGGAACTGGCAGTGAGTAGTGGGATTGGAATGTGAGAGGAACACTGATGCAGATACCAAGGTCAGTGAAGAAGGAGGGGGAGGACGGAGGAGGTTGATGCCCCTGCAGCCCGTGGTGAGACGGCAGGCTGTCCCCCTGCAGCCCATGGAGGGGAGCAGGGGAGCAGAGGCCCCCGAAGATGGCCATGACTCCATGGGAAAGCCCGCGCTGGAGCAGTTTGTGACTGAAGATTGGCCTGTGGAAAGGACCCACGTTGGAGACATTCGTGGAGGACTATTTCCCGTGGGAGGGACCCCACGGTGGAGCAGGGAACGGGTGAGGAGTCCTCCCCCTGCGGAGGAAGGAGCGGCAGAGACAAGGTGTGGCAAGCTGACCCCAACCCCCGTCCCCTGTTCCTCTGCGCCGCTGCGGGGAGGAGGTGGAGAGAACCGGGAGTGGGGTTGAGGTGGGAAGGAGGGAGGGCTGGGGGGAAGGCGTTCTAAGGTTGGGTTTTACTTCCTAATGTCCTTGTTTTGTTTTGACTTGTAAATTAAATTGATTTTGTTTTCTTCCCCAAGCTGAGCCTGTCTTTTGCCCGTGACCATAAGCGGTGAGTGATCCCTCCCAGTCCTTATCTGGACCCACAAGCCTGCCTTTATATTTTCTCCTCATCCCACCATGGCCGGGGGTGGGAGGAGGAGTGAGCGAGTGGCTGCGTGGTGCTTTGTTACCGGCTGGGCTGAAACCACGACATGGTTTCATATGGATCTTTTCATTTTTGACTGCCCGGTGGTGTTGCTTTATCAGGAGGACAATGGAGTGCCTTTGCCTCAGGGTGTGCCTCTATTCTGCAGTGCTTTGGATAGCAGGATGTTATTGGAAAGGTAGATACGAGTATTTCCAACTCCTCTGGCAGTCTTTTTGAATGAAGTTGGCCATATGCTGTGGCCTGAACATGGCCTATGTATATGGCCTTGTTTTAGGGTGGTTTCGAGGATTCCCGAGAAGGTGAACACACACACACTGACTATAAGGGGAAAAAGCAAGCATTTATTAACTACAGATGTGCGTTGTGCTAAGGGTATCTTGTAAAGCAAGTTAACATACTGACCCGAGGACTGTAAGGAAGATGGACCATCTGTACATTCTTGTGCTGTCTTGTGCCGCGAGCTCAGCCCAGCAATCGGTAGGTGTCAGCTTTACGTGGGTGTCCCCACGGAGGCAATGGTGGCCTTGCCGTACACTAGCCCAATGCTCTTTGGAAAAATCCCGGTATTTATACATTTGCAGAGGAACGGGTTTCGGCACACGTGGCCAGTGGGTGCCAAAACACGCCTCGGTTGTAACATAGGGAGCCCATGACGCCTGTGCTCACTGGCCAGGCGTGCTGCACGAGCCGTAGCCACCCTGTCTATTAGTTCATGGGCTTTGTACATGCAGCATATTGTCATCATCCAGCAGTCACGCGCCAGTCATGCACACAGCTGTGCTGTGCAACAGCCTGCTGCCCGTCCTCCCCCAGTATTGCTCAGCTCTCTCATCTCCGTGGTCAGCATTCCAAGCAACAGGCAACAAACCATCCATTTTCTGTGCTGACTGCGTTTTCCTCGGCTATCTACCTCTCCCCCAGTGTTCATCCACGGACCAAAATCCCATCTTTTAACCCATCCGTATACAGGCCTCGCAAAGAATTCAGATATAAGACTATCCAGTTTGTGAATGTCACATGAGCTTAGCCTGGAGATAAGTGCCAAGCTGGTTGGCTTGCTGTAATGGTGCTGATCCAGAGCAAGAACAAGAGCAGGCCTTGAGGCAGGTGCCAGAAGAGCTGGCCTGGCCAAAATATAGCCAGCCCTGGTGTGCTATAGGTGCATAAGTGTTTAAACCCACATTTCTGTAGGTTCTACATCATGCCTAAGCTGTCCCTGAGGAACCTATGATCTTTATAGATCTGGGCATCAGCCTTTTACAGATGCATTCCTGCCAAAGAGAAGCCGGTAATTAGCAACAGGATCCCACCCATAAATTAACAGCAGTAGCTAGTTATGAACTTTATTGGGAAAACAAATGGAAGAAAAGACAGGGGAGACGTGAGTGTATGTAATGCTCCATGCAGGGGTGTGAAGGAGGAACGGACTTCTTAGGGTTCATCCACCTTCTCCCCATGCATGTGTAGATGGTTTGGAAGCTAGGAAGGAGGGAAAAAACTGAGATTCCCCTAACAGTCTTGCTAGCCAGGAGTGGGAAATGTCAGAATTTGCTGCTGATGCTTCTGTAAGTCATTACCCCTGGAGGAAGGAGGAAGCGGTAGAGGAACCATGACTTGTAAATGATTCCTAATCAAAGTTCTTCCCAAGGCTATTCCTGGAGAGCTGCAGATTCCTCAGCACCCCTTGCTCAGGCTTGTGTCTAAGACTAAAATGTGTTACTTTGCCTTGATCACAAGCCGGAGTGTGCCCTACCCTGGAGTAAAGCCAAGCCATATCTCCTGGGAGAGACAGCTCAAGCTAGTACAAAGTGGTGGAATTGTGCACTGTGGTATTTGGCATGTTACTATAGATGAGTACCGTCGGCCTACAGTAAGTCTAATCCTACACCACTTCAGGTAGACTGAAGCTACCCCTGTGGCTGTTTCACTGTAGGAACAGTTTCATAACCTACTGGTTTCATAAAGGTAGCCTAGTTTTCCTAAAACTTTATTTCCAAGAAATCCTCTGAATGAGCTGCAGTTTAGTGCTTTCTTTTGCTGAAGTCCGCATAAGACTTTAAAGTGTATTTTAAACTCTCTTTGCTAACTGCTTAGGACAAACAGGATCTCCTGTTAATGAAAATCTTTGATGGATGCATTAAGGAAGCAGAGTGTATGTAATCCTATATTTCCCGAGGTTACCTCAGCAGTATACATGGACCATAACATTTAAGGAGGGTATGTGCATGTATAAAGGTCTTGTAAAAAGCTAGAAGTAGTGTTCTTACTACTACAATGACAGTATGATTTATTTTACTGTGGTTGTTCTACAGGTATCAGTGTGCTTTATCATCAAACCTTCAGGCAAGGGCATCCATAAATTGTAGAAACAGCTGGTGAAGGACTGTCTTAACCTCTCCAATATCTCATTGCCCTGAATCACTGAAGGAGATTTGTTCTCTTTGCTTGTGAATGGAACAGTGACTTGGTGTGGGCTATTCTGGCAGGTTTTGACCTAGTAACAACTTTTCCAAATTCAGGTGTGTAGGCACCTTCTTCTAAATTGTGTGCTTTTTCCCTCTTCCAAGAACAACCCTAGTTGGTTTTATTCATGACCTTGTTTACACATTTGCACCTCCAAAAAATGAAGCTTCAAACCATGCGATGAAATGAAGTTCATATCGTCTACAAAAAAGTACCTGCACCACTGAAAATAAAGCCGCCCTTTTGTATATAAATGCCAGATATCAGAATTTGGGCATTTGGAGATTTAATTCACTTGAGTCTTGCAATTTAGTCCTGCAGATAACTTAAAGCAAATTATTTAAAACTAATGCTCTAAGGCAAAGCTGTACGGATACATCTGTAGAGTTTCTTGTTGTGACCAAGTATTTTAAAGAATGATGATGAAGTGAGAGTCAGAATTGTCACCTTTCTCAGGACCACAATGGTACTAGTATTCTGTGTGCACAAGAAACACGCTGGGGACACGGGAGGGATTTAATAACTGTGTATCTCTGCAATGGACTGTTCAGAAGGAAAAGCTGCTCTCAGAAGGGAGGTCAGTATTGCACTGTAATGTGGGAATTGGAAGTGGGGGTGAAGGTAGTTGCTGATAGTTGCTGTGGGGTTTATAGGAGTACCATTTACTGTAGAACATAGCAAGAAAAGCTCATAAGGTAGTATCACAAAGCTTATGCTACAGAAAAAGGAAAAAAAAAAAGGAAAACCTTTGTGCAAGTTCATCTTATGAAAAGCAAGTGCTATTTATATAAATAGATTGTGGCAGGGACTATCATTTTGCAAGCATTGGGTTAGGACTTTGAAACATTATGCAAATGCACTGGTGGTGTATATGCAACTGTACACCCACTGGACTGTGCTTCATGTGTTCTTGATGCCAGTGAAAACAAAGCAGTCTCCAACTGACTCAGGGGAAAAGTCATGGCTGCAAGAAGACAGGACCTGCTTTACAGAGCTACTACTCTGCTTCTAATAACTGAAGTTAGGAAAGTCCCTTGGATTTAACCCTAACTTTCTTATTATCTGGGATGGGAGATGAATAAGCTGAAGAAGCTTGTTAGTGGTTGTTAGTAGTTTTTCTGGCCACAGACACTTTCCAGCATAACATGTTTTATTGCTATTTTTCATAGGAACAGTTCTTTTTAGAAGAGAAATAAATAATCATGTGGCTCATGGCAAAGCTTCCATACTCACTGGAGACCTCTGCTGTAACAGCTAAATTAATCACAAATAGCTGAACTCTCCTGCAGTGGCATGCCAGAATTGTTTCCTTGCCAATGTCTTTGCTTCCCTTCTGCTGTCCCCACGAAGCTTCTGCTCTTTACCCCCAAGGTGGTGGAGAACCCTGCCCCTTTCTGTCCTCCTGGCCCATTCCTGCTTATGTGGTTGTCTTGGCTCATTTTTCACCATTGCCCTGTGCAACTTCTGGGACTTTTGTTCAAAATGCTGTCATCCAAAGCAGACTGAAAATCAGTGGAAAGACTCCCACTGATTTGTATGACCTCTGATGCAGTCCTTGCCTACATCCTGCCTTAAAACCCGCCTGTTCCACCAGGTGTATGTCTTCTAACCTCCAGCATTATAGAAAGGCATTGTGCTATAGTGAGTGCTGTACGGTGCTAGATCCCTATCCCTGTTTTCCCTAACAGCATTCAGAGAGATGACTTGGCACTGTTTAAGTGTGCCCTGTTCTGCAACTGGCAGGGAGATTAGAGGGGGAAGCATAGCCTACAGAGGATGTCTGGTTTACAGGAAACACCAAGATGTGTGGAGGGTATGGGCAGTGGTACCTGTGGTTGCTGCATTTTTGTTAAGTAGCTCTCTACTAATAAAGAGCTAGTTTTAATTTCAGAAATCTGAAGCCTTTTGATACTACTACCCAGCATGGACTATATAAGGTGCAGTGACAGCAATCAGTTTAATGAGACCTGCAGCAAGGAAGAGAGTTTCATTAGTAAGAGTGTGAAATGGCAGCAAGTGATGGCGGTGATGTGAAAGGATTCAGACTAGAGGAAAAGCTGGATCTGAGATGCTGGCCAATGATGTCCATGCTGAAAGCAAGAACTAACCTGCTATGTAGCATTGACCATTGTTGGTAAAGTTGAGAAAGTGAAGATAATGTTTTAGATACTCTCTTGATGGGAAAAAAATTCTGAGAAGTAAGTGATGCTCTGTTGCTGGGAGTAGTGCCTGGGATAAGTAAACAGCCCACAAAGGTGTTTGAGGTGCAGTGTGAATCCCGACATCTCTGAGCTGTAGGGAGATACTGTTGATTTTTTTAACTATCAACTAGCAGAAGAAGGAATAGGCACTTACATTACAGAGTTGAAAGCTCTGCCTTCTGCATATGACTTCAGAGACATTAAAGAGTACCTAATGAAAGACAGTAATTTGTGGGATACATTATTTCTGCTTGCAGGAGAGATTTGTTGAGACAGTCTACCCCTGGAAAAAGCCTGAGTTATTGAACTGTCCAGGAGAAGGATCAATAAAATAACAGCTCCCAAAGCAGAACAAGTATGTGGGCTCCAGCTGAAAGCATCCAGCACTCAGGGTAGTTGCAGGCCAGTCTGGAACACAGGTATCATGAATCCATGTAGGTACTGGGGAAAAAAAAAAACCCACAGGAAAGACAGGAAGAAAAATGCCTCATCTCATGGGAATGGTGCAGTAGGTATGGGACACAGACCTGTCTTATGTCCCATTGCCCCTGCTAACCTAGGAATAGAGATACTGTTCCAGAAGCAGCAGAAGTAACAAAGCTCTGTTTCTATAGATGTGTGGCCCTTGCTCCTTTATCTGCCCTAACTGCAATAATTTGAGCTTTCCTCCAGCACCTCCAGGACACGAGCACCAAGCAAAAGGCAGGAGGTCTGGGAGATGCTGCCTGGATGGCCAGCTGCTGCCTAACACTGTGGGATGCTTTCTGGTGTCCCTTCTGGGAAAGAAACTGCGGGCTTTCTACTCTCTGCAGCAGTCTGGTTTTGGCAAAACTTGTAGGAACTTAATGGCCTTGAGATCTTAATGTCATTTTGATTTTTGCTATTTTATCTCTATACACCTTTTTAGAAGTGTCCCTTGATCATTTGTAGCTAGAGCTGATTAAGGATTCATAAGCTACAGGTGTGCCTGGTTTGTGCCTGCATAAGCCCTCTTTCCTTAGGAAATCAGCGTGAAAGGGGAAGAGTACACACTGCTATTAAACCTTTCAAGGCTTCCAAGTGAAGAGGGGCTATTTACAACATCACTTTCAACAGAGCCAAGAGCTCAGTGTGTGAGCCCCGGAGGGGAGAGAACTGCTGGCTGTACAGCTGCTAGACTCTGCAGCTAGGCTGTTGGGTCAGTGAGCGATTTGATTTCAGCCGGATTGTGAAGCCAGATGCAATATAATCCCAGCAACACTTCTGCACAGCACTATTAGACTGGAGAAATATGACCAAGTGCTGGTTGCGCTGAGTCCCCCAGCTGAGAGCAGAGTGCCGCGTGACCTTCCCCGAGGAGCCCTTCTGCAGTTCCAGCAACTGTGAAATTTTAGAAGCAGTGTCTCTGCCTGTACATACTTAAAGAAAGCTACTGTGCAACCCAAGATTTCATTTTCCAGAATGTTCCCTTTCACCCAAGGCAGTAAATACCCTGGTCCTTCACCTCCTCCCACAGGATAGTTGGTGCAAATCATGTTTCAAAACTTGAAAGAACCAGGACCAGCAGCTCCCCAGCAGCCTGATTTCAAAGTGGAGAGCTATACCCCAGAACAGCGTACTTCACTCTGTAGGAGGATGCTGTGATCTTTCAGCAAATAAACACAGCACGCCACTTTCCTCTGAAAAACAGAAAATTTCTTTTCTTCATCTAAGCAATCCCAGGAAACATGGCTCTCGAGAAGTGGAATAGATGGCAAGACTGGGTTGGCTTGGCACTTAACACAAGTCACTTTGTACACATGGTATTTAGTTGATGGAAAGCATGACAGTATTTAGAGGCTTCATCCTACCCTAAATTACTAACTAATGGATAATTTAGTTAATTCCTCAGCAGCTGGATACAACCACATACAGATTAACTTCCAAAAGAGGTAGGCTCTTTGGTTCCCGGTTTTGGGTCAAGATGTTCTAACTCTGTGACACTTTGCAACTGCACTTACAATTTGCTAAGAGCTGGGGGACATGAATTTGCATTAGGTGGAGACAACTAATCGAACTTTCTTATTAATACATATTATTGATGACACACACAGTGCACCTAACTACTTGTATCATAAGGGTGCACATGGAGGGAGAGGTGGTAGAGTCAAACTCTTACCTGCTAGAAATTTATGGAGTTCTTTAGGCTTCTCTTGACTGTGTAAAGGAATGCCTTTGCATCAGACTGATTGAACGCAGTGGGAAAGGATAGTTTAAGAATTGTGCCTTTACTTTGCCCTAGAGTTTGCTCTAGAAATTTATTCGTAAAAGTCTTTCAGGTTACCATTTCTAATCTGTATAGATTTTAGGTAATTTTTAAGGCATTTAACACAATAATTTATATCCACACTTACCTGCATGATCTGGTATTAAAATGAAGGTGAGCTCTTTAGAGCATTTGCTGCACATGCAGTTCTTAGGACACCACTTTAAACTGTCACTAGGACCACTTTCTATAGCCTTCCTATAGCAGTGATATCTCAGCAAATAGGGTTTGAGATCTAGATCCAGAGTTTAAAAATCTAGCACACACAAGGCAGTGTAAATACCTGCTGTTTTGAACTGAAGCTCAAGACCTGCCTATTCTGAATTTTATCCAATACTTTCTAATGAGGCATTTTTAAAATCCTGGTCTAGACAATAGATCAGGATGCAGGGATGTGGGAAGCTGTGGCTTGTCTGTCTGTCTGTGTTTTGAACTGATTGATGTGCTGTTTGCTTTTATGCTGAGAACTGTTTTGCTACTTTGTGCATTTCCTAAAAACCTTCTCCCTCCCATGACCCTTCCAGGGAACTCTCACTGTTTCAGGGACCCTGAAATACTGTGTAAGGATGAAGTTACTCCCAGAGGCTGTCTGCCATATACTGCACCAGCATTCTTATAAGAACCAGAATGTCTTTTATCTGATTTGGGAGAGAACACCTATTTTACTTCCAGATTAAAATCACACTCTAAATACAGTATCTTCTCACTTCTGTGCCTGAAGTCTACTTAGATGACACATCAGGGACTGTACATCTGGTTGTAAACTCAAGGTATGGGTTTACAAGCATGTGATTCCAGGGGCGTTTTGAAGATGTTTGCATAGTATATGTTGCTGACCTGTTTTATGTATTTAGTACATATTTGGGAGGTAGTGGAAGTCTTTACTATCACACAGTAGTTAATACGTCAGACAGAGCTCCTGGTGACCAACGAGTGTATGCAAGCCAATATGCTATCCAATTCACGTAGGAAGCCTTATACACATCAGCGAATGTCATGTAGTGAAAAGGAGTCCTGGTATGCCCTAATCTTTTTTTTCCAGAATGGTAATACTCATCATTATCTGAATCTCAAATGATATGCCTATCTCTTTATCAGCAGATTTCTATTCATTGCCTTTATGCCATTGCTGTCACAAAAATGATAATGTCTCAATATGTTCATGGTGGCTGTAGTCACCTGCACTGTGCTAGAGCGGTTGAAGATAGAGTCATACAGTTGTGTGTTTGTTTGGCTTCTCTTGCCACTGGTATGGGGTAGACTTGCTCAGTAGTGACCCTGTTGAACTTTCAAAGGTATTTTTCATGCTGGTAGCTTAAAATCTTTATTCATAGCTGGAGACAACCTTGAACATCTGTCTTGGTTCTTACAGCAACCCCTGCTGAGGCTACAGTGTGTGTCTGACCTTGCTCTAAATGTCTGGAATATGTATCCTGGAGTTGAGAGAAATGTAATTTTGATATTTCTTTATAATTTTTTTTTTCCCTGTAAGGATAGCCTCACTGGTAGCAAATGAAACCTTTCACACTTCTTCTAGAATGAACGTTAAAAATAAATGCCTACAATCCACTATGGGCTGAATCCCAATGCCAGCACTTAAGACAAAATATTCTGCAAAATCAGTGGAAATTTTACTTCTGTTGGAGGATTAGCAGAGTCTTTCAAGCACAAGGTGAACATAGGGCAAAACTAGGGAGGAATCTTTTTTAGATGATTCATAGCTTCACTAAAGCACAGACATAAAGCCTAAAAGTGAAATCGAAAATGAGATGCCCATAAGAAACATGGTTCTTGATAATACTGAAGTAAACCTTTAACATTAAATAACATGTATATAAAATATTATTAAGTTTAGACATGCTCGTTATCAGTAGCAAACAAATTGGGAGTATGGAAACCTCTGTCCTCCTGAGATTTCATGAGTGCTTTCAAAATCTGCTTATGTCAAGGGCAGCTCTGCTGGTGGTGGTCACTGTTCTCACCGTCAAGGTAGATGAAGCCCAAGGCTCTTGGAGATTAATTGCAGCAGGCTCCCAACCTTTGGGGAGTTTTTGGACAGACAGTTTTTTTCTGCAGACATTTTTCTCTCCATCTGTCCTAGCACACAGGCTGCACACATGCAGTGCACCAGGCATGCGGGTAGCCTGCCCAGAAACTGCACTCTATCTTTCATCCAGTGTCTCCAGCAAAGTCAACTGCAGCCTGGATGGGTACGTCTCTCAACTCTGCCAAGTTTCTTGTGTCCTTATTGAACAGTGAAGTATCACAGTCGAGGTAGGAGCTTAGCAGAAATGGATGGATGGGTAGCTAGACTAGCTCCATGCTTTCGTTTTAGGAAAGCCTTATTGTCTGTCTTTCTCAAAGATGGACCTGTTGTGGGAGAGTTAGAAAGTGCTATTTCATCTTCCCCTCTCTTCTGTCTTTTGAGAAAGCTGCTGAGACCAGACGATACCTCAGTCCATACCTCCCTCTGAGCCGATGCCAGGGAGCCTCTTGCTTTGTTTTGCAGATACGAGGTGGCAGCAGGAGTTATAGTGGTTTTGCCTGTCTCTGAGGTGGAAAATGACTCTTTTCATTGTAGACTGTAGTTTTCTTACAAAATCTGTTACCTCCAGAGGACTGTGGACTGCAGCAGCATCTCCTGATTAAGGCTTCACATAACTATCGCTCAAGGATTTATTTGCCTAGCTCTTGAATAGCATTTCTCACAGGAAGCAGATGTCGCTTGCACTTTATTGGTCTGTTCTGGCTTCCAGTTCAGGTTTGGTTTTACTGGAAGGTTTTGCTTCAGACCTGGAATATTCTGGCTGCCTGGGAGATGTTATGCTTAACAGGGAAATGTGAGCTAAAAGCTGTAGATGTAACTGGGAGGTGGAGGAGGCAAGGTGTTTACTGTGCAGTTCCCATCCAGGCTTAGGCCATCTAGAGCCAATCTTTTTGCTCTCTGGAGTTATTTTTTCCCTCGATTTTTTTGTTGAACTTTTGTTGCACTTTTCTTTCTACGTGGCTCTATTCCATGCAATTTAAAGCAATGGCAGTACTAGCTAATACTGCTTTGAAAGTTGGTATTCTGAGTGCTTTGTGAGTTTTGAATTGTGATGACTGAGACTTTTAAGAAAATAGAAATATTGTGTAGGTTTTGTCATTTCCTTATAGTGCCCAACGAGGTGTCTCTAAGCTCTGTAGGGCAAGTAGAATTATTCTTACTTTAAATGGTACAGGTTGATTTGTTTCAGACTGTTTTTGAACTTGCACCCTAGCATGATATTCAAGCCTGGAAGAGCCTATCTGGGACAGCAGCATTTAGAAAATAATGTGGTGTTAAAAAGCAGCATTACAGCTGGAAACAGGAGTAGCAGTGGGGTAAAGAGAGAGATGCAACTGGACTTCATTTTGTGCAGAGGGGCCAGTACAAAAGGTAAAAAAGGAGCTATAAACAAAAGGCTGAAATGAAGAAATATTTCATATTATCCATAGCATTTTGTATTTAAAAAAATATCTATACAACAGGCTGCAAAGGCAAAGTCTCAATAATATGCTAAGCCTGAGCTTCGATTCAATCTTGCAGAGAAGCAAGACTCAAGAGCAGTTCTGCAGAGGCATAGGATATGTGAGTATTAAATACAGAAGCAAGGTTGCAAGGAAGGACCTGTGCTCACCATGTGTTGGAGCATTGCTTTATCTTCCATGGATGTATCCCTGATCCTGTCACCAGGCTGGCTGAGGTCTCTATGCCCTACTTTCCTATTTGCTAAATTGCCACCAAAGTTTGAACTTTGTCTTCTCTTAGCCTTTTTCCCTGGGCTGAATGATGGCACTGCTTCAGAGAGCCCTTCTTTGGTATTTTCTTTTTTATTCTGCACCTATGTCTCTTCTCACAGAGCTATTCCCTGAGCATCATAAGCAACATCAGTGAAGAATTCATTTCATTTTGTCAAGTTTCTGGTCTGACCCTTAATTTAAAGCAGTCATTTCAGTCTACAATAAACTCTGTGTTCCTGCATGCTGCAGTGAAAGAATTACGAGCAGTCCTTTGCCATGTGCATTCAGGATGCTTTGGTAGCCCCATGGGACAGGTAGACTTCAGTGCCTGAAAACTTATTATAGAATGGGGGTACAGTCAGTATGTTATTTTCTGTATAATAGTGTGTATGTGGGTCTGCCTGGATGTAAAAGCTTTTACATGATTCACTGAGGCCATTAGAAGTGGAATGGCATACCATCATTTCAGGCACAGAGCTTTTCAAAATGAACAGCTTTTTCTATCTTTCCCCAGGGAGCCCTGAGAGGCATCCAGCATGTAGGTGGGAGGAGACTGTTCATAAGTCTTCCATCACAGCATCCAGGAACACAAAGCTTATTGTTGGGATGAGCCTGCAGCTCTGAGTGATAAATAAGGCAGGGCAGTTTGATGAAAAGGGCTGACTTCTCTTGCTAAGACTAAGGTGGACTGATTTTTAAAGTTTAACAACCTGGACCTTTCATGAGCGTACGGAGCACATGTTGGTAGAGGGTCCAGTATTCTATAAACATGGTGAAGTAATCAGACAACAGCAGAATGAGAACAAAGATCTCTTTTGACCGACTTAATCTTAGACATATATTCTGTGCTTTTGTCTTTGCTGTGCTTTTTGCCTCTCTCTGATACTCATTGATACACCAGGATATATCCAGTGCAGGTTGGGCAGGGGGGCGGGTTGCCACATTCATTCTCAAAATTTCATATACCCTCTTGGTTTTCAGTCCTCCGAAGAAAACATAGTTTGACTCAGAGACTAACAAGAATGTGCTTTCTTAAGTGATTTTGGCTTATTTGGTTTCTGAGGAAAACCTCAGAATCACCAGATCACCAGAATCACCACCACCATCACCTCAGATGGTGGAGGAACACCTGCTCTCATCTTGCTTCAGCCCTTAATCCCTGTCCCAGACAAGCCTAGAAGGGCATGGCACAGGAGGTGAAGAATAATATAAAAAATTGCACAATAACTTTTTTGAACATCCAGAAAGGTTCATTTTATTCTCCCTGGTTTTCTCATATCCACACCAAGAAATAAGATAGAAAGACAGTGTTTCTTCAACTGTTACATTCATCGCTTGAGAGAATGAAAAAATACAAATATTCCGAGGTCTCTGCAAGCAATATAGAAAGTGTTGGACAGCCGAACATGTTCCTTGTATGCCATATGCAAGCAGAAATTTCTGTTGGCAAATACTGCTTTGGCTAAGGCTTTTCAAGACTTGTTACCAGTCTGTGTGGGTGTGTGCATGTCTACTTGACATTTTGCTTTATTTTTTTTCTAACTGAGCATATTTTCCTTCAGGATGGCAGGACAGAGTGTGTCCAAGAAGTCTGCCCCATTCTCTCATGTCCCCAGCACCTCAGTCATGTTCCTGCTGGACAGTGTTGCCCCAAATGCTTAGGTGAGTGGTTTTTTTCCTTGGAATTTTGTAATTAATATGATACATTTCTGCATATTTCACAATACTGGTAAAATCTGGGAGGTGGAAGAGACAGTATTGCTCAGTGGAGTTTATAATCTACAGGTTTAAACAAGTACTCAGGGTCAGTGTGTAGTGTTGTCATGGGTGGTACTAAACAAGCAGCCGCAGAAGAGCATTTGAGCATAGGCCAGTTGGCTTGCTTAGAGAGACAAATATAGAGATGTTTCCCACCTTCATTACACATGTTTTACAAAGGAGGTTAAGACAGGAGGAAATGGTTTGTTGGACTTTGCCACAAGAAAAAGGCCTTACCCTCTCATATTTTTATTCAAGTGTGCATTTGCATTTTTGGTTTTGAGGAAATGCAGGTCAGAGGAAACTTCTGGACTGAAATTGCATTCTTAGAAGCTGTTGTCAGAGAGGCCAGGGACCCAGGAGTCTGCCTCATGGTTGCCTTCTTAAGGTGGAATCACAGTTTCAGCCAGGAATATTTTCAATTACGTCTTTCCAACACATTTTAAAGGAGTAAGTCAGAGGCCTCTAAAAAGGGCTAGATCTTCCAAGTCATGCCAAGGAAGGCAGTGACTTTTGAGAGTCCATATTTTGCTCTTACCATGTCCACAAATCCCACAGGTTAACGTTCCTCAGCATATGTCCCTCTATTTCATAAACAAGGAGCACTTACATCCTACCAAGTAAATTAGCTTTAATTTGGTCTATGAGGTTATAACTAGGTTTGGAAAATTTTCCGAGCTGATAACTCCCAGTTCTGCAACGGCAGCTTTTTGTCATTTCAACTGTATCTTTACTGTTATCCAAAGTCTGTTTCCAAGGCTAGGTAAGGGGTACAGAGAGGTCAGGCCTTGGAGGCAGCAAGCCATAGAGAGTTCCAGCTTCTCATAATACTTAACATTTTTGACTGCTTGAAACAAACTAGGATTTATTTATTTATTTATTTGCTAATTGAGAAGTGCTAGAGATAAATATCTGCCTGGAACATTTAACTGCAGCACCAGAGTAATACAGTAGAGGAATGAAATGGAGAGGAGAACAGTCCAAATGCTGAGCTTCTGTCTTGGCTTAGGACATTTTTCCTTTCATTCTGTAAAATCCCCTTGTCCTCTCCACCCTATGCTTTTCCCAACTGAACCTTCCCCTCCTTCATCTAGGCATTCAAAATGCAGCTTTAATTTTTGACTGCTTCATAGGGATTTTTCTACAGATTCTTTTTTCCCTCTTAGAAATGTCTATAAATGAGTTCAATAATAATAATAATAATAATAATAATAATTTTAATTTTAATTTTAATTTTAATTTTAATTTTAATTTTAATTTTAATTTTGTCTGGTCTTTGCTCTAAAGCATGTCATATACCTGAATAAATACCATCTATTCACAGGGAAGTGTTGAAAGTTTTGGAGCAAGGTAGATCCAAGAGATGTGTAGCACACTGCATGGCAGTTGGGAAAGAGAAACGTTTTCAGGGATGCTGAGGCATGGTTTTTCAAGTATCATGTGGAGGACCTCCCTGCAGTTGAATTCCTGATACTCAGTGTATATAGCTTAGAAGAATGCTATGGACTCTACTGGGACTTGAATTACTAGTTTAACTAGTGGTTATGAGCCAGAACAGCCAACCATTAAGCCAGTATCTTCACCACCACATCTTTTAAAGTGGTAGTTCCTTTGTCAGTGGTTTTTTACCAACTATTTGAACTAGGTTGGCCACCTGGAATTGCACTGGGTGGTTTGCAAGGCATGGAAAAAGGGTGTGAGAGAGAACTGGACTTTTGTTCACTTGTTGACATAAGTTATGCGATTGAAGTCCTGGCCCCACATAGAGCAGTAGAAGTGTTGTTACAGGCGGGGCTGTAATAGGCCTTTGTGCTTAAGTGGTGCATGGATGCAGAGCAGTTCCTTTTAGGGCTACTGAGCATCCTCAACTGATTTCATATGTCAGTCCTGCAAGAGCAATTAAGCCTTTTCAGAAAGACACACACTCAGTAAATGGAAGGCTGGTTATGCAAGCACAGATTAGTCCAAGGCAGCTAATTTGCAAGACAGAGATGTTTAAATTGTGTCTAAATGAGCAATAGCAATTATTTCTTAATTTTCGTTTAATAGTTATTTTAACATTAGATTTGTTAAAAACTCAAGGCAAATCCAATGGATTTTTCTGTGTGCTTATCCTTTTGTTCACTTATATCTCAGAGGAAAATGGAACTTTTTTCTTTTAAGCTGCTGTACATTTATCAAGAATTATTGAAAAGGAAAAGAATTACAGTGTGCCAAGACCTGGTGGTTTGAGAGCTAAAGTATTGGCCTAGTACTTAGTGAATTCTTGTATGTAGTTATAGTGGCCATTCCCTACCTCAGAATTGATGCCTGTTTAACATCAGACCTCAGAAATGATAAGCTGGGAGAATGGCAGCCACTCATAAAAGAACTTATTAGTTGGCTGCCACCAAAAGTAAACAGGGGAAGATATTCAAAACCAGGAAGGTAAGTATAGTGTTTTTGTAAAGAGCTCATGTTTATATATCATAATAGTCACTTGTTTAAAATGACCTACTAGGAAGGAAGCTGAGGAATAAGAGAAGCTTGCAGAACCGCAAGTTGCAAGCTGCGGTTGCAACTTGGATCTGAAAGTTCTTGCAGGGTTGTAGGACTTCTGGAAAGATTTAATATTGATGCTGCCTTCCCTGTATAGTGCTCTAAACCTTGCCTTGCTCTCATGACACCCAAATATTTTATGGGTTATGGAAACTAAGTATCTTGTGTTGCCCTCATTCTGCTCATGAACAATGCAAATACCTGTATTTCTTGCAACCTTGTCTAAACATGGTACACCAGGCTATCTTAATAAGACTGGACAACACCTATGGGTTTTTTGCATCACTGTCACTGAGTTGATTTAGTTTGGCTGCTGTGAACCCCTGAGGTAGATATGCTAAAACCAGTTAAGGCTGCTTTATTTGATAAGTTATTGCATTGAGTTAAAGACTGTTTAAACTAGTTTAAGTGTATCTACCCTAACAGTTTGCAGTGCTTACTTTTTATTCCTTTAGCTGAACTGTGCACTTTATGATGAGAAGGAGAAGAAAGATTTTTCCAATATAAAGATGACATAAATCATATTTATATTCCCTCCTGTGGTAGAATTTGTACAGATGAATGTGTGCTAGAAGAACAGTGAACTGTTAAAAGTACATATTTTTTTCACACCAAAATGGAAACACATAGCAAATGACACATTGCACATGAATTTGGTCTGGTGACAATAAGCCCTACTATTTTTGTTGACAATATGGCATCTTTTCAACTACATTCTGTTTCTATTACTGTTTATTTATATTCAGGGCAGAGGAAAGTGTTTGACCTCCCATTTGGAAGCTGCCTCTTTCACAGCAATGTGTATGATAATGGGTCCTCATTTATTTATGACAACTGCACAATGTGTACATGCAAGGTAAGTCCACAGTGCTTTGGTATGGTGTGCTGCTGGTTGTCTGGCTTAGCAGTAATTTATAGGGCTGAAAGCCCTGATACTGTTCTTCCTTGGCATCTTATGTGGTCCCCGAGAATCTGGTCTGAAGAGCACTTGCAGTTGTGCTAGGAAAGTTTAAAAAGTTACTGACTGCCTCAGCTGAGACATGATGTCTGACTCCGTGTGATGCAAAATGAAGTTACTCAGATAATGTGATCCCCTTTAAGTTTGCATTACAGTGGAAGAGGAGTTTCTACATGATGAATTACCACATCTCTGCTGAAGGGCAGGGATTTTTTTTAGTTCCTCTAACATGACTGTGACCACTTGCACTTTTGCACCTAGGCAAAAAAATGAAAGTGTCACAAAATCAGTAAGATTTTGTAGGCCAACAGAAGTACAAGCTGGGCTTTAGCTTCACAGACCATGAAAGATTCCCTTAATCCAGTAAATAATTTTTATTTTCTCTGAGCTGACCTATTCAAAGCAGTTGGGCTGTAGCTTGGGTGGATGCAATGACTGAGCAAGCAGAAATGTTATAGTAAGGACAAACAGGAGCACAAACATCTTGGTGATGATTTCATGATTTCCTTCTGTCCTTTTACCTAGGATTCAACAGTGATATGTAAGAAGAGGTGCTTACTTCCTGGTGCATGCAATAAAAACAAAGACCACTGCTGCAAGGAGTGTGTCTCATATATCTCTCCTGAGGAAGTAAAAGTGTGCAAGTTTGGCAATAAGATCTTCCAGGTAAGGTTTCAGGTGTGGCTCAAGAATAGATGCCATTGTAACAGCTGAAACAGCATGAGTTTACTGTAAATTAGTATTGTGGCTTGTTTTTTAGCAGAATCCTCACCATCCTGGTTAATGATGGAACAACTCAGAGGCAAAGCTTTGCAAAATTTGCCACTGCTATTTTCTGTTTTGAGTTTGTGTAAATTCTGCTGATACACAGCAGTTAAAGATAAGTTCCTCCTTGATGTGACATGTTGTTTCCCTCTCCATACGCAGAGATTCAAGCTGCTGTTTCATGACAAGTAATGCATTTTTAGTAAGAGATCATAATGCTCTGCTTTCCCAGACAAACACTGATATTCATGGAGAAGATATTCTGAGTGGTATGTAGGCTTTATCTGCTGAGCCAGAGTCTCTTCCATAGCTGAGCCGACAGGAGCTTTGCAAAGTTCGTCTTGGCTGAAAGTTACTCATCTTGATTTACTACATTTCATGTCCCTGCTAAGGACAGCACCCCTAACATTTTATATTGGGATAGCCATCTAATAACTGTTACCTACTGCACTCTCACCCAATGTTTTCAAATCACAAGGGATTCCCTGCAGAACACTTCTGCTATTGCTGAGACCCTGTTTGTTTTTCCAAGTGGTGTGGCTTTTTTCACACTCTGTCAGAAAAAGATTCTGTCACCTCATGGGCCATCTATGAAGTAAGAGACCCTTGAATCAGATCAAATGTTAAATCCTTTGTGAATACTTGGTTTGCTCAGCCAGAACTGCTTCCCATTTATTCCATCTTTTGTGTACATAGCTGAAGTGTTTATTCTGGAAATTACATGTGAACCTAGTGTACGCTGAGATTATACTCCATCTGATTGGCACTTTCACACTAGTGCTATTGTGCTTCAGGAACAAATGCCTGCTTCTTAGGCACCCAACTAAAATATTCTGCTTCTTGTGAAGATTTTATTATATTACTAAGTATTATATGGAGCAAGAAAAAATAATGAGACAGTACACCCATTTCTGGCCTTGTGTGCAGAAAGGTAAATCCAGCGTCGCTCTGTTGAAGTTAATGGTCTAACACAGGTAGAATGGGCCCAGCAAATGTGTTTTTGCACTCCTGTGCAAAAACAGCTGCGAGACAAAAAATCAGGGTAGCTGCCTGCAGTCAGCTGTGATATATTCTGGTACCTTAGCAGATGCTTGGAGAACATGTGCTTTACCAGGAAGACCAGACAATTGTAACATGGCCTGGAAACAAAAGATAGGGGAGAGACAGCCTTTGGCTAAGCATGCTGCGCTGAATAAGTTAGGCTCCTTGGCATTTCAGATTTAGTCTGTTTTTCTCTCTGGTCAGAACATCATGTTGAGGTGGGCACATAATTGTTCACAGCTGTCTGGTTGGACTGCCTGTTCCTGTCAGGTCTAACCTCACCCTTCCTTCACAGCAGCCCTGTAAACAGAAAACATGCACATTTTGGCTCTAAGCGGGCTAGCACAAGACTGTAAGTGGTTGAGACAGAATGTTTTAGGAACCACACTTGGCAAATGCATCACTATGTAAAGAGGAGCCAGGGCAGTTCCACAAGCAATCTTTCCCAAGTAAGTGGGGACAAGACCATGAGGCATATTATGCTCTGCACCTCATACTTTAAGAGCCCTAGATAGACTGTCTTACCTACTCTGCATTTGAGAAGTGCAGCATTGTATCTCTTCTAAACATTTTCAGATGTTTAGCAGATCAAGTATCTGTGAAAGTGCTGTAAGTAATCTGAATTAGAATTCATTATTCAACCATTCCTGCCCTAAGTCAAAATGATGCTGCATCTGGGAATAAATTCACTATATGCTGACATCTTAATCAAATACTTTCACGTGCAACAACTTAAAGATGTCACTCAACCCAATGAATCACGTTTTTCTAATTATGTGAGCTTAAATGAAAATTTGTGGTAGGTGTGTGATCACATCTCAGACACATACTGGAGAGAAAACAATTCAGATAATCAGGACACTGATGAAAAATGCAAACGTGATTTGGTTAGCCTTGGCAAAATGAATTTCTGACCTAGAGGGCCAAAGGGAAGAAAACCCTGCTGAATTTGATCTTTGTCTTTAATCCTACTGGCCATGGACAGACACCTCAAAATAATTTAGACTAAACAATGACACAATGCCAACAGGGAAAGTCATCCTTTCTTGTGCAATGATACATTGCTGAAATAGCTTCCTGTTGCCACCCCAGCTGATACTATATCATGTTCCCTCTTGCAGGAAGGAGAGATGTGGTCCTCTGTGAACTGCACCATCTGTGCTTGTGTGAAAGGCAAGACAGAGTGTCGCAAGAAACAATGCATTCCAGTCAGCAGCTGTCCTCATGTGAGTTTTTTAAAAGCACAGAGTTTCTTCTCTTTTTTTCTCCACCATTGTCTTTTTCAGTGTTTCTTGGAAGTGTGTGCATGGCAGTGGGACGTGCAGATTGGAAAGAAGGGATACTCTGCCATATTAATTTAGGCTGGTGTTCCCCAAGTGTGCTACTGCTACCTGAATATGGTCTTCCCGCCTCTGTCCTTGCTCTGAAGACTCTGTGCTCTGTTTCTCCTCCTCCCTTTAACTTTCTCTGTCCCAAGTATCTGCACTGGAACATCTCTTTCACATATATTTAATAGCTTTATAGAGTGGTGAGATGACTATGTTAGTATTTCAAGAGCATGCATATTGTTAAGGCAAGCCACAGGAGGAGGTTGTTGTACTTGCATTTCTCAGTGCATATGACGCTTAATACTTGGTTGAAAATGTAAATTAGACAAAGCAAAGCCAATTATTTAAACCAAGCCATGCCTCTTTCTCTAAGGTTGCAGCCTGAGTACTTTTTATTTAAAAGTCTGAAGTGAACCCGAAGAGTAGTGTAACTTTAACTTTACTTAATTGCCTCAAAAATTAGCATTACTTGAAACCTCGAGCTAAAGTCAGCCTTTGTTTCTTGGATTTCTATCACTGACAAATTATTTTGTTTTAATGGCCCAGGCTTTCAGAAGAGGGAGCTCTAAATAGCACCTCATGTAGGGGCAGATCTTCGAACAGAACTGCGGAAGGGAGAGCAAAGTCGTTAGCATTACACCTTCTCAGTGTTTCCTTCTCCATCCTGGAAGCCAGTGGGGAAAATATGAGTCACAGACACCTAGGTATAAAATTTTAAATGACAAACTCTAGTTTGTAAAATTTTATATGTGTAAACTTTTGACAGCCAAAAGCAGCAGTAGAATAGAAAGCCTGTACCTTGGTGCTCCCTGTTCTGCTGTGACAGTGGGCTGCAAGAGTGATGCCTTCATCCTCAGAAGAGGGGACATCCTTTTCCTGTCACTCTGGCACTCACTACAGAGGGAAGTTCTCCTGTTAATGGGCCTCTCGTGAGATGTTGCATACATCCTAGGAAGTGTGAGCAAACGGAGCTGCTCTTCTGGGAATGTGATGTGGCTCATGGCAATCAGGTTTGCTCCCTTCAGGCCATTCACAGGATAAGCAGGAGGTGAGAGCTTGGACTCATCAGGTCTCTTCAAATTCTTTGTTGGCCAAGAACCTGTCACACGCTGCATCTCATTTATATTTTGCCTGTGCTGATGCATTTCAAATGTTTAAGATGCTTCTGAGATCAAATAACTAATATGGCTTAATATAAATCTTAAGTGAAATACACCACTTCAGCAGTACCCATATATAAATTTGAGCATTGAGATGATCAGTTGAAGTGGCTTCTAAAATGAAAATAGCAGTGGGTAAAAATTCATCATCCGCAGTCCTGCGGCAGCATAACTGACTGACTGATGAACTTGTTCAGTGCTGCTACACAATCTGCTCCAAGGTTAACATGAAGTCCTAAACTGCCCTAGACCTCTGTGTTGAGTCCTTAGACAAGGGCCAGTACCTTAGGGCTGAAAAGACCAGCTTTGTTACCCTGCAGCACCATTCCCTCCAGTATCTAACCAGTCAGCCTGCTCCCCACCTTAAAATGGAGTCTACAGCAAGCTGCATTCAAACTCACCCTCCTCCACAGGTACATGTTACATTTCTGCTCCTCCAAGTGAAATTGGAGGGACAAGTAGGAGAAAGAATGTAAACTCTAGAGTGAGATTTTCCTATTCCAAGTGGGTACCAAGTAATTTTAAAGCAAATAATGTATGCTAATGGATTTAAGTCTTTTACTTTTCATCTGTGCTCCACTCTCTTTGATGAGACATTCTGTCACAAATCTATAAACATTAATTAAAAAGACCACATTATTAAAGATAAAGATATATTAGTGATTCTGATACTGGAAGTCTGGATATCATACATAGAGTTATGCTGCTGTCTCTGCAGACTGTAGGGGTGTGAACTCCATTTCTTTTCTCTCTTCACAATATTTCTGGCCGTAAGCAGTCTCTACTGACTACTGAAGACTGTTGTGGAATAAAATGCTGTTTAGTGTCCCTTAGGGTGTCAGGCCACATAAAGTTATCTCATTAAAACTGTGTTATTATACACACAACTGAGTGTGAAAGGATTGAAGATTCACAAGGAACTTACAATATTATTCCTTGACTTAAATGATTTACCATGCAGTCTTAATACTCTTTGCATGATGCTGTGGGGTTTTTTGGTGATGGAATATTATTTAATTTATCAACATAGATTTCAGCCAATTATTTCTTGAAAGGATGGGTTTCAAAGTGATAATTCTGCAGAAATTTCCAATACCGTGCAACCATTTGTATTATTCAATGTATTGGTGGCAGACTGACATATTTTTGAAGACTGTTTCTGCCATTTCTTGCATTTTCTTCATAGGGCTAGGCACATTTTTCTGTTTCTTTTTTTATTTTCTTTTTGGAGAATTTAATCCTGTATCAGTAATTACAGGAAGTGTCTTTCTTAGCTTCTTTTCATCTGCAGTGGAGGCAATACATCCTGCAAATTCAATCCCTCCTGTCACATTTATAGTAAAATCAGTCCTCCTTGGGCTTCTAGTGATCCTTGTGGCTTGTGGTTTCTGTTTCTTACTTTCTGACCGCTGACTCCACATAGATATTCCCTCTCTCAGTTACCTGGAGTGTCAGCCTGCAAGGTGCGGTACATGCTGGCCCCCATCCAGCAAGCTATTAAACATGTGTCCAGTCCTGCTGAAGTTAGTAGGCCCTCCATGCGTGCTTAAATTTAAACACATGCTTAAATACTTTATAGAAAGGGAGTAATTGCCACACTTGGCAAGACTGAGTTTCAGAGATCCTTTAGACCTTTTCTCACCTAATTTGTTATTCACTTGCCCTAGCCCTTCTCCAGCCTCTTTCTTGCCTTGTGCCATCTCCTTTCCAATTACCCATCCTTATCATTTTCTGCCTCACCTCCTCTCCTTACGCCTTTGCATTCCCCACTAACAGCGTAAGCCTGTGGTAATGGTCAGTGGTCATGGACATGTCTCTGTACTGCTGAAGGAGAGCCTGGTGAATTTTACAGCATGCAGCCTTTTCTGAGCTCCAAGGCTGTGCAAAAGTTAATAGAATTAAATTCACGGCATGTGAAGACATTTGCAGAGTTCGATTCTGTGGGTAAATTTTGAACCCGTGAACTTCAAGTGAGTTGAAAATTTATTCAGAACACGTTCTCCCATCTCTAGCACAGACTGCTTTTAATGTTATACACATCTGTTATTATTACAAACAAAAAGTTGCTGTTTTTACTCTAGTGCCAACTGAGGCACAAAAACCCAACAGCTGTTGCTATTGCACAACCAAACAACCCCCTTCCCCCCCACAATTAGTCTTGCCTTAAAAAAATAGAAAATAAAAACCTCAGACATAAAATTGAAAACCTCATAAAAAGGAAGAAAAATCCCAGAAAATAAATAGACTCAAATGTGGTCTGCTTATAAATATTCATAGGGAAAAATGGGATCGTATCACTTAGTCCACTCCTAAGGGAACCCTCAATGCTAACGAACTCTTGCAGCACATGTTAGCAATAATGGGTTTCCTTATTCTACAAGACAAAAACAGGATCTTGGGCCAACATGGTGGCTCAAGTAACCAGCCTCAGCAGGCTGCCTTGGAGATTCCAATTTCACTTGAATTCTTGCCACTTCCAGCTCGGCTGATGATTTCAACTCTTTTATTGAAACGGAGAGGTAAGGCTGTGCAGTGCAGTGTGTGGCATTCAGCTGCATGTCTTCCGTTCGTACAAGTAAGTGTTGCCAAGATCCCTATTTCTGCACAGTTTTAACAGTTCCTCCTTTAAGGAGTTTCATCCTAGCAGGTGCTTGGTAGGTCTCCCTGTTGCAGCCTGCTCCTCAGCTATTCTCTTTGCTTTGGGCCCTGGTGGTCACACAGACATCTAAGCATTGCCCACACTGCCAGTGAAACTCTGATCCAGCCCTTTTCTCAGGTCCAGATGTGCCTCAAGTTTGTTCACATGCAGTTGCACATTCAAAGACAAGCTTACACTGAACTTTTATGCCCTGTGGATCATAAGCCCATGCGCACTCATCACCGAGCTCATTCATGCCATCTGGGTACATCAAGCACAAGCAGGACGGAGCGTGCTCCACTCCAGTCTGCCGACATAATTGGGAGTTCGTTTCTCCCCATGCACCTTGTCAAATCTTGGCAGTGCTGTAAGCAGAAAGCAAGGCAGACAGCAATAGGGCTTGCTGCCTGTGCCCACTTCCCCACTCTCTCCATAAACCTGCTACCTATTTCTTGTCTGTTTTCATGAGCTTTTCTGCACTGTTGAGCGGGCAGAATAGCACAGCTCCATTTGCTCGCTCTTGCTGGCCACTCATTGCTCACTTGCTTGGTGGGGAACAGGAGCAGTTGTCCCACAAAGGGGACTTTCTCTGTGTTCAACCATTGTTGGAGCAAAGGGTCAGTGCTGGGGAGTAGCACAGCCCCATATGCCTCTTCGTTCCCTGTATGGGAATGCGGGTGAGCTCCAATATCACCATAAGTTCTGTTATAACCCATGACAGTTTTTGCTTGGAAAACACATCATTTGGTCTGAAATTTTCCAGGCTTATCCTGTAGCTTGACGGTTAGCTTTAGAGAATTTAAGTAAAATCAGATAGAACATCTTTTAATTCAATGAAGACTGAAAAGGAACATGAATATATGTACACGGAGTCATGCTTCTAGCCAGCCTTGTATAAGACACAACCATAAATAAAATTGACCTGGGCAGAGTGGTAAATAAAGACTCAAAACATTTGTCCACATTACTATGACTAGACCAAATTGTTTGATTTTAGAAGTTGCACATCCTTGGATGCATGCCCATTTACTTCACTGGGGAGATTGGTCCATGGTTGGTAATATGATTTGGTGAGAGATACCACAAGATTTAGCCATGAAAGAAATCTGGCCAAACTAGATCTCTATCAGTGCCTCCTTCCTTCCTTCATTTTTGTGGGAAAAATGGATGATTTGGGGGGAGTGTGGGGGTGGGTGTGGAGCAGATTGCCTCTCTGTGGTGGGTGACTAAAAGGGTGTGCATAGGAAATGTATTGTGTATATTTTGGGAGGTGGGGGAAAAGGTAGCGATCTTGTTAAACCAATGACTAGTCTGCTTTAGGTATCTGTGAATACGAGAGTCCAAAATTCTCTCACACTCTCTCTAAAGAGAAAAGTGGTAACAGAGAAAGAACCCTTTTAGTATTTCATTTCTTATAAGACTGCCAGGACGCTCTTTGAATAGTTCTGTCTGTTTTTAGCACCTGATATTTGAAGCTGTAAGCGGGGCATTGAGTTCAAACACAACTTGAACTATTTTCAAAGGCTTATCCAGCCTTACAACATAACACAGTCATTGCTCCAAAAACTCTTCCATTAAATCAGCCTGTCTTTCTCCCAATTAGGGTAAAATCCTGAACAGAAAAGGATGCTGTCCTATTTGCACTGAAAGTAAGTTCTGTCTTCACATTCTTTAAATTCTTTTTTATTTTTTCAGAGAAAATAAATATAGAAGAATGTTTGCTTTTCTGCTTTCTTTTTAGAGGTAGCTAAAGGACAGGTGATTATTGCTGGCCACAAATTTTGCCTCCTATCAAAATGCCTGGGTATTTTATTTTTATTTTATTTTAATTTTTCCAAATGACACAATTTTTGTCAAATCTGAGGTGCTGCTTTTTGAAGGGTATAGTTGGCCTGTGAAATTTGTAGGTAATAAAATAAGCAAATGAATAGAGTTGTAACTTTTAGGACTGGGTACCTTTTATACCTGTAAATAAAAGCCTGGTTATGTGTATATATAATCCAACATCTTTGCAGATGATTTGTGAGAGTTAAAAAAAGGTGTGCAGAAATCTGAGACACAGTCTGGGGCAGCAGTGGAAAGTACAGTAGAAAGCTATCCTTCTGTCTATATGATGTTTAGCTCAACCATCACCTTTTTATCCCTTTACTCTTCACTTCAGGAATGATCATCTTATGATATCACTTGTGTTCTCTCCTAGTCAGGAAAGCACTTACACAAATACTTATCTTTAAGCTATTTAAGTCAACAGGGAGACCTGTCTTCACTGAAGTTAACAGGATACAGTTACGTATTTCCTTCAGGACATGTTTAAGTATTTTACCAGATAGGGACAGACTGCTAAAATGGGGTTTTATGATTTATAGGAAGGCTTCTGAAAGAAGGAACAGGCTTTTAAGGAGAGTGTTTCCTATTCTTTTGTCTAAAATCAAATTGGTTTTGCTGATCAACTCAATTCTGGGTGCTCTTGGATTGCACAAATTCCATATGCTAAATACCTGTTTTTCCACTCTGCAGCTAAATTATTTTGAAACATGTAACTTGTGATAAAATAAATCTAGTTTGCAAGTCTTCAGTATCAAAATGAAATTAAATACAAGTGGTAATCTCAGAAACACTTGAAATAATACTGAACAGAGGGAGAAATGAAAGAGGATTCAACTGAGCAGCAGTTGATTTTATGTCAGCTCAGTTTCAAGTATCTGCATAGACCTCTGCTCGAACATGGCGTCATTAGTGTCATGAGTTTATCAATCTCTATCTTGCCTCTGTTCTTATGTTTCAGTCTCATTTAACCTTTCTCATGTGTTCTTTTGTAACATGAGAGGGGGAGGAAAATAATGGGGCCAGACATTCCCTCAAAGCACTAGAGACCTTTTACTATAAGGGGTTAAAAAGAAGACAGTCCAGTGACTCCTTCAGAAATGCTGCCAGAGAATGATGATAATTGTCTCATGGGAAAAGGAGGCAAAAAAAAAAGATTTCTTCAAAGTAAAAATAACTCATCTAGGAACTTTTAGGTTACCTAAAAAGTCAGAACTTCTTGGTGATATAAAAAGGGAAGGGTCATGACTGTAAGACATGTAAAATTAAGGGCAGATGGTTGTTGCTTGTCCTCCTGCCATGCAGATCTGTAAAGACCCTGGCTCCATCTTCCCAGTAACCTCCTGCCAGATACTGGCAGACTGCTCTTAGGTCTCCACAAAGCCTTCAGGATAAACGACCTTATTCCCTTAGCCTCTTCTTATGGGTCCTGTCTGTATTGCACTGGCTGTATGTGAGGCTGGGAGGCTCGTTGCACTGTCCTGCAGTGGCATGCTCCTCTTGCACATGAAACAGAGGGGTCCTTTTTTTGGAGAGGTGTCTTACTGTGGACCCATTTAGTATTTGGAGGAGAGCTGATGCTGAGCTGATTCTAAGCTTTTATGATTAAAAGGCCATTCCCAGCTTTTATCAGGTAATGTAATCAAAGAGCTTAAATACCCACTGTCGTACAGCAGTGGTGGCTACCACTAGCTGTTTCAACATTAGCTTTTTAACAGTTGCCGTTTGGAAGGAACTAATTCCACCTTTGCGCCAGAAGTGCTGTAAATCTCATCATGACATAAGATAGGCAAAAGGTATAAGGATTTCAGTGATGATCACTATCTCAGATAGTAATTAGAAACTTTGCTAATTCAGCCAATTTCTGATGAGATAAGATGTACATGCACAGCCCTTTCCCTCACCCACCCACTCATGTTGATCCTCTCTCCACATATTAACACACCAGACATTTCTGGCAGTCCAGCAGGTATTAATTTTCCAAAGTAAAAACAACTTAGGAGGTACAAGAACATACTGTACACAGGAGAGCTTTGAGTACAGTTTAAATGCAGCCAACTTCTATGAAGTGAGTCAAAACCAGTCACGTTGTTAAAGGATACACTTTAAACTGAAAAAAAAAATAAATAATCAAAGCATTATTTTCAAAGCATTTTGTTGCAGAGAGAAAGAGTACCTCATCTCCTAAAGGGCTGGAGAGTCTCTTTTGTCTGCCGTTGCTGAAGTTAACTATGGTTAGTTTTGGCATGTTGCTGTTTAAGCTCCATGGCTGGCGTTCAGTTATCACTAATTAAACACAGTAGTCATACCAGTGGAAAATTCAACAGTTTAGTTTATGCTGCTGTAAAAATGTAATGAAATGTACTCTTTTGGGCTTGATTTAGAAAAATCACCACTGACGTCAATTCCATAAATTAGTAATCCTATGTTAGACCAAGGTAATTTTCTTATTAAAAAAAGAAAACACTAAACCTGAGTTCAAATAACATTAACAGACTGCTCTCAACTCCAGACAAAGATGGGAATTTGCAGTGGAGGTTGAATCTCTGTTCTTGACAAAGAAGAATTGATAGGCCTTACTGAAATTACAGCATGCAGTATGAAAGCTTCCTACTGCAACCATGTAGATATATTTTAATCATGATCAATAATCCTAACACAGTCTTACCCAAGTCATTGTGAGGCTTTATGGATGAAGTTTTTTCAAAGCAGACTGCAGTCATCTAGGTCTAGCAATACACATGATTAATTTTGCAGTAAAGGCCTCTTTTGGGGCAGAAAAAGTGCTGATTCTTCAAAGCAAAAAAAAAAAAAGAGAGAGAGAAAAAAGGTGGGGTTATGCATTATAGGTACCTGTGAGAGCAGGGATTGGGACTAAAGGATGACATAGGCCCCTGCTGGTCCTGCTTCTTGTGTTATTTCCTTGCCATGGAGAAATACATCAACAAAAAGACTGCAATTGTTTATTCGTACTGGAATGCTGTTCATGATTTACCTCCTCAGCTGTCTCAGCCATGATGGTCTACTGTATAAATATGTATTTGGACAAATTAGAATAGCTATTTTATTTATGAAATAGACCATAAAGACTCCTGTGGAGTTTTTGACACCACACCTTGTAATGCGTATTATATCAAGCTGCACTATGCAGCAGTTATGAGGAAAGTACTCTATGGCTATGCATATTTACAGAAAAGCTAATGAAATTCTATTATGCTTGTTCTGTATCTAGTTTTCAAAAGTTAATGATGTGTTCTGTTTGATTTAGGGCTTAATTCAGCATATGGGCTAATTCCCTTCAAAGTTTCATTTTATTTTTAAAAAGCTGAGATCTTTTTGAATTACAGATGTGCAACCAGAATACCCTTAACTGGTAAACTTGTATTTTGTCCTCCCTCTCCTTACTTCGAAAGTGTCCAAACCAATTTTAGTTATAATTTAAAGTATATTTTTCTTGGCCACTCTTAACTAGCTACAAGCCCAGAAGAGTGTGACCAGACATCTGGACATCTTGGACTTCAATTGACTGCTCTGATCTGAAAAAATACAACAAGCTATTCCATGAGCACCAGAGCTAACGGAGCCTGGTTTCCTATGGTTTTGTGTCCCATTTCCTTTATATCCCAACAAATAATAAACCCAGCTCGAGACAATATATCCTGTGGCTGCTCTGGAGCTACAAGTGTGCTAATTGCCTAGCCAATATGCTTGTGCTCTCCGGCTGGTCAGGATGTGTGTGCTGACTCACTGGCCTCCACCAAGCAGTATATGTATCTTGACTTTCTAGAAAGCCTAAATACTGTCTGGGGGAGTGGGGGCATTGGGTGGAAGGCAGAAAGGTACTTTTTGGCAACCACTTATTTCAATAAGTGGTTGTTACCTTTACTCCACATACTACTTACTAGAAGTGAGTTGTCTTTCAGACTTTTATCCCTCTGTATAGGCCAAAACAGGTTGTGATTTCATAAACTTTTTCTTTTTCCTTATGAGAGTGTGTTAAAACTTGGGAATGCGAAAATGTCTTTTACCTTGCTGTTGCCTTTTCAGCTTCCTCTTTTTGTACAGATAAATGTGTTTTCAAAACCCATGCTCCTTGCCCACAGTTACCTTCCCCATTACCTTTTCTAATGAAAGTCACTATTTCATTTGAATTGGGCGCATGATTTGTAAATACAAGGAAAGCGTGCCAAGAGTTCTATAGTATTCACTTTAGCACCTAAATACTATTATTACTAGTTTGCAAGTAAGCTGTAGAGTCTTAGGTGGGAGCTGAGCAAACTGCATGAATCACACATGTAGTTTAAGATTGTCAAATGTAAAAGCATGAAGTCCATATTTAGTTGCTTAAAAAACAAATGTGAAAACTGCTGAGGTCGCAGAAGCTTTTATGAAAGCCAGAAGTTTTGAATACTGATTTGGGAGCCTAAATGCAGGATTTCCAAAAGAGGTTTAGAAGTGTTTGCAGCCAGCTCCCAATAATGTTCAATCAGAGTTGAGTGCCTAAAGCGCTTTGAAAATCACAGCCTCCTGAACATAGGTCTGGGGTCCTCCTTTGAAAAATCTGTGTTTTTCAGGGACAGAGAGGGAATGGGTATATTTGCCTTCATGTGCATGTGTAGGTGAGCAAAAGAAGACATCAAAGATCATGAATGACAGGTTCAAAACAAGCAAGAGGCAGTGGTTCATCATGCACTTTGCCCAAGGATGTTGTGGATACTAAAAACATTTTTGGGCTCAGGAGGAGACTGGAAAAATTCACAGAAAGGAAGTCTATCAGATAAAGAGAAACCATGTCTAGCTCAGAAAGTCCCTAAGCTGAAAATAGTGGGAGGCTGATGGAGCCTTAGGGGGAAGTATAGCATATACTTGCCCTTTTCTAACTCTACCCTAGACAACTGATAGAGACAAGGAGTGTCCGCAATAAGCTGCGAACAACTTACTGTAGGAAAAAAAGGGAAGGATCTTCACCCATGACCCTATGCCTTGTTAGCACAAGACAGCAAAATTCATACTTCAGCATTGGAGAATGTAGCTTTGGTGATGCGGCAACACTTCTCCATCCATTATGTCCCAACAGAAGAGCAAGTCACACATGATCCAAACTAGAGAACCAGTGCTTCCAATAGATTTCAAAAACAGCCAAGCAGAAAGACTGGTTTGTTTCAGAAGGGGGAAAAAAAAGCAGCAAACCATAAAACATGATGTGATTGAAACTGTCCCAAAAGGAAATAAACAACAGCCCAAACCCTAAAAATGGCAGGAACTCTTGCCTGTCTTTTGCAGTCTTGTTACACCCAGTATTTAAGTTTTGTTTCTAGGCCAACTAGTTCTTCTTACTGGCAGTGCCTGAGTTATTGCACACACTCTTGCAGGGTGTGGATTTTTTTTTTTTTAACCCACAATTTTAGCAAACCTTTCAAGAATGTTTTACACAGTGATATCAGAGAATCAATTATGTAGGTTGTTTTTAGGTAGATTTTTCCCTCCCCCATTTCCTTGGTTATTAAAGAAAACAGCAAAATTTGGATCAGACATTCAGCTATCCAGTCCAAAATACATTCTTTTTTATTTTAACTGCACTGCATCAAGTTGACATATGATGTGACACGATGTAACATACAACATTACTCCGCATAACACATTAGAAATTAAAAATAAATATTTCCTTTGGATCCCATTGGTACTACCAATTTTACTTGCACATCTCTAAATTATGTTTGTTCCTCTCATGTCTTGCCTCTTAGCCACTTGCTTAGGTGAAGAATCAGCCTCCCTCTCCCAATATGTTAGTTAATAACATGTATAACATGTCCACGCTCTTGGCCTCTAGAAACACAGACAAAAACCAGTTCTCTCCTCTGAAATCTTCACTGATATTTGGGCTGATTTCTTTGTTGATAGTTTCCTTGTTTTCATAAAAGTTGTCATTATGTTTAAAGAAAAATTACAGCCTGAAAAAATGAAATGGAATCTGAGCAGGTAATAAAATGTATCTTAATATTCATCATGCAGATAATTAGATGAGTACATAAGGAAATCAGAAGCATGTTAGTATGATTTAGTAAAGGTAAAGTCAGATGGTCTCCATATAAAATCTATGGATATTTTTCTCATTGGTAAAAATGATACTGGTGATTAAAAACTGTATGGTTCTTGTGAATCAATTAATCTTTTTATGGACTTATTGATATCCTCATTGCTATCAGTGAGGAAAATGAGACTCACAGAAGTGCACGTTTTTAAAAGCACTCTCTTAGATAAGTGTCTTGGTTTTCAGGCTCTGCTTAAAGTCCGTTGGGCTTGATTTCCAGAGGTGTTGATCAAATGTGGTTCATTTTGACTTCTAATGGCAGTGTCAATATGATGTCCTTGAGAAATCAGAACTTTTGGTGCCTAGTTACCAGACATAGTAAAGAGGCATAATAACGAATCCGAGACTAGTTACTGGCTTAGCTAAAGAAGCATGCATGTGGCAAGTTAGGGGTGAAGTACAAATCTTCCATGTACCAGCTCTGTGATGGCACTGCACCACGTGGTGCGGGAGACTGAGGTTAGACTTTAGGAAGACCTCACTTGCAGTAAGGACAGCGGAGCACTGCAACAGGTTGCTGGAGGCAGCTGTAGAGTTGCTGTTACTACTGCTTTTTAAGAGCAGGTTAGAAAAACGTCTGTCAGGAATAACATAGGTAAAGGTGATTCTGCATTACAGCTGGAGAAGGAAAAGGTAATGTCTCCCAGGGTCCCCTTCAGCCCCATTTTCTGTGTCTCCATGTAGGTATCCTTGGACACTATTTAACTACAGCTAGGAAAACACCAGAAACATTATAGCTACTTTAGCATAGCACTCTGCCTAGGCTGAAAAACCCTGCTGAGAAAGGTGTATTGCATATTCACAGCTGCATTGCACTCCACTGAAGGAATTCCCTGCCCCTTCTCCATAACACCCATGTATCCTTCTTTTTTGTAGGTTTGAATTTGCCTTTTTTTAGCTACCTTTTCAGGCAAGTCATTGTTAGTTGGATAGGGGTTTTTCAGTGAATAACTTGTATTCCTTATTACTCTCCCCTCCTTTGTAGAGTTTTGGGGTTGGTTTTTTTTTGATTGATGCTGTTCATAGCTCTCTGATTACTGAGTCAAATTTGGTTACTGCACCAAGCCCTCCCCCTAAAAAAGGCATCATCTTTCAAAAGCAGCCTCAGCCCATGGGTATCCAGCTGGCAGTAGCAGTGTGTGTTTCTCTGCCTTGAGACTTCTTCCAGGAACAGCAGCACTGAGATGTGGTTAGGACCTATTGTTATGCCAGGAGGCTGCAATGCAAATAAATTTGCTGCTCTCCTTGATTGCGAGGCAATTCAATCAATTGCTGGGTAACTGCAGGGTAACTCAGCATCATTGATATGAGCCTGGAAACGTTCTGCCTTTGAGCTGTGGCTTCTCTGACCAGTGTATGGCTGCAAACATCAATAAGAAATCTCCCTCCATTTGTAATGATGCAAATGATTGGTAGAGGTACCATGCCATTAGATAGTCATTGCATCATGTTTTTCACATAGTACCAACTTTTAGTTGGTAGCATGACAACAATAACTACTACAAGTCAGTTATGTATAAACAACAAATATGATAGCTTGTAATACTGAATAAAGATGCTGGTTCTACAGATAATTTGGGAAAAAACCCATAAATATACATAGTTTCTAAATGTAAAATATTTATAAGTGTGCCTATGTAAAATACGGACAGAACCAGGTCCTGCTAAAAAGTGGTCTGGTGGCTTTTAATTTCAGGGGATCACCCCTGCCTAACTGGGGACATTAAAATTAGCCTCAAAAATAGACATATGATGTTTTGAATTCTGCTTCTGTTAGTGGATTAGGCTTTGCTCCCACAACACAACATAAGGGTGGGAGCTCATCCCAAGGGAATTTGACTGTCTGAGAGGAATGCCTGTAGTCTTAGATACTTGTTTTTGCTCCCAGAGCTGGCAGCAGAGAGGCAGGCTCCTCCAGAGAGTAATTCCCCATGTATTAAAAGAGATGTCTAAAACTGGTGAGTTGAAACACTTTCTAGTCATGTCTGTTTCCCTCTGTCAGTGAGAGGGAGACTAGATGAATTCATTAGACTAGACATTTCATGTTTGGAAAGCTGAAGCTAGGTAGGAAGGCTCCCATCACATCTCCAGAGACATGTGGGCTCTGCAAGCCCAGGGTTCTGCCTGCTCTGATATCATGAGTTGGGCTTGTATTTTCTGGAAATGAAATAATTTGAAAAATTTCACAGGCATTGTAATAACCTAAACTGTTCAAGTGGAACATTATGTTTAAGGGACAAACATATAGGTTGGAAGATGTGTCTTTGGTTCCTAGCTACAGGTTAGCCTTCCTATGCTGCCCCAAGGATCAGTTGGCTTTTGGTTCCCACCCACTTTGGGAAAGACTTCCACTAAAGCCATGAAGCTTCAGTTTTTCAAAAATATATATTCCTAGTGGGTATCAGCCAAATCTGCCCTGTAGGGCAGATAGATTAGGTGAGAGCGGTGTACTCTGTGTTCTTATCAACTGCTTTTTTCAAACTTTGATTGATCCTGATGTGGCGCTTTTGTTTCTCACTCACCTGCAGAGCCTGGAGTTTGCACTGTATTTGGAGATCCTCACTACAACACTTTTGATGGACGGACATTTAACTTTCAGGGAACATGTCAGTACGTTTTGACGAAAGACTGCTCCTCCTCTGCCTCGCCCTTTCAGGTGCTGGTAAAAAATGATGCCCGTCGGACCCGTTCTTTCTCCTGGACAAAGTCAGTGGACCTTGTGCTGGGCAGAAGCACTATCAGCCTCCAGCAGCACCTCACAGTGAAGTGGAATGGGACCCGCATCTCACTACCTTGCGAGACACCGCAATTTCAGATCGATTTGGATGGTTATTTGCTGAAAGTGACAACCAAAGCAGGTGGGGCACAGGCGTGTGTGTGTGTGTGTGTGTGTGTGAGTGATCTCCCTGAAGAACTTCTCAAGTGCAACATGAACAGCAGTCAGTAAAAAAGCATGAAAGCAGTAATAAATGTAGTTATAACTCTTTAGAGATCTGAGAAACCCAAAGTGCTTTCAAAATCCCTGCAGCCTACAAGCAGTCAGAGATCTCAGCTATGAGTTTGAAGTCTTTGCAGAACATTTGCTAAGCTATGTTTCATTCTGCGGCTGACAATTAACTGCCTGCATAGACGAATGTGCCATGACTTTCACTTCCAGTAACTTAAGAGTGGCTTATGCAGGGTCATCATTTTGATACTTACAGATAAGAACAGAGAGATCAGTTCTTAAACATAACATTCAGGTTTTTTCCCAGTTGCAGCAACATACTGTACAGTCTAAGTCATCAATTATATAAAATCATAGTTACTAGTGGCTGGAATGAGTTTAAGTTGTCAAGTTATGGAAACATTTCACTGGGGCTACCCAGCAAAATGGAGGTCCTGGTTTGAAAACCAAGGCCTAATTTGCTGTTCAGTGCCATCTTGTTGGGCTTGCTTTGCGCCCAAGTAAGAGTTTGTCTCTGAAGAACAGAGTCCAGAGCTCCAGAAGCAAAAGGAAATCAAAAACTTCAGAGAATCTGGTACCTTATTTGTAGAAAGAGGGAAGGGAGATAGCAGTCTCTCAGGTCTTTGGAGTCCTAGAAAATACATTAATTGTCAAAAAGCTAAACCAGAGGAGTTACATTTGTTTTGTTAAACTGTTCTGAAACTATAGTATCCTTGCATAGATAAATACTGAGGGGAAGTTTAAAACTTTCTCATTAGCATGTGTTAGGTACTACTGTAGTCCTGAGAGATTTCACTTACACAGTGAAGTACTGTTTCAGTGAGAATACTATTTACTGTTAATTCAATTAAATGCCATGTGAAAACAGTGAAACCAATCTTTCTTATGGAGTGATATGGTCACAGGCGTGATGCATAGTCATACTCATTATCTAGCATCATTTTTTTTCAAGGGCAACACTAGCACCCACTGTTGAGCTGAGAATTTAGACACCTGTTCATATAGCCCCTGGAAATGTAAGTCTGCATAATGTAGATCCCAGCTCCGGGCTTATTCCTCAAAGTGGCAATGCAGATTTTTGTGGCTGTCTGTAAAATGCACACAAGTTGACCATTATTCACAACTTCTAATTAAAAGCATCTTGAGGGTTTCTCTTTGCAGCCAGCTGAATGCTATGAATTCTGGCGATGTGGATTTCATTAGCCAACCACAGGCCAAGGAAAGGTTTTCAATTGAAGATGAATGACAGCTAATCCTGCTGCTATTCCATTTGTCTCTGGTGCAAGCCTAATAAATGACTACACACATCTTTGTCCATGTGTTGGCAGAGGGAGTGCAAACATGGCATATGACAACATACCAAACAGTGTGTAATCACTGCAAATTATAGCCTAAATAATTCCTCCCCTTAACGGAGCAGGATTAGGTTTCTCTCACTGAACGCAGCACGAGGGGCCAAGTCCTCCTTTCCTAGGCACATAAAGCCTGGAAAGCAGCAGAACGGCATGGCTCCATTTTGCTGGGAGAGGACAAACAGCAGAGAGGCTGGAGAGAAGAGGAATGTGTTGAGTAGAACTGGTTTAAAGACAAACCTTTTGTTCCACAGGAAATTCCGAGTTCTGGGGGAAAAATCAGAGAATTTTCTCTGTTTCAGAATGAAATATAGATTTTTTTAAAAAATATATGCTTTCCCAGTGTAGGATGAAAACAGAGGGGGAGGGAGGAAGTAATTAAAAATGCTGCACTAGAAGCAAAATTCCACGTAAAATTGGACTGGGAAGTGCAGGGTCTGCTGCTTACAGCTTAGCCAGCATTCCCACAGCTTTTGGTTTTCCTTTTGCAGAGCTGGGAGCTGAGCCCTGCATAAAACAGGGGAGCCCAAAGCTTTGGGAAACCTTGTGGTCCCTGGCTTCTGGGCAATCTGCATGGCAGGGCTGTCCTGGAGTTGCATACCCTGAGAGTCCAGGCTTCCAGGCAGCCCACCAGGCAAGCTGGCAGGAAACCAGCTTGGAGCCTTGCCTGTGCTCGTGTTGGAAGTTCATTGAATCCGATATGTCTCCCTGAAGCATTTCAGTTCTGATGAATTGGCATTTTCCAGTGAAAACCTGTTTTGTTGCTAAATTCCTCACCAGCTGTAGCCCTGAATCCCATGCAGCAGCAATTCTAGCACCCTGCACTTGCAGGTACTTCATCATGGTTGTGGTTGGGATGGTGTTGAGTCCTTGTCTAAAATTTGTGTGTTAAAAAGACAAGAGAGCAGAAGGTCACAGGTCTGGTGTTACGTATCTGTCCCTCTAGTGCAGGAGCATTTTTTGTTGTTGTTTCTGTGCTGATCTTTTGCACAAAGCTGCTTTGCTGAGGTTTTCTGTACCACTTTGACACTAAATCTTTAGGGAAGAGTGGTCTGCCAGTTCTTGAGGATGCCTTTACCATGAAAAAACACACAGAACAATTGATGGGAGTTCCCAGTGTGGGGAACTCAGTATGTGATATGCATAAATCCAGAAGGAATTTTTTAAAATGCAGCAGAGCACATAGTGTGCCAAGTTAAGAAATCAAGTAATCAGTTGGATAAGCATTCTTCAAAGAAAGGGGAAAATTGGAAAACCCTAAAAAGTAACTCAGAATATTCGTTTTCTGCACATCCACAGATGGGACAGATGCTGCATCCTTTGGCTTCACATCTCTTGGATTCTGATTCTTGTCCAAGTGAATGGGAAACTCATGCATTGGGGGGGAGGGGGGAGAGGGGAGAAAAAGGGGGTATAGGCACCAAGAAACTCTTCCAAACAATTTCTGTCTGTGAAGGAGACCATTTCAAACATTGGTCCGTAGCATATTCCGTCTGTCACAGCTCTCATTGGTTTACAGAAACCAACTGAATTTTCTGCTTGTGAAGAAACAAAAAGGCACACACTGCAGAGTGTGATTAGGCTCTGACAAGATTATCATGCATGTAGGAGTAAGTACCCTTCCTCATTACCCCAAAAGGGAGTAAGCTCCGTTATGGACAGAAACCTTTAGGCTGTTCATCAAAGCTAGAAATTACTCTTCCATCTGAGCAGTTACAGCAGAATATAGTGTAATTAAACAATACCCAGCTAGAAGAAAGTACATCCTTTTGTGGTAGTTAAACTGTGAGTCTCTTGAATCAAACCCAGTAATCAAAGCAGGACTCTCTGGATTTAAAAATGTGCATTTTTATATGCTGAGATGAAAAGTCATAATTTTATGTTCTTATCTGCATACCTAGAGTTCACAGAGCAACATGTAGCAAGTAGATTAACTTAACTCTCACACAGGACACACAAATATTCAGGTTAATTTTAGAGTTAACCTTTTGTAGTGAACGTGAGTGGTTTCACTGAAAGTCAGTAAGTCTTGGCTTGAGACAAAAAGCTGTAAAAGGAAAATTAAGATAGAATAATTAGCCAGTCTTTTGTGACTCTGCTTTAAGTCAGCAGCTTCTGAGGGAGCTCATTTGGGGAAGAAGTTGAACACTGCCTTAAAAAGTGGAATTATTGTCTGAAGAGAACTGTCTGAGAATTTGGATCTTGATACTTCAAGCTTTGAGAAAGTTTATATGATTCTCAAGTCTGAAGAAATCTTAGTTTATAAATTAATGGCAACATTTTTCTAAATGCCAGCACGGCAGTATTAATCTGGTGTCTGCAAATCAAGCTGTGTTTTGTTTTGTTCAGCGTTGTCAGAAGCAAAGACAGCTGGAATTTGAATTTGTCCAGCAATGATAATGTATGAAGCAGCTTAAAAGGCAGCTTTCCCCCCTTGCCACTGTGCTGGCCTCGTTAACGATTGTAGTCTTGCACAATTTCTCAGTTGGCTGGGTGTAAAGTGCCTTTGGAGGAGGACATAGTGGCTCTGTCCCTGCTGGGTTTTTTAGATAATTCGAAACTGCTTTCAGGCATAGTCAGCTCAGGACATATTTGTGCTATCATTGCTAACCTGTAGTGATAAGAAAACATGATGCAATAGACTGTAGTGACCAGTGATGCAGAATTGTCAGTACAAGCTTGCTGGGTAAATGGTTCCCCAAACTCTTGGTGACATGGTGTAAACCACATTAGCACCAGGACAGTATATACTGATGACAAAACACCCCTTCTATAGCCATAATTGCTGTTTGAGCCTCATCCTGTTTCTCTGCGGTGTGGGTAGGAATTGTCATAGGAGACAATGGGATGTGTTGCTAAAGGAAGGGTTCCAGCTTTGAACTGAGTCACTGGTATGTTAATTACTTACATGAGGATAGGGCAGGATTTGGATCACGTGGTGACAAGCACTGATTTACAAGAGGAAAGGGTAGTGCTAAGCCAACCCACACAGCAAATGCAGAAAGCTGGAGCAAAGCCCTGGTCCTGCACCACAGAGTGATGCTGTTTGGTATTCTTGGCCAGGCAGGGAGAAGAGGGTAAAATCTGGATTATCCTCTTTAAAAGCATGTTCCTGTGTTTATCCTTAACTAACTGCTGCACACAGGTACTTTATGGGAATAAATTAACATCAGCAAAATTATTTGTGATCTTCAGATGCAGTGTTACTGCAGAGATGTGAAGTAGTAGCACTCATCAGAAGTAGATGGTTAGAAGTTAAGCAGCAGTGATTCTTGGTGTTGTTTTTATGCCATATGATACCAAAATTGCTTTCTCTTATGAAATACATATTTACTCCTCAAAGGATGGAATTCATTTAATTTACAATCACCCAGGTAAAGACTAGAAGTTTAGTCTCCACCTGATCTCTGGGCCCTCTAGAGTATCACTGGAAACAGAAAGGCATTCAGAAAGTCGTTTATTCCCTCTGCATTAGACACCCATGCTGTGACCCAGAGCTGCCTATTTCTCTCTCCATCAAAGAGAGGGCCCAGACAGCTGACTTAAGCTAGACACCTAGCTTTTAGATGGGTACAGAGATAAAATGGACTTCATCCACAGAAAGCAATTTTGATTTTGATGTACCAGAAGTGCAAAACCTTACTGTAAAACAGATTGTAGCAGAGCACTTACATTCCAGCCACTAGATGAAGGTTAGGTGTTTACCATCATTCCTCAGTGTTGCTGACATATGAAGACAACTTCAAAAGGTTGGTAATTAACACCTTTTGAATGAACAGTTTGAATCCAGTTCAGAATGCCTTCCTACAACAGTTTTACCCATCTGACATATATTTGTGGTCATCTTTTTAACTCTCTTTACCTGCACAAAATAAGGTACTTGTATTGGAACTGTTATATTCACCCAAATGAGTTATCAGTATCAGCTTTGCAGGCAAGAAAAGGATGTTTTCCATACGGTGGTCACTGGGGGAGTCTCATGGGGCATGAACACCTTTGTATGCCCATGACCTGTGCAATGGGTGACAATGGCTGAAATTCTGGGCCACCTGCAGAACCAGGTAGAAATTTGCCCCAGCAAATTCAATTTGCAGAATTTTGCAAGTGCCCTCTTTCGATGTTGAGAGTAGTTCTGCCTTGGCTCCAGATTTCTTAGGATAACCCCATTCATTAGCAAGGAGGAACAAAAATAAACAGAGACAGGCATGAGTGTATTGTAATTGACTGTGATTTAGGAAACACTATGCTTGTCAGAGGCACTTAATGGGAGGTATATAGAAATCTATCAACATTATCAGAATGAAGCCAATGGCTTTGTTTAGGTTCCCATGAACACTGTTTCACAAACATAAGGCACAGTTTGTTATCCTCAATTTCTTCTTCTCTTTTTTTTGTGTGTGAGTTTTTGTCTCTTCTCTTTATTAGGCTTGGAAATCTCATGGGATGGAGACAGTTTTGTGGAAGTCATGGCTGCACCACATCTGAAAAGCAAACTCTGTGGTCTGTGTGGCAATTACAACGGGCACAAGCGAGATGACCTGATTGGGGGGGACGGGAATTTTAAGTTTGATGTGGACGACTTTGCCGAATCCTGGCGCGTGGAGTCCAATGAGTTCTGCAGCCGCCCGCAGAGAAAACCTGTGCCTGAGCTCTGTCATGGGACGGTCAGGGTGAAACTCCGAGCTCACCGGGAATGCCAGAAACTCAAAGCATGGGAGTTTCAGAGCTGTCATTCAAGGGTGGATTATACCACATTTTACCGGTAAGCGTGGCTTGCTGTGGAGGGAGATAGTAAGTTACTATGCGAGGGGAAAAACCACATGGCCCAATTTCAGTAGCATTTGAGCACATGCTTTGAGCTTCTTTTGCTAAGAATTAATATACAGAGTTACATTATGATGAGCTTTTCTGAGTCAGGAATCAGAAGAAGATGGTCCTGAGCTAATAAAGACCCGAGCAGCCAACAGTGAGAAAGGCAGGCAGGCAGGCTTGAGACTGAGGAGGAGGGGGAAGAGCCTTCAAAACATTTTGGTAGGATCTTTCTGATTTCAAAGTCAGCTGTAAAGTTGAGGCTGACTAATTGCTATTGCTTGTGGTCCAGAGAAGTGTGTCTTCCCAGAAGCATTTTGAAAATGACTTTATTAAAGCAGGGATATTAAATATTACTACTGCCTCTTGGATGGTGTAGTTTGTGGATTGAGAGTTTGAAAGGAGGGAGTTAAGAAAAAGTTCAGTGCATGCCCATCCTGCCCTGGGAGCAAAGGAAGACAGACGAGGATTAGAAGCCTTGTCTGAGTGAATTATTTAAGATTTTTTATCTTTAAAATGCTTCCAGTCTAAACCACAGAGACATCATTTCTGTTCTTTAATTGGCATGAGTTTATTTGCCCCTCACTCAGTAAATAAAATTGGCTTTTCTTTTGATTGCCTGACATAAAAGATAAAAGCAAGCTGAGTCACAGTTGTATGATGGCGGATGGAGCTGCCTGATCTCTGTGCTCCCAGCTTTCCCCACTTGCACACATCTGCTGAACTATTGGGCTTATTAGGAAAAGGTTCCTAAAATGACTCCATTTCCCTTATGAATTGCCCTTCCTCTTCTTTTATAATGAGACAGAAAAACTTTTATCTACCCCAGCAGAATACGTCTGGGACTGGGAAATGCTAGAAGACACGCAGATTGGCTTGTAGCCTGTGTGCTTCTGCATTTAGTTTGCTATAGTGTATCCCTGTGCTAGGAGCCTGGCAAAGAGTGAAGATCATGTTGTGTGCAGGTTATAATACTTTGTCTTTTCCAATGGCTGGAGGCACAGCAGAGAGCACTAGGGATGCTAACACACACACATAGGGTCTGTTGAATGCATTTTAGCAACATTACCATCTCACTTCCATGGTCCTTTAAAGGTAAGTGATGACAATGCAAATGGAAAACAGGCACAGGGAGTTTTGTTTCATTTTGCAGTGGATTTTTAGTCCCTTTTTTAAAGTAGCTCGTGGTTAATTTAGTGCAATATACTTCCTGACACCACAGCGGAAAATGATTTATATTTTGGCTACAGCAGCCAGAAAAAAAAGCTCTACATGCTTGCACACAAGAATTACCGTAGAGCATTTCTGTTCCTTTAAAATGATGTCTTCTATTTGTCCTGGAAAGACAATGAAATCAAACAAGTATTTTACTTGATTAGGTCCGTTTGTAGAAAAGTCTATTTTTCACTAAGGAAACTTTCTGTTGAAATTACTGTTATATTGTGTCAGAAGTAGCTGTTCGTTTGCTTCAATTTAGATGTTGCTAGCTGTTAGAATGCTCAGCTACAGGAATCAAAGATAAAATATTAATTAAAATTAAATAATGGTGTTTAGTAGAATGCTACTTCTTGTTAGAAACTGACAATGTTGTAACAAGCAATTTATTCAATGACCATGGCCATTTTTCATACTAGGAAATTCCCACAAGGAGGTAATGATTATGGGACATACATTCAAGAAAGTTCTGGGAACCCTTCTAACATAAATCTTTGTATATATAAATATGTGTGTGTGTGTACATAAGTATAAATATGAGTACTTAAGAGATTTGTATTTTTCTTTTTTTTTTTCAAAGAACCCATTGCTGGTGGTGTACTTCTGCGGAAAATTTAAATTACTATTAAAAGAAATTTAAATTAACATTTACAGCTTTTTACTGAGGTCTTTTATAAAAGAATATTTAGTCAATGTTTTCTAATTTCAGGCTAGGTTTAACTAAAATTTTTCCAATTCTGCTTTTCTAACTATGAACAAGCTTCTAGCATTAGAGAAGTGAAGAGGCAGAATGGTAGAGTCAGTTTCTTTAATTTTTCTATTAATTTCCTCTTTGAATTGACTAGCTTCTCAGTTTTTACCCTCCAACATTATGTATTATGGAATTTTTCCATTTGAAATACTGCATTCTCAAGAGTTAACCTTTCTTGGTCATTCTTGCCTGTATTATCAACATTGCCTCATTTTCATTATGCTGCTCTGGTAGTGACCTGCTGTTAATAAGAATTCTCAGAAATAGAAATAAACTCAGCAGGAACATTATGAATTAGGGTGTGTTTTCTCCAAATACCAAAAAAGGCAGCAAACAATGCATTAGAAACCTTTGTCTGACATTGTGTTAGTGAGGAGATTTCTGTGAAGACGTCTCAAATTAATTTTAAGTCTCATTCTTTTTACAGCTGTAGTTTCTCCTTTTGTTAGCCATCCAAAAACATATACATACAGCAAGATTGTCATGATTGTTAGGTGAAAAGGATATGGTTAATGTTTTAAAGAGTAGAGATCTAGCTGCATGGTTGTGGAGTGAAGAACAGCTAACTCCTGAGCTTCACGTTGATAGATCTGTGACACCTTGGGAGAAATGGTTGTGCACCTTGCCCTTAACCCTTTTTTTGATGCTGTGACTTTGGTGACTTGTGTTTCTCTGCAAAGTGCATGGTAGAAGAAAGCACAATATAAGCGAACAAGAAAGCATTTTGAAATAGTCCAGACTGCAAACTGACAATTTTAGCATCTAATTTTACACCAGCCTTATAATTCTTTGTTTTGTAACTAGACACATTTTATGGGCTTTTAATTGTGGTTTGTTTTGTTTAGTTTTGGGTTGGTATTTTTTGTTTGTCTTTAATGCATTGCTAGTTGTTCAGTACTCATGAGTAATACTCTAAAAATAAACCTTAGGATTGAACTTTAGGGAGGCAAGTTCATTAAGCAGGGAAACAATTTTGAATTTCCATGAGATTTTGGTGAAGTCTGGGTGAAGAAGAGATTTAGCAGTGACAGTCATCACCATTGACACTTGTCTATTTTGATATTTTAATATAGCTAAGCATCCTGGATTAGTCCTTGCCAAAAAAAGAAAAAGTTATCAAGGTTATTCAGTAGCAGGTTTTTAGAGGGGATACTTTGACCATGTATGAAATAAAGCTTGCACTTAGACTCCTGAAGCTGCTCTTGAATATAAGCAGCACTAAAGATAGGTGATACCATCTGAATTTCTCCTGCTGCTGTTACCAGAAAAAGCTCTATCACATTATCAAGAAATATTATGGTACTATTTAAGCTCCTGGATGAGGATTTGGGGAGCTTAGGGGACTTGAGGGAAGAAAAGGACTTTCTGTGCTCAGCAAGCCCTACCTCATGACTGATCTCGTATATCTTTGAGCTGTGCTGGAGCAGGGGCCTGGAGGCAACTCCAGCCCTGGTGAGGCCAGGGAGCAACGTGGCATGGGGGGCAGGTCCCCAGTGTGCCCCCATGCCTGCTTTGTTTGGCCATGGCTGACACCTCTCAGGAGCCTCCTTGGGAGGCACAGGAGCAGGCAGCCCCAAACAGGGGTGCAGGGACCGCAGTGAGAGAGGCATAGCAGCGCTGCTCCATACAGGGACAAGTTGGGCTACAGGAGACACTATAAAGGAAGGCACAGGACTAATACTCCTAGTAACACCTGCCCTCATTAGCATCTCTGGCTTTCTAGCAGGGTTTTTTTTTGATAGTTTGGTATCAACAACAGATTTGGAACATGACATCAATGTGATATCAGTATATCACCCATCTCTAATACACCTACACAGCAGCTGTGTTCATAAATGACTAGTTAGACATTGCTCAAGACATTTACTACTGCCATAACTTTGGAAAAATATTCAATGCCTTGTTTTTGCCATGCAGTAGATTTCCCCATTTGAGATTGGGAAGTTTGTGCTCATAACTCTTGAGACAAATCTTTTTATTGTTATTACTCTTCCTATTATTATCATCATTATTATTATTATATATTTTTGTTAGTGTTGCTATTATTATTATTACTACTATGACATTTTTAACAGACAACAGCATACCAAATAATTAGTTACTCTTTTTCTCTTTTGTAATTGTCCTAAGAGGTATGTTTTTCCCTTGAACACTCAAATTTAATTTTATTCAGTATTTCATGGCAAGCAGTAATTAATGTAGTAATAGCCTCATCTGTTAATCAAATATGTTCAGGAATTGCAAATCTATTGCAATTCTTGTCTCAAATGTTCCTTGTGACTGTGCTGACATTCCTCCATCTTAGCTCCCGGTTAATCAGATAATGAGTTTCTGTTTCAGTCAACCAATTAACTTTATGCAGTTAACTGCTGAAGCCTTGCAGTTTTTCCACTTAACTAGAGAAAATATTATTGTTTAGAGTTAGAGCATAAATCACAATGTTGTGTAGTCCGTCAGCTCCCTGTTAAGTTTGACAGATACGCCATGAATGACTGCAGAGAGCATGTGAGCTGTAGCATTGCTAAGTTAATTAAAAGCTCTATATAAAAGATGGGGACCAAGGGTTTGTGACTTCGAAGCAGAAGGTTTGAAGGTTTTTTTCCCTGTTAACAATGATGTCCTACAGCTGTAAAATTCATGTGGTTATGCCCCTATGTTCACTGAGCAGGATGGTGCAAAAGAAATAGGGTAGGAAGGCTTTACAGAGGGATCTGGACAGGCTGGATCGATGGGCTGAGGCCAATTGCATGAGGTTCAACAAGGCCAAGTGCCGGGTCCTGCACTTTGGTCACAACAACCCCATGCAGCGCTACAGGCTTGGGGGGAAGAGTGGCTGGAAAGCTGCCTGGCAGAAAAAGACCTCAGGGTGCTGGTTGACAGCCAGCTGAATATGAGCCAGCAGTGTGCCCAGGTGGCCAAGAAGGCCAAGAACATCCTGGCTTATATCAGAAATAGTGTGGCCAGCAGGACCACGGAAGTGATCGTTCCCCTGTACTCGGCACTGGTGAGGCTGCGCCTCCAGTACTGTGTTCAGTTTTGGGCCCCTCACTACAGGAAAAACATTGAGGTGCTGGAACACGTCCAGAGAAGGGCAACCAAGTTGGTGAGGGGCCTGGAGCACAAGTCTTATGAGGAGCGGCTGAGGGAACTGGGGCTGTTTAGCCTGGAGAAAAGGAGGCTGAGGGGAGACCTTATCACTCTCTACAACTACCTGAAGGGGGGTTGTAGTGAGGTGGGTGCTGGTCTCTTCTGTCAGGTGGCTGGAGATAGGACGAGAGGAAATGGCCTCAGGTTGTGGCAGGGGAGGTTTAGATTGGATATTAGGAAAAATTTCTTTACTGAAAGGGTTGTCAGGCATTGGAACAGGCTGCCCAGCAAAGTGGTTGAGTCACCATCCCTGGAGGTATTCAAAAAGCGCGTAGACAAGGCACTTCACAACACGGTTTAGTGGGCATGGTTGACAGTTGGACTCGATGATCTTGAAGGTCTTTTCCAACCTAAATGATTCTATGATTCTATGATTCTATGGAATGTAGGCTGAAGACTGACTTCAGAAAAGCCCCTTTCAAGAGTTAAAAGCGTGGGTGGAACTGGGATCTCTGAAGCCCTCTGTTTGCTGCCAAGGGTGCGTATTGCAAAATTCTCCCTGCAAGGTTTTCTGGTCCTGGCTGTGCATGTGGGTGCAGCACTTTTCTGCGCTGCTCCAGCTGAGGCTTAGCTGCTCCAGGGCTCGTCTGTGGTGTAGCCAAAGGGTGGCTGTAGCTCTGACTGCTCACCAGGGTGACTCCAGCTCTCCCAGCTCCTGCTCCTGCACCAACCTCCACATCTGTCTTTCCACCCACCCCAGGGCAGAGCTTGTCTGTCCCCCAGACAGTGCCAGTGGTGTTGGCTTGAGAAAAGGACCGATGGCATAAAGCCATGGCTGGTCCCCTTGCAGACCTGGCACAGAGCAGGGGCCATTGCTCCCACTTGCCCTTATGCTAAGGTAGGGATGTTCCTGTGCCTGTCAGACTGCTGGTCTGAAGCTGGCCCTGAGTCTGGGTACTAGCAGCAGTGTAACCACAACAGAGAGGAGCTCAGGTTGAAACAATTTAGTCAGCTTCTTGGGCAAATTGTCACTGAGCAGCTGTACAACCCAGGGAGCTTCTGGTTAGAAAGGAATTAAAAAATATTTGAAATAATAATTGTATTTTTTTAAGCAAATCTGCACTAGGACTTGAATTTCCTATGAGCTAGATGCTCCACTTTCCAGTCTGCTCAGTTCAGCAACTTTGAGTCTTCCATCCATTTGAAGTTACCACTGGAGCTTTAGTTGCTTGCATTGTTATGTGCTGCTTAATTCAGGCTTTCTCTCCAGAAATACTCTGTTTTATGTCATTCTACTTATACAAGGTGATTCTTTGCAGATCTGCATTGGAGAAATGTGCGAAGGGCTAAGCCTAAATGCATAAGCACTGAGAGAGCTGGTGTTCCCAACACTTACAAGAGCACTGGTACTTGGGAACACATTCTCCATGCATATCTGGCCGGGCTGCCTGCTGCCTATACTTTATGCCCCTATACAAATCAACATGATTCCCCAAACCACTTCTAAATGTCAGCCTGTGCATCTTGTGTAAGGCTGTGATGAACTCACTGACATAACAGGTAAGAGGCACCGTGACTTACACCGCTGGTGACTGACAGTGCTAACAAATGAGAGAAAATGGACTTTGTAGTCTCTGATGCACTTTGGGATTTCTAGCAGCAAGCATCAAACTTTGCTACCTATACACTGATGGTAAGGAGTACTGCAAAAATACCACATGTATATAAGTCTATAGATCACCACTGTTTTAAGCCTTTTCCCTGAAGTGTTTTTCATCTGATGTAGCCAAGAGTGAGTGCAAGCTGCCAGAAGAATACTGCTTAGATTTAAGGATTAGAAGTTTGGATTTGGACAAATAGATTGAGTAGTCAGAAAAGGTAAATCTGAATCCAAGCTGAGCTCAATTATCTGCAGATCATGATTCCTTGTCATCATTCCCCACACCCCTGCCCCTGGTGGGATATTTTTCATGTAACCAAGCCCCATACACTTGTGTCTGTTTAGAAAAGTACCTCAGGAATTTGGGGCTAGAAAACATTCTTCTCTCTGTATCAGTGGTTATTACAGCTGTAAAACATTGAAGCAGTGCCAGAGGATTCACAGATGTCTCCTTTCCTGTTGAGGTATTGGGAATGGGGGGGATAAGGGTGGAGAGGGCTCCAAAATCTGACAAGACAATGGTGTTGGACAGACACCATTCACCTGGGACCGTCCGTGGCTTGCTTCCAGCCGAGAAGCACATGCCTCCCCAATGACCCACTTTGTGCTTCCCTATATGGAAAGTTAATGATTTTTTTTTTTAACAAGGAAAGATTTTTTTGTAGGAAAACCAGATGAAGCAACATACTGCTCTGCAATTAAAACCCAGGGAAGTTTCCCTTCCTTCAAAGGATGGCATGTCTGGAATGTGTTTGTTTTGCTTACCTAATCACAAGCCTACCTGACGCTGTCCTTATACACTGAATGAGATGTTATTTCCTACTGGTTGCAAGTGCAATATGAGGCTTCTTTTCTCTTTTCCAGGAAAGAACTCAATTTGTGGTTATCATGCATGCAGGTATATAGAGACTTATTACAAAAACCTGCTTCTGCCTAGTAAAACTTCATTTCTTTCTGGTTTATTACCTGGCTCAATGAAATTCAAGTCAGGTGTTTCATAACCAAATATTGTCTTCCTCATTGCCCAGTGTCTGACAGATGTGAGACTCTGCGTATGAAAATGTAAGGTCAGTTTGACTGAGACAAAAATGATCCTGAAGGATGGTAGGAACTATGGGGAAGGGAGGAGAGGGGGAAACATCTAACAGAAAAGCAGGGTACCATAAATGCCCTTCGCATTTATCAATATGGACTGCATTCTTAGAACTTGTTGTTCCTGGACTACCTTTAACAGAGGTTTGGTAGGGTGATTTGGTTTGTTTTTCTACAGTGCCTTGGAGTCATGGGATAATATCCTGATTAATTGAAGTCGATGGGAATTTTGCTATATTTGGGTGACAGTTTTTCATCATTGTGACTGTTCCTGTCCCATGCAGGTTTATTACGCTAATCTCTCACATCAGTTAGTAATCCTTGCTTAGCCTTCTCACTATCTGCTGTACCACAGACAACTTAAGAAAGCTTCAGCTGGTTCAGAGACAGCGGTTCCATTCTTTACTGGGGTAGACAAAATGAAACGCATTCAGATCGGTGCTCCCAGATCCTGTCTGCTTGCCACTTTTTTCCTAGGGGAAATCTAAGGAGTGGCTTTCCAAGGCAGAAGACCTAATTTGGCCACAGACAACTGAGAGATCCTTTCTGTGTTTCGTTAACTTGAGTTCACTCATGGTTCTTTCTTCTTGGCTGTAAGAAATTTGTAGAAAAAACTTGCAATGCTATGTCTGCTGTCCCTCACATTTTTCAAAGCTTATCTGATAGGCTTTTAAACATGCCCTAGGCATAACTTCTTTCATATAGAGTCCCCCATCTCAAATATCCTTATTAAAGCTGCAATCTTAAAATGCCACTATTTCACAGTAAGCATGAGTGTGCCCTAGGACTTTTATGGCAAAATACAAGCACATCACTGTTGCATACACTAATATGTATTTTTGGAAAGGGCCCTTTCACATTCTGGAAAACACCCCTAATGTTTCAGTAATATAATACAATGCAGGATTGTTAAAAAGAAGAGGAGAGCAGGTGTGAGGAGGAACTGGTAGAAAAGCAGAGTGATATCCTCCCTTGTGGAAATGTTTTAAAAGATGCCACCTGCTATTTGGTGCAGCTTGATCTATTGCCAAAGCAAAAATATTTGCAACACTGAAGTATTCTTTTTAGCTGTGAAAATGAATCCCATTTTTTGGAGAGATGCTATTCAGAAAAGTCGTCAGCATCATCAGAGGAAACCACCCTATGTCTCTATCAGGTACCGCAGAATTTTAACTACAGCTGCTACAAAATCCAAGACCTCTGTTCAATCTCTTTTTAATTAATCTCTAAGACATGTTCACAGCAGGGCTTTCTTTGCTAGTTTGTTTTAATTTAATTTTAGCTTCTTATGTTTTAAACTTTATTGCAGTATTGATTTTAAATAAAATCCAGAGATACTTAGCTGATGGTAATATGTCTATTTCCGTGTATAAATAATGCAAGAAACCAGCCTCTGGTTGGGATCTCACATTCTCCCTTGGGCAGAGGCTATTAAGTGTTGCAAGGAAGAGGAAACCCACCCATACTGTAGCTGGCCAACTGTGCCATGTCATACATGGTGGAGAAATCGCTTTCAGGCCCCTGAGATGATCAGTTTACATCTCATAGCATGAAATTTTAATTACCTTTCCTTTAACATGCATAACTGCAAAGCTACTATATTTCAGCTCCTTTTTAAAGCCACCTGCAGTATATCCTGCCTAATTAGACACACAGCAAAGATGAACGAGGGTGTTTATAAGCAGGCAAATGAGACGAATTTGTGGGAAACGTTTTAAAAATAAGCTTAACTTAATCCTCCTGTTATTCTTATGAGTTCATTTATGCTTCTGGCAGGATAACCAGACAAAGCAGGCCATGAGCTGTGACCAGCACAAAAAACTTTTCTGTAGAAAGTTGGCCTTAGGAAGGTTTTGACAGCTCTGAGCAGCTTATTGAGCTTGCTCACGCTGTCATTCAGAGAGGTGACTTGCTGCATGTGAGGGGTCCATTCTAGAAGCTTTATATAGGTTAGATTTAACTGAAAACTTTCTTGTGGGTGTTTTTAATAGCTGAAGGTTTTTCCTCCAGTTTTGCTGTTGTTTCCTAAATCTCACAGGGCATCCAAAAAATCTGGAGTTTTCCCAGTCTTTGAGACCTCTGGGGACCTTTGCATTCTGTCAGCTTTTTAGTAGCTCTCTGTGGTATAAAGTAGCAATCTGGTGTAAAGGCAAATCTGCTCATCTCCTGTCCGTCCCTGTAAGGGCTCGCTGTATCGATAGGCATGTGAAGGTCCTGTACTCCACACTTGCTCTCTCAAGTGTGCAAAGTGCTAGCGTGTAAAGCAATTAACTTCTGTTAATTACTCAAGCCTCATTTTTCCTTTAGTCTTCACAACATGTGAAGGAATCAGCACCTCACGTTACTGGTGATTTACGCAGCCTCACAAACAAGTGCAGCATAAGCTGTTTTGGGAGGCCTCTACTGCTGCTGTTCAACCTGCAAAATGTTCGCTCCTTGGGCAGTGGAGCACCGAGAGCAAGAGCAGATCGAGCACCAGGCACCACCAGCATGATGAGAGGCAGGAGCAGCCCTTGTTTAACTGCAAGCACACAGGTCCTACACAGCTGTATGTGGCAGGGCCAGTGCTGATGAGGGCTTGGGGCATGACAGCAAAAGCTCATGACCCCTCATGGCAAATCTTGGCACTGAGGATTATTGTACCCTAGGGCATCACAACACCACAGCAAAGAGCAGACTTGTGGGAAGTAAGAATGGGTGGAGGTACTTGTGCTTATACAGGAATATATATTTATCCATCTCAAATATTTACTATCACAATACGTAATCTTGGGTAAGATACGTGGCACAGGCTGGATGCATGGGTATGTGTGTCAGGTTCACCCACCGTTTAAACAGTTGAGATGCCACTTAGAAACACACCTGAGTGGCTCTGCTCATAATTAACTCTGTCTCTGGTGGACTCGTCAGAGCAGGTGTAGACTTATGCTAACATGGTGACATCTCAAAACTGGAGATTGCCAGTGCCATCTTGGAGCAGGGGTAGAATTAAAATGCCACTGGATCCAAAATGCTCCATAAACAGTCCCTTCCTCACCCAAAGGGAGTGGTAGGGTTATATTTTCACCTAGATGGAGGGCTCTGCATATGTGAGAGCCGGTGCTGTGATTTCACCTCTTCATCATGATATGCAGAGGATGAGGGCATTTAAGTCTCTCCCTGACTCTCACACTTAAGCCAGTTGAAATTAAAATTGGTGGGGAGTGTGCTGGGAATACTGAAGGGAGTTAGAGCCATATGTTTTCTTGCATTCCTGGGTACTCCTATAACTAATATTCTGTTTATATAATATTCCTGAAACATAAAAGCTAAAATAAATCCAGCATGTGAAAATTAATAAGTCATTTCTCTTATGATCAGTCCAGAGGAAGCTGTCGTAAGTGTTAAGGTATTCAGACAGCTGATTTTTGTACATCAGCTCTTAAGTGAGGTCTGTAGTTTACAGAGAGTGCTTAAGGTTATGTAGTCTATGAGTACATGAAGTAAGAGGCTGTTGAGGATGATGGATACCATGGCAGCAAAGAAAAAGTTTACAAAGTTCACTTCCTAAGTGCTCCTTCTTAGCACTTTACATTTTCAAATTGCAGTGTAAACATTTAATTCTCACTGCACACTGGTTTAAAGTTGTTGAAATGAAGAAAGGGTTCTTTGCTGTTCAGGAAGCCAAGAGCAGATTTGAGATTAAAATGTGAAAGTGCCTGGTTCCTGGCCTCAAGCTCCAGTCCTTCTGATGGGATTTAAGGGGTTTCATATGTACAAGAACTGTATTGTCTTAGTCTTGTCAAAGCACAAATTATTCTCAAACTTTCAGAAGAAAGTATTGCTAGTCTTTTTAAGAAGGTACTAAATCTTCTTTGCTCCTGTAAGGCCCAGTTAGATGACAACCTCATTAATACTCCATGCAGTAATGTGTCATTGGCAAGTAAGAACCTTAAAACAAGTCAAAACCTAGTAATGGATTGAGGTATGGGCTTTAAAAGACTCGCTTTTGGAGCAGGAGGAGTCAATATGCAAGAAAAAACCCATACTCTGTTTTCAGATATCAAGGATTTGGCTGAGATTTGAAAGCCCATTTTTGTTGTTTTGCTCATCTATGTGGTTCTTCTCTGTTGTACTGATTTCTCAGTGCATTGTTCATGAAAAAAGTTCCCATACTCTCTGGACAGATATTTTTCATCATGGCAAGGTGATGACATAGATCATAGATGTCCTAGAGGTCCTCAAATGGTGACATAAACTTTCAATGATTTCAAGATTTTCTGTGGGTACAGAAAACTTTTTCAAAAAAGGCTTATAAACTACATGGCATGAGGAATAGACTTGGCCTTGTTTCCAAAGGCAAAGATGATTTGTTGACAATATAGAGAAGGATCACCAAGATATCACCTGAAGGGGTTGAAGGTTGTTCTGTAATCAGAGAACCACACAGATCCCACAAACGAGTGGCTATTTTATCTGCCACTGAGGTTGTTAACATGCCCTCAGACTCTATACATTAATTAGGCTGTGTTTTGTCACCATCTGAAATACGTAGTTCCCACTATTTGCATCGTGATTCCTCATTTTACAGAAGGCCCAGATCTTCACTGCAATCATTAGCAACAAAGATCTGATTTCAAAAATACCCATGAGCACAAAATTGAAATACAGTACACAGACATTTCAGCCCATTAGAAAAGGATATTTGGTTCATCTTCCAGCTCTCCTTTAACTCACCTGTGCTGATCTCCAGATAGTGTGTCTCTCTGGTTAGCTTGATGTCTAGACAATTTCAAACTGGTGTCCATCCATTCCCCACAGATGAAGAACACAGTTAGCAGGCATCTGTGAAAAGCATACTCTGCACAGCCAGGCGAGATCACACAAAACACGGTGACAGAGAGGCAATGAGGGAACAAACTTCTCTGGCAGGGTATTCTCTCACGAGCCTGTGCTTTCTCCCAACACGTCTAGACTGCTGCCTGACTTGACATAATCTATTCCATAGCCATAGCCTGTGTTACGGGGTAGCCAGGCAATATCCCTGGCCAGGATTCCCATCTGGTTTTTGAGGTAAGGAATTCACACTGCGTGGTTCTGTTTATCAGCTGCGTGCAAACTGTGTGCTGTCTTGTAGCCCCCAGAATTTCCTTCACCTATCTCTTTTACTTCTCTTTGTCTCTCAGTGCTGTTCATATTTCTTTCCAAATGATAAAGTACTTGGCCAGGAACGCTTTTTAGTTATGGAATACCACAGGGATTTTTGTCAACATTCCCCATCTATGGAAGTTACAGTTTTATATGGGCAAAGGAAATGTAACTGTGGCACTGGAAATAATAACTCTTGTGACATAAAAAGATGCTATTTGTTATCTGTACCATCCTTGCAGCAGATGCAGGCACTGGGTTCAAAGTCATTCCAAGGTTACATGACCTTGTACATGCTTAGAGACTTGTTGATGGAGTACGTTTGGGTTCCATAATCGTGATGGGCCTGATCGACAGTGATCTATGCAGAATGATTAAAAGCTTTTCTGTATGACTAGGAAGTCAGGACTTGACACGTTTCCTCGGTGTTTATAATTAAAACCCAGAAGAAGATATTAAATAGTTACTGGTTTCTATGTTGTGGTCAATATTGAGATTTATTGACTTGAGAACCAATATTGACTGAGGGGAAACTAAGCTTGATTTTTCCCCTAAGGCCTACCAAGTCTGGATGTTGACTGAAAACAGAAGGTTGCATGGTATAGACATCCAATAGCAACCTTTTCCAAGGATAGGAACTTGTTTCTTTGACTTTCAGAATGACACTGAAGTTTGTTATAATGTTTGTTACAATGCTTTGCAGAAATTAGCATTACAGTGTTGCTTTAAAGAGCCTTTTAATTGTGGATATGCCCCTTTGACATACAGTTGTTGGGGTTATGTAGACTGCATGAAAATGCTGGATTGGTAGCCTAAGGGAGGGAGCATTGTGTGTTGAGTGAGTACAACATGAACAGCAGCAACAGGAGCTTCTTGCAGTGTCCTACCATTATGTTTCCATCTCGGGATGTGACAGCATCACTTGCTGAAGTCCACAGTTGGTATCATCCCTGTATCTATCCAGTCCTTGACTGTCTCAGAATTACTGCAAACAATCTGGTGACTTTTGCGACATAGACTGCTCCTTCCTGGGAAGCAAGAAAATGCAGCTGAACTCATTCCAAGTCACCACTACTCTTGCTTTTGTGTTAGAAGTTTTATCATCTAAAAACATCAGATGCCTGAAGGAGGAGAGTTTGAGCCAGGAAAGTCAGAGATTGGAGCCTGAGCTCATAAACCAACGTATTATGTGACTATCACTCCTACATATACAGCATATGTATTTTTCCCTGCTTCTGACTGTTGCCTGAATTATATACATTGCTGAAGATCAGAACACTGCTATTTTTTTAACAGTCTCTATGAAATTAATCTCTTGCAGATGCTGGCTCGAGGCTGGCAGCATCCTTCGTTTTCAAGCTTAAGGTACTAATAAAATTCTTAAGTCTGCTTTCCATTCAGATGTGAGAAAGCCTTCCAGTTTGACATGAACCAACTCTTTGATTCATTTTTTGTCAGGGGCTAGAGTGGGGCTAGTTCAGCTGTCAGGGCTCTAGACAGAATTGTATTTCACAAAGTAGCCCAATAACCCACTCAACAGTTAGACCCAGAGAAGTAGTGTACCCAGGAGTTTTGTATGCCTCCTTGGCAGCTTGGAGCCTGTCAAATTACACAGTCAGACTGAATTCAGGCTTCTTGGTGGCTCAGCAAAAGGATTGTGTTGTGAGCTGAGTGTGGAATGACCAAGAGAGGATTACTAAGTTATATGCAATAGGAACAGAAACAATTTTTGTAATATTGGGTGTCAACTGCAAGAAAACTAGCTTTATCTTAAGATCAATGGTATTTCTGAAAGCTGGCAAAAAGACACATGATTTAGTTTTCAAGGCTTGTATTGGTTTTGTCCTCCTCTCTTGTAGTGTCCACTGCCTGCTTTGAATGGCAACGTTCTGCAAGCGTAGTGATGCCTTACTTGTGCTTTTGGCTCAGGAAAATGCATTATGTCCTGGTAGCTGGTGTTTTCAGAAAACAGTAATAACTTCTTACAGAGTCTACCAGAAGACAGTTGCCTCAACGTTAAAAATTTTTAGTGTTCCCTTATATATCTTGTAAACATGAATGCTGTCTTCTGTGCGGTAATCCAAATGGAAGTGTGAAAGAATACCTTTTCTTTTTTTTTTTTTTTTGACCCTTTGTTTTCCCCTTTTGCAGTGTAGATGTGACAGTGATGGAGGAACACGTTTACAGGTCTGTGGGGCTGCTGGAAAAAAGATCCCTCCCAGGGCTGTTCACAAAGTGAATCATTAGCCTGACCGTAACAAAAAATATCACCAGAGAACATGCAAGTATTTATCCAAAGGTCACATTCACCCAGAAGGTTTCTCCGCTGCAAGAAGCTCGCAGCTGTGTTAAGATTAAAGAGTGTCAGAGAACCATAATGTGTGTGATTTTTTCACTCCGAGAAAAATATGAGCTGTTTGTTTAACAGCCCCAGCTGAGGGATGCTAGTGTCAGACTGCCTTGGGGCTGTCATATATATTTCCAGTGGATTTTTAGTGTTCAGGAATAATCTCCTTTGATGCATTTATCTGACACATCCTAAGCTCCTGCGATGCCCGGGAGGAGACCTTCCTCCCACTACTCTGAGAACTTTGATAGTCACTCAGAAAAGGGAAGCATAATGGAAACAGCCCAGACAAATGGCTGAGGTCAAAGTCGTGTCCCAAAAATGGAAGTAGCCCAAACGAATCACTTGCCTTCTCACTTGAATGTGCTTCACACGCGGTGGGCCAGGCTACCATGTGATAAACATTTTATCTGCAGCAACATGAAGCTGCTTGGTTGAATAGTCACTGATGGGCTTCAGAGAAGACCCTTGTGTCAGTTTTTATGCATGCGTGTAAGGACACAGTCATGTAGTTCAGTGTGTGGCAACATCTCTATGGCTAATCTTGTTAACCTGCTTCTCCCTTCATTGATAATATTTTTAAGTCAGGAGTAGTGTCATGAGTTTAATACTGATTTAATCAGAGAAGCAAGAGTTTTAGTGGCATAGGGTGCACTGTAGCCTATGGTTGCACGATGTCTCTCTTGGTCTGTTTCTAGCAGATACTATGGGTTTTCTCCTCACCTACCAATAGTGGGCCTGGCTCTTTGAGCTCAGGCAGGGTGCCTTGTGCTTTCAGGACCATGCGCTGGTGTTCTCAGCGGTGGCAGTCCCCAGTAGATGCTGTGGAAAAATGCTGTGGTGGCAGAGAGGGACCTGGAGTGTTGCTGTACTGAATGTTCCTGGGGATGCAATTGTGGTTATCGTTGCATCTGTGGACAGTAAACAAATTAATCATCTGACATTTGTGTTGCAGAAAACACCAGAGAAAAGCCATGAGGAAGTTTAATATAATTTTAATTGCCCTTTGTAATTTCCTACCCACAAGTTATTTAATTCTTTATCAGAGGACTCCACATTGGAGGTGCACATGTGGTGGGTGTGAGGGAGCGATCTGCTGGTCTCTTCTCCTGGGTTTCTATTTTGAGTTGATTTTTCTGAAAACACTCAATGCCATGTTTTTGCTCTGTATTTTAGAGAAGCTTCAAGTGATCACCTCATGAGAAGTAGACCCAACTGCAGACTACACAGAAGATTATAGGCAAATATTTTGACAGCCCAGCAAGAACTCTTTAGCAGCCAGTTAGCAGATTAATGTATTTAGAACCAGTGGGATTAGTAGAGACCTTCAGACTGACAGCTCTCTCAGCAGTGTAGCCATGCTGGTTGTTTGGATCATCTCTGAACCGGCTTTCTGTCTCTGTGAGTTCACATGGTTTTTATGTTGGCTTGATCTGGAGAGTCACAGAAATGATTGTGGGTTGTTAGAAGAGACAGGTTCCCATGTGTGATAGCCTTCATATATGGAAAGCTGCCATAAAACAGAACATGAGGAGAGAGGAAAACACCTGGCTGAACTGGTGTCATGTTTCTATTTTACATCCGAAAAACCTGTCTATATCCAAACTGCACAAGATAAAATACCTTAAATTTGTTGTCTTAGCTTGTGCAGAGCTCCTGGAGGACCTTAGTCAAAGCAGAGCACGCAGCTTTTGGCAGAAAACTCAGAGTTTTGTTGGGGTTTTTTTTCCCTGTTTAATACAAAGGTTATCCAGTCCTAATGAAGGAGAGCAGTACCCACTTTAATGTAATATTTCTCTGTGTTATTATGACACTAAACAGAAAACCTGCAAGCAGTGTGGTGATACACTCAGCTGTAGCCCAGCTAGACACAAGAGAAGACCAGGGTCCCATTGCAAGGAAGTAATACCTTTTCTTCAGGTAGCCAAGGGCTTTCATTTTGAATCTCCAAAGTTTTTTTGTAAGCATAAATTTTTTTTGACACCTTCAGGAGGTGGCTGGTGTTTTGGAGCTGGGTGAATGGGATGTGTGAGGTCTGGTCCCAGCTCTGCCCTGTGTCACATATGAACCCACCCAGGGATACCTCAGTCAAAGTCTTAATATGTAAGTATGCAAGATAAAGCCTCCAAATTCAGAGAGAACCCTTTAAATGGTTGTCAGGTGCTTACTGTACAGTCTATCCAACTCCACTGACCTTATGGTGCAGGTGGGTTAGCTGTGCAGAATGTGGGCAGCCATTTAAACCACTTCCATCCCCATCAGTCCGGAGTTTTGCAGATGCAGACATTGTACCAAAGGCTGAAAACATGCACCTGAACCACCCAGGCAAAAAGTACTTTAAAATTTATTTTGCATCTCTTTTATACATCCACCCTTCTTCTCTGTCTCTCTCTGGTGCTCTAGCTCTGTTGATGCACTCTTGCAAAAGAAAAACCATAACAAAATCTCTCTTTAGAAAGAGATTTTGAAGCAGTGACCTTCTTCTGAACTTTACATCATGGTTTCCATTGGCCGTCATGCTTGGAGTAGTTTGAAATTTCCTGGCAGCTTATCCATTGGCTCAGCACTGGGGTTTTCACTTTGTCTTTGTTGCCCAATTAGTGGGCAGAAAGCAGAAATGTGCTTGTGGAGGGTCTTGCTCTGCTGGGTTTAGGTCTCCAATGAACCCAACAGCTTTGCTAACATCAATATTCTCTGTTGAGCTTATGGCAGCGTTGCTGGGGAGTGTGTTTTATGGAAGACAAGTTGAAGAGGCAGGCTGTAGAGGTTAGATTTGGCACCTTTTTCAGTTTGATGACTGTAGTGGTGAGGTTAGCACCAGATTTCAGAGTCCCTATGAGCTGGGGAGAGAGTCCAGTGCTGAGGGCAGCAGCTGGGTGCTTGATCTGCAACTCACAAGTGAAAGGTATCTGCCACTTAGCTGATCTCTGGTGTCTGCATTTTCTGATTCGCATGCTGTGTGATTCCTGTGATTGTTGGAAACAGCAATAAAAGTGGATTTAGAATGAAAAGGTTCAGTTCTGCCATGTGGTCTTTTAGAGTGCCATGGGTTTTCCTACATAGGTTTCTGGGAAAATGGCTGCTTCAGGGGCCAGAGGTGTTTGCTTCATGTCATAGGAATTTGCATTCCAACCAGAATATGAAGCGGTTGGAAGTTCCCTGGAGATAAGACCATGAGTGTGACTGACAGTGCAAATGAGATATCTAAATGGAGAAATTTATTTTGACTGTTGCTATGTAAATGGATGTCTTTACAGGGACTGTCCCTTTGCGGTGCAGTACTTGCAGAAAGCTAGGACCATGTATTGCAGGTTGTTACTGGCTCCAGGGGATGCTCTCAGTCCAAGCTGTGGCATTGCAATTTCTATAGCTCTCCTCCACTTTACGTCAGCTCAGGGTCAGACTTTAATGGCCCAGGTTTCATCTGTCTCACTGCAGGTGAGATGATTTTCTTGAGGCCACCCCAGGAAATTGTACATGCAGGTTTACATGTCTATTCAGGATTAATACAGAAGTGTGTTTTAAGCCTGCCATAGAGCGCTGTGCAACTGCTTGCAATGAATCATAGGGCCTGTGACTTCTGCTGCATAAAACAATAGAGCTATTTTGTTTGGTAATACAGTAATATTAACAATAATTATAAATAATTATAACAGTAAAGAAGCGTTGCTCCTAGCCTAGTTTTTCTTTTCAGCCTTTAACCTGACATTTCCCTATTTGTTTCATGAATGGAAAAACATCTCTGGGTCACTTTATTGCACAGAAAACAGGAAAAAGAAAATACATGCTGGGATTGTCATCATGACTGATGGAGTCTAGTCAGTTTAACAGATTTTTCACAAAGTTGCTGGAAAACGGCTGCTGTTTTATTTCGGATTATAATATGGGACAGCACTTGTTTCTTCTGTTGTCAAGACAAATTCTCCATTTTGAATGACACCCCTTATGACCCCATTTTTGACCTGGATAGCTCAGGCCTGATTAATCTAAAATGATGCAGCCAAGACCTTGCGCCGGGAGAGTGTATGTCTAGAAAATATAGTAAATACTAGACAAGTAATATGATAATAGCAATGAGGCGGGGGAATCTTCCACCTCTGCAGAAATTCCCCACTGCATTTGTAAGTCAGATGCAGCAGACTGTGTGCAACACTTGCCCTTGCGGAGGGTTCGGATTTGGGAAGGCCAGATAGATAGCACATGTCTGTGGCGCTCCAGGCAGCAGAGGAAGCCCTAGGAAGCATGTGTATCTCAGAAACATGATTTATATATCACTCTCTGGTCACAGGGTGTGATCTCTACATTTTGTTCATCCTCAGGAACGCACTGGAAGTAAAAATAAAAAATGAGAAAGAAGCTCTGCATACCATGCAGAGATGGTCTAATAAGTAGGCTTGATAGTGATGAAGCACCTTGCGAGGCAGAGTGATGGGGAGGATGGCAGATGGGGCCAGAGCCAGCTCAGCCCTGCTGAAGACATGACTTGGGTGTTACGTGGGACAAATCACTTCCCAAATTGTCGCCATTCCTTTGCCTCCCCCTAACTGGGTCCCTAAGGGGAAGGTAGAGGTTCCTTGGTTGGATCTGCCTATTGCCTTGATCTTGCAAAGAACAAACTTAAGACTTGGCATCATTTCTCTCTTCCATCCCCACAGATGTGAGATCTGACCATCAATGCAAATAATTTAACAACTGCCTTTGGTTTGAGTCGAGCCTGGGACTGAAAGCTGTTTGCATTCAGTGAGCAGTACACAAGTTGCATTAAATGAGATAGTGACTTCCCTCTGTTATCAGACATTTACATAAATAATTAGCAGCAAAGCAGTATCCTCAGCAGAAGCTATGTAAAGATGCTGGAGTCTTTCCCCACCTGTACAGCAGGATCATTGTCAATACTCTGTGGAAATACATTGCTTCACTTCATTTCTTGTTAAATAGGAGACTTTAATGCCAGGGCTTTCATCCTACCAGTGTTTTGTAAATACAAAATTTAGGATTTTTCGCAAGTTAAAAAGCACACAAGCTGCACAAGCTTAGCAGGAAACATATGGGGGAAAATGGCATTTCAAGCTACTTTGACTTTAAAAATATTTATTGTATTAGCACATTAAGGTAGTTATACTTTGTGGCTGTAAATATTGTTTACAGTGCATTGATTTGTGCTATATGTTCACTTTCAAGGCTCCAAATTGCCCATGTACTTGTGTGTGAAATGAAGTATGAAAACAGACCATGGGAAAATGAAATGCTTCTGAGGCTTACCTGCTGATCTCAGGCATTCAGGGCTGCTTGCTATCATTGCAGCTTCTGATTGGCCTAAAAACCACCAAGTGGTAAGTTGGCTGTTAACCTCATGGAGTTCATGGTGCAAAACAGCAACATGTTTGTGGGTGACCAGCTCCCTCCCTGCCTTGCAGTTCCCAATTTTCGGAGCACATCAGCAATGTATTTCTGATTTCCTCAACTTTTGAATTCTATCTGAATGTAATGAGAAGGGAGAAGAGCACTTTCTGAGGTGGGAAGGGGCAGCTGAGGCAAGAAGGGGGCAGGGGGACTCCTTTATCTGGCATCACCACAGAAGCAGTCGAGTCGAGGCCTGAGGATAGTTAACTATGAGACCACCATGGCTCCCTGCCGAGCCTCCCAAACCGACCAACCAGCTGCCTAGCTGGAAGATGCTTCAACCCCAGCTCCTTGGTGCTGCCGGGCCAAGCCGCTCCACAGCTGGGCTGCAAGGGACTGAGTCCAGGCACGCGTTCAGGCAGGCTCATGGGCTCCTGTGTCCCCAGAACAGAGGTTCCACCTTGCTGTCCTTCACAGTTCTTGTTCCTCTTGCTACCATATTTCTAAAATGGTGGGGTTCAAAGCAGAGTTGGGAAAAGGCATGGTTTTCATGTGATTTCTGAAGATGGATGCAAGCTTTGTGAAGGACCAGATGCAGGATGGTTAGGGGGAACAATCTCATAAATTGTCACTGGTGAGACTATGATCATATGTAATATCATTCCACTGCTGAAAACAAATATAATATATTACTGCAGAGACAGATTTGGGGCTAGGAAAGTTGGGTAGAGATCCTTGCCTGGGGCTCTCTGTGAATCTCTGCTTTCTCTAGCAAAACTGGACTGATTTATGGTTGTGTCTGGAAACTAGAAGTGGCCCAACTTGGATCCAGATCCAGAGGCAAATGTCCTTAAAATTGAGTGTTCCATTGTGCATATGGGGGGGGGATGGGGGATGGAGAATGAGTTTAGTTTGTTACTAAATTGGAACAGATGTCGGAACTGGAATTGGAGATTTTGGTTCTTCTCCTTGTCTTGTGGAAACAATGCAATGCTATCATTTCAACTGGAGAGTTGGAGCTGGTGTGTGGCTTAGGTCTCAGTTTTGTTACCCTCCAAGCTCTGAGGTTTATCGGAACTGAAACACAAAATACAATTCAAATGTTATGATCTCAGAAAACCAAAATGGAAGTGGATTTTGGTAATAAATGTTGATACTCCTATGGACAGAAACCTTTCAAAATCCCTCACACTTTACTGCTGTTGTTCTAAATGGGTCAGACTGTGTGGGCAGCTCAAGGTCACATATCAAAAAGTAGATGAACTGCTTATCCTACATGTGATAGAACTGAAAATGAGATTTTATTTTTTTTTTTAAGACTTAATCCTCCTATTCACTATTTTGAAATATGGCTAAGGAAAATCCTATACGAAACAAACAGACAAAACCAGCATAGAAGAGAAAAACTAATGAACGTACATACTGAAAGGGAACATTTTATTCTCCTCAAGTAATTCATGCCATTTTATGGTTTATTTGAAATGAAGTAGTCAGTCCTGGCGGGATAGTGAGCAACTTGGCACATGTGTTCGGTTGCATCCGTGGAGAAAAGAAACAGCTCTTTCTGGAGAAAAGTCAGTATGTGAGTATGAGAGAACGTTTTCAGAGCTGGTTGTGTAGGATGGGACGTCAAAAGCAGCTGGTGCTGGCCAACCATACCTGGCATTACAGACAAACAGAATTTTACCCTGGGCTTCAACAAGGATGGAGTTATACCAACACCAAGTGTTTCTGGAAAATCTTAACCATGAAAAAGCCTTCTTTTCTCAAGCCAGGCTGTGTCCTCCTGTAACCAGCTTTTCAGGAGAAGAGAGGAGTTGGCCTAAGGTTAACCACCACATGCCCAGCTGGGACCAGCTCAGGGATGGTGAATGTAGAAATGCTTAAAATGAACTCCTTAGCCAAAGCTAGAGTTATTTGCTTAATATCCAAACACCCTTAACAATTTCTTAGAAATACAATTAGCCATTTCCAAGTCCTAGCTACTCTTTTAATTTAACCATAACATCAAAAAGCCTTACTCACAGGTGAAGATCCTAGGGTGCTATTATCAAGCACAGATCAGAAACTCATTGCTGCCCTCAAAAAGTTTCAGTTTTGAAAATGTATGTTTATCTAGCTTTGAAGAGATCAGGACAGTCTGTCCCATACAGTATTATACATTGTTCTGCCAGTACTAAACTTCATTTGATAAAGAACCAGCCTGCTTCGCTGCTACAGCTTCCCCATCAAACTGCTTCCTCCACTAACATTTCAATGGGATTGAAAAGTGGGTGTATTAAGAAGCAGAGAGAGGAAATCATAATGGGGTGTCTGCAGTATTTCCTATCTTCCAGTGTCATGTTCCCCAGCCTTTCTCCTTGCTCTTGAGAAACGTACAGACACATCTTACTAACGCAGTACAGTCAGATCAGAATGCTGCTTACATGGAGTACCCCGTGGGGTTGAAAGCACACACAGCAAGAAGTTTGTTTTAGGACTTACTAGATGGCATGCTGACTTGGAAGGCAGTGCTGTAGTATAATCATCAGGATGCCTTATAAAAACAGTTCTGAAGGACTACAAAGGAAAGCTATTTGCAATGCACAGCAATACATTTTATTGAGCATACACAACCGAGAAAGGTATTTTTCTGTACTTCTGAGCATGTCTGTAGACACCCGTACAAGTATATACCTGAGTAAGTTCTCCCTTCCCAATGTGAAATAAAGACTAAAGAGTAACAGCATGTGGGCATAAAAATTAATGTGACAGTTTACAGAAAAAGTAAAGGGGGGGTAATACTCTGTATTTCTGAGTTTCATTTCTAAACATTTAATTCTGACCACCTCAAGTCTTCCTGCACTTTAACTTAACTACACCATTTTTGTCATTTCCCATCATGAAAATTGTACAACATTTCTGTGAAATGATAAACAGGTGTTACTTTTCATTCTGGCAGCAACGGCATTTTGGTGCAGGATGAAATAATCCTACTATTAAATAAGAAGCTCACAGTGGTGTTGTGAAGCTTGATTTGTTTGGAAAATGCTTTGCAGTATTCAGATGAAAGGCACTCTGGATATTCAAAGTATTATTACTGCACAGCTGGTGGTCTACACACTGCAGATGTTTCTTCCATGCTGTTGCACGGTTACTTAAGTGGCTTCGTAGTGCAGATGTTCATAAGTGAGCATGCACAACCTCCTCTGCCTATGTTTTTTGACACGGATTTTATTGCTGCTTGACTTTTGATCTTGAAAAGAATATTCCTCCACCAGTGAGGCTGGGGGTTTTTTTCTCTTTTTTTTTTAAGGCTAGTAGGTGCTATGTGAGTGTGTGAGTATGTCCCTGTTGGTTCAGCCCCCGCTGCAAATGACAGCATCTGCAGATATTTACTGTGGGCCTTTCTCTTTAGCCTCTATTTCCTTCTGTGGCTTTTACTCGTTCCCACAGTGTTTGACTCTGGGGACTCTGCCTCTTCTGTTAATACTCCATCACCATCATTCTCTTCATGCAGACGTGACGATTCCCTTTGTACTCTTTACCCAGATGGGATCAAGAACTTTGTTGCCTCTTGATTCTTTCTTTCCGTGGCTGCTGCTACTGTTACATAAAGAGATCGCTAAGAACTGCTGCGCTTGCCATTCACAATAGTATAATCTCTCTGAGAAGATTTCAAGATAAGACAAAACTCTAATTTCTGCATGTATGGTGCTATTCTTTCCTTGTAAGTGGAGAGAGGTAAGGTCTGATTGCAGCTGAAATTCACATGGGGTGTGCTGAACATGCGCAAATCTCTATGGAGGTACTATATGATTTCATCAACCTATTTGGCGAGGGAACTAATGTTAAAATTTAAGTTCCTCTTGTTTTGCTGTAATTCCAGCAAATGGCAAGATATCCAGTGCAATACAAGACTTTTGTCTAACCTGAAGTCCAGTGCATAGCCTACTGTATTACTGACCTAGGAGCAGAAAAGGAGCAAATCTGTATATACACACGCACACACACAGAGAAGGAGGAAAGTACGGCAGAATGGTACCTGTTCTGGTTAACATAGATTTTATTTACAAGATTCACATGGAAGACAGGGAGAAGATTTGGTACAATATACTGGAGTGTTTCTTCTGAAGTGTTTTGAAGAATAGATCTCTCTCAACAGCATATTCAAGACCCACTGTCTTGCAACTCAGAGGAATGAGTCCTGGCCACATACCTCTGGGAGATACTGTGAGAAAGCAGAGGCTTAAAGCTGACTGAATCCAGACAAATAACTTCAGAGAGAAAGGGTATATCACATCACTTTCTGTAGCACTTTCTGCAGAATTCATCATGAATCAAAGCAGAAGGCTCAGTCTTTACCCAAGAAAGTTAGATCTGAATGTGAGACACCTTGAGAAGACTAGACCCTGGCCACATTGTGAGGTGAATTGCATCTTAAAGACTTGGTCATTTCCCCTGATTTTTAAGTGTGTAACAATTTGCCAGTGCTCATGAAATCTTCTAAATGACATCCCTGGAGACCATAGCTACTTTTAATATGCAGAACTGATACAGCTCATACAAGTTTCTTGACACTCCTGTGATCCTACTGAAGTGTCTCATCCTTTCTCTGGGTTGATCTTGGTAGGCATAGCTTTCATTCTGCCTCCCTAATGTCTCTGAACTGTAATAATTGCTACAGGTATGTGTAACAGGATTTATTCCAACTTACTTCCCACCATTGCCTGCTCCAAGGGGACAAACTTATGGTACTACCACTTGTCCAGATCCCCATCTTTTTTTCTCCTGTACTGCTGGTACTGCGGTCATTCCTCTTCTTTCAGTGCAGCTATTTCTAATATTCATGTGGCCTGCATCACTGAAATGGCAAAGGGAGCAGGAAGGGAAGGGAATAAGGAAGGAGGGAGGGAAGGAAGAGCTTCTAATGTTCTTTCATTACTCCATTCATCCCCCCTGATTAATGACGAATACCTCCTCCCCTCTTCTGATGTATTCCTTTGCCCATTCTGGTTAGGTATCTCAGCTGAAATCTAGTCATCATATGGGTAACATTTGGATGCATATCATCTCATTCATTATGATGTCATCATTTGTGATTTACTATTGCTTGGTAACAGAAGTTTCTTTTGCACTTGATAAAAATTGCACTAAATCACTGGCCCCAGAATAGTGGCTGAAAATCAGTCAGGAGGGGCTTTTACTCCTGCCACTTTGGCTTGAGATTTAAATGTTTCATACAGTAGCTCTGCTAGGAGTAAGCTTGGCTTCTTTACGAACGTAATAAAACGCAGACCATCCTAAGGGGATGAGGGACTTGCATTCCAAAACTTGCACTGCAGGCGACCAAAGTTTAATGGAAAACTTTCAAAAGATTCTATTAAAAACTAATTTTCCTTTTATATATCATATGCTCTATTTTATGCTTTCTCTTCTCACTCCTTTTTTTCCTTACTGGCACAAAAACAGGATTGTTGTTTTGACAGAGCTAATCCACTCATGCTTTCATACAGGCCTTCGGGCTCCCCACCTGTGGAAAGATCTGTGGGAGCAGAAAAACTACTGAGCGGGTGTCACATGCTCACCTCAAAGGGAAGAAATTAGTGGCCTCCCAGAGGTATGGAGTGTAAACATTGTGGCTCCCGAGGACCCATGGAGAACATGAACTATGAATCCTGCGTAACCTCCAGCAACAGCTTTTCCTTCCGTATTGCCTTCTGGGATTTCTCTCTCCTGTCATCTGGGCTTCTTCAGGAGACGTGCTGTATGGGCTGCTTCGCCGCAGCTGTGCCGCCTCCCTCTTCCCAAAGACTGAAAGGCACACTCTGCGCTAACAATTTCTACCCGCAAACTTCGCTGGTGAGAAAGGTTTAAAGTAGCTTGCAACCACTGCCAAGTTTGACAGCAAGCTTCATAACAAACTGGTACAGCTCTGAGATCTCTCCACTGCTTCTGTAGGGACGCCAAGGAAGATTTATGGAGTGAAAAGTGATGGAGAGAGAATGTGGCTCCATCAGGCAGTGCACTCAAGATGGCTAACATGGGGCACTGATCCGCTCCATAGAGTCTCTGCCTAGCCAACAAAAAGACGCAAAGTCACATTCAGATGTTTAGGATTTTGTCTACAAGGTGAAGCCCAGAATTTATCTTAGCATCTTTGCCACTGGGCATCACCCACAGATGAGGAGGAAAATAACCCATGATCTTGATCATTCTGCAATAAGTAGGGTTTGCTCATGCTTGTGGCCAGCATTTCTCTTTATAGACTGCTGATTCACATCAGGGCTGTCTTTGTATCTAGCCAAGTAAATGACTGTGCCCAAAACAACACGCTGAAAGGTAAGTTTGTAATGAAAAACAAACCTTGGCTCCATCTGCTCATATCATCTCAACACACCTCACCCAGAATTAGGTCATTCTGACTTTACAACATCCATGTGGGTTCCAGTGGCTCCCAGGCCAGGCTGATATGTCGTGGAGTCACTATGTCTAGTACAGAAATTTTAATTCATGGCATTTTAATTCAGGAACCTTGAATTTAATGTTTAGTTGTGTCCTGAAAGAGTCTGGATCCTTCAAAGCCTTGAAGTACAGAACTGCAAAAAAAGGCTGATGACAGTTCTGAGTCTTGGCTCCTGTGTTGTCAGTAGGAAAATCCTCATCCATTTTACTGGAGCCAGTGTTTCACCCACTGTATTTTTAGGCTCTGTACAGTGTTTTGCAATTGAGATCTTGCACTCAGGAAGGTTAAAGAGCCATGGCAGTACACAGAGCATCTTTTATCCAAAGCTTTCTGCATATGAAGTAGCAGGCTAAGTCAAACTGACCAGAGACCAGAAACCAGGTCTCTGCCTCCTGGCTGAGTTCTGTATCACTATCAAACTGTTACGCTCACCCTCTCCCCCTTGTCTATTGAATCTTGAATGGGACCACAGCAGCACTGCCGCTGTTTTAAGACAGCCCTCCTCGGTGGGCAGGAGGACCTCACTGTCAGGGTGTCAGTCAGGCTTATGCCTGCCAGTGCCCACATGGTCTTGAGAACATGCAGAGCAAAAGCAGAAGTGCCTGAGGAAATGTAAAGGAAGGAACAAAGTATCTAGCATGAAAAGGTCAGCCTCATGGGGGTCAGGGCAACAAAGCCAGGACTGCAGTTTTGCATTCAGGTGTTCGAATCCTGCCTAAATCATGCTTTACGTGCCTATGTCTGTATGGGTCTGGGCCAGGACCACACAGGAAGCCATAAAAGAAGGAACAGAGTGGTTTTTTTGAATTTTTCAATTCAGGTAAGCTGGCTCTTACACTACTTCTTGCAAGTCCTAGTTTTAGCAGTTATCTTTGATGAAGAGCAAACAGGGAGACCTCTGAGATGATATGCACTGTGAGCATGCGACAGGCTGGAAGGTGGCATGCTCAGTGAGCCTGACTTTGCTGAAATGAGATTTTGGCTCTTGGTTTGTAAAGGGAGCAAGATGAGACAGAAAGCTGTTTTCTAAGTAGCGGTCTCCTATCTGCTCTTTCCTTGCTCTCTTTCTTCCATATTCCATCCGGAGCCAGCAACTTTTTAAATGCTCTGCAGCCACCTAGAGGAAAAATATGCTTGATTGGAGTTAATTTTATATGGGTTAAGCCAGGGATTGGGCTCTGCAGAGTTTAAGAATGTGAGTTTCTAAACTAGCCAGCCTGTTTATTATTATATCACAAGACCTCCTTGGAAATATATACAGTGAATCATCATCAAAAGCTGAAGATAACTTCAGTTTATGTTTACACTTCAGAAATATTTCCTGCTTCATGTTTTCATTGTGCTTGTTATTGGATATGACATATTTTTATGACATAGTGTAGCAGGGCCATGATATATTTTGTCGGTAGACAGAAGGAGATGATCTGTTTCTATTTTAGAAGATTTAAATCTTGTATTATTTTATAGGTCTATCTCATGACTATGGCAATATGCTATTGGCATATCTACATGGTTTATGTTTCTGTAGGGCCATGACTTCAAAACTTCTCAATAATTTTTGAAGTTCTATCTAGGATATTTATAAGCTCCTGAAAAACCTCTGGCTTTTATTAGATGAGGACTATCACACAGAATACACTAATGGGCTCTCTGTCTACTAGAGTGGAAGTTGATGCAGTCATATTAGATTCATTTAGTCTATGCCATGTTAATTTGTACTGTATGAAACATAATAACAAAGTTTAACTGTTGATTGAAAGTACCACTTGAAGGGTAAAAGTTAGATATTAAAACATGTCTGTCTTTTTTAAATTGAATTGAAATGACAGGTTTTTCCTGTCTCTAAATAAGATATGACAGTTCAGTCTCCACTTGTGCCTGAAGAAGTGGAGACTGGGTGGACTCTTCTTTAAAAATCAAGTCTAGACATGGAGAAAAAGATAAAATTTTATGTCAATTACATAACACAAAAGCTCAAAATGATGATGGATTTTCCATAGTAGCTATGCCAGAGGACACTGAAAATTCCATTATGATGGAGTGTCTCTGTCATAAGGCAAATTCACATTAGCAGTGTAAGTGCTAAGCTAAGTGTGTGGACGCAGTGAATGGAAATGTAGAATCCTAGTGTGGATATTAAGAAGGTCCACTAAGACATCCTCCATTTCTTTTCCTCTTATAAGAAAGACTTGATATACACACCTGATGCAGTCTGTTGAAGTAGCTTGAATACTGCTGCATTATGTCAGAACAGGATCTGTAATAAGGAATCTTATTGGCTTAAGAAATTCAAAACAGGAAGTTCTGAAATTTAGGAATTTTTGTAGGTTGTGGCTTCTGAGGGGAAATGATGGGGTTCTGGAGACACGAAGTAGGTCAATTTGGCCAAAACACTCTGCCATAGGAAATCAGTGATGAGCACATAGGCTGTAGAACTCAGGCCACTGGGCCTATGAAAGATGGGATTTTTGGTAGAAGATCCCTTAGGAGGTCACTTTTTTCTGAATATTAAACCCATAGAGCATCTAGAGTTTTTTTCACCAGAAAGCTTTGCATAAACGCATGATAAGCCATATCAAGTAGCATTAGACATAGCGCTAATGTAATCTTTACTACCTATGTGATGGGTATTTGCAAGTGGATGACTGTGGATAACTGAAGAAATACATGTCTTCAGAAACCAGGTTCTAGCTTTTGAATGTTCAGTGTCAAGTTCCAGGTGATACTCCTAAATTTGCCTCTGTATCTTTTTGTTGGTCCAAACTTTTTATTCCAAATGACCTCTTTATAATGAGTTTGGAAACTCTGTCTGTTTTACAGCAGGGTTATTATGGTCCTGGTATTTTCCAGCCAGATATATAAACCACAGATCACACAACATACAGGCAGCCAAATCCTTTTTGCAGTAATCTCACCAAAGAGGGTGGAACAAATTGTATGTATACTGCTTAAGTAAGCAAGTAAAAGAAAACATTTTTTTATGGTACATTTCAGTGTGATATTGGGCACTTGTTTGAAATGTGTTAAGAAACTTAAGCTGTATGTCCTCTTTATTCCAATAATTCTGTATACGAAGTTGTACGTAATGTGCACAGAGAAGTGTTTTTTAACTGTTTCACTTCAAGGTGTATGCTACATGTGAACTCAAACTCAAACCACTTGAGTTCTCATGCATACAGATTTATTTATTTACAGAAATTTATTTATTTCAAATGTCAGGACTTTAAAGATTAAACTCTGCATGGCCCAGCACAACTGAAACAGAAGAAGAGGAGGTGAAAACTCTCTCCCACTTGCTGAAAGTGAGTGGGAGTGCAAGGGTTCAGCTCTTCCAGGGATGTGGGTGGCGTTTCTATATTCCGTTGGAGTTTCTTGAGCAAAAAGACACTCTCTCTAAAGGTGGCAAGTCAGCTGCTCAACTGTACTGTAACCTTCAGCTCTAGGAAATATTCTGAGTCATACCAGATGCTTCTTGGACCCCAGCATGGGGCTTCATTGTCTTCCTCAGTCATAGTTCAGCTATTTCCCCATGGAGGGATTTTAGCCAACCTTTCCATTCTCAGGACCAGAAAGAACATTTAAAGCCACAGATGCCTGTAAGGATCCAAGCACAAGATACAAAAAGCTTACTTGACAGATTAGTAGGAGAATTATCATGAAGAAAGAAGTAGGGAAGGTTGCTGTGCTGTTTCATTCTTTATTTGGTTCTTCCTCCTTCCCTCCTTTTAAGTGCCTTTACCACTGCTACCACATACTCTGAGAGATTATAAATAGGTGTCAGGGTAGTGTAGTGCTGTCCTGAGAACTTTAATTTTATGCAGTTTTAGAAAATGTTCCAGAACATTTCATTGTTCATTTTACCATATTCTTGTGGGTAATGTTGGTTAAGGCAGTAAAACGCAATTCTGGCACAGCATGTTCTTTATATAAAGGTTAAAAATACACATAGAACACTCTTTTTGGCTTTATCCAAAGGCTTTGGGATAATACTTTTAGCAGTACGTAGTATAGGCTTATGGTGATATTGTGCAACACAGTATGCTTTTTCAGAGGTCTATGCGGACCTTCATTTATTCAGTGTCTGGAAAATACCATTTTTGCTTACCCTTTGTGAGGAAAGTATGGGTTCTGACTTTTTTTAAAGGAGCTGGATATGCAAAGAAATCAAAATTGAATTGCTGTCTGTCTGCTATTTTGGAAATTACCAACAATAATTACCACTTGTATTTAAAGTATCATTTTCCCAAGTTGACTGAACTCTAAATAACTGCTTTGGAAGGGTGCCTTGGAAAAGCAGGGTTGGATGTGGATATCTTGTAAGATTCTGTTTAATTATCTCTGAGTGCCAAGTCAATATCTGGAGTGGGAACAATGGCACTCAGAGTTAAATTAGGACTCTTCAATGTGCGTGTAACGTGACTGCTATGCCCTAGAAATCTTAGATCACATCCAGCTCTTGCCCTGTGGTGGAGTTGCATATTTTATCATTTCTTTCTGCTTGACTCCATGTGGCAATACAGTCCATGGTTACTCAAAGTTGCACAAAAATTAGGGATCAGGATGAAATTTGAATGCATGATTCAAATGCCTACTACTGCAAACTCCTCCTCTGCAATCTGCCAAAACCAACTGTGATATTCTCAAGCATTATGGCCAATGCTCTCTTTATAGGAATGAGATTTCCCCATGGAAAGCATATGCCTGCAGTAGATTTGCTACGCACTGCTCACCGAAGATGAGCTGTGAGTTCCCTTTCTGCTCCCACATTTTTAGGGTATTTTTGGAGCGAGTTCAGCAGTGTGGGAGTTCTTGTACCATGGGGGAGTCTCCATACAAAGTGCATGTATGCTGCCAGCCACTTTTTCTGGGCATTTTCCCACTTACCAGAGAAACGGGTCAGGGCACTGATGATTTAACTTTGTTATGGATGCCTTTACCAGATCCCTAGTTTAAGGCAATGTTACCATTGTTATAATGTGTGGGAAGAGCACAGAGAGAGTGCAGATATAGTTACCTGGTCTTGGAAGAAATGATCCTTGAAAATGACTGCCTTTGCTGCATGAAACAGTCTATTCCCCAGGCAAGTGCTTTGAACAAATATGCAATAGATGTAAGGGCTTCTGTGTTTTCAGCAGCCTCCAGAATTACCTTCCTCCTGAGTTATTTGCTGCTTTTGCATTAATACTAGTAAATTCTGGAGAAAGAGAGAATGATCTCAAGCCTCTGATCTCAACGCTCAAATCCATAAAAAAGTCTCCAGCTCTTCAATACTTCAGTAAGATTAAACATGCATATACAGACAAGAGAGAGCTTGCAATAGCAACAGCATGAGCCTTTCCATTATACATCGGAATATGGCTCATCTTCTCATCTTCTTACCTTGTGAAATGACTTCTCTAGCTGGGGCCATAAATAATGGCAAGTCATTGAAACTTTGTAGGAAAAACAGCCGAAACAAACTTTCCTGTAACAACATAAGTACTGACAAAAGCCATTGGCTTTTATTTTTCCTGTAAAGGAAGAGAAAGGAGGTCTAATTTTGGATCAGGAAAACTGAATTAGGCCAAGCTTGTACAAAAACTCTGATTTGGCATACCCAAGAAGAAGTTACCCCAAGAAGTCTGCCTTACAGGATGATGGAGCTGGAAATTAAGCCTCCTCTCTAGGCAGATGACCCTTCAGACTTTGGAGTTTGCAAGTGTACAGCTTATCCCAGGTATAGAAGACAAACCCCTTCACCACCTTATGCCTCTTCACATACATAAAATGGATGTAGTGATGCAGTATCTCTAATTGCTTTTGTAAAGTCTGTTGAGACTTACTGGTGGAAAGAGAAAGATGTTAGTGTTTTCCATCAGCATAGAGCGACTTCTTGAAAGTACCAAAAGGTTTGAAAAATGCACTGTATCACACTCCTATTGTGAAATATGAAGAAAAGAAAAAGGCGAAAAGAAGAAGGCAAAAAGAAATAGTCCTTCCTAAAATGGCTGGTTCTGGTTTTGGATTTGTGTGAGCTGCAAAGGAAAAGGAACTGCTCATGTTCAGCAAGTGAACATCTGCAATTATAATCCTGTGTGGCACAGACTAAGGCTGTAGGCTTTGTTACTGTGATCTTTTCTTCTTCTTTTTAATAGTGCATGTAGCACAGGACTCAGTTCTTTGCCCTTTGTGGGACTTGGAGGCTTTCCATGGTTTAATGTGAAAAAGGGCAGTTGCTGAAGGAGTGTACTCATAGAGTTCACTTTGAAGATGTGGCAGCAGAGTATATGTGTGTGTCTCCTTCAAGGGTGTGTCCCACAGCTGCCGGATGCCTTCACTTTCATGGATTTCCCCTTGCAACCATTTGTGATTATACACACGCAATTAGTGCCATCTCTGACACACACCCTCCAGGCAGCATAGACAGCATCAGAAGGAATCACAGTGAGGCACTTGGTACCAGTTGAGGACTGAGAGATTGGCTGTGCTCTAGTGCTTACTCGGAGCAGAGACTCCAGATAAAGTGCACTATCACAGCCAGGTATTTTTTAGAAATGTAAATATGTCCTTAAAAGAAATGTAATTTTCTTTTGGACCACAACATCATTGCATCTCTATATGATTTCACTAAGGGCAGAGCTAAAGGCTGCCTGAAGTATCTTGTATTTCCATAGCTGGTAAAATGGCTTCATTTTATAAGTAACTTGCACTGCAGTTTTCCTGTGGGATTACTTCTATATTACTGTAATGTTTTGGTGTTTAAGCTTCTGATATGTTTTTTACTTCAGTTAAGCAAATGTTTTGGTCTTGGTAGAGTCACAATACCTTGGAAGACCTGAAGTCTCTGTTAGTGTGCAGTATGGTAACTTGTCAGTATGGTTTCATTATTGGCGCAATTCCAAAGTTTTACTAAAAGTATATTTTTCTGTTGCTTGAACAGTCCAGTCAGATTAGACTACAGGTAAGCCTCTGCATACAGGCAGTTAGTGCCACCGAATCTATTTATCAGATTCAAAGGAGGAATGAAAAGGAGGTGGAATCGGGTAGCACAGAGTAATTTTTGAAATGTATCAATTACTGGAGAGGGTTAAAAAAAAAAAAAAAGCTATAGGAATACCAAAGATTTTTGCAAGGGGAAAGGATTAGGACAGCACACAAGAATCAGTTTTTAAATTTACCTAGTAAAGCATCCTGTAATAGCCCTCTCATACAACTGTAACAACGATAACTGTAAGAAGTGTAATTAAATGCAAGAAGTAAACAGTTTTGAAAAAAATACAGACCCAAAGTCAAAGCTTGCCCATGGGCCATGGGCAGCATCTCCTCATTAGCCAGCCCCCAGAGGACAAACATTTTTGCTTCCACATCCTTTCCCAGAACTGCCCTTTGACTCTTGCAGTGGCTAACAAACGAACTGCATACCTGCTCCCTGCTGATTTCAGAAGTGATATAAAATAATCCCCCTCCCCCAACTGCCAATCCATCTAACTACAATTAATATTAATGCCTTAAACTTGCCAGCAAGGAATTTCATTAGGAAAAAAAAGAAGGTTTTATTTTGATTGACTACGCTTGGCAATTGTGGATATAGTTTCCTTTACACTCATCTTTCATTTAACCTTAATTAATTAATTAATTTAACCTTACAAACAATTAGCAATTGTAATTCATTAATAAAACCACTCCAGTCTGATGATTGGTCCTCAGCCAAGCCTAGGGCTTGAGCCCAGCAGCTGTCACCAGGATTAAACACTTTAGGAAAATAAAAATTACACAAGCAATTAGGTGTGTAATGAATCAGAGGATTGTTTGTGTTGTACGTGGCATGCTACCTTCCTTAGTGGACACCCATGCTGAACACTGTTGCAAATAGTGCTGATCCCAGCCAAAGTGGGGATGTTTCACTCTGGAGCCTGTCTTGATGTCCAAGGCCATTTCAATGCCCAGGGTTAATGGCGTAGTGTCACTCACGTGTATGTAGGGGCTAAACTCTCTGCACCCTCAGAGAGCACTGCTGCCCTCTTGCAGACTGGGAATGGTGCCCTGGCCTCCCTAATCTCCCAGACCATGCCCAGGCTTTGTCAGAGTGAGTGCCAGCCTTGCCATGAACATGTTAATGATTAAAAAGGCTGGGTGATTGACAGTGAGCCTGGAGATTTCCTGACCTGATGCAAGCACCTGAGGTAGCTGTAGGTGCGTTGACTCAGTGCAGGAGGTGGTGCCCCCCTCTGAGTAATGGTAAAAAAATGTATTTATGCTCTAAAAAGCAGAGGAAGCACCTCAGGTTTAGGATTTTCTAATTTCTAAGGCAGGAAGTCAGTGAACATGTAGCCAACCTGGCACTGGCAAGCATCCCTAAACACTGCGGGCATTAATAATAACTAAATCTCAGTGGAGAGCAGTAAAATGTGATTGATGAAGGAGGCTAGCACAGAAACAAAAAGATGATGAAATGGTATCTTGATAATGGACTCTATCTGTGGAGACTATTACAGACTCTTTTTGTGATAATAATTTGCTGCAGCAGCAAACAACCATCTACTTCACTGTAAAATGAGAGACACACACCTCCTGAACGGTGTGGGGTATATGGAGCAATGCCTGCTGCAGGGATGCTAGCAAGACATCACAAACATGTTGTGGCCAAAGGAAGCAGTGTAAAGTTATTCAGTGTGTCATGTAAAAAGGTGACCCTTTGTGCTTATACAAGGTCTTTTATCAGCTAACAACATCAAACAATGCCAAGGATGTTGTGCTAATCTGTTCCTTGCAGCCTATCAGCTGTGATACCCATACAGCAACATCTGTTACTGGGAAAGATGTAAAGGGACCAACCGCAGAACTAAAGTGAAATAAAATTACATTGTCCCTAGAAAGTAAACTTATTTCAGATGAAAACCACTGGTCTGTAAATATGAACATGTTATATATTTGATCCAAAGCAATTCTGTTTATCCACAGTACATATATATTGGTAAATGCAGGACAGGTAACCTTTTTACATTAGCACTTAGGTTGCTCATTTGTCACAGTGAATTTTTAGGTAATTTCATGTTGGGGGTCCACTGAAAGTAAAATGATTGAAAGCTCATGGAAATGTCAAGCAGAACTGTCAGGTTTAACCATATGAATGGTCACTGAAATAGCCAGTGACTTCGGCAAGGTGAAATACTCCTCCTTAAGGGGCACTGGTGGATATGCAAAAACCAAGCTTGTCTGTGTTTGAAGGATCACTAATCCTCTCTCCTAGTTTTGAATAAAGGGTTCCCAATGACTCTTAAGCATTGTATGGACATTAGGGCTCCCGATTACTTTGACTAAGGTGCTTACACCTTTTCCAAGCTGTTACCTATTCAGCTATAGGGAAAGTTTCTGGAAAATTAAGCCTATATCCATCCTTTTCCTATAGACAATTGAATTTTTGGCCCACAGCAAGAGCAGTTAACATAGAGAGCTCATTTTTTACTTCAGCCCTTGGTCTTTCTGGAGGATTTATGCCTCTCACAAAAGTTGCCTTGTCCTCTCAGGAAAGGAGAAGTCCCTGAATGTGCGTGGAGCAGGGGGCCCATTGACACTCAAAGTGCATGCACAGAGCACCCTCAGTGGAAAGCAGAGGAACTGAGGGCGTGATTTTCAGAGGGTCGAGTATGTCTTCCCCGCTCCTTTGTCCCTGCCTTCTAATGATTCCACTCAGAGCAGTAGATACTTGGCATTTCTGAATTTGCATTGCTGCGTTTGCAGAAGCCTCTAAGCACTTTGCATATGCAGAAACTGCTGAATGCAAATCCACCAGCTCTTGCCAGTTATATTTTAGGTCTGTGCCAAATGGGCACACGTTCTGGATGAGCTAACTTGAAATACAGTGGTGACATATGCAGTAGCAGTTTCACTTAGGGCCATGTTAGCAGCTTTGCTCCCTGCCATGTTTTGTGGTGATTCCATCTTATGCAATCGAAGAATATGGTGGTATGAACAAGTGCCTGGGGGATTTCCTAGCATGAGAACTGCTCAGTTATGCTGCATCACCCTTGCTCCTTTGGAGTCTCTTACAGTCTGGTATTTAGTAGTGAAGCTGCTGAGAAAACAGGCATATAGCTATTTTGGGGCCTTCAAAGTGGGGAGACGCTGGAGGTAACCTGGAGAGAAGGCACCATTTCTCATTCATTGCATGGAAGGGCATGTGCTCATTACCTGCAGAAGTCATCCACTTAACACTGCTGCTATTATTATTGGTAAAATTATTAAATTATTACTTTCCAGGGAATAAGAAAGAAGTGTTCACACAAAATCATTGCAAAAATGGAGTTTGCCTTCTCCTACTGTGGTCTTGGTCCTCTCTGCCTGATGTTTCTTGGGTCTTCTCACCTCCCTATTTCTGCATGGTTCTCTCTCTGGTGCTCTTGAGACTTCTCTGCATGAGAGCAGCACATCAAAAAAGAGATGAGCCCTTGGGATGTGACAGCAGAGACATGTTTAACTTTCTTGCTGTTTAGCACAAGTTGCTGTGATATTGAAGTCCATGTGACCGGAAAGTAAACAAGTCCAAACCTTGGACAGATATCTGCCAAAGCTTTCCTTACTTATCTGTTTTGGGGCTTTGTTCTGCAGGTCCTGTGTGACAGACATGTGTGAGTGCCCAGTCCATAAAAACTGCTACTGCGAGTCATTCCTGGCATACGCCCGAGCCTGTCAGAGGGAAGGGCTTAAAGTCCAGTGGGTACCGGAGCAGAACTGTGCAGGTAAAGTGTTTTGGTACTGCTTTTTTTGTAAGCCAGTGCATAGGCTAACAGGCAAGTATCCTTTTACTGGTGGCAGAGGATCAAAAATGAACTGCCCAGAAAGGACTGGGATTGCACCAGCAGGGAAGTGGCATTCCGAGTTACAGAGAAAGACCTTACCAGGGAAGATTTTCAACCATCAAATATTAGAAATGTTTATTTCACTGCAAAACTTTTCACCTCCAATGACGCCTATCTTAATTTTATGTACTTCCAGGAAGAAGTAAATGCGTTTTTCTTTCAGGATATGTAAACAGTTGATTACAGATAACGTTTAAACTCCTTTGACCTCCTGCTAAAGCACAGTTTTATTTCCAGAGGCAACATGCATATATCACTGCAGTAGGTTCAACAAGGGAAGAAGAGACAATGTACTTAAAGGGAATATTAAAATGCAAACCTGCATTAATTTTGGTACTTGGACTAGATTCCCTGTGTGATTAGGACTGCATTAATTGCAAGTAATTGTGAGTAATTGTTTCCATGAGAAGTGGTGGCCTGTGGTCATGGGCACTTGAAGTAAAATGCAATACTGCAGATGAATATTTCCCCTGATGATGGTCTCATTAATTTAGGACATTCTATAATGGCATCAGTTTGCCTGGAAATTTATTCAGATTTATGTAAAGCAATTGACGGTAGTTGGAAAAAAAAATGAGAGGATACTCAGTGCTGGTCAAAGAGCTATTACTCTGTGGTCCATTTTGGTGATTGCGTGTGGCTCATGGTCTACTCTCTCAACTTCAATTTCCTTTTCTGTTGAAGGCACAATAGCAGAGATGGGTGAGTGACAGAGCAAATTGCATTTGATTGACTGTTCCCGAAAGGCTCATTTTTTTTTCTTATAAAGGAACAGAACAATCCAAACAGGGTGTCACTAAGTGAAAGCTCTATTCAAGGATGTGGTCTCAGACAGCAGTAATAATGTATGTAATTTTAATCTATTGAGCTGGTAGCAGATCTATGCAGAACCTGAAACAAGCATCCTAACTTTTTTTTTTTTTTTTTTGACCAAAGCACTTCAGACTGAGACCTCACTGTGGCAGATGATGTAAAAAGAATAAAAACTCCAGTCCCTGCCTTAAGGAGTTTATAGTTGGCATATCACGACTTAACCAATTGAGGCTTTTCACAATTTTTTCTGGCATTTTACCAAAGACAAGAAAAGTTTCTAAAGGCAAAATCAGTCATTGACAGAACATTACGAAGGAATTTAAACATATATCCTCCATTAAAGCTAATGAAAAGTGTTTAAATCCACATGAGTTTTTTAATCTCAGCGCAGACTTCTAAAGGGAAAGGGGAAATCTTGTTAAGCAGAAAATATAGATAAGCTGCATATGGTCTAGTAGCCTCAAAACACTTACTTTAGCATCCAATGTCAAACAAGTAGCACCGTCTTCTACTGTAAATCGTACAGTAAGCATTAAAGTGCATCCACTGCAATGTTACCAGTGGCCAGCATCAAGATTTTAATCTGTAGCTTACTTTTTTCTCCCCAAAACTTGTAGTTACAATTATTGTGTCCTAATTACCGATGAAAGTTCCTGGGTATGAAACAATGTATCTGTAATAACACTTCAGCGTTCTGTGACTTCCATTTCCTGCTTGACATTTCATAGCTGGTGGGATACTTGGAAGAGCTGTGTTCTGATGAAAACGGAGTATCCTTATTAGTAAAGTTAGGTTTTAATTATTCTTTTGTGTGTTATAAAACCAGATCTTGTGTGGTTACCAGTTCCTCTACTCTGATTGCTGTACACTTAGTTCATTTTTATAATCTTTAGAAAGATTGTGTTGTCTGGAGAGCCAGCCAAACAAGATGCTCAGGAGGCTGAATTACATGTTGTGTTCCCTACATGGTCTTCCTCCTCCCCCAGTGAGGCAGCATACCCTCCTCTTAAGTCCTCTGTGAAATACTGCTGCTCAAGGTTTGCTGTCTTTTGAGGATGGCTTGGTAAGGGGAATGTCAGCTGTCATTTAACTGGAGGGGTGAAGAGAAGAAGCTAATGAGTAAGGAAAATGGTTAGGGTAGGAAAGGGTTGGTGAGATCTGCACCAGAACTGAGAAGGTTTGGAAAGGAATATGGGTTTCCATGGGAAGTAGTGGGGAGTGAGACCTGTTAGGATGGGCACAGAAAGAAATATGATGTGTGAAGGAGAAGAAAAAAAACCAGGAGAGACAGTGTGAGGGAAAGAAGAAATAGGAAAAAGTGATACATGCAAGAGGGAAAGGAAAGGACACAAATGGAAGGAAGAGGTTTGAAAAGGAAAGGAGATAGAAAAAAGACTTTTTTTAGCCCAAGAAAGGTTAAGCAAGCAGTTTATAAAGTGAAATTAAGTAAACTGAAGTGGTGAAAGGCCTTGGGCCATAGTAATTTAACACTGAATTTCTGAGGGCACTGAGAGAAAGAAGACTCAAGGATGGCAGAGGGCAATAACTCCCTGCCATGGGCATGACTACACAGGCAAGAAGAAAAAGCAGATATGGACTATAATAAAGTGCAAAGTGCACATGGTAGCACTGATGTGCTGACATGCTCCAACAGCCTCATAAAAACTGAATAATTTTATCTTTTTGCTACGTGATCAGTTGAACTAGAGGAGGATGAGTGTATATCTGATTTTGATTCTTCTCTCCTGGGTCCCCTCTTCTCTGCTGTAGAATTGTCTGGCCAAAGTCACTCTTTTTCCCTGTTATATGCTGCTTTCCTTTAATTGCTTTATTCCATGTGAGTATGTATCAGAAGGCTATTCTGACTTTTCCGTGGAAACTCATTAAAAATTGAAAGTTGAAAAGATTAACACAAGTGTATCATTAGAAGGTCAGTGCCCAGAACTATTGCCTTCTACTGTGCTAGACAGAGATGTTTTGAATTGCAAGCACCATGAGTGACATTCAGTTTGAAAGTCCTACAGAACACCTCAAAAGCCCAAACGGTGCAACACCATCAGAAGCAGCAGGATGATTCATTGATGCACAAATATTAGCTCAGAAATTTCTGTGGAATCAGATTTACCAGATATCATTCACCAAGGGAATCCTTCAGCGGTTCCATGCTAGGTATTTCAGCTTTTGTATTGGGGAACAAGAATTCCTCCTAAATAATTACAGCCATGTCTACAAAGACAGGCGCAGACAGATACAAGCCTTCTCTGTGAAACTGCCAAACTGGCTAGAATAAACCAGCTCTGGTCTGAAAACTGTATAGCCTTATTAGGCAGGGTTTATTAACTCAGGCACAGTGCTGTATTTATGTGACTATATGGCTTCTGGACTGGAGCTGACTATCATCCTGCCAGCTCAGAAAGCGGTCTGAGGAAGCTCACATCTGTCATGCCAAACACATGTTCTAGAATAAGAGTGGAAAAATCCTGTTGTGACTGGTAACATTGCAAAATGCAGTATTATTAGTAACTTTTGTACTTTGGGGTTGGGTTTTTGACTGTTTTTGGTAGTGCACTAAGGAAGTTATTACTAACAGAGCTCAGTTCTTTAAGAGAGGAATTTGCCTTAAAAGACGGGTGCAAAGGCATCACTTCTGTTTTCCATGTTTACATGGTACTGATTCATTTCAGCAGTCCCTGGGAAGCCTGCTGCAGAATGTCTTTATTTTTATTTTTTAAACTGTTGATGAAGTGGAATGTTCTGGATCAATCACACCACATGTTAAGAACTGAAGCGCTCAACAATAAAAGCCATCCAAGGAACTTAAACAGCAGCCATTGTATTCTTCTAATTTTTCCCTTGACAGCAAATTAATAATGCCATTATAGACTGCCTACAGCAGAAAATAAAAGTCGTCATATCTTCTGCATGGCAACATCTGAAGGAGAAGGAGGTGTTTTGACATACCACATAAATGTGTGATAGAGCAGAGCTGGGGAGTACTTACAGATGCCACGGCTGCCAAGGGCAGGCTGTAATATATTCTCATTTGCTCTGGGGCAGAGATGAGGAAGTGGAAATGAGACCTTGGCCAACTTTCCTCAAACCCACTGGCTGAGGCACCAAACAGAGCTCAGGTGGAACGAACAGGCCAGCTATCACTGCAGTAAAGCTTTGTGGGATGAAACCTGTGCAGCCTAAAAACTGAAGCTTGCAGACCTTTCTATGTGGAAACTGCATGTGCTG